>NC_065538.1:70973070-71653923 GCF_932294415.1 Quercus robur | reverse complement strand
TTCATTTTTTCTTTTTCCTATTTCCTCTTCATCCCACATCGTGTTCATTCAATTTTCTCTTCTCCTCTTCCTTTCATTTTTTTCTCTCTCTTCCTCCACTCCTCGCCGATCCATCTTCCCCTGCACAGCTGCCGACCCATCTATTCCTCTACTCACCACTAACCCAAGCCCTAATCTGCCGCCTGTCAATATTGTATTTTGTCAAGCCCCGATTCACGCAACCAAAAAAAAAAAAAAAAAATCAAAAAATTGAAAATGGTGAAAAATCATGAATTTTAAAGCCAAAACGAGTAAAAAATAAATACAACATGATTGGATGGTGGATCAAAAGGTCAAAATATTTAAAAACCATTTTTACAACAATTAAGACCAATACACTAACTAGGTATGGTAAAAAAGTTGACTTTTTGATCCGACCATTGGATCATATTGAATTTTGGACCATATTGTAGGGAATATTTTTCCCTTTGAAACGATAGTTTATTTGCCAAAATTGGAGTTAAAACGGATGATATATCACCAAAATATTGAAAACCCTAATAAAATCTTCATTTTTTTTTAAAGGAAAAACTGGCAGTTTTTTACCCAACTTCGCGCAATAAACTGTATCGTTTGGGAAAGAAATGGAACGAACAGGCTGGACCATATTGAAGAACAAGGTCTTAGCTATTTTTCATCAAAAGGGCTCGACAATATTTGCCCTGGATTGGAAGATATGAATTTTTTAAGAAAAAACGTCACAGAATATTTCAGCACTGCGTCACCTTCCTTCCAAGCATGATATCTTGATGACTGTAGCTCCAAATCAAGCGAGGATAGGACCTTTGGAAACTAGACATCCAAATCTTTCCAAGAATATAAAGCTTGAAGAAAACGGAGCTCAGGAAGGCCTCCAAACAACTACACGAAAGTGGTCCAGAAATCAGAAAAATATGAAATAGGTTGATAAGGTGGCAAAAATGGGAAGCTTACACCTAAGCTAGCCTCCCATTTTCCACACCCCCTATAAATACCCCCTCATTTTTTGTAAAAAATAAGGAACTTTTAATGAGTGAAAAATAGAGAAATAGGGAGAAAAAAAATATGAGGAAAGTCATAAAAAAGTGAGAAAATTCTGGAAAAAATAGCCCTAGAAATTAAAAAAAAAAAAGAGTTTCTCTCTCTCTCTCTCTCTCTCTCTCTCTCTATAGAAATTCCACCACAAAAAAGCCTCATCTAGTTTTGCTTGTAATCTTTGTGGGTAAGCTTGTAGGGATGGGGTACACCCATCCCATCCTCTTTTATTATCTTGTAAACATCATTTCCATATATAAATTCATTTTCTTTAGCTTGTTTATTGTTCATTGTTGCTTTATTTTCCTATACTTTTGTGTATATATCTCTCTCTTTATCTTTATGTTCATATTGTTATTGTTTGTTTTATGTTGTTGTGCTTTTTTCTCTAGATGGGTATTGGACCATCTCCTAGGACTTACATGGGAAGTACCCTTAGGGGGAAGAAATCTCATCCCACCTAGGCATTTAGGGATTTTTACTATTCTTCCCTTTAATTTATGTCATCCCTTTTATTTTCCAAGCAACACCATTTTCCCTTTAATTTATGTCATCCTTTTTTATTTTTCGAGCAATCCCCTTCCCTTTTTATTCATGTCATCCATTTTATTTTCCAAGTAACCTCCTTTCCCGTTTATATTTATGTCATCCCTTTAATTTCTTGCACAATCTCCTTCCCCCTATACTTTATTGCACTTGCGTGTGTGTGTATGTGAGGGTAGGATCCAAACACAGAATAAAGAACATGGGCCCAGTTTGGGGATGGAAAAAAACCCGTTCGCACACCAGTGTGGGTTGGACACGTGAATAAGAACCCGAGGAGGGAAGACGTAGAGGCCCATCATCCGAGGAGAACGAAGAGCGAGCAATCCTCGAGAATTCTTCAGCTAGCCACTTGCATGAAAGGATAGGATACCGAGGAAGACATTAAAGATGTGCAAGTAAAGAAGAGAGGAAATATCTAGGTAAAGTAGCCATTACCTCCACATTCAATGCACTGTACCAACTCAGTTAGTTGCATTAATGAAGAAATAACCCCTAAATAGTAATTTCACAGCTTACAGCACACTCTACTACCTCCAGCAGAGCCCTAATAGGACAAACATTCAAACTAATGCTTTGAGTCGTATAGGTGGAGGTCTCAGATGCAATGGGAGGGACTATATAAAGGAGAGAAATCCCTCCAAGGAAGTGTACGAGAAATTGTGAAAAGAATAGAAACTATAGAACACCATCTTGTATTAAGAACTTGAACACTTTTTAAGAACATTGTCTCTTCGGCCAGACCCGAGAAAGTGTTATTTCCACATTTAGGATATGTTTGAGACTGTTTATTTTGCTAAAACTGAAAACTTTTTATTGAAAGTATTATAGATAACACAACAAAAAAAAAAAAAAAAGGGACTATTGCAGCAGGCCAAAACCACCGCAAAAGCCCAAAAAACGGCCGCTAAAGGTCCATTTGGCCTATTGTGGTAGTTCTACCCGCCAGCTTTGCGGTGCCATAATAGCTCTATTGCGACAATAACAAAAAACGCTGCTATAAATGCACCTTTTAGTGGCCTTTTTGGTTTTTTGCAACGGGCAAAAACCGCTGTCATATGAGGTCAAAATTCGTGTCAATTGACTTTTAGCAGCGGATTATGCCCGCCGCTATAGGGAACCAATTAAAACGAACTCATTGCATTTTTAGCGGTGGGGAGAAATGCCGCTATATCTGTAAACCTTTTAGTGGTGGGGTAAAAATGCCGCTATAGGACTTCATTTAAATCATAATATATGCACCTTTAGCGGCACTTTTTGACTGCCGCTATAGGTCTTTTTTTTTTTTTTTAGCAAGTTTTAAGACCACTATTTTTTTTATTTTTTTTTACAAACCTGTTACAAGTAATAGTTTTAGCTCTACTAACACAATCCCACAAATGAAACTAATTAACAACACCACACATGTCTCCAAATTAATGTAATATTAACATAGAAATATATTATCAAATACATAACAAAAGAAAAGATGTGGTCCTTTGTACACAGAAAGTCCTTCAACACTTAAATTAAACTAATACCATAATCAAAGTTCCAAAGTGTTTCAAAATATTTTTCAACACATGCAAAAAATGTGTTTGTTCAAATGTGGTTCTTTGTACACAAAATGTCCTCAAACACCAACATAAAATTTATAAGTTGCTTGGTTGATGGGATGCAATTGATGATTTTTGGAGAGCTGGAGATTGTAGGATCGAAGGAACGTCCTACATACAAAATATTGGGATATCAACGATATCAAATATTGGAATTCAAAATTGCTTAATGCATGAGCATTACAAGGGAAATTTGGAGTTCAAAAGGCCGCAACTACAATATGGAAATCACATATATTGTACCTTAAGTTCCCTAGTTAAATTCAACCACATGGTTACATTGATCAATGAAACACAAGGTTGAATCTAATTTTCCTAGAAAAAGATAACTTTTTTTTTACTGCACTGGTTAATACAATCATGTAGTTAAGTTCATTAAGAGAGTGTAAGATACAATATCCATAAACAATTGTATCTAAGTTTAAACCTAAAAACAATACCCCACTTTTGCAAAGGTTTTGAAAGTAGTTAGCTAGTCCATTATTCGGACCAGGCAAGTGATGAGTGATGATTGTACTTCACTGGAAATCATTCCAATGTTCAACATCACACATTGCCATATACGAGGAGAGCTCCCACAGATAAAGAACACTATTACAAAGTTGACATGGGAACTTAGGAAGGATGACAATTACTTATTCACGAGGCATTTAGATGATAACATTTGTCAACATGAACTCTTGTTCCATCTCCTTTCCCTTCATTTTTTTTTTCTATTTCCCCTTTCCTTACTCATCAAATTTTCAAAGACTAGACTTTCAAAGTCAATGTCAATATAATAATGGCAGTATTATATCAAAGTTGCAGGGGCAAGACACAAGAAGAATAAATGGACGAGACACATTTAAAGCCTGAAATATAGCAAGGACTAGAATCTTTAAGGGATAGAACAATTCCAAAGCTGATTCCATAATGTTGGTACATCAGGAAGCTATCTTGAAGTAGTTCTCAAGGCAAAGGAGCTAGGATACTGGTGACTAATAGTGCTCACCAATAGCAAGAACACAGAGAATGCGCGCAAGCACATTCATTTCCACCTTCATGTCTGTGTACTAAATTGATATTAGTTAAAACTATTAATAAGATACTGATTCTATGCAAAAGATTCATAACCCATCAACTTTTTTCTTTTCTTTAATAACTTAGAATAGTACTAACTCAAAATATGTGAATCATTGATTCCATACCATCCAAATTGTGAGTAGCACAAAAACATTGAATCAAACAACACTAAGAAAAGCATCAAGTGGATTCTCAAATTCATGCTTTGAAGAAATGTATATTTAGCTAAGGGTAATTTTCACCATTCTATTACCTAAAGAAGCACCATAGTTTAGTTGTTAGATGCCTGAATGATTAAGTGCTTCCTTCCCAACAAAATCCATGTATTTCACTTTCACTACTTTCATTATCACACACTACAAATGGTTCCTAAGAGCACACTTCTGTGCAAATGGCTTAAATGAAATAACGTGGAGTAAAGCTTAATTAACCTAAGACTTCGTTCCATGTAGACAGTAAACAAAAGCTCTCATTAAAGCAAGGAACAAAATCTATGACTGTTTTATGTTTCTTAGTTCTGTCTCATTCATCATAATATATGCTTCTTCAAATCAAAGTAAACGGCTGCCTAGCTAATAAGATAAGACCAAAAAGACTTTGTTTACTGTCATTGTTTACTACCTAGTTGATAACACAAAACAAACCTTATTACTATCCAAATACAAATTAACCCAAAAACACAAATTAACCATTAGAAACCCCAAAATCAAAATCATTAATGCCAACCTGAATGCATTGTGAAGTTATTTGTTGCACTTGTTGAAGCATGCGAGCCATTCTTTGCTCCATCTCTTCGAATTGGCTAAGTCTTTCCTTCATTTCGTCAAAAGAGGACAATTTCTCCTACATCTTAGCCAATGAAGCCTTTAGTTGGGCAACTTCATTGTCCCTTGATTGACTTGATTGTATTTGAAGGACTGTGAGAGCACTCTTGCTTCTTCGGCCACTTGGGCTTGGACCAAATCCTACCCCACGAATACGACCTTTGCGCTCCTTACCCATCACTTTGGCAAACACATCGTCAAGTGCCCATGCAATACTACCACTTGTGTCATTTGATTGCAATTGATTCAAAGGTTCAACCAACAACTCCTTCATTTTATCCTAATATTTAGATTTGAACAAAACAAAATAATTAGAAATTAGCAACATCATTTGATTGAAGACAACAAAAATTATAATGAAAATATACCTCACCAGCATTTGAAAGTAGCTTACCAGCATTTGGCATTCTGGCCAAAATTTTAAGTATATTATTGCAAAAGCTCATTAAGCCCATGGCCAATCAAATTTATTTGGTGAAAATTTTAGAATGAATTATGAACCTAACACCACCATAGACATTAGAGAAATTGCACAAACCATAATTACTACTTATAACTAGATTCTTGGTTTCATCTTATGTCACCAATGCATAGTTTAACTTGTCAAAGGTAGAAACTAGGAATCTAGTGGGCTCATTGACAACAACACGCCTTATTAATCTGAGATTGATACTAGTTCTATCAGATACTTTTAGAATATACAATTAGGCTCCAACAGCAGGTATGGTAGTAGAATCAAGAATATACAATTAAGCTCCCACTTGAGGCAATTCGTGCTCACTAGCAATAAGATCGAATAGATCCAGTCTGTCCAACTCTAACCCTATCCCAAGGAGATGTTGTGCCTCTAAAAAAAAAAAACCCCAAAAACTAAATAATAATTTACTTTTTTTTTTTGTTTTTTGTTTTTTTTTTTGTTTTTTTTTTTTTTTTTTTTTTTTTCAAAAAGTAGTCAACTTTAATACATTAAACACAAACAAAATCCAAACCCAGTTCAGCATTGAATCCATGGAACTAGAAATGGCTAAATATGATAGAAGTACACAAAAAAATAGATGAAATTGATTATTTGCTGTGTTCTGTACCCATTAATTTTACAAGTTATGACACAACTTTCAAATTATATAATGAGATGAATCCTCTGTTGATACAAGAAAATTGCCAACAACAGCATTGACACAGAAGGCCTATGAGATGCTCCTCAAATATAGTTTATATGCAACCAATAATCTAAATGTATAAAACAAACAATAGTATACAAACTACAAACAGAGAACTATTTTACAAGATTCTGAATTAAGAATGAGAAAAAAGTTCCTCCTAGTTCTCTCTAGCTTTCTGGTTTATTTCTTTCCTTCTTTTTTATTTTAATATGTGGGAGCTCCTAATCTACCAATATAGCAACTCACAACAAAGAACTTACTTGAAAATCCTTAAAAAACAGCGCATTCAAAGTGCATCTGTTGGATTAGTGCTTTCCTAAATTAGGTATAACTAGCTAAGTTTGTAAACCATCTCAACTATAAGGGAGTCAAAAATTGAAGTTTTTGGCAGCAAGTAATAGACTTTTTTTTTTTTTTTTTTTTTACATTAAATACAAACAAAACCCAAACCTAGTTCAGCAGTTAACTCATTTTACTAGAAACTGAAGGCAAGTCGGAATAAAAATAAAAATAAAAAGCCAATTTAACTTTTTCAAAAAAAAAAAAAAATCCACTTTCTCTCTTAAAAAAAAAAAAAAAAAAAAAAAAAAAAAAAAAAAAAAAAAAAACCCTTTTATTAAGAAATGTTTTCACAACATTTTTATAACAAATACTATGTGGCAGGTTATTATTGGTTACTATTGGTGGGTAAAAAAGCAAATGTTGTTATTGTGAAATTACTCTATTGAAGTAAATGTAATGATTGACAATGAAAATGAAACCAGAAATGGATTACTCACCATTTTTGCTTGCACTACAGGATTAACTGCAGATCCATCTTTACGAGTATGCAGTATTGAATATAATGTTATACGCTCTACAAGACGTCCATCCGCTTTTGCCTGCAATATGAACGGCATATTTATGTAGTGATGAATATTGGTTCCACATAAACTTAAGATAAGTCAAATTATTTAAAAATTAGTCATAATACTTATTACCTTCGTTGTAGTGTGCACGGCAAAGTTGCAAGAACCAGCAGTATGTAAGTTCTCATGTTTAGAATGACGGTCCCTATTCTTCTCTGACTCTATCTACAAAATTATGGAGTCAGAGAATACCATTAGAATTGCAAGACAAAATCTTTGATAAGCCAAAGGGCAAGACAAAATTATCTTTTGGACTGGGAAAATAAAAACTAACATAAAAGGAAAAGGAAAACACTTGTTTATATGGGTCACTAGAACTCACACAGCTACATGGGATTCAACCCATAAGCTCAATAGGGCAGTTTTGAAAAAATAACTATAAAAAAAGAAAAAAAAAAAAAAAAAAAAAAAGAGGGTAAGACATGTAAGGCAGTTGGAGGTTCAGTTTGTTTTTGTAAGGTAAGTCTGGGTGAAGAATATGATCATTTAATAAGATGTAATGGGGCACTAGGTTTCGAGTCAATGATTGTTACATACATGTTTTCCTACCAGTTGCATAGGATTCAAGAGAAACTTAAGAATTGGAAAACAAAGAAAAGGGGACCTTGTTAAAGCAGTAAATTGTGACTGTGGAAGTGAAATTGCTAATGTATTGTAATATTAAACAATGAACATTGATTTAAGTAGAGTTGTCAAAAATCTGTAAAAAGTATAGTTCTTAAATTTGGGTAGCCTGATGCTTCTTTGTCAGGAAGAAAATGACCTCAGAAGTGGAGACAGAACAACTTTGTATGGAGTTGAAATATGCTAGCAAGTGTGAGGTCACCAATAGGAAAGTGCATGTTGACAGTTTAAAAATACTTGACCATCAGGACATGTTATTAATCGAAGCATAATTTGGAGAAACTTAATGAATCATGACAATGCTAACAATGACTAGATAGGAAAGTATACTGTTCATATTTTATAAAATCAACAAAACTTCAACATTATTCACATTACATTTTAAACTTAAAAAAAATAGAGTTTGTGACTTCATGAATAATACATGACCTATCTCAGATCACCAACTTTGTTGAGTCACAACTTTCAAGCAACAATTAGTAAAGTACCACTTGTTCTTTGGGTAGAAATAACCATCACATTTACAACATGGCAATAATGAAAACCAAAAACACAGATTAAGCACATCATAAAAAAATAAAAAAAAATTAAAAATTAAAAAGAACATACCACTACATCCTCAGTATACCAATGGTCAACAAGAACATCCTAATCTTCTGGTATGCATCCCTTGGGTCGGTTGCTCTTCACTCGTGCTTTGTTTCTTGGATGCGGTATGTAATGAGCTATTTTCAGCCTACACTTGTGATTCCTCTAAGCCTTCCCAATTTTTTGTAAGGTAAATGTCTTCAAACCCGCATATGCAATAGGATTAGTAGGGACGACGTATTTTCACTACAATCAAATAGTTGAGTTAGCAAATTACAATCAAGTAGTTGAGTTAGAATTAGAACTACAAGAAGCATGCTAAAATATCATAATTACAATTATTATAAGTTCCTGGTTACCTCTACAAGACGTCAACACTCTTCTTTAAGTTCTTTTGGCATGTCCCTCCAATTCAGATATCTTATTGGCCACATGAGGGGTTTCCGCACAATCGTCCCCAAGAAACCAGTGAAAGCCCTCGCCCCTTCATCAACTTGCTAATGCATACTATTTAGCAAAAAATCAATTACTTGATCGTTAGGAAGATCCCAAACATCCAAGTACTTGCTTGGCCCGCGAGTGGCACATATAGGTGGTTGCACATTTGAAATTTAAAGGAAACAATATCGTTAAAGTAAGTAAATATATATGAAATTAAATAAAAATTTTAAAAAAAGAGGAAAGTGAGGTGGCAAACGAAGTAATATATTATAGGTTGTATTTTGCTAAGAGATAGTGTTTAATATTATGCTAGAATTCTTACTAGAAAAAGTAAGTGTTTAATGAAACTTTTCATGAACAGTTTTTTTGTAGTGTCATGTAAAGAAGATTAGCATCAAGCCCATGAAACTTTTTATGAACAACTTAACACCCTAACATGGTGGGTGTCAGAGATAGAAACATAATCTATTTAGATTTTTGTTCTTCAATTTTATATGTCTAATAAGCAAACTTTAGCTATTGATAAATGTTGAACACTTTCCTTTATAAAAGCTCTGACAGTGAGTACAATTTGCACCAAAGGCTGCAGCAAGTGAGTTAAAAAAACCCACCTGCAAGACAAGTTGATAAGAGTGGTGCTGAAATAATGAGGAAGAAAAGATTGACTTTCTTGAGCAACATGAGACCCATGTTAGCTAGGCAACTTTGTGTTTTCTGATTGTTAAGCTTTTTTGTTTTCTCATGCAAGAGTACAGATCAAATGATGCTTTCCTTTCTTCATTATAAGGAGCTTGAAATTTAATTAGCTAGGGAGTCTAAGTCCTAATATACTTCAACTCTAGATCTTCAAGCAATTCCTAATTCAACACTTTAGTTAAACTAATATGCAACAATTACAACCCTTGTTGACACCCATTTTGACAGAAACTCATCAACAAAATCTAAATCCCAACACAAAATAACTAAAGCACCAAAGGCAATCATTTTCATAAAATTTTATATGCCTCTCAATATGCAAATCTTGTATGCATGAGGCCAGAATTGTATCTTGTATGCACTAGTCACCCTTTTTTTTTAATAGAATTTTTAAGCAAACTAATAGCAAATTTGATATTATGTTGTAAGCCCATACCTTGCGTAGAAGCTTTGTGAATTTCTTGGTTCGTTTCTTGATCCACATGTTCTGTAGAAGCTCTTTCCACAGTTACGCTCTTGGAACGCGCGCTCAAATTTGCTTTTCACCTTGCCATTTCAACTGTCAAAGTATAAAATAAAAACAAGTATCATCATAACTATTAACCAAGCTAATCAAATTCAAAACCTAAATCACATTTTAGTCCTTTAAGATAAAACCAAAAGAATTTAATTAATATATATATATATATATTTATTTATATATATCAAACACCAAATTTGTTTTGTAAAGAAAATATATAGCGAAACAAATAGTTCAAGGACAAATATTTGTTACCTTGTAGTGGTGGGGGTATGTCGAGCAACTGTGAGGAATTGGTTGCTTGGTTGAAGCTGAAGAAAGTGAAGAAAATGACAAAGAAATGAGGGTGAAAATTTTGGTGATATAGACAGATTAATAGAAATAAAGTATCCCTGATAAAATATGTATTATGAAGATGCTCAAGAATTGCCAATAGTGAACATGATATCTCCAACAGAAAATTATAAAATGGATGGATAGTTAGAAGTGAAGAGTTGAAAAAATCCTTTTCCAATAAGTGATGATTTTACTGAAATTAAGTAGATTCAAACTAATTATACATAAAGAACTAAAAAATAGAAACAGAAATGACTACAAGAGTACACAAGAGCCATACCTCCAATTAACAAGATACACACCCCAACCCAAGCACTCAAATCTTTCAAAAAGGAGACAGAAGAACCATTATCCTTTTTGAAAACAATTTGAATTCCTTACAGCTTGCACCACTTAACATAGGGTACTATCCTGTTAACAACTTTATTTAAAGAACTTTTCTTGCTTTAAAACATTGCAAATTCTGTCCTCCAATGATTTGTTTAAAAGCAAACCCAAAAATACTTTCAGCTTCAATCTACTTCTTATGTTGCTTCTATGTTTCAGAAAATGGTTTAAACATGCTTACACAATTAGATTGCTAGAACCATTGTTATCAATGTTTGCTACAATCAATGAATCAATTTGTTTTCCTTTCAGGAATAGCTTAAATATTTAGGGACCATGTTTTCTGCTAATTGCATAGCCATCTCTATGAAAATAGACAACTAATGGTGAATCTGTTAATGGCATAAATCTCTACAATAAATTTAAAACACAATGCCCAAGATAGATTGTAGAATACAATAGAGTAGTAACAAGTGACCCATAATAGAATTTGCAGCTAAAGAAACCCCTATAATTTATGATAAATGTACTATAATGCTCTAAGTTGAAGGAGAGTGCTTCCACCTTTTGAATGTCATATTAGTTTGAGAAGATTATAAGCACATTCACTCCCCATTCATCTCAAATTACGTGACTGATTTAATATATTCTAAACATTATGATAATCTCACAATTTCCCCACAGAGAGAGAAATTGAACAGCTTTGGCTCATAAATTAATTTGGTTTTTGAATAGAAAACATCCTAATATATTACCAAACAAACAACAACAAAATAGATAACACATTGAACAAAAAAAAACAAATAACATAACACATTGAACATTAATAAAAAAAAAAAAAAAAAAAAACTCACGAGGTGGGTTGAAATGAGGTGGCGGTGACGAGGTGAATTGGGGTTGCTACATGGTGCCGACGAGGTGGATTGGGGTTGCCAGGTGGCGGTCACTGAGTCGACGTGGTTTGGTGGTGGTGGTGGGGTTGTTGTGAAGGTGGAGGTGGTGGTGGGATTTTGGGTTTGCAAGGGAGAGAGAGAGAGAGATAAAAAGTGTTTGGGTGGGATTTTGGGTCTGCGAGGGAGAGTGAGAGCTAGAGAGAGAGAGAGCTAGGATTTTGGGTCTCTAAAGTGAATGAGATAGATACAGTGAATGAGAGAGATAGAGAGAAACAATGTTTTTTGCAAAAAATGAAGAGGTGCTAAAATGAAAAGTACAAAAAAAAAACAGAGGGAAGATTTGGGGAGAGGCGGGGAGTTAGAAGGTCTATAGTGGTGGTCCAACCTGTCACTATAACTAAGCAAAAGTGCCGCAACAAGGAGTCCCTATTGCGGCGGCCATACAAACGCCACTATAGATCGAATATTGCGGCGTTTTTCTCTACCGCCACTATAGTATTTGCGGAAAATGATATGTTTATTGCGGCGGGATTTTGGAGCACCGCTTTATCTATGTAAACGCCGCTAATACACACATATTGCGGTGGTTTTATGTCCCACCGCTATAGGACGCCGCAAAAGACTATACCTATAACGGTGGTCCCAAAAAAGTCACAATATGTGACATATAGTAGCGCTTTTTGCACCTGCCGCAATAGTACAGATTTCTTGTAATGTAAAACTAAAAGCTAGCTAAAATAGTACAGTGGGACCCATGAATAGTATAAAAATTGTAATGGGGTTTATGAACAGTAGCAAAAAGAAGCTGAATAATAAAATAAACTAGCTTTTTAAGCTGGAGCCAAACACACACTTAGTACTTCTTTTTAATATTCACTCAACCCTAACTCCACTAACCAAATATTTGGATCATAAAAGAGCATTAAAGTTTACCTTGTAAGTCCATACTCTAACAAATTAGTTGCACTGGGCTTGTAAATCTAATTCCACTATTCTAAGTGAGCCTAGCATTTTTGGGCTCTTACACAATATATATATATATATATATAGACACCTAAATAAATAAGATTTTTATTCCCTCTCTCTTAAACGGTTCTTAAAACTCAAATAAAACACAATATGGGTATGTCTTATAAGAATGATTGATGGCTTAGAACTTCCATTTCTTTATGATAAAGAACCCATAAGGTTTGAAAGAGATTAAAATCTATTTAAAAGAGACATTAAAAAAAAAAAAAAAAAATCAACCTTTACAATATCTCAGCTCCTTACTTTTATGGCATTTAAACTTCAGCTCTTTACTTTTATGTCATTTAAATTTCAGCTCTTTACTTTTATGTCAGTTAAATTTCAGCCCTTTACTTTTAATGTCATTTAAATTTCTACACTTTACTTTCCTTGAAATTCATTTTCTGCACTTTATTATTATTGTCCCTTTACTTTTCTCATTAATAAAGTTGCCATAAAATAAATATGCTTGGGTAAAACATTTCTTTACACACTATTCTAAGAAAATGTTTAAAAATAAAATAAAATTATCCTCTTTCTAAATGATGAAGCCTTTCAAAAAAAAAAGAGAGAAAGTTTTCTTTTAAGGTTCTTTTCTAAAATTAAAAAAACAAAAAAAAAACCCTTCTTTTTCAGAAAAAAAAAATTTCAAAACCAAAAAATATTTTCTTTAAAAATCCGAAATTTATGGCTTTATTTCAAAAAATATATATGTTTTCAAAAAACATTTTTACCAGGTTAAAAGAAAATGCGTTTTCAAATATTGGTGTTGTAAAAAGAAAAAAAAAAGAGGGGTTTCCTTCTCTCATTTCTAAGAGGAATCCAGAAAAAAGAAAAAAGAAAAAAGTAAAAAGAAAAAAAAACTATTTTCAAGAGATCTAAGATTTAATCTCCGTATGTACCAAAAACCCCAAATATTGGTGTTGTCTTTAGCCCATGTTTTGAAAAAACCCAAAAAGGAGTAAGTTTTACAAAATCCATGTGTCATAACCTTAAAAAATAATGAACCTTTAAAAAGAAAGTATATACACCCATATATACACTCATATATCCATATACATACATACATACATACATATATATATATATATATATATGTGTGTGTGTGTGTGTGTGTGTGTGTGTATGCGCGCGCGCGTGTATATTGATATATGTAGGTATATACGAGTGCATATATGCTTGTTTTCATAGAATAACATTTTCACCCAATATATATATATATATATATATTTTTTTTTTTTCCAAAAATGCATGCATTTTTTTTCAAAAAAACCATAAAAAAATATACCCTTTTTCCAAAAATATTTTTCAAATGAAAGATGCTACGTTTACAACATTTTCACAACATTTTTACAACAAATCATAGGTTGTTAGTTGTTATTAGTTCAAATTTGAACCTAACACTAAGATTACTTTTTTACCCCAACAATAACAACCAATAACAACCTGTCACTTAAGATTTGTTGTAAAAATGTTGTGAAAATGTTGTAGACATATCATTTCTCTTTTAAAAAATACTCACCATTTTCAGAAGCATGTGTTTTTCAAAATACGTGGTCATATCGTCCATTTTTCAAAAAAAAAAAAATCTTTTCAAAAGTTCTTAACCCTTTTTCAAAAAAATCTCATTTTCAAAAAATTCTCACCTTTCTGAAAAATATACCCGATTTTCAAAATCCACATACCCTTTTCAATTTTTTTCCCTCCTTGTTGAAAAATACTGTCGTAATGGCCCTTTTTCCAAAAATTTTAAAATAATCTCCCTTATGTTTTGAAAATCTTTCAAAAAAGTCTCCTTAAATTATGAGAATGCACACTTAACGCCCCTAAACTATTACGCATGTAACATTTGCCCCCCTAAATTTGGAGAATGCACATTTATCCTCCTAAACTATTACTTGTGAAATACTTTATAACCCATCCCATGCGTAATTATTTAGGGAAGTAAATGTGTATTCTTATAGTTTAAGAAGGTAAGTGTAAAAGATGGTATAGTTTAGGAGAGTAAGTGTAAAAATGTATAGTTTAGGAAGATAAGTGTAAAAAAAATGTATAATTTAGAGAAGAGTAAGTGTACATTCAGATAGTTCAAAAAGTGTAAAAAGAGGTAAAGTTTAGAGGTAAAAAAAAAAGTGCTAAATAAAAAGATTAGAAATAAATAAACCATAGTAAAAAATGTGTTATCACGTTTGATATTAACTAGAATGACTTCCAATTAGTTCATACAGATCATTGGAAGAGTTAGGCAAAAATTTTCTTCTAATTTTGATAATGAAGAAAAAAAAAATACTTATCTAAGCGTATGTTTGGCAAAAATTATTTTTGCTAACTTATTTTACTATTTAGCTTATTTTTACTACTATTCATAGGTCTCACTACACTTTTTGATACTATTCATAGATCTCACTATATTATTTTAGCTAACTTTTACTTT
The DNA here is from genome assembly GCF_932294415.1 of Quercus robur. Lineage (NCBI taxonomy): Eukaryota > Viridiplantae > Streptophyta > Magnoliopsida > Fagales > Fagaceae > Quercus > Quercus robur. The sequence continues at coordinate 71,638,908 of NC_065538.1, read as the reverse complement.
TATTTATTTTACTTTCAGCAAAAAAATTTTGGTTTCAAAAAAATAAGCGAATCCCAAACTTTTATTCTTTAGCTCCGTTTGGATTGCGTTCCACGTTCACGCGTCTACATCTGTTTTTTTTTTTTTTTACAGCTTTTTCAGGGGATCTCATGCACTGTTCACGAAAATAAGCGAATCCCAAACTTTTATTCTTTAGCTCCGTTTGGATTGTGTTCCACGTTCACGCGTCTACGTCTTTTTATTTATTTATTTATTTTTTTACAGCTTTTTCAGGGGATCTTATGCACTGTTCATGAGACCTACAAACATCTTTTTTTTAACAAAACTTTCATTAAAAATAGGTCTCACGGTACTATTCACTCATTTAAAAATTATTTTATTACAATATTTTCAGTTTTTAGTTTTCAATTTTCAGCAAAATAAAATGTATCCAAATGTACACTTAAAAAAAAAAAAAAAAAAACATTCACAGCTAGACTTAACCAATTTCTTTTAATTTGTGTCAGTGTCGTGACTCGTGAGGCGTCTTCTTGCCAAAGATTCTTTTATGCCCTCACACCAATCTCACTCCCATTTCCTTTTATTAATTCTAGAATTCTCCGCACCATCTCTATATATAGCTCTCTCATTGATCAGCTCCTCACTCACAAGCACTCTTTCTCATTCCTTTGTTACCCATATATTTCACCTCTTTCAATTTTCTCTCTTCAAGTTTTCTTTTACTTTCACTTTTTGCATCCCAAATGGCCACAGTTGAGGTATTCATCAACTAATGTCTTCTTCACTTTTGCTTAGATATTTTGTCTATTGCTTTGCTTTTGAAAAACCCATTTGCATCTTCTGATATAGATGATTCTACAATTCCATCTTTGACAGCTTAAAGTATTTGTGGAGTTATATTTGATGCTTTCAACAAGCCCATTTGCCATTTCTCATTGACAACCATATTTTTTCGCACGTAGAGTCCCTTGTCTATGTTTACATCATCTGATTAACCTGACCATATATATAGTGTCAGAAATGGGAATGGTTGTTCTTGCTTTTACAACGATCACACAAAAAGTATGATCCTTTTGGTCTGTTACTGAACACAATCTAGGTCTCTCACGAGTAACAGATCAATCAATCTTCATCTAGTTTTGTGGTGCCTACGGAAAAAAAAAGGTTTTTTGCCACCTTATATATGATATTAGTGCATGAGCTATAGCACTAACTCCATCTTTGAGCTTCGGCAATGTTTTATATCAAACTAATTAAATCTAGCTCTTTTGATAGATCAATTCATGAACTTTATTAACAAGAGCATTAATTTGATCAATCCAAGTTTTTGTTTTTTGGCTTCAATGATTTTGATAAATGATCATTTGTCACAAAGGCTTATATTATCAGGAAAAGGTGAGTTTGAACTCATGATCACCTATACTCTACTACCATTATAAATTACCACTTGGCCTAAAAATTAAGCAATTACAAAATGGTAAATTTAATTTGAACAGATTTATTAGAAAAAATTTATGATGTAATTGGCTGCATTATATTATCTATTGCTTACTAATCATTGTCTTTCTCTTCAATGTATTAATCCTAAATCTTTTGCTATAATGGTATTGTAAGTAATTGATCAAACTAAGCACAGAGTTGTTTCAGATCCTTTTTCAATTGGTTAGTTCATTTAAGATAAATCGGGTATTGCAGGTAGCATCAGCTCCATCAGCATTGCCTGAGATCAATGAGACAACTGAGGTGACAAAGACAGAGGAGATAATCAAGGTAGAGCCAGTGGCTGCACCTGCTGCCCCAGAACCAGTCACTGAAGAACCAAAAGAAGTAGCACCTGAAGCCCCAGCAGCGGAGCAACCAGCTGCTCCAGAATCTGTAGAAGCTCCAGTAGAGGTTGAGACCAAGGATATTGTGGTTGAGGAGACCAAGGTTGAGACAGAGGAGCCAGCAGCAGAGAAGCCAGAGGAAGAGACTCAAGAAGTGAAAGCAGAACCTGTTACTGAGGAGGAGACCAAAGAAGAGACTGTTGAAGCCACTGAAGTAGCAGCAGCCCCAGCTGAGGTAGAGAAACCAGTTGAGGAAGAGAAGCCAGCTGAAGCAGCAGTGGAACCTAGCACTGAAGTCCCAGTTGAGAAGATTGAGGAATAGAGCTTAATTTATGAATGAAGTGATACTAGAAGAGGGGTTTTAGTTTTGGCCCTTTTGGGTGCCTTTTAATTTAGGTTGCATTGTTTCAAGGTTGGGTATGCTATTTAGTTCTATTTCTCTAGTTTAATTATGTTTTTGATTCAGGTAAGGCTTTGGATGGGTTTGAAATCTCGAAGGTAGACAATGTAAGTACTTGGAGCCATGTCAGCATTCTTCCATATGCCTTATATATGAAATGGTCCATATATGGAGGAAACTCTGTGAAGTTTATACATAGGAGGATTTAGGTGTGCAACGTGGGGGTGTGGATGTTGGTTCCAAAAGGGTCAGATGAGTTTGATATGGTGTGCATTGATGAGATGTGATTTCTAGATTTGAATAATAATAATATTACCATTATATTTCTGTTTTACTTTTATTAAGATATTCTGCTTTCTATATTATGTCTCATACATGCTTGATCTTTATGCTTGATCTCTAACTGTCAATGGAGCAAGATGCTTAATGGAATCATGAATCCTTGTTCTCAAATTTGAATAGAGCTCCTTTTTCTTTGGGCCATTTGTTGTAGAAGTCACTCTAGTCTATGTAACTATTGCTTGCCATATGTGCAATTTATCAGCATTATGAAAACATATGAGAAACTGATTCATTTTGCCTACACTTGGTGAATATTCAAAAGGAAAAATAAACAAATAAATCAGGATCATACATCAATTCTAACATTTCCTTCATAGACATAGAGGAAGGGGAAGTGAAATGGTGCATGCATCAATGCTCAAAGTGTTTCTAAATCAAGCTTGGGGCCAATTAATAAACAAATAAAAGATTGCAACAATAGGATGACACCAAGATAACGAATTTATCCCAATTACATTATCTATATATATTATATATTTAAAAGCTGAAGCGTAGCATTTATTATTGTTATGCTCCTATTAACCCATATCATCCACCCATTTTTAACATTCTCTCTCTTATTTTTAATTTTTTTTCTTATTAATTTCTCAATTTATTGTTATACTTTTTCAAACTTTTCCCCTCCTTTTTATCTTTTCGTTTATCCACTACTATTTACCTTAATATCATTTTTCATCTACCCCTTTATCACTTTGAGATATATATATATATATTAAATAAATTTGGATTTAGATTAGGTGCTTTCAACCCAAACATGTCTTTTCCCATGTGCACAAAAATTGATCGAAGTGGACAAAAATGAACCGAAGTGATCTGAATGAATTGAATTGGACCAAATGGAGAGAATAGGACCAAATATACCAATTAAGAACATGGTGGACTGAATAGGACTGAAGTGAACAGAATAGGCCAAATGGACCAAATTGGACTGAAGTGGACAGACTGGACTGAATAGAAGTAATGTGGACTAGATAGGACTAAAGTGGACAGAATGGACCAAATAGAACCAAAGTGAACAAAATGGACCAAATAGGACAAAAGTAGACGGAATGGCTCGAATTGAACTGAAGTGGATCAAAATTGAAGAATGGACCGAATATGACCAAATAGAATCAAAGTAGACATAATGGTTTGAATAGGACCAAAGTGGACATAATGGACCGAATAGGATGGAAGTGGACAAAATAGGATCAATGTGGACCGAATAAGGCCAATGTGGACTGAATGAAGTGAATTAGACCGAAGTGGACTGAATAAGACCGAATGAGCCGAATTGGACTGAATAGAACTTTAGTAGACAAAATGGACTAAATAGGACCGAATGGACTGAATAGGACCGAATGGACTGAATAGGACCAAATTGGACCGAAGAGGACATAATGGACCGAATAGAACCAGTGTGGGCCAAATAAGACTTTTCAATATTTATAATTTATTTCATTTTTAGGGCTCATTTTCTAATTTCTAATTTCTATTTTAGTATTTTTCTTTGTATTTTTTTAACTCAAAACTAAAGAGTTTAGCCCAAATATAATAAAATTTCTTACTTTTCAACCCAAAAATGAAGAAAAAAAATGGATTTAGTTGAAAATAAAATCTACAAAAGGAATCAATTTAATGCCCAATTAGTCTAAAATGGATTGAAGGTGAACCGAAATTGACTGAGTGGACTGAGTGAAACAAATTGGATTGAAGTAGACCTAAGTGGACCGAATGGGGCCAAGGTAGACCTAATTGGATCGAATAGAGATTGTTTAATTTTTAGGAAGAACAAATTATCTTTAACAAAATTTAGAGAAAAAAATTATACATTATATTATAATACAAAATAATTATCTATTCCTACGCATTGTGTGAATTTGCGACTAGTTTTTTAATAATAGCAAAAAAATATATAAAGAAAACGTTTTAGTACATTTCCCCAGTAAATAGATAATTTATTAGGAAAAGATTAGAGTTTGGTAAAAAATACAACCAAGAAACTTTTTTGAGGGTACAATGTTATATTGTATTTACTCATCTCATACTCCCATTTTTATATTTGATGGTACATACTTTTCGATGATGCATGTGATGTGCAATTATCGATGTGAACCAATATACAGGCCTTGTTCAGCCTCAAAATTTTTAATATTTTTAACATAAAGATTTAGAAGGCTTGTAAGAAACTGAGCCATGTTTAAGTCTATGATCAAACATTGATGTATTGATAAAGACTAAAGTTCACTTTAATTTAGCCCTTAATGTTTTTGTAGTTGTTTTAATTTTGGCCCTTAATGCTTGGTTCCACTTTCGAAAGCATCATGTCATCCAACTCTGTTACCACTACATGGGTTTGCCACCTGGCACATATTAATCCTACTTGTCAAAAATGCCACATCATCATCTTGTTTGGATAAAAAAAAAAAAAAAAAAAAGAAGAGAGAGAGAACAAAATGATGCCATTTGCTTCACTGTATCTAAACTATTTTGCATGTTATTTACTTGATTGAACGAAGAAGAAGAAATACTTAGCTTTACTTAGTGAAAAACCTCCATTTGCTTGAGAAGGCATCAAAAATAAACCTCCATTAGCTTCACCAATTTCTAACATCAATGATGAAGATCTAGATCCATTTTACTGATTTGAAAATCTAAATTGATTTTATAAGATCCATTAGTTTGTCCCATTACAATAGACAGATGCTAACAGTAAGTTGATGTGGTATTTTGATTGACATTTTTTCAATTGATTATCTTTCTTTTGAACATATTAGTCCTCAAAAAGAAAAGGAAAAAATTGTCCTGCTTTGCTAATTAAATGGAATGAAACTAATTGATAGACAAAGCACGCAATCAATTTTAGTTGCTCAAGTGTTTGATAGACTTCAAGGTTTGATTTATTGCATTTTGAAAATTCATGTTTTAACCTGTTATTTTTGGAAGTTTAAAATCCTAAAGTATAGGGTTAAAGTGAAATTTTCCTCCTTGTGTTTTTTTCTTTGGCTAGTTTACTCATTTAAAGTAAATCGAAAGTAAGGATTGGCTCCGACAGCATTGCCAAAGAGCAAGACAACAATGACGCGGAAATGGCTACTATTGCAGCCGCAGCAGCCCCATGATTAATTATTATCTTATGAGCCCGCACTCCGCCACTTATTAATTTTAGAGCTAGAGATACCATAGAACCTAAAAAAGCAACACAAAAAAAGTTGATCAATCTTGAATATCAATTTACAAGACAAGGAGTGACTATATTTGAAAACTCTACCTTAACTGCTATAGGTGAGCTATGGCTAAACCTCCTTGAAGGAGCACATGCAAATATTTCACTTGATACCTCTTTTTTAAGATTGTCTAGGCTCCTCAAGCATTGGTTTCCCAAAGGGTAAAGAGTTATTATAGTCACATTCAGACATTGAAGATTTCAAAGCTGCAAATGTTGCTCACAATATTCCTTATCAGCGTGTTGTCCAACAGTGGTCTTCTCCCCATGGATCCGTGTACAAGGTGAATGTGGATGGAGCTGTTTTCGCGGTTGTGAAGGAAGCAGGTGTAGTTGTTATTATCTGTTGTGATGACTATGGAACGGTAATGGCAGCTATGAGCAAATGAGTCAAGAGACCATTGGGAGAACTGGAAATTGAAGCCAAAGCTTTTGAAGCAGGAGTACAATTGCGCAAGAGGCTGGGTTGAATACTTGACCATCAGTTCATTAGAGAACCCTGCATATGATCAGAAGTGAAGGTCTTCCACTTGTGGTAGTACTCCCAAATTCTATACCAATATGTTTTGTGTGTTTTTGGTTAGTACTTTGCACTGCATCTCGGCAAACATTGAGAAATGTATACACAAAAAGTATGTCTTCTTGTATGGAGAAGTTGTTGAATGAATACTTGTGGAACACTATCTTCGCCACTTATGTGAAAATATTCTGCTCTGCCATATTATACTCTCGGGGCTCTTTGTGTGGTTCCCTATGGTGATCAAATTCAAGGGAAACAAATTACTGAATTGAATAAAGATAAAGAAAAAAACAGGGCTGTTTCTAGATAACCCCAACCTCCAATTAGATAATTTGGCTAAAACTATCTGATGTATCATTTATTAAAGTTACCAACCTGATTGGACAATCCACCATTAATACAACTACAAAGTATAGAAACACCCTGCTATCTACATGCAATCTACATGTGCTATTTACACTCCACCGCAGAGAAAGAGTGCGAAATGGAGGATTTGGATCTCCCTCTTGATGTTTCTAATAGAAACATCTAGGGTTCAATTCTCTCTCCCAATTATAATACTACGAAAAACAAATTAATGTAGGGACGGACCTAGGGGGCCCGGCCCCCCTGGCCCAAAGGAAAAAAATTTTGGGCTCCCCCCCCCCCCTCCCCCCAAGAAAAAAAAAATTTTATTGGTTATATATTTTTATTTCTAGAGTTATGCTTCCCTCTTTCAAAAACTTAGACCCCCTCCCTTGTAATTAGCCTAGCTTAACTAGCAACTACTCAACTCAAAAACTTAACAAAAACAAAACTTTAAAATAAAAAATAAAAATCCTAGTCAGTCCAGTATTAGAGTACTAGTATCAAGTGTTCTAAATGCTAACTATTTAGTATTTAGAACACCAAATATGGAAAACACTACTGTATGAGACATTTTAAATGCTATATTAAAATAGAAAAAATAATTTTTGGTTTGTGAAAATAAATTTTTTTGCAATAGCTGATGCTCTTAAGAAACAATATTATTTTGTGTTTTTCTTTTTCTTGTCGTCGTTGGTAGATAATTGCATCTTAATATATTAAGAAACAATGATTTTGTGCATTTATCTTAGTTGATAATTTGTTAATACTATATGGATACCTATTTGGTTTTTTTTTTCTTATACTTCGGCCCCCTAGCTTAAAATCATAAGTCTGCCCTGTTGTCCATGCTCCATAGTGTCTTGTTTGTCGTCATATTTTCTAACCATGCACTTGTTCTATACGTTATTTGGTCGAGGAATCCCCTGCAAAGGGTGTTTAAATGAATTCATAGTGTCCTCAGACTGCTACCTTTATTTTTCCTTTGTTTAAAGCGTATGTGTTTGTGATTGTGAATAATGTATATGTTAGAAATACTGAATGAGTTGTATTGTATTTCCTGATCAAAGAATATACATGAGTGCCTTTATATAGGAGGCATATGTGTTCGGTACAAGTAAAGTGTAGTACAAGTACAAGTGTGCTATACAAGTAAATTAGCTGGGCCTAAAGCCCATAACATAATACATGTTAATAGCCCCCCTCAAACTCAAGACGGATGTGAGACCAACTTGAGGTTGTCAACCAAAGTACGAAGGCGTCCCTTAGGATGTGACTTGGTGAAGATATCTGCAAGTTGATCTTTAGAGAAGACTGAGATCAATTTGAGAGCACCATGGACAAGATTATAACGGATAAAATGACAATCAATCTCGATGTGTTTAGTTTGTTCATGGAAGACATCATTGTGAGCAATATGAATGGCACTCTGGTTGTCACAATAAAGAGGAGTAGCAGAGGATGTAGACATACCTAAGTCTTTGAGAAGCCATCGTAGCCAAAGGAGCTCAGATGTGGTATCAACAAGGGCACGATATTCTGCTTCAGTACTAGAACGGGCCACATGAGTTTGTTTCTTGATTCGTCAAGAAATTAGAGAAGAACCAAGAAGAAACCAATAACCAGTAGTGGACCTGCGATAAGTGGGATCTCTTGCCCAATCAGCATCAGAAAATGCACGGAGAATAAGAGGAGACTAAGTAGAGTAGAAAAGACCATGGAATAGAGCGCCCTTTAGGTATCGAAGAATGCGCAGAACAGCAGCATAGTGAGTCGATCGTGGAGCAGACAGATACTGGCTCACCTAGTGAATAGCATAAGAAATGTCTGGACGAGTGATAATGAGATAAACTAGGCTGCCAACCAAGCGTCTATAAAGAGAGGGATTAGCCAATGGTTTCCCTCCTGAGGGAGTCAGATGCGCATTAAGCTTAATTGGAGTGTCAACAGTCTTGCTATCAGTGAGTCCAGCTCGAGACAAGAGTTCAGAAGTATACTTGGCTTGAGTAATATAAAGTCCATCTGTAGAATGAGTGATTTCAAGACCCAAGAAGTAGCTGAGATGTCCAAGATCTTTTATCTCAAACTGCTGATTGAGAAAATCCTTGAGTTCTTGAATGTCACTGAGGTCATCACCAGTTATGATCATATCATCCACATAGAGGAGAAGTAAAATAGTGTCTTTGTCAGTGCGACGAAGAAATAAGACAAAATCATAATGACTGGCTATGTAACCCAAGCGAAAGATGGTAGAACTGAATTTGGCAAACCAAGCTCGTGGAGCTTGTTTAAGGCCATGAAGTGCACATCAAAGGTGACACATCTTGTTTGAATCAACAGAGAGACCAGGAGGAGGTTGCATATAAACTTCTTCACTTAAATCCCCATTAAGGAATGCATTTTTGACATCCATCTGAAAAATGTCCCATTTATTGGCAGCAACAACAGCTAAGAGGGTACGAACAGATGAGATACGAGCAACCAAAGCAAAGGTCTCTTCATAATCAATCTCATACTCCTGTGTAAACCCTTTTGCAACAAGACAAACTTTGTAGCACTCAATAGACCCATCAGAGCGAGTCTTAATCTTGTAGATCCACTTACAACCAACCACAGATTTCCTGGGGGGGTGTCACCAAATCCCAAGTATGGTTTTTAGATAATGCATCAAGTTCCTCTTTCATTACAATCTGCTATAAAGGGTCAGTGGAAGCCTCACGATAGGTGTGAGGCTCGTGTAGTGTAGCAAGGGCAGTGTAACAATGATAATCAAGTAAATGTGCAGGAATAGATCTTACCCAAGTTGAGTGACGAGGTGGAATGTCTTGTGCAAGATCTTCAGGCGGAGCAAGAGCAGGGGACCCAAGCTCAGGGTTGGGTTTAGGTAGCTCGTCTACAACCTGTTCATCTTCCATCTGTTCATTAAAGGGTGAACTAGGAAAGGAATCAGTGATATCTAGTGGTTGGACAGAGAAGTCTACAGGAGAATCAGGAGCAACTACAGGAGGATCAGGAGCAGCTATAGAAGGAATATGTGCCTCATCTGGAAAAAGATCTAAAACAGAGGAGGAAGATAGGGAGGCACAGAAGTGAGAGAGCTCGACAAAGAGGCGATGTTCCCAAAAGACAACATTGCGGGAAATACAAAGACGATGAGAGATAGGATCATAACAATACCCCTTTTGAGTTTTGTCATAGCCAAGAAAACAACAAAGCCTTGATTGAGGCTCAAGTTTGTTATGCTCATGTGGCTGAAGAAGAACGAAACAAGCAGAACCAAAGGAGCGAAGGTGGTGATAGTCTGGAGGTGATCCAAAAAGGTGCTCACATGGAGTTTGATTTTGGATAACAGGACTCAGAATACGATTAATAGCATAAACAGCATGAAGAGCAGCTTCGCCCCAAAAAGGAGCAGGAACTTTGGCAGAGAGAAGGAGAGCACGAACAGTGTCAAGAATATGACGAAGTTTCCATTCGGCTCTACCATTTTGCTGAGAGGTACTTGGACAAGTTAGTTGATGAACAGCGCCATAGGAATGCAAAACAGCTTGGAAAGCATATTAAGTGTATTCAAGAGTATTATTAAATCGAAAAATTTTGATGCGTTTGGAAAACTGAGTTTCAACCATTTTTGCAAAATTAGAATATACTTGCAGTAATTCAGAACGATGTTTCATATTAAAAATCTAGCTATAGCGAGAGTAATCATCAACAAAGACAATAAAATATCGAGACCCACCAATACTGGAGATAGAGGACCCCAAACATCAAAATGAATAAGGTCAAAGATATTAGTGGATATTGATTCACTAGTATTGAAAGGCAAAGCTAGTTGTTTTCCTAACTAGCACGAAACACAATCAAAATTTTCTGTAGACACTGAACCTAACAAACCTCTAGAAGCTAATTGTTGTACTCGAGAGGAAGATGCATGACCAAGTCGAGCATGCCAAAATGCAAGGGGAGGAATTGAAGAAACTATAGCAGTTGCAGCAACAGAAACAAGAGCAACAAGTAGAAGACGAAGGTTGTCCAAGGGAAACATACGCCCAACTCTAGGACCAGTCCCAAGCTTCTGTCCCGTCCTCGGATCCTGCACAATACACCTAGAATAATCAAATATAATGCGATAACCCAACTCAGTTAATTGTCCCACAGAAGATAAATTGTAAGAAAGGTCAGGAACATTAAAGACCCCAGGAACTAAAAGGTTGGAAGTCGAAATAGAACCTATATTATGACCAGACATTGTGGAACCATTTGTTGTGCGAATATTAAGAGGATGTGGTGCAGGTTTGAGTTCAGAAAATAAGGACGAGTGAGGTGTCATGTGATTACAACAAGCGGAATCCATAAGCCAAGAGGAAGGAGACATACTAGATAAAGCTGAGAGAGAAGAGGAATAAGATGCATTACCAACCATACGAATGACATTGGCGATGATGTTTTTAAGGTCATCTGTGGACATGGTGAAAGTGCGTTCTGAAGACTTAGACTGTGGAGAGACGGGAGCCATTAGTTGGACACTCTCAGTGTTAACAACAATAGCAGCAGAAATTGAAAAAGGCTGATTTGTCGCGATGATAGCAAGTCTCAATATTGTGGCCAAAACGTTTGCAAAAATTGCAAAAACGTTTGGTGGATTGTCGGTGATGATTATTGCAACAAGAAGAAGACTTGTCCTTATTCTTCATTTAGAAGAAAAATATGCAAAAATGGACTATAAAAATGAAATCTACACGAAAAACTGGGTAAGGAACACCTGGACTGCAAAAAGTCAACTCTACGAAAAAGTCAACGGTCAAACCTAGTCAAAGTCAACCGTCAAAGAAAAAGTCAACGGATGACGTAAGCAGGCAGACTGGCGATGACGTAAGCAGGTGACGTCAGCTAGGGCTGACGTGGTAGTTATGACATCATCGATGACGTCAGCAGGTAACCCAGCGGCGCGTAGATAAAATTCGCTGAAGATTAGGGTAGCACATGAGGGCGCGTCAGCCATCAGATGAAGCCGATTCTTTTTTCGAAGATGCAGATCGGAGAAAGACGATTCTGATGGTGTCAGCGGCAACAAGATCGGAGCTACGGTGGTGGTGCGTGAACCGCGTGGAATAATTTGCCGAAACTTTGACCGGCGCGTGGCGGTGCGTTAATGGTCAGAGGTTGATTTTTCCGGCGGCTATGTGTAGAGCGATTGAATATCTACACAGTGATATATCTTATGTCCTAATCGGAGGTCAGAGGTGACAGATCCGATGATGGCAGTGGTTTTGGCGGCGGAGGAGGAGCTTCTGGCGGTGGAGATTCAATCCTGAGGACCTCTGACGGCGGCGGAGCTGTCGGGAGAGGGCAGTGAAAGGGTTTACTGACCACAGAAGTTGAAGCAGCGGAAAATACCAACAAAACAAGACTGCAAGACATAAGAAAATTAGAGCAATTGCTCTAATACCATGATAGAAATACTGAATGAGTTGTATTATATTTTCTGATTAAAGAATATACATGAGTGCCTTTATATAGGAGGCATATGTGTGAGGTACAAGTAAAGTGTAGTACAAGTACAAGTGTGCTATACAAGTAAACTAACTTGGCCTAAAGCCCATAACATAATACATGTTAACAGTATAGATTGCTGATTTTTTAATTTGTTAGTATTGTTGGGAAAACCATCATACATCATATGCATGACAAAGCAGTGGAACAAAAACTAGATCTACTCCTAATATTGTACATTTACAATCAAAATTAAATTTGAAATTTGTAAGAGAATAAAAACACCTTGCCTTGGTTAATTACATATACTTTGAAAATCAAGAACTTACCAAGAACTTGACGTAGCAACCTTCATAGGAAATATGAAAAAACCAGGAAACCACCAATATATAGATTAGTTGATTATCCATCCGATGCACAGGAAATTTTAATATAATATAATTTTTTTTTCCTTTTTTTTCTTTTCTAAATATGAAATTTGATCATTATAAAAATTATTAATTGGCATTTATTTATATATTATAGTTGTGTTTGTATATAGAACTAAATATTCTACAGTTAGAATTAAGCATTTATTATTATTATTATATAACTCTATATTCTATCATTGGTGTCTTGGCTTGATGATAGATGACAATTATCATGGAGCGGATGTTATAAGAAATTCTATTGCATCTATATAATTAAAAAAAAAAATGTATTCTATCATCAATATATATATAAAAGCAAAGACCTCATGCGAGAGTGCATGAGGTTCTGCCAAGTGGCGTTTTCTATAGCTCTTATTTAAGCCATCCATCTTCCTTTTTTTTTTTTTTTTTTTTTTTGGTTTCAAGTTATTACACCTCATCTGTATTACTCCTCCTCACTCCTCTAACGTTTAAACTTTCAAGTATACCATTAATTCAGCCCTGCGTCTAACCCTTCGTTTGCTCGCCCCTTGCAATTATCCAAGTTACATTTTAGGCTTCAGCTTACTTCTAGCCCTGAGTCTTAACAAAAGTCTTAACAATTTCTTTAATTTTTTCATCTTTCTTGCCTCTCCTCTTCACTCTGCGACATCACCACCATATCTTCATCACCATCACCAAACAAATCTGCAACTTCACCATCATCTCTTGAGCCAAACTTAAAAAATTTCACAGCAGAAACCGAAAACCCAAAACCCACCATTTTAGCCAAACTGAAAGCCTAAACCACCTACCACCGCCACCAGACAGCCCAAATGTCCACCATTGTCACCCACACTACCGCCGATTTGCAACTCAAACCCAGACCCGCAACACCACCACCCAAAGCCAATGCTTTTAACCTGAGGAGGTGGACAGTGATCTGAAAAAGGGTGGGGATCTCTTTGTTTTGTGGTTTAAAAGGTGAAGTTTATGGCCAAGAAAGAAGTCTTAAATCTTTGTTTTGGAAAATTTTCTTTCATTACCTTCTCGCATGTTTATGCTCTGTAATTTTTTGGTATTTCAGTTTGGCTAATATGGTGGGTTTGTGAAATCTTTTCTGTTATTCTTCTCAATATGATGATAAGGTATGGACTGAAATCTATGTTAGCAATGTGCAGTTCTTCATTGTTGATTTTTTTTTTTAAAAAAAAACTGGTGCTTTTGTCTCTATGGTGTCAATGGTGATACTGGGGAGAGAGAAGATGAAGAAGGTCACGTTAGATCTTAGAAACTGGAAAGAGAATGAAACAAAACAATAATGAGAAAAACTGTGGTTGACGTTCCTTTTTTAAAAGGCTTTTAGATGAAAAAGCTGCACGTGTTACTCATCTCCCATTACAGATTTGCAGTGAGTCTCTCATCACATCTGAATATGGCAAATGTGAGTTCCTCCTAAGTCCAAGATTAAGATCTTAAGATGACATGTATGTACAAACATTCTGCAGACTGCAGTATTCTGTACATCATGTACTAAATAGACAAGACACAAGAAAAAAGAATTGTACTATTTTAGGGATCTAACCAATCCTTATATGTAGATTCAGAAGTCACAACACTTTGTATTCAATTTTTTATGAATGTTGTGCTCTACTTAATCCTAGCAGTGTCTTGCTTTAATGGCCCAATTCATTTGGATGTGGTGGTGATTTGTTTGTTGTGAAAGTTTTGGAGTTATGTGGTTGAGAAAGAGAGGAACTGAGAGATTCAAGGTAAAACTTTTACAATCACTTCTCTTCTTTTCTTTTTTACATTTCTCCTTTTTAAATTTTTTTCTAAAATGTTTAGCTACACGCTTTTATAACTCAAAATGTTGATGGATTGTGCTTCAAACGGGTACTCCTAAGGCAAATCTCTAGACTCTGTGAAGTTCAAACATGATGAGTAAGGGTTTGAAATTTTATTCTTTTTCCCCTTTTGAAAGTTTATTCTAGAAAAGTGATTGCATTCTTGGGTAAATAAGAGGGAACACAAATATAATGCTTTAACAAAAATTAACTAAATTGATTTATTATATTTTTTTTTTTTGTGTAAATCAATAAAGGGTTAGGTTTTAATTATGTTGTTATCAATCTAACATTAGAGTTTTCAATTTCGACGTGTTGGGTTTTTTGTTGGAATTACAGACAGATAAAAAAGCAGTTTACGAAATCCCATGACAAAGGCAATGACAAAGGATCCCATCATATCCAATTGCTCTCTCTCCACAGTTTACACCTTTGCCAAAATCACAAATGTGTCATCAGAATTGGAATGTCTCTTTAAGGCCAGTTTTATTTTTCCCTGTTGTTTCCTTTGGGATGTTATTTTTAATGTTCCAGCTAGAAGGAACTTTTCTTTTTTAATTAATAATAATTTATAATTTTAAGGCATGCAAAATTAATGAAGTTTTCTATGTATGATGAAGGATTGAAGATTTGAAAGCTTTAAGGGAAATTTATATGTTGGAATTACTTTTTAACCATTGTGGTTTGTGACTTTCAAATGACTGCATATTGCAAATGGTCATGTTGATATTAGTTTGGGATACTTACAAAAAATTACGGAGTGTTTTCAAATCTAAACTTGGCAAATTTGGCACTAACTGCACTCACTAGAATTTTTAGTTTTAATTTTGAGGTTTAATAGGATTTGATTAAACATTGATGTTAAAATAGGAATGTTTTTTATATTTTAAATTTATTTTTTGTTTCTCATTATTTCAGTTCAATAGTTATAATGGATATATGTATGCAATTTATAATTGTTGCTTTTATAATGAACTCATTACTAATAAAGTTCTATAACAATTATGCTATAATACATGTACAACATTCTCCAAAATCATTTTACATAAAACATTATAACATTATCCGTGCATCGCACGGGTAACTTACTAGTTTAAAATAAAATATGAAGTGCCAAAATTCTAATAAAGCATTCAAAAATTAAATGAACTTTGAATTCAATTATATATATATAATGGCGTGTAAAATTTTGAAGTCTCAAAAACTTATGTAGTAGTAAAATCTTATGAGGTTAACCAAAAATAAAACATCTTTAGTTAATTATAAATACTATAATATAGACATATCCATCAATTTTGGGTGTAAAATACATTACACGATCATTAAAAACCACAAAAAAGCTTCTTCTTCTGTTTTTTCCTCAAAGATGGCACAAGATCAAGTATGCCACTACTACTCTAGTACCACAATAAACAACCTTCCAACTTCCAATAGTCCAAATTACATGCACAATAAAATATATAGTCTAGATTACATTCATAATCAGCTACCGCTGCATGCAAAGAATGGTTAGTAACAACCAAAAACAGAAAAAATAAAAATAAAAACGAAAAGGAAACAATGTTTAGCAACATGCTATCATTTATAAGTAGCATTCTTGAGTGTAATTACTAATTGCCATTCGGTAGAGGATAGACAGACATAACAGAAAATTGAGCTTAAGATAATAGAATCAAGAATGATACACTACTTTTCTTTAGGCCCATTTAGCTGGAGGGATGAAAAAATGTGAAGATAGAAGAGATTTAAGTTTTCTTTCATGGAGTTTGGTTAAGAGGAAGGAAAAGCTGAGGTATGAAAAACTCTTTTGTTTGATTGAGAAGATAGAAAATAAAATTGGTAAAAATTTACTATTATGTCCCTATTAGATAAAACAAAAGGTAAACACATTATGTTTTTATTAAAAATTTGTGTATGAATGAATAATTCATTAAAAATAAGCACAAGAAGTTCAAGAACCAAAAAAAAAAAAAAAATCTATTAAAAAAACTGACATGAAAAGAAACAAATGAGAAAAAAAATGAAAGAGAACTTCCAAAAAGCCTAAAAAGACAAAAAAATTCAAAGAGGAAAAAACAAAAAAATTTCAAAAAATTGAGCGTTTGCTATGTGAAAAAAGCAAATAAGAAACCGACAAAAAATTGTTCAAAATGATTAGGTAATTTCGTTCAAAATGCCCAAGACTTTTTGCTCTTCATTTTCATTCTCATTTTCTCCCAATTTGGGGAGATTAAGTTTTGGTAGACCCAAAGGAAAAGCAACCAGTCCCACCAATTTTCTTCCCCTTCCCCTCTCAACCATACACCCTTTCCACCCATTTTCTCTCTCTTTTTTCCATTCTCCCCAAAATCACTCCAACCATACATACTCTTATTTTTTATTTGAAAACTCTACCCTTGATTGCTATAATTGAGCTATGGCTAAATTTCCATGAAGGAGCGCATGCAGATCTTTCACTCGAGACCTCTCTTTTGTAAGGTTGTCTAGACTCCTCAAGTATTGGTTGAGACCTCTCTTTAGTCCAGCTGGTTCCCATTGTCTTTTTCTTTTCTTTTTTTAATTCCTGAATAATAATAATAATAATAATAATAAACACTAGCTTTGATGCTGATTGACACCTAATAATTGGGATGTGGATGCTCCTCCATTAATTAGACATTACTTCATGCATCACCAGATGATCCTGATTTGGACATGTCATGTTTAGTACGTTTTTCAAATAGGAGAAATTATAGAGTCTTCTGGTGGACCACGTCACTTGTCCATCATTCCACTAAAAAATTTCTACTTATTTAAAATTGCTGAGTCAATAATTAGTTTATGTTTTAAAAAAAAAAATTCTAACTAACAATTTAAATAGATGAAAGTTTTTTAGTAGAATAGTGAACCACATCACTTGTTCACCATGTTGATCTTATAATTTCTCCTCAAATAGATAGACAATTTATCAGGAAGACAAAGATAAGATATTAGTAGGGGTGTCAAATGGGTGGGTTTGGGGTGGGCATAATTGGGTTAGGTATATAAAATCCATTTACCCATTAAAACCCATTTAACTAATTGTTTCTAACCCAAATCAAACCAACTCAATTATTATGGATAAACCCCAACCCACCCAATTATCCAATTATTAAAATTACCAAAGTGTCATTAAAGTGAAAATGCCATTAAATGACCTATTTTTTGGTTCAATATAAATAAATAAATAAATAAAAATAACATCCTTTTCATTTCCAATATTTTCTTAGCAACCAATCAAAATATACATCAGTAACCAAACAATTCAAACATGCACAAAATTGTAAAAAAAATAAAATAAAAACTAAAAAAAAAAAAAATTAATCTGAAGCAGAAATTTGCTAGAACAGAATAGATCTATCTCACAACAAAACTCCCCTGAAAAGTGAAAACCAAAACTTCTTTCCAGCGAAACTAAAATTCAGAGTCTTAGTTCAAAGAAATAAAGAAAATCAAATTTAAATTAAACCCTTTTTTTTTGGGGTTCAATATAAAGAAATTAAATAAATAAGAAAAATTAGCATCCTTTTCATTTACATAAATTTTCTCAACAACCAATCACAACATTTATACATCAGTATTGTAAAAATTATAATAATAAAAAAAAATCAGAAAATACTATTAGACTCGCTAAGGAACCTAGAATCCATGGATAGATCTCGTTCGTCGATCGAGACACAAAACCCACGAAGAATAGATCGGACGGCTCTGCAGTCCTCGAGCGTGCGCCGGACCATGCGGAGGCTGGTGAAGTATAATAAGATTCGTTTCTCTGCGCCAAGGAATGAAATCGACAACCTGGATTGGCCATTGAAAACAGACTCGGGTGGGCGAGTTGACCAAGAGCAGAGGAGCGAGCTAGCGAGTCGGACTTGGTGGAAAATGAAAACTGAAACACTGAAACGTCTGAGCTAAGGGCTAGTGTTTTTTTTTTTTTTTTTTTTTTTTTTTTTTTAAATGGTAAGGACTGGGTTAAATTTGAGTATATTGTTTTTAGGTTAAATGGATCCCAATGAGTTTTTAGTTAAAACCCAATAATCATTGGGCCTAATTAGGTTGATGTCCATTTAACCCAATTAATAATTGGGTGGGTTTAGGTTCAATTAGAATGGGTGGGTTTAGGTGGGCAAATGGATTTGGACTTATTTTGCCACCCCTAGATATTAGTGAAAAACAACTAACACTAGTGAGTGCATAATATATTGCTCAGCTCATACTGAATCACGCAGAGGTTTCAAAAAAATAAAAGAAAGTAATCACGCAGAGTGGGGAATAATCTTTTTTAACTCCCAGTACCCATGTCGAACCAGTTCTCTACCATCTGAAGTTTAGGCTTTCCAAAAAGAAAATGACTATTATTAGATTATGCACGAGACACAGTTTTTAGGGTCATGCCTGCTCAAAAGGAAGAAATATATAGCCTTTTTTCAGCCTAAAATCAAAAGTAAAAGTAAAAAATTTTAAATTTAAAAAGGAGAGTGACACATAGGGAAATGAGTTAGCATCGGAAATAATTTAATTTTGAAAAACTTCTAAATTGTTAAACAGGCCCTTTGGGAGAATTATGAACAAAAACAGAGAAGCAATGGACATTAAAACAAAACGGATATTGATCTTATTCACATAATCATATAAGAACTTGATGATTATCTGAGGAAAAGGAGATTGACTTGCCTGTCATTGCATAATCTGTGTGCTTAAATGTCCCGATAAGCCAGTATCTAATACTATGAAATAAGTCCATGGAAGCAGAGAGATTTGCATTTTTCTGCCTCCTGCTTTATTTATACTATACCTATACAAACAGACAACAAAAAGAGCAATGACATTGCAACCTTCATCCAACGATGCAAAAAGAAGGGTGAACAATAAGAGAACTATAGCACCTTCTTACATAGTCTAATGAAAATCATCCTATAATCTGTACAACCTGAGGACAAATATTTCTATGTGCAGTCGAAAAACCCTTTCAACCCAGATCTTCAGATGCAACTATTTCACCAAGTACCAAAGCTACAACCTACATGTTCTTGGGTGATGACATGAAGGCGATCTTGCATGACATCCATAGATGGATAGGGTGGGAAACACAACCGATAAAAGCAAGTGTGAGATGAAGGCAAGCGATCATGAGACTCCGTGGACCTGTATATGTAAAGCCGGGAAGCCAATCCACGGAAACCTTCCACTGGTAAATATTTCACTGAGGTCCAGAAAAAGAGAAGAACCTTTCTCTGCTCTGCTGACATTCCTCCAACAATCTGCAAATTTTTTAAGCAAAGATAATTTAATTTCCACAACAAATTGGCAACAACTATCAATCCCTATTCATATAATTTTATTATTAGTTAATAATAGAGAGATCTCCAGCTACTTCAAACACAGGTTGTTGACCTTTTAAGGCTTTCATTACCTACTTATCTAATAAATTGAGAGAGAATTGTTTGGAAATGCTACTGCCTTGTCAACAGGCAGGTCAAGGTCTTAAGAATTTGCTAGTGGAGCAGTGCGAGTTATGCTGTCATTAATTATACCTTGCCATGGAGCCAGAGACAGTCTCACACTGTAAACAATATACAAGATCAAACAATTGTCTACGCAAATTCAAGGTAAGCTTATTGATATTCTATCATCTGGGATTGGGTTACACATATCATGTGTTGTTACCATTTCTGGCCCAAATAACAATTCCTTCCTCCATAAGAATGGGTGAGATCAAAGTTCAAGACCTACAAGATGGGTTTCAATTTAGCATTAACCAATAAATAAATAAAATCTTGCAGTGTTGCTTGAATTTTATCTATGGCCATCTCATTGTGGTTCTACATATTTCAAGTCTAGGATAGTTACGGTATGCTAGGCACCCAAAATATTCCAATAATTCTAAAGCATTTCTGCCCAGGAGCTATTGCTCAAATAGCATCCCCTTCCTGTGTAAGAATTGGGTGGTGGGTGAGGCTGTTGGTATGAGACCCATCAGAAGCATGAGTAACTCAAAGAATAAAAAAAAAATTAAATAAATTAATTCTAAAGAATTTCTGTTCATTCAACCCGATCATTGGGTCAAACCCTGATTGAAAAGATTCGATACATTATCAGGTAGTATTCACCAATATGACAATGTCTTTTATTAATCTTCTAAATTCATCAAAAATCAAGGAAAAAGAAAGCAATCCCTTGTCTTTTACCCAAATTCATAAAAGCAGCAAGTTTCATAATTGTTTTCAAAACTCACAGCAGAACCCTGAGAGCCTAATGGCATACCTTTTTTTTGGGGATAAAAACATACAAAGGCCTTATAGTACTTCTTTGTCAATTCCAAGCATAACATGGGTATCTCTCTCTCATGCCTTTATACTGGTCACCTCAATAAGATCCAATCCAAACACTCGAGCTTCAATTAAGAGAACATCAGTCTACTAATACAGGGCGGGCTGCCTTGTGATAGTAGCCCCAACTTGTTGAAATGGGCAGGAATGGAACAAAAGAACTATGACTGAAACCAAAATAGCTACCAGCAAGCAATGACCAACATTTTCAAAGAACTTCCTGGGACACTAAAGTTTAGGCATTCCAATTGGAGGTTCAGGTTCATCAAGGTCAAAGCCCTGTTAAGAGGAAGGCAACTAAGCAACTATTTGTGCCCCAACCTTGAACGGGCTACTAGAAATCCTACTAATGACAGTCTAATCCCTGCAACTACCCACTCATCACATGAGCCAAAAACTTCCTAAATAAAGTAGTAATTCACTATAATTCTCTTTAATGATGAAAAGTTCCTAGCTATTCCATACTAAAATCAGTTTTAGCGACAATAGCAGATGCAACTTTTAAGTTTTATGACTTTATCTAATTCCAATTATAAAATTCCACAATATTATCATTCTTCTAAGTAATAGAAAATGATCATGTTTGAACAAATACAATGCTTATATGATTAACTTCTACATTCCATTGTGTTGCACTATCGAATCAGATGTAAGCATGTATGTACACACGAGAAAACTCTTGCACCCTACTTCTGTTATGAGAAAAGGAGCTCACCTTGTCAGAAGCGAACTCCAACATCTATTTCCCCTCTATATCCTTCCTTTTTTCACTAACGTAGGCATCCAGGACTTCTGTTTTTCCTAGGGTGCATCAGTTTGGTATCAGAGCAGGTCTGTCACTCTTGATCATTTGAATTTTCTACTACCATGGAAACACTAGGTGGAAGAGTTCACCAGAGAAGACTTTCAAACCAACAACGAGATGATTTGTTATTATGGATTGCTTAATAGCTTGAAAACCTCACTGATTGAGTTACTCATTTAGAAGTTGGAAAGACAACAGATTCTACAATATTGATTAATCAAGCTGTGGCAGGTTATGAAGAACCTAGTAGGCACAATCCAGAGAGCAGCAAAACAGGTGTGTCTAGGAGATTCAGGTATCAAAAACAAGAAGTCAATCCTACATGCTCCATCAACAACGACAATGGGGAGACGATTGAACAAGGAGTTTACAATATGGCCAATGATAACATTACTATGTGAGAATTGATGTTCCCGATTTTTCTGGAAAGCTTGCTCCTCATTCTTTATTTGATTGATTAGTTGCAATGGAAGATTATTGTGATTGGTATGGTATGAGATCGAAAAGTATGGTCAAGGCCTAAGCACACAGAGTATAATATGGGGCACTCTAACAGAAAAGAAAAGAAAAATGAAAGAAAGAAATCAGACGTCAACCAAAATACAAACTATCCAAAAAAGACAATAGATACGAATCAAAGGCAGAGACTGCAAAGAAGCCTATTCACATCTGAATAAATGCCCACTATATGCGAGTGCGACATGAGCTGGATTACCAAGCATTCTGTCTTTATAAATGTGGTAACTCCTTTGTCTCCAAGCAGCCCGCATCAAGATTGAATAGCTCTCCAGATTTTCTACTGGTCCTTTTTCACACATAGAGCAGCCCAGCTTAGTAGTAGATCTGACATTCTCCTAGGCGTCATCCAACTCACAACGAAAAGACACAATAGGAAATCCAAAGCTCTCTAGCAACGCTACAATATAGGGATAGATGGTTAATGGTTTTCTCATCAGACTAGCACATGCTACACCAATCTGGCATAACAATGCTCTTTTCTGCAGATTAACCATAGTTAAGAGTTTGCTCTTCATTGTAAGCCACATAAAGAATCTGACACGAGGAGGAGATTCAACTCGCCACATAGTTTGCCAAGGGAAATGTTGATCCCCTCCTTTTCTCAAAGCTTTAAAATAAGTATTAACTTTGAAGCCCAGAGCTCTAGAAATAGTCCAGGTCCTCCAATCCTCTCGAGACAAACATATCTTAAAAGAGTACAAATCTGTCAAGAAAGAATCCATGGTGAGCGTTATCTCCACATCTTTGGCGGAGAGTTATCTCCACAAAATATGGTGAGCGTCAAGGGGGGTGGTGTACGAAAGTGTGCAGGAAGACTCATGGATGTGGCCTTTGGAGAAGTATTCAGGAAGGATGGGAGAGTTTTTCTAAGCATCTGTCTTTTGTAGCGGGTGATGGCACCCGTATCCGCTTCTGGCACGATAGGTGGATTGGGGATAATTCCCTAAAAGATCTATACCCTGAACTCTTTGTCTGTTCAACTGCCAAGGACGCTTGCATCTCTGAGGTTTTGTGGCTTCCGGAAGGAGGCACTATTAGAGTGTGGGATTTAAGGTTTCACAGAGCTTTCGAAGATTGGGAACTTCCTGCATCTTTTTCCCTACTTCAGTTTATCCAATCGCGTATTCCTCGGGGGGTTAGGAGAGATTCTCTTTGTTGGCGGCTCAAAGGTAAAGGTAATGGTAAGTTTGACACCCGATCGTATTACCATGCAATTCAGGGTAATTCGAACTCTCAGTTTCCTTGGAAGGGTGTTTGGAAACCTAAGATTCCTAAGCGAGTGGCCTTCTTCCTGTGGACAGCTGCTCACGATCGGATTCTCACGTTGGATAATCTCAAGCTTAGGGGTCGCATTTTGACAAATTGGTGTTGTATGTGTTGTTGTGATGGGGAGTCGGTTGACCATCTCCTCCTTCACTGTCCTGTTACTCATACCTTATGGACCTTCATGCTTCAGGCTTATGGTATTCATTGGGTTATGCCAGGATCGGTGGCGGGATTGTTGTCTTGTTGGCATCAGTGGCTCGAGAAGCACAACTCGAATATTTGGAATTTGATTCCAGGGTGCATAATGTGGACTGTTTGGTTGGAACGGAATCGTCGCTCCTTTGAGAACAAGGAGAAGACGTTGGATGAGTTGAAGGTTTTAAGCCATCGTAGTCTTTTTGAGTGGTCCCGTTGTTGGGGTTTTACTGAGTCTTCGTCTCTTCCAGAGTTTTTGTCTTCCCTTAGTTTTTCTATTTGATTTCCCTCTTCTTTGTTTGGCTGTTTGTTTCTTCTGTTTCTTATTGTTCATCATCATGAACATCTTGTTTTATTCATCTTTTATTTATTAATAATAGTTCTTATATTACCTATCAAAAAAAAAGAATCCATGGATTCAAACTCCCAATTATGCACAGCCAAATTAAAAGATGGGTTCCAATACAACCATTTGACACATCCAAATAGTCAGCCACCTTCACCTCCTTGTCTAAGCAATTAGAAAAAGTTATGGGTAATGATCCTTGAAGATCTCTCTTTTTTTTTGATAAGTAAGAAGAGAATATTATTAATAAAAGAATAGCAAGAGAAACACAAAGAGTTCACGGTAGTGAACAAAGAAAAAAAAGGAACAACAAGACAGAAGCAGCCCCTAATCTATTCTAATAGATGAAATAAAATCCATAAGGCTAGAACAATCCGAGAAACCCCAACAACAAGACCAATCAAAGAGGGTCCTCTTGCAAAACTCTAATAACTGAACCACAGTTTTCCCCTCATCCTCAAAAGACCGCCAATTCCGTTCAGTCCAAATAGTCCACATTAAACAGCCTGGAACCAAATCCCAAATATCAGAACTATGCTTCCCAAGCCAATGATACCAACAAAATAACAAGTCCACAACTGAACCTGGCATGATCCAATCAATCCCAAACAACTAAAGCATATACATCCACAAAGAATGAGCTATCGGACAAAAAAGTAAAAGATGATCCACAGATTCCGCATTACAACAACACAAACAACAACGATTCGCCAAAGGGCGACCACGAAGCATAAGATTATCCAAAGTTAGAATTTGACCATGAGCTGCTGTCCACATAAAAAAAGCCACCCTTTAAGGAACCTTAACTTTCCAAATACCCTTCCAAGGGAAAGTGGAAGGAGCTGCATTACGAATCTTATGATAAAAAGACCGAGTATCAAACTTCCCACTGCCATTAAGATCCCAACAAAGCTTGTCACACCCTCCATCCCTAGGAATTCGGGTTTGGATGAAATGAAGAAGGGAGTAGGAAGCCGCCAACTCCCAATCATTGAATTCCCTCTGAAATCTTAAACTCCACACTCTATCATTATCACCCACTGGAGGGCTTAACACATCAGAAATACAAGCCTCCTTATCAGCTGAACACAAAAATAACTAAGGATAAAGAATATTAAGAGGAACATCCCCAGTCCACTTATTATGCCAAAGAAGAATACGAGAACCATCTCCCACCACAAAAGAGAAATGTTTAACGAAAGTTTCCCACCCTTCACTAATACTCCGCCATAACCCACAACCATGGGCCCTACTACAAGCTTTAGTGCACCAACCCCCTTTTCCCTCCCCATATTTCATGGCAATGACCCTTCGCCACAGATGAGAGGTTTCATGGCCATACCTCCAAAGCCATTTCCCTAAAAAGGCCTGATTAAAAGGCGCCAACTTCTGAATTCCTAAACCACCCAACTCACGCGGTAAGCAAATCTTTTCCTAAGCCACCAATGGATATTTGAAACACTCAACTGATGAACCCCACATGAAGTTCCTTTGAATGCGTTCCAATTTAGACGCCACAGCTTTAGGGATAGTAAAAAGGGAAAGGTAATAAGTTGGAAGGCTTGAAAGGGTACTTGAAGATCTCACCGTCTTATTCCCGGTCCCCACCGCATATTTTTACAAATTTTGCACACTTGGAGCATCCCTTGCTTATGTATGTCCATAGACTCACACCATATGTAAGCCCCACACTATCTGTACACCAACCATCCTGGCATATCCCGTACTTAGTTTCTATCACCTACACCAAAAAGACTTTGTATCCACCCCAAAGCATCATAACCATTTCCCTAACAACACTTGATTAAATAGCATCAAACATCTAATCCCAAACCTCCCTCTTGATTGGGTAATACACTGAATCCCAATTAACTAGATGGAACTTAAACTCATCCGCCAAACCACCCTAGAGAAAGCCCCTTTGAATTTTCTACATTCTATTTGCAACACCAAAAGGGAGGAGAAATAAGGACCTAAAATAAGTAGGGAGACTTAGACAGCATAGTTTTAATTGGGGTGAGCCTTCCCCATTTTGACAAAGACAAATGTGGTGGCCCAACATTGAAAAACACATGCTCATACTTGGTCAGCCTTCAATTATTCATTGGGGGAAAAATGAAGCTTATAAGAAAAGAGATACCTTCAGCTTGATTATAAAGATTCTTTAAATGATCGGTTGATTCAATTGAAACAAGGATCTATTATGGTTGAAGATTACACCAAGAAGTTCAGTAACCTCCCAATTCACTGTCAAATTGATAAAAATGATCGTCAACTTTTATCAGGATACAAAGCTAGCCTTTTCCCCGAAGTAAAAAGGGAAATGACTATAGTTTGAGTCTTTAGCATTGATGAAGTCTATCAAATGGCATTTAAAATTGAGGACCAACTCAAGCAACCATTGGCCAGGCTTTTTGAATCTCAATATGGAGAATCTGCCACTAAGAAGCTGACTGATAATTATCGTTCCCATAGGCAGTATCCCAAGAAGCAGGACAAGTGCAACCAAGAATTTACCAAATAAAAACATGATTAGAAGTTCAGGTAAGAGAGACTGGGGATTTTGCTCCTGTGTCCAGCCAAGAATCTAAATCTTTGAGACGAAAATAAGCAAGTGCAAACTAGCAAAGAGAGGCAGAAGAAGAACTGCATGTAGAACAAGAAGCAATGCAGTAACCAGGATTCTGCAGCGCACTTTAGTAGGCATCAAAGTACATTGAACAAGACAATTTGCCTGTAACTAGCATCGTTTCCAAAGGACAAATTCTATTGGCCATGATTTGGAGGGAAGTTGAGAGATTCTTAATCATTGTCATATTTGTCAAGTTTCCAAAGGACAAAAGCAAAATACATGGGTGTATACCTATGAAGCACCGACGCAGCTACAGAGCCGCCGCACCGAAGTCTGATGCGGCCCGACACAGCATGCGGGCGACGCCGCTGCCCACGCGTCGGAGCCACGTCGCTTTTTTTTTTTTTTTTTTTTGTTTCCCAATACGCGCCGACTCCGGCCGATTCAGGCCATATTGGCCATAACCACCGAAATAGACCGATTCAGTCGGTACTAACGCCGATATGGCCGATTTAGACTGAAATTCAAGTTAAACATAAAAAATAACAATAAAATATATAAAAAAGTGCGAAATGCACCGTTTCAACCCAAGCTTTAAACGGAAAACTCTAAACTCTCTTCCTTTTGTTTTTCGATCTTTGCTCTCCTCTCCCTCTCAGCTCTGTGCTCTCCGCCTCCCCTCTCTGCTCTCCATCTCCCCTCTCTCTCACAGACCCATACTCAAAGCCTAAGACAATTTCAAAGTCTCACTCACACACTCACTGACAGCCTCTCTGCTCTCTGTCTCCACCATCTCCATCACTTGGTTTCAAGTTTCAACTCTCAAGCTCACCGACCCAACTCTCAACTCAGGTATCAAAGCTTTCATTCTCAGTTTCTCACCCTCCATTATACTCTCACATGTTCTATTACTCATTGTGATTTGATTTTTTTATTTGATTTTTTTAAATTTTATATAAGCTGCCTGTAATGTTGTGAGTTGTGACTTGGGTTTAAATTTATGAACATCATGTTTTAGTTATTATCTACTATTGCTCTTAAATTTGGTATATGTTTATATAATGTGAAAAGGCATGCTTAGCAATATATAAAAAATATAAATATAAATATTTTTAATAATTTTTTAATTGCCGCACCCACACCCTACTTTTTAAAAATTGCCAAATCTCGCACCAATACCTGCACCCGAATCTGAAAACACACCCATGCTTCATAGTTGTATACTCCACTTACAGTACCTCAAAAGCCTTGGGATAATATGAGTATGGATTTTGTCCTAAGGCTTTTTGAGGTACATGCAAAAAGTAAGATCTTACAATCCTTGATTCAATCCAAAAAGCTCATTCACTGATCTTGTAGGATTCCACTATATCTATACTACTATTTAGGGGGGCTTCTCCCGTTTGGGATCCTCATTTTTTTTGTTCAAAAATGCCCCTACACCCCTATGTTTTAGTAGAGACAAAACTAAAGGATAATCCGGTAAAAATACAACTCTTACTCCCACTAAAACATTGCCTAAAAAATAGGGCCATTTTCCTGTTGATTTTCAAATTGCTTTATCCACTATAAATTAGATTCTCAAAATAAAATTATATTATATAAAATAAAAACATAGGTTTTTCTTTTTCCTACAAAAAATATATATATATATATTTATTTATTTATTTGATAAGTAATAGGATCCCAATATTTTAACCACTTTGAATTTCATCTTGCCTACATGGACAAACACTGCCATGTTTAATTTCCAACTTAGCATGAAATTGCATTTTCGAGATGCAATTTCACTGGAAACGCCTTCTGCAGATGTCACATCTTGAAGGTGCAAGTTTAAAAGGTGTTGTATTCTTACACTATGTTTCAAGTAATGGGCATTTTACACTTCTAAATTAAAAATACAATTTCTCACCAAATGACTCCTGTTAACATGAAAGGTGTAAAATATGATTTGTGGAAAAAAATGTGAGAATTATGGAACTTTTTGAACTCACATCTTCAAAATGGGAATTCAAGTAAACTCAGTCTGTGCCTTAGAAAGATATCATTTGTAAACATGGGAAAAAAACTAAGTAGAGGAAAACACATAAATTTAAAATTTAAAATCCTGCAAGCACGTACCTTCCAGAACCAGAATATCTGAGGATCAGTTTCTTTGTAGCCATTGTACTCAGTATGTGCCTTCCAATCATCAACACAAATAGCAGTTTCACTTCCATGAAGCATCCAATCAAGATCTTCAAGCTCTAAACTTTGGAAAAAGAACTTCTGGAGCTTGGAGTTGGAAAGAATATCACCAAAACCTTGTGCAAATTGTGATACCTGGTCAGAGATAGATGTGACAAAGCGATGCTCAATAAGAAGCCTAACATATTCCTCCCTGTTCTGGCTATTCACAACCATGCTTTTCCCACCAGGGCAAAGCTCCACAACTTTCCTGGATCCTAACTCCTCAACTTCTCTAACAAATGTTAGTCCTAAAGCATCTGAATCAATAAAATCAGAATCCATATCCAGAATCTGTTTGCAGCTATTATACAAGCATGGATCTGCATCCCTTATATCTTCCAACGAAATGTACTTCCCAGCCAATTGCAAGAAAAAGACACGATCAAAGACAATGCCTACTTGAACTTTATGCATCAAAGCTAATGCAATCACCCGACCAGAGAAGCTGAAATACTCAAGGTGCATGGGATCCACCCTTGATGCTGCATACAGAAGGAAACGGATGAACAAATCATAACTGTCTCTGGAAAAAGAGTTCTTTGCCTCAATATAATATTTACTTAAAACAAAATGATAAATATTTTTATAATTATAAGTGTAGAACTCTTTTAACGAAATAGAAGCATAACTCAGAACTCTGAATCAGGGAAATTCTGCATGACACAATTCCCAGAAAAATGAGTAATACCAATATAGGTTCAATGGCAGTTTGATAGTGACCGAACTGAGTCTACAATCTAATATCGAACAGCTTGTTCCAGAAACTATTGTTTTGTAACTTGTTGAAAGGGGGACAATACAGCATCATCAAACGTAAACAATTCATTACATAAAATCATACCATTTGCCCATGGGACACAATCTTGAGTATGATAACTGTGCATTCTACATACAGATTAGATTATTTGTATTTCTTAACCTACCGCTCGTAGGTCCGATTCTGTTATGATTATCTTCTAGTTTTCTTATTGAACTTTTGAGGCATAGTTTTTTTTGTATCAATAACATATCATCTAGCCAGGTTTACATTGACACATACGAGAACCAGAATATACAAAAACCACAACAGACTGAGAACCACTCTGTCAGTCTCACCATCATTCTTCCAATCCTTCACAAACATCAACAAAACATACAACCAGCTCTAAAGACAAGAACTGACTTCTGCAAGACTCTTATCTCTCTATGCTTGCAGGTCTGGTTCTGTTATGATTATCTTCTAGTTTTCTTATTGGAATTTTGATGCATGGTGTTTTTTTTATGGGTAATTAAATTTTTATCAAAAGAAAATAAGAAAGGTACATACTGTTCCCCTGGTACACAGGTTGTGTATTAAGGGAAGTCAAAAATTATGCAAATGAACACAGATCTAGGAAATCAAAAGGGAAAAAATATGCAGACCACTCATAGCAGTCATCCAGTCAAACAAGGAAAGCAAAAGGAACTGTTTCAGCCCAATAATGGTATGCTCCTCCCCCTCAAAAGTTCGAAGATTCCATTCTCTCAAATAGTCCACATAATACACAACAAAATTGCCTCCCAAATAACTGCTACCCAATGTTGACCAACCCCTCTCCTCCAACAAGCCAGCAACTCCACCACATGCCTAGGCATCACCCAAGAGACACTAAACAAGCTAAAATCGAAATTCCACAAGCTCTATGCATAAGAACAGTGAAGAAGCAAGTGATTCACCGATTCCCAACTATTCTTACACATACAATAGTGGTTAACAATGCAAATATTCCTCTTCCCCAAATTATCCAATGTCAGAATCTTACCTTTGGCTGCTGCCCAAGTGAAGGGGGAAAAAAAACTTTGTGAGGAACTTTCACCTTCCAAATACTTCTCCGTGTAAAGGACTCAATACCTCCATCGCTAAGGACTCTATAATATGATTTAACTTCAAAAGATCCCTTCCTAGTAGGCCTCCATGCCATTCTATCTCCCCCCTCCACTCAATATATCTGGAATACAAAAGAGCATGGAAATATTGTAGGTTCTCCAATTCCTAGTCATTAACCAATCTAGTGAAAAGAATGTCCCAATGGATATCCCCATTTTTCCAATGGATTTGATCTGCTACAAACGCATCCTTTTCCACGCAATACAATACTTTTGATTCATGATTTATGTGTAGCAATAATACATCATCTAGCAGTTTACATTTAATCATACCAGAGCCATAATATACAACTCCATACTGAGAACCAGTCTGTCAAACCTAACCACCATTCTTTCATTACTTCATAAACATCAAAAAATCATAGCACCAGCTCTAAAGATAAGAAAATCTTCTGCAAGACTCACCTTTCTACGATCTCTACTCTCCACAAGATTCTAATTATCCACAGAAACTTAAGCAAATGAAAAATCAAACTAGACTCACACAAACATGTTGAAAATCTTCTGGCCTCATTACCAGTCATTATTCCAACTTCTACATAAATTAAACATATATGTCAAACACATGTTGATTGAAATCCAAGTTCCAACACTCCTAAAAAATGTATAACACTTGCAAAATTATTTTTGTTCCCATAAGACAACTGAGAAAAATGAAAATTACAATTTAAGTATATGATAATGATCATATATGGTTGTAAGGGATGATGCAACATATTACTGTTCTCTTACAGATACAACTTTGACATTTGATAATGTGAAAAAACCAGATTGAAATCACGTGGGCTCAAACCCCCACCACGGGCTGCAAAGGTGCAATCCAAACACACCACAAAGGATGGATAAAATTCCCCGCATGGGTTTTCCCCACCCTGAAGATAAACAGGGCGAGGACACGCTTTTTTTACTTCTCTTGAGTGAGTGTGTGTGTGTGTATTATTAATATATATAATTTAAAATTTTCAAAAATATTCTATTTTCGTCCCCCAAAACGCTTGGAGGCTGTTTTGTTCACCATTTTAAAATGTGTTTTCAAAAAGGGTAAAAACCAGTTTTGAAATAGGTTTCCAAAAACGCGTCTTTGTATAGGTTGTAAATGTGAGAAACAAAAGAGTTAAAAACTGTTTCACAAAAATATATCTCTTTCAAGTTTTTGTTAAAAACACAACCCCCAAGCTTGAAAACTTCTAAAAAAAAGTTTCAGTTTAGGGTTTGCAGAGTAAATCTAAGGAACCATTTTTAAGTTTGGTTTTTCGAAAACAATTCACCAAACAAGGTTTTTTTACGGGCTCCCACCACCTCATTTTGTTTTTAAGTGATGAAAACAGTTTGTAAAATGACCAACCAAACCAGCCCTTGTTCTATCTATCTTATTAATCTCACTACTATCCCCTCTTTTCTCTTTCATCTCTACATTATCAATGTCAAAAACATCTCATTATGGTTAGTAAATAGCTCCAAACAGCCTTGCCCTGTTGCCATCCCCGCAACCCTCCCCCCAACCCCCCAAAAACACAGAAATTCTTGAATCTATATCAATATCAACAATTACACAAACAGCAATGTAACAGAAGGTTATACACAAATGTCTGAGTCTATACTAATATCAACAATTTCACAAACAGCAATGCAACAAAAGATTTTGGTGGATCATTCATCATCCGTCATAACAACACTCAAATTCTTGAGTCTATTCCCATATCAACAATTACATAAACAGCAATGCAACAAAAGGTTTGGGTATATCATTCATCATATGTAGTAACAACCCCACCCCCCCCCCCCCCCCCTCCCCCCTCCACATCAAAAAAAAAATCATTCATCACATGTGGAATTATACCCCCCACCACCCCCACCCAACACAAATTCACGGGTCTATACCCATATCAACAACTACACAAACAGCAATGCAACAAAAGACAATTCACAAATTCCTAAGTCTGTACATAAATCAACAACTACGCAGTAATATGCAGTAATATCCCCCCCCCCCCCCACCCCCCACCCCCCCCCCCCCCCCAAAAAAAAAAAACCCAAAACAAACACAAAAATTCTTGAGTCTATACCCATATCATTAATTGCACAAACAAAAATGTAACAAAATGTTTTGGTAAATCATTTCACATATGTGGTTATATCCCCTCCAAACACAAATTCATGGGTCTACCCATATCAACAACTACACAAACAGAAATGTAACAGTGCAAATTCCTGAGTCTGTGCCCAAATCAACAATTACACTAACAGCAATACAACAAAAGGCTTTGGTTGATTCGTTTATCATGCGTCCTAACAACACAAATTCTCACGTCTATACCCACTATCAACAACTATACAAACAAGAATGCAACAAAAGCTTTTGTCGATCATCCATAATAACCCCCGCCCCCCAAAAAACCACCCAAACAAAAAAAAAAAGAGAAGCATGGAAATCAACCAAATTAAATACAGATCAATAAAAGAATCTATTAGAAGCCAACTGAAGCTTACTTGGATTAGGATAGAATCTTCTACGATCATTTGGGCATGCCACAAAAAGAGCGTTTTCTGGGTTAAATATAGCTTGGCATACCAAAAAAAACCATTCCCTCAATACACCTGGACCTGTAGCTTCCTCATTTTTGAACTCCATAAAGAGACCAGCATGTAGAGATTCGGATTCTGCCCGTTGTATATACTCAAATGATTCTGCCAACAATTGAGACCTGTCAATGAGCATCTCATGCAGTTCCTCGTAGTCTTCTTTAGCCTCCGGAAACATCATCATAGCCAAATGCCTTCTAGACTCAAAATCGGTTACATCCTTCCGCTCAAGAAGCCACTGATGATCGTCCGCCCGCTTTGCATATTTAATAATTAGAGCACAAAGTGCTGTTTTTGAAAGCCTCAAAACCGTCCAAAACTGTTCTTCAGCACCTTGATAAATTTTTGAAATGCCATGCAGTTCCTTCAAAATGGCAAGATACTGAGACCATCCGGAATATACAACTTCACCTTCCCCCTTCTGTTTAACAATCAAGTTCCCATCCATTCTTCGTAGGCACTCATCCATTCTATTCAACAAATCAATAAATATACGATAAAGAAACTCAAGCTCCTGTGCCAACACTGGATGCTTATATCCTTCCCCCTCAACAAACGTCACCGGTATGAGACCCTCAAAACTCACAAGAACCATAATCATAGTCCTCAAGGGGAGGACGAACGCTGTGAAATCACGAACATCACTCGACAGTGGCCCTGTAGTACCAGGGGTTTCCATACTCAATCCTAAATCCCTACACAACCTACTCGCCATCTCGCTAATAAATGGGAAAATCTCTTCCATCACAATGGCTCCACCACCCCTAACACTTTTCATCGAAGGTCCAATCGACTCTAACATCATGCCAAATGTACTCCGGCAAGATAAATACAAAGGGTCCTCATCTCCAGCTCTCCTAAGCAATTTACAAAACTCTAATACTATTGGTGCACAATAATTATGATGACTTTTTGGTAACGAATTTCGACTAATATTCAAGAAATGCCTAATGGCACTATCAGCACAGTCCCTGTTACCTTTCTCCATGGACATGTAGAGCATGACCAACGCAGCCGGAGCCGAAGACGACATAAATATCTGCAAATGCCCCGCCGCCAGCTGCTCCTCCTCTTTCGGAGTGGTTGACAAGTACTCAGTCATCCTCGACTTGATGTAATTGGCGGCGGCATGGACGGCTTCGCCGCGGCAGAGCCGGCAGACGACGGAGACCATTTCGTCGATGACTTGCCAAGCGTGAGGATGCTCGGTGCTACGCATACGCCCGACGAGCTGCAATCCGGCGTCGTTTTCGATGGAGCACTCGGCGAGCGAGCGTTCCCACTGGAGCTGTTTGCCTCCGTATATGAGCCTTTGCTCGTGGACCGGGATTCCGGTGACCAATTGGATTCGCTCGTGGAGCGATTTCACGGTATCGTGAGGGTAAGCTTGGATTACCCTAGTCTTACCCTCGGAGATCATTCGGATGAAGAATTGCAAACGAGGCGACGCGGAATGAGTCGACTCGGCCGAGTCGGTGGCCGATTGAGCATCGGAAACCCTAGAACTGAATTCCACAGTGGTCGCAGCTGTAGTCGCGATTGCGGTTGCGGTTACGGTTGCGGTGGGGGCGATGGGGTGAGGATGAGAGTCGAAAGAGGAATTGACGGCGTTAGGTTCATCTTTCCTCATTCTAACGGAGACTAACTCTGCAAAAACGTCGTTGTCTTCGTCGTCGTAGTCGTCGTATGTGGGACCACCATAATCGTCCAATTTGCGCTTCGACGACAATCGCGGCGGATCGACGGTGGTGACGGAAGCTGGCTGTTCTTCCTCCTCTTCAAACAAAGGAACAAATTCTAAGGCGATTGTGGTGCTGGCGGTGGTGGTGGTGGTCGTGGTGGAGCCGCTGCGCTGAGGGACGCAATCGACGGAGGGGGATTGGACGAGAGACATTTACGGTGGCCCCCGCCGCCGTCGCCGCTAGTAAACAGTGATTATAGAACGATAATTTGGACCTGATCACATCGGAAATTGGAGGAGGTTTTTGATTTTTTTTTTTTTTTTTGGATCAAAACTTAGTAGCTATGTAGTAAGACTAAGAGAAAGAGAAAGAGAGTCTAAGACAAGGAGTTAGCAAAGACAAAGAGAAAATAGTAAAGTTTTTTTGTGTGAAGGTTTTTTGGGTTTGGGAAGGGAAAAAAAGGAGGTAGTTTGATCGGAATTGTCGTCTGGGCTTGTTTTACAGCCGTCATCAACAACATCAACATAGACTGTCATATTACGCTACTCTTTTATATATATATATATATATATATATATATTTACTTATATATTTACTTATATAATTTTTTTCGTTTTCTTACAAGGGTTTTTTTTTTTTTTTTTTTCCTTGTAATAAAAGCTTTATTACTGAGAGTTGGTTAGGTGTGGGCGGAACAGATGGGATATCCCTGTGGCGTTTACACGATTTTGACGGCTCGGATCTCTCTTGGTTGACGGTAGAGTGTTTTGGATTTTTTTTTTATCGATCTTGATAAGAAAAACATTTGGTTTTTTATTTTATTTTTGAAGGTACAAATTATCTAATTTAATCAATTTATTTTTTTAATGTAAAAAAATGTTATATTCATAATATTTTCACCATATTTCATTTTATGTAAAAAAAAAATTTAATTTAACACAAAATTATATATATTATTATAAATTTATTAAAATTGATTTTTATTGTAATTTTGTAATAAAATTAGTAAA
Organism: Quercus robur; assembly: GCF_932294415.1. Taxonomy (NCBI): domain Eukaryota; kingdom Viridiplantae; phylum Streptophyta; class Magnoliopsida; order Fagales; family Fagaceae; genus Quercus; species Quercus robur. The sequence continues at coordinate 71,603,082 of NC_065538.1, read as the reverse complement.
ATCATCTATTTTAAAATTATATGCAATAGAGTACAAACCATTCGTTTCTAAAAGAAAAAAGTATAAATATTTAATTTCAAAATAAATTAATAACATTTTGATTCAATTAACAAATGCCCGAAAAACTCCATATTGTTGGCTACTATATTAAGATTAGTCAAATTACTTTTAATATATATATATATATATGTATATTTTTTTTAATTAACTTTTGCTACTTCTAAATATAAGGAATCTATCAATATTTTAACCAATTTCTAAGAGCGTCATTTTTTAAGAGTTAAACCCATTTGAATATACATCACTATCAATTTATTTAAGATCTTCTTCTCTTTCCTCATGTATGTGTTAAAAATACTTAATATTCTCAACAAAAAGAAAGCACCACATAACAAAAACCTTTTATAATTTATATTGATTTTAAAAATTCTAGAGTTACTCTTAAAATAATATAATGTGTTGATGAGATGGTACCCACTATAGGGTTAAATAAACCATTCTTATATTTTGGAATGAATTTACATGGATGATAATGATGCCCTCGCCTTTACTTTTCTTTTCTTTAAAAAGTGATTTATATTAAAGGCTGCTTAAAACTAAAGTCCTCTTTATTTTGTTAAAAAAAAAAAAGTCCTCTTTTAATTACGCATAGATTTTACCTTTAAACAAAATTACACATGTACAACTATCAACTAAACTATGCCAAGAAATAACAGTAGACTCATCAAAAAAAAAGGAAATAACAGTAGAGAAATGAACTTTTCAAAGAAGATATAACTTTTCGAGAACAATTCAAGGTGTGGAAGTCTTCATCCGTCACCTCTAGTCGAAACTACATTGGCCATTTAGCTTTCACATTAAGGATCAATTCAGAGGCTCTCAACTCAATCCCAACTTTTTTTCCCTCCCTTAACCCACGACTGTTTCTCTTCGTTACCTTAAGAGAAAAGTTCCTTAAGAGAAAAGCAGAGAAATACAACTAAGGCTGGGTTTGGATAGCAGCAGATCGTGCGTCTGCGTTTTTCTGACTGGGCCTCGTGCACTGTTCACGGGACCCGCAAGTACGGAATTCAACAAAATCAACTTTAAAACTGGGTCCTATGGCACTATTCATACATTTAAAAATTATTTTACTATAATATTTTTAGTTTTCAATTTTCAGTAATAAGCGGTATTCAAACAAACTCCCTGAGAGGGTCTATATGATCATCTCTATCTATAGCATTAACTATACTAAGCAATAAGTTGGAGTCAAAAGCTGGGCTTGTCCAATTCACAATAATAGTTTATTAGGCTACAAAGTGGGTGGAAACATTGCCCTCTCTTAATACAAAAGAAATGGAAACATACTCAAAAGTTAACTAAATTGAAAATGTCCTCCACCAGAGTTTGTTTCTCTTCATTAGTTTGGGAATGTACATGATGCATAAGATATATGCATTTTCACTCTCATAATAAGCACTACAGAGAAATAATACAAAAATTCGGTAAATTGAGATAATTATGCCACATAAAACTTACTTTTTACCATCTATCAGCTCAGCATCCTCATCTCAACAACAAAAATAAATATGTTTCGACAACTAACAATCAACAAATTATGTGGATGTACAATAATATGTTACATTATTTGAGATGAGGAACAGTTCTTTTTTATTTTTAGGTCATGTGTTAGAAAAAGTATTTTTATATGCTTCGAAATTATGGCAAATACAACTATAGTCTAGCAATAAAATGCCTATTTGGTAGTGGCACTCGAACTACCAAATGCGTAATGACGTCTTATAGTTTTTTTCTAATAAACAAATGGTATTGATTTTTGATAGAAACATTGCCAGAAAAAGCTTACTTTTTGATAAAGAAACAGAGCAATTAGATAAGATTTTATTTTCTTGTATGCTGGCTGACTTAGTCCCAAAATTCTGCGTTTGCAATTATAGGTTATAATTAGCACATCATGCCAATCTTCCATCATTTTTTCTAGCCTTCAAGGTATATGTTCTTGAACATTACATAAAAAGACCACATTTTATTCAATCAAATAAGAAAAAAGAATAAATTTCAACCCTGTTTCCTTAGGATAATTTTCAGGAAAATTAAAAATTGTACTTAACTCTAAAATCAACCATGCTGCTTCCTTTAAAATTCACCAAACTTTGCTCATAATTTAAACTTTATGATTTATAGGTGCCCTTTTTCATACAAGATCTAAAGTCAACATGGTGATTTATCCAAAATAATATATATAAAAAACGACATGCCTGCTTGCCCAAAGCTTGGTCGCAAATCACTCACTCTGTCATGTATGACTGCTTGTCGGTCCTTCACCAATGTGATTCACACAACAAAAGTGTGGATGAATCCTTTGGTGTAATGAATGGCAGCTAATAACACCTTCTTCTTCTTCTTTTTTTGGTCAAGGAATATTACATGTTTAATACCATTAATTGGATAAGTCCTTTTCTCAAAAAAAAAAAAAAGAAAAAAAAAAAAGAAAAGGATAAGTCCAAGTGAAATAGAGATGTAAGAAACTGTGACATAGACTTGTCGTATATAAATAATTATGAGAAAAGGATGACCTAAAAGTATTATTTAATGACATTTTTTATAGAAAATATATATATATTACTAATTTTTTTGACAGCTTTTTTACATTTATCATGAAATTGTTATTAAAACTTACTTAAAGTAATTTATTAACTAATACTTTAAGAACACTAGTTAACAAAATCCTATAATTATACAAATCAGAAATTACAAATACTTAAGTAACTTTTTTTTTTTTTGAGAAACAAATACTTAGTAACTTGTGCAGGCATAATGGTCAAGGAAGTCGGTAATACACGGTTTCGAGTATTGAGGATTGAGACGCGTTGAATGCGGCACATGGGCTCTTACTGGGTGAGCTAACTTCCGTACTGCTGCTTCTAGTACACAAGGCTGAACCCAAAGATACAGTAGTTCAGAGCTCATTATGCTCTTTTCCTTGCATTTTCTTCTCAAATAACTCATATTTAACCAAATGGATTTTGAGGAAAGTAGCTTGTATTACTCAATGTTGTTATTTACTAATTTTTCATTAATACTTCTAGCTGGAAAAAAAAAAAAAAAACATTTTTTTTACTACAAAATTAATTGATCTTTAAGTTTTGGAAAGGTGAGGTTAATTTGTGTATGTCCCATATAAGGGAAATTAGGAACAACAGAAGCCCACATTTTAAGCACCAATGGTTAATGAATCGTGGTCATGGAGTACTCCTAGTCTTAATAAACCTACTGTTAGGTATTGTTGACTAAGGAAGACTTAACGGTGATGTGGACTGGCCTAGGAAGCAAACACGGACGCACGATATAGGTACGATACGACGACACAACATTTAAAAAAAAAATGTTATACGTACAGCAGAACACTTCTATTAAATATATTTGTATTTTAATTTTTTTTAAACATTTATTTTTCATATAATATAATATATATATATATATATCAATTTAAGAGCAAAAATGGATAATAAAATGAATTCATGATTATTAAGGAATGTTAGTACATTTTAAATTAAATATGTTGAAACTCAAAAAAACTGAAGATGAATAAAGAGATGAGTTATAATTTATTAAAGAAAGAGTTACTTGTATGTAAGTTAGATTAAATAAATTAAGAGAAGTTTTCTAAATTAATAAATAACATGTAGGTTATGTGAAGGGTTGGAAGACAATATATACGGCTATGCTATGGACTAATTTCATATTAAGAGTGAATGAAGAAAATAGTTAAAAGCAAAGTGTATTGTGTGAGAGAGTGAATTTAATAATGTTCCTAAATACTTGAGAAATTTCGGGCCAAAGAAAGGTGTTCTTCTGGTGGAGCTTTGGGCTTGACCACTTTGTGCAGAAAATGTTCTAGCCATATAACATTTGTTGGGCTGTTGTATCCTAGGAGAGACAAGTCAGAGAAGGTCTACACCGGTTACAAAGATTAGCCAACCAAGGGCTTGAATCTCCTTAAAGATAGCGAGTGTCACGCCTCAATCCAAATAGTGTTGTGTAATTTTCCTCATTAAATTAATAATATTCAGAAGTACTATTCAATTTCTCATTGTGTTATTTCCATTATTATTGTGTTTGCGCCAACAATTTTAAGGAGATTCACCACATGGAGCCTACACAAGAGAAACCAAATGAACCTGTTGGAGATCTCAACAAGCCCTTTCTCTTTAAAGGAGCCCACTTCAAGAGGTGGAAAGGAAAGGTCCTCTTCTACTTAAGTCTTCTCAAAGTCTCCTACATCCTCACTAACAAGAATCCATCAAAAGTTCCTACCGATGAGATGAGTGAGGAAGAATATAGTCTCCATTAAGAAAAAATAGATAAGTATACAAAAGATGAATATAATTGTCGCTCTTATCTATTGAATTGTCTTGCCGATCATTTCTATGATTATTATGATACAACTTACAATTCTGCTAAGAAAATTTGAAAAGCTTTACAAAGCAAGTATGATACCAAGGAGGCAGGTGCAAAGAAGTATGCTGCTAGTAGATTTTGCCGTTACCAAATGGTGGATGGAAAATCGGTGGTGGATCAAGCACAAGATTTTCAAATGATCGTGGCAGAATTGAGATCTGAAAGCATAAAGATTGGAGACAATTTGGTGGTAACTGTCATAATTGATAAACTACCACAATCTTGGAGGAAGTTCAAAAAGACTTTGCAGCACAAACAAAAGGAAACATCCTTGGAGACTTTGATCACACGCATTCGTGTGGAGGAGGCTAGAGGACAAGATGCACTCATGACACAAGAGATCAATGGTAATTCCACTACAAAGGTAAACTTTATTTCAACCAATAATAATATGCCCAAAAATCATTTTCCTAGAAATGTTCAATTGAAGCCTAAAAAAAGAGCCTTTAAAAATAATAATAGACCTCAAGGAAGGGGAAACCCAAATAAAAATTACAATAAGAACCAAGGACCCCCTTCACAAGATCAATTTAATAGATCCTGTTTTGTCTGTGGCAAGAGTGGGCATATTGCTCGATTTTGCAAATTTCGGAAACATGAATCTGTCCCGCAGGCTAACATAATCGAAGAGCCTTTAGTGGCTATGATTATAGACATCAATATGGTGCAATATGTTGAAGGGTGGTGGGTAGATTCTGGTGCTAATAGGCACGTCTGCTATGATAAAAATTGGTTCAAGTAGTACACTCCTTTTGAAGAAGAAAAAACTGTTATGTTTGGTGACTCTAGCAAAACCAAGGTTCTTGGGAGTGGTGAGGTTGAATTGAAATTCACTTCTGGACGCGTGCTAACATTGAAAGATGTACCTTACACTCCGTCCATGAGGAAGAATTTGATGTCAATTCAAGCAAACTATGGAATCTAATAATTACGTAATCATTAAAAAGGGATTATTTGTGGGCAAGGGTTATGCTTGTGATGGAATGTTTAAATTGAATGTTGAGAATAATAAAGCATCTACCAGTTCAGTTTATTTGCTTTCTTCTATTAATTGTTGGCATGCTCGTTTGTGTCATATAAATAGTAGATATGTGGGAATCATGAGTAGTTTAGGATTAATTCCAAGACTGTCAAAAGATTTTGAAAAATGTGAAACTTGTAGTCAAGCTAAGATTAAAAAAAGGTCTCATAAAAGTGTTGTAAGAAATATCGAATTGCTTGAGTTAATTCACTCTAATTTATGTGAATTTAAGGGAATTTTGACTCGTGAAGGAAATAGATATATTATCACTTTTATTGATGATTTCTCAAAATATATAACTATTTATTTGTTGAAAAATAAAAGTGATGCTTTTGAAAATTTTCAAGATTTTTTAAAAGAAGTTGAAAATCAATTCGGTAGAAAAATAAAAATAATAAGAAGTGATAGAGGCCGTGAGTATGAATCAAGTGCATTCAACTCATTTGTTCAGTCTTTGGGAATTATCCATGAAACTACTGCAGCATATTCACCTGCTTCTAATGGTGTGGCTGAAAGAAAAAATAGAACTTTAATTGAGTTAACAAATGCCATGTTAATTGAATCTGGTGCACCTTTACATTTTTGGGGTGAAGCTATTTTAACTGCATGTAATGTTTTGAATAGGATGCCACATAAAAAGTCACACACTACACCTTTTGAGATGTGGAAAGGACATAAGCCAAATTTGGGATATTTGAGAGTATGGGGTTGTCTTGCTTATGTAAGGCTTACTGACCCTAAAATGCCTAAATTAGGTATAAGAGCTACTATCTGTGCTTTTCTTGGTTATGCAATTAATAGTGCAGCCTATAGATTTTTTGATCTTAAAAACAAAATAATTTTTGAATCTAGTGATGCAATTTTTCATGAAGAAAAATTTCCTTTTAAATTGAAAAATAGTGGGGGTGAAGAAAATATTTTGTCACAACTTAGTTCTTCTACTTCACATTTACAAAATCAAGAAAATTTTGAAATGGAACCTAGAAGGAGTAAAAGAGCTAGAGTTGAAAAGGATTTTAGTCCTGATTATTATGTTTTTAACATTGAGGAAAATCCCCAAAATTTAAAAGAGGCTTTAAGATTACTTGATGCTATATTTTGGAAAGAGGCTATAAATGTTGAGATGGAAACTCTAATTTCTAATAGAACTTGGAAATTAGTAGATCTTCCACCGGGTTGTAAGACCATAGGTTGTAAATGGGTCCTTAGAAAAAAGTTGAAATCGGATGGATCAATAGATAAGTTTAAAACTAGACTTGTTGCAAAAGGCTTTAAACAAAAAGCTGATCTTGATTTCTTTGATACATTTTCTCCGGTTATAAGAATTACATCTATTAGATTGTTAATTACTATTGTTGCAATTTTTGATTTGAAAATTCATCAAATGGATGTAAAAATTGTTTTTCTAAATGGGGACCTAGAGGAAGAGATTTATATGAACCAACCTGAAGGCTTTGTAGAGCCTAGATAAGAAAGCAAGATATGTAAGCTAACTAAATCCCTATATGGCTTAAAACAAGCACCTAAGCAGTGGCATGAAAAGTTTGATTCCTGCAAGATTGAGAATGGTTATAAATCAAATGAATGTGATAAATGTATTTATTCTAAATCATGGAATAATCTACATGTTATTATTAGCCTTTATGTGGATGATATGTTGATTTTTGGCTCAAATATGCATGTTATAAATGAGACAAAAAATATGCTTAAAAACCATTTTGATATGAAAGATCTTGATGAGGCTAATTTTATTTTGGGCATGAAAATTACAAAAACATGTGATGGAATATATCTTGATCAATCACATTATGTTGAGAAAATATTGAGAAAATATAATTTTCATGATCACAAAAGTGTAGCTACTCCTTTTAATTCTAGTGTTCATTTATTTCCTGTGAATAATGATGATGAGATTTTTAATCAAAAGGATTATGCTAGTATCATTGGTAGTTTGCGTTATGCTATTGATTGTACTAGACCTGACATTGCATATGCAGTAGGAGTGCTTAGCAGATTTACTAGCAAGCTTAGTAAAGATCATTGGCTAGCTATTCAGCGAGTCTCGAGATATTTAATTGGTACCAAAAGTTATGGCTTATTTTATAAAAAGTACCCTGCTGTGATTGAAGCTTTTAGTGATATTGATTGGAAAACTTTGTCAGGTAATTCTCTCCTACCACTGGTTATATTTTTACCTTAGGTAGTGGTGCTATTTGTTGGAAATCTAAGAAGCAAACAATAATTGCTAATTCAACAATGGAAGCTGAATTAATAGCATTAGCTTCAACTAGTGAAGAGGCAAATTGGCTTAGAGATTTGTTATATAAAATTCCACTTTGGGAAAAGCCAATTTCACCTATATTAATTCATTGTGATAGCACTGTCGCAATTGGTAGAGTTAAAAATCGCTACTACAATGGTAAATCTAGACCTATAAGAAGAAAGCACAGTATCATGCGATCTTATTTGAATAGTGGCTTCATAACTGTGGATTATATTAAATCTAATGATAATCTTGTAGATCCATTTACCAAGTCCTTAGCAAAAGATAAGGTCTAGAATACATCGAGAGGGATGAGACTAAAGTCTATAGAATTATGAGCCATGTATGAGAATACCCAACCCAAGGACCAGAGATCCTAAGAATTGGGTTCAACGGGAAAAACAAATCATACGATGGTCGTAAGAAATGCACTATTCATTTTTTTAAATTATTTATTTTGTAAATAATTTTTTAATTGTTCATCCCTATGATGTAAGTGCATTTATCCTGTAATGTGAAGAGGTTGAGTAAAAAACTCTTAATGAAATTTGTAGCTCGTATAAGTGGGGTGTCAGAATTATAGGAGCACCCTTGACAAAATTTCACCTATGTGAGTGTGGGGGTGGGGCCGCTCCCTATGAGATTTGGACTTAATCTCAAATACACTCATGAAACTGGGATCAGCACACGGCCGTAAAGTGCTAGCTATAAAAGCTCATGTCAACACCTAGATCATTATGTGTGAGCAGTAATACTTTATTTCCCTTAAGCAGTCATGGTTCAAGTTGGAGACCACTATTGACTCTGGAGTAGAGATTGTTGTTTCACTAAGTGAAGGTTCAATGCAGAGCACACCTTCATGATGCATAATAATCCCTCTTTGCTCGGTAATCTCTCATTTTCCAAATTTAATATTAAAATGAGTGGGGGAATGTTAGTACATTTTAAATTAAATATGTTGAAACTCAAAAAAACTAAAGATGAATAAAGAGATGGGTTATAATTTATTAAAGAAAGAGTTACTTGTATGTAAGTTAGATTAAATAAATTAAGAGAAGTTTTCTAAATTAATAAATAACATGTAGGTTATGTGAAGGGTTGGAAGACTATATATACGGCTATGTTATGGACTAATTTCATATCAAGAGTGAATGAAGAAAATAGTTAAAAGCAAAGTGTATTGTATGAGAGAGTGAATTTAATAATATTCCTAAATACTTGAGAAATTTCAGGCCAAAGAAAGGTGTTCTTCTGGTGGAGCTTTGGGCTTGAACACTTTGTGCAGAAACTGTTCTAGTCATACAACATTTGTTGGGCTGTTGTATCCTGGGGGAGACAAGTCAAAGAAGGTTTGCACCGGTTACAAATATTAGTCAACCAAGGACTTGAATCTTCTTAAAGAGAGCGAGTACTGCGCCTCAGTCCAAATAATGTTGTGTAATTTTTCTCATTGAATTAATAATATTCGGAAGTACTATTCAGTTTCTCATTGTGTTATTTCCATTATTATTGTGTTTGCACCAACAAGGAATGTTTAGAAATTAAAATACAGACCAAGAATAAGAATATTTATTAATTTTCAAATGCATTGTTTTTCAAATGCATTGTTAATTTGTTACTATTAGAGCATAGATGCTCTATTTGTTTTGTGAAAGGTATTCAATTTCTCTTGTTCCTATGTTTAGCAAAAAAAATTTAAAAGAACCGGTTGGGACACACATGAAGAAACGTCACAAGCATATCTCGTGCCTGACACAGGTACGTACGACTCCCAAATGAAGTGTTTGTACTAGCTAACCCCTAGCACGTACGTAGGACTAGCTAACCCCTATTGTGAAGGTTGACTAATCACTAAACTCCAAAATTGTTGAAGCTAAATCAACATGTTAAGTCCAATTGGGAAATATGCACCTATAGAGAATTCTTATCATCTTGCCTAATAAGCAACTGCAGACAGAAGCACAATTATGCTTAAACTTGGACGTGAAGTGAAGAAGGTTTTTACTTGTTGCAAATTAAAGCTCAGTGCTTGGATGGCCGCTTGTAGTTCCACTTCTAGTGTATGCACGGGGGCCCGTCTTTTTTACTTGGTGCAGCAATAACTTGTCCCTGTGCGGCTGAGCATCTCGGATTATCGCTTTGCCCCTAGATCGGCCCATATAGTTAAAAAGGGCTTCATCGAAGTTCAATTTGTAACATTCATGACCACACTTTTGAGCTTCGTTGCATGTCTACCAGGCATGAACCATCGTTTTTTTCTAGAAGGCCACATCTTGCCTACCATGCAGTGTGGCAACTTAGGATTTTTTTTTTTTTTTTTTTTTTGAAAGATCAATTAGAAACTTAAATTAAATAAAATTTAATAAAAAGAGAACTTGAATATATCAAATTATTTATAAAAAAACAAAAAACAAAAAACAAAAAGTCATGCAAATATATGACATTTGACTATTTACTTCTACAAATTTTCATATTTTAGCATCATTATGAGTTTATCATTATTTATTATAAATGTGAATAGGTGTAACAATTTTGTTTTGTAAAGTTTGAACAAATTTTTTTTTTTTTTAATTTTTATGCAATTTTCATTATTTATTTGTTTATAAAAATATTTTAAATTGAACGACAAAACTCAACTCATGTGCATTGGAATTTTAATTTTGCGCCACATCTCATTTAAAATTTTTAATTTTTATGCCAAATAAGTTGTTAGTGCAAAACCTGAAGAATTTATATAAAAAACTATACAAATGCTACACAAAACCCGAAGTGATTATATCAAAAACTTTATAAATGATGTAATGGAGATACTAGATTGTCACAAAAGCTAAACTTTTTGTATTCTTCCTCTTTAATGGAAACCATGAAATATTTGTTGAAGAAATTTTAGAGTAAAAAATTAAAGCAAGTAACTTTGTTATTACTCAAAGGTTTTAAGGAAGTTTGTTGTCTTCACTGCACCATCATTCTCTACCTTATTTCTCTCTAAGTAAATAGTTCTTTGTGTTCAATTTTTGTCTCTGGATTTGTTTGTTTATTTCTTTCATTATTTTATTGTTCTTACTAAGGTTTAAATATATATCTCTCTCTTTGCAAATTTCCCATTTAGTTTTGATTGTCTTATTTGGAATACTAATGGATTTGTGTCAATTTGGAAATTTTGCAACTTCAACAATTTTTATTAATTTTCATTCTTTTTTATCGTTGTTGTTTAATGTTCCTATGAGTAAGCACAGGTTACAAGCTAATAAACAAATAAAAGGATGTTGTTGTCTCTCTCTCTCTCTCTCTCTCTCTCTCTCTCTCATTTATCGTGTTAACTTTGATTTTAATTTTACTTTTATTCAAGGATTTAAATTTTATTATTTTAAATACATGATGCAATTTTAAAGTTCATTATAAATTAGATTTCAATTATAAGCTAATTTTGTGTCATATGTTCACTTAAGTTTTTTAATCTTTGTGCTAAGTTAATTAATGAGTGCAAAATACTAGGAGTCTAATAGTAATAAACTAAAAAAATCATATATCTATTCAACAAAAATCACCACACATTTTATCTTATCAATTATTAGAATAAAAATAATCATAATTAATAATTAAACTTAGGTAGAAATTTTAATATGAATCTAATTATTTTTTTAATAATTTGATTAATTATACATATTTTATGATAAAAATGTATTTATTTTTAAATGCATTCATACATATGCATGGGTTATAATCTAGTTTGTATAATCCAAGACAAAATACTAAAAGTTAACCTTTTTTTTTTTTTTTCAAATAATTTAAAGTTAGATTTTTTGTAATAAAGTTAAGACAAAAAGTAAGGTGGGACCTATAAATAGTAAATAATTTAATAAAAAAACTAACTTTACCAAACGAACACTTTTATATATATATATATATATATATATGTATATATAAAAAATTTCATCTCTATTTCATCAAAATTCTCAATTAAAAAAAGAATCCAAAAAAAATTATTGTAATTTCCAAGGCACAAAGAAAATCCAATTGAATCTAAATTATATTTCAATTAGATTCTAATTTTAATCCATGCATCCCAATTTTTTCCCTCAATTTTGGTGCCAAAGGTGGAACCACAATAATTGCACTACTCTAGGCAAGTAATATCAACTCATTATCACTCTATCAGTCTCAATAAACTCAAATTATTATTATTTTTTAATTGAAATATTGTCATTTTTGTTAAATGGACAAAAGAATACTTCAACTTTTTTTTTTTCACCGTCTTTGGTTAAGACAGAATAATTCACTAAATAGTCATTTAAAGAATATTTTTCCCCTTATTATTGTATTAAAATTATTGGATAAATTTTTTAATTCTTTTAATAAGAAAATCAGAGTGAACAAAAATCTAGAACTCTGATTCAAAATTGTCTTGATTCATCCCCTCGTGATGAGGAATTACCAAAACATTTGACTTTTCACCCATTCCAATATAAAAGATTAGTCAATCAAACAATAGATAATAAATGGGTCGGTTTGAAAATAAATGAATTGCTAGTTGTAGATTATTATTCTCTTCAGACTTAAATCTGATTAAAATAAAACAACAAGGATTCAGACGCCTTTTCCCTCTTTTGTCCAAGCAAAAAGACCAACAAAAGTAAGGAATTTGATATGGGGATCTTTCTCCCATTCAAGGATTATGGTTGGGTGCCTTAGATCCAATCAAATTGCAGTGATTTTTTGACAATCTCTCAAATTTTTTCAATGGTGATAAAAGGGTCTTACATACCTTAATCTTGATTAAGCAGATAAACTAAAAGCAAAACTCTTATTTTATGTTGAGTACAATAGGTTTTGAATGAACTCAAAAAATTAATGAGAATAAATGAATTCTTATTCTACATCTCAGAGCTATATATCCTCAATTAATTATGGTCATTGAGTAAATAAAATCATATATATATATATATATATATTGCAAGGGCACGTTTTGCTCTATAGCCCAAAAAATGGATGGACAATGGCCTAATGAGCTAAAAACAATGAATTTGTTAGAGAGTGGGCTTGAGACTGAACGTTCAATGAGTTAGAAAGATATTGGTCACAATAGATTAGTTATTAGTGGAATGAACAAACAGTTTGAACAAAAAATGCTCTCCTCGGTCAAATAGCAGTTTCACTTCCATGAAGCATCCAATCAAGATCTTCAAGCTCTAAACTTTGGAAAAAGAACTTCTGGAGCTTAGAGTTGGAAAGAATATCACCAAAACCATGTGCAAATTGTGATACCTGGTCTAAGATAGACGTGACAAAGCGATGCTCAATAAGAAGCCTAACATATTCCTCCCTATTCTGGCTATTCACAACCTTGCTTTTCCCACCAGGGCAAAGTCCACAACTTTCCTGGATCCTAACTCCTCAACTTCTCTAACAAATGTTAGTCCTAAAGCATCTAAATCAATAAAATCAGAATCCACATCCAGAATCTGTTTGCAGCTATTATACAAGCATGGATCTGCATCCCTTATATCTTCCAACGAAATGTACTTCCCAGCCAATTGCAAGAAAAAGACACAATCAAAGACAATGCCTACTTGAACTTTATGCATCAAAGCTAATGCAATCACCCGACCAGAGAAGCTGAAATACTCAAGGTGCATGGGATCCACCCTTGATGCTGCATATAGAAGGAAATGGCTGAACAAATCATAATTGTCTTTGGAAAAAGAGTTCTTTGCCTCAATATACTATTTACTTAAACAAAATGATAAATATTTTTATAATTATAGGTGTAGAAGTTTTTAACAGAAATAGAAGCATAACTCAGAACTCTGAATCAGGGAAATTCTGCATGACACAATTCCCAAAAAAAATGAGTAATACCAATATAGGTTCAATGGCAGTTTGATAGTGACCGAACTGAGTTTACAATCTAATATCGAATAGCTTGTTCCAGAAACTATTGCTTTGTAACTTGTTGAAAGGGGGGCAAATACAGCCTTATCAAAGGTTAACAATTCATTACGTTAAATCATACCATTTGCCCATGGGACTCAATCTTGAGTATGATAACTGTGCATTCTAAATATAGATTAGATTATTTGTATTTCTTAACCTACTGTTCGCAGGTCTGATTCTGTTATGATTATCTTCTAGTTTTCTTATTGAACTTTTGAGGTATAGTTTTTTTGTATCAATAACATATCATCTAGCCAGGTTTACATTGACACATACAAGAACCAGAATATACAAAAGCCACAAAAGCCACAACAGACTGAGAACCACTCTGTCAGTCCTCACCATCACTCTTCCAATCCTTCACAAACATCAACAAAACATACAACCAGCTCTAAAGACAAGAATTGACTTCTGCAAGACTCTTATCTCTCTATGCTTGTAGGTCTGGTTCTGTTATGATTATCTTCTAGTTTTCTTATTGGAATTTTGATGCATGGTGTTTTTTTATGGGTAATTAAATTTTTATCAAAAGAAAATACGAAAGGTACATATTGCTCCCCTAGTACAGAGGTTGTGTATTAAGGGAAGTCAAAAATTATGCAAATGAACACAGATCTATGAAATCCAACAGGGAAGAAAATATGCAGACCCCTCATAGCAATCATCCAGTCAAACAAGGAAAGCAAAAGGAACCATTTCAGCCCAATAATGGTATGCTCCTCCCCCTCAAAAGTTTGAAGATTCCATTCTCTCAAATAGTCCACATAATACACAACAAAATTGCCTCCCAAATAAATGCTGCCCAATGTTGAACAACCCCTCTCCTCCAACAAGCCAGCGACTCCACCACATGCCTAGGCATCACCCAAGAGACACTAAACAAGCTAAAATCGAAATTCCACCAGCTCTATGCATAAAAACAGTGAAGAAGCAAGTGATTCACCGATTCCCAACTATTCTTACTCATACAATAGCGGTTAACAATGCAAATATTCCTCTTCCCCAAATTATCCAATTTCAGAATCTTACCTTTGGCTGCTGCCCAAGTGAAGGGGGAAAAAAATTTGTGAGGAACTTTCACCTTCCAAATACTTCTCCCTATAAAGGACTGAATACCTCCATCGCTAAGGACTCTATAATATGATTTAACTTCAAAAGATCCCTTCCTAGTAGACCTCCATGCCATTCTATCTCCCCCCTCCACTCAATATATCTGGAATACAAAAGAGCATGGAAATATTGTAGGTTCTCTAATTCCCAGTCATTAGCCAATCTAGTGAAAAGAATGTCCCAATGGATATCCCCATTTTGCCAATGGATTTGATCTGCCACAAATGCATCCTTTTTCCATGCAATACAATACTTTTGATCCATGATTTTTGTGTAGCAATAATACATCATCTAGCAGTTTACATTTACTCATACCAGAGCCATAATATACAACTCCATACTGAGAACCAGTCTGTCAATCCTAACCACCATTCTTTCATTACTTCATAAACATCAAAAAATCATAGCACCAGCTCTAAAGACAAGAAAATCTTCTGCAAGACTCACCTTTCTATGATCTCCACTCTCCACAAGATTCTAATTATCCACAGAAACTTAAGCAAATGAAAAATCAAACAATTAGACTAACACAAACATGTTGAAAATCTTCATTACCAGTCATTATTCAAACTTCTACATAAATTAAACATATACGTCAAACACATGTTGATTGAAATCCAAGTTCCAACACTCCTAAAAATTTTATAACACTTGCAAATTTTTTTTTGTTCCCATAAGACACAACTAAGAAAAATGAAGATTACAATTTAAGTATGATAATGAACATATATGGCTGTAAGGGATGATGCAACATATTAGTGTTCTCTTACAGATACAACTTTGACATTTGATAATGTAAAAAAACCCAGACTGAAATCACGTGTGCTCAAACCCCCACCCTGGGCTGCGAAGGTGTAACCCAAACACATCCCAAAGAATGGATAAAATTCCCCGCATGGGTTTTCCCCACCCTGAATATAAATAGGGTGAGGACACGCTTTTTTTGCTTCCCTTTAGTGTGTGTGCATGTACTATTAATATATATAATTTAAAATTTTCATAAATATTCTATTTTCATCCCCCAAAACACTTGGAGGCTGTTTGGTTCACCATTTTAAAATGTGTTTTCAAAAAGGGTAAAAACCAGTTTTGAAATAGGTTTCCAAAAACGTGTC
Organism: Quercus robur; assembly: GCF_932294415.1. Lineage (NCBI taxonomy): Eukaryota > Viridiplantae > Streptophyta > Magnoliopsida > Fagales > Fagaceae > Quercus > Quercus robur. Next base: position 71,587,175 of record NC_065538.1, on the reverse strand, counting down.
TTTGTATAGGTTGTAAATGTGAGAAACAAAAGAGTTAAAAACTGTCTGGCAAAAGTATATCTCTTTTAAGTTTTTGTTAAAAACACAACCCCCAACCTCGAAAACTTCTAAAAACAAGTTTCAGTTTAGGGTTTGCAGAGTAAATCTAAGGAACCATTTTTGGTTTTTCAAAAACAATTCACCAAACAAGGTTTTTTATTGGGCCCCCACCACCTCATTTTGTTTTTAAGTGATGAAAACAATTTGTAAAATGACCAACCAAACTAGCCCTTGTTCTATCTATCTTATTACTCTCACTACTATCCCCTCTTTTCTCTTTCATCTCTACATTATTAAAGTAAAAAACATCTCATTATGGTTAGTAAATAGCTCCAAACAGCCTTGCCCTGTTGCCCACCCCCCCCCCCTCCCCACAACAAAACACAGAAATTCTTAAATCTATATCAATATCAACAATTACACAAACAGCAATGTAACAGAAGGTTATACACAAATGTCTGAGTCTACACTAATATCAACAATTTCACAAACAGCAATACAACAAAAGATTTTGGTCGATCATTCATCATCCATCATAACAACACTCAAATTATTGAGTCTACTCCCATATCAACAATTACATAAACAACAATGCAACAAAAGGTTTGAGAATATCATTCATCATATGTAGTAACAACCCCCCCCCCCCCCCCTCCACACACAAAAAAAAAAATCATTCATCACATGGTTATACACCCCCCCCCCCCCCCACCCAACACAAATTCATGGGTCTATACCCATATCAACAACTACACAAACAGCAATGCAACAAAAGACAATTCACAGATTCCTGAGTCTGTACATAAATCAACAATTACACTTAACAGCAATGCAACAAAAGGTTTTTGGTTGATCATTTATCATACGTCGTAACAACACAATTTTTTCGCATCTAAACGATTTGGAATCCTATTTTGGAGAAGATGGAAAAGAAACTATTAGGGTGGAAGCATCTCTATCTATCTAAGTGGGGTAGGCTCACTTTACTAAAAAGTACTCTCTCTAGTCTTCCTATGTACTTTTTATCTCTATTCACTATTCCAAAAGCTGTGGCTACTAGAATGGAAAGTATTTGAGGAATTTTCTTCGGGGGTCTTCTGAGGGGAGTTTCAAATATCCTTTGGTGGCTTGGGATAAGGTGTGTTTGCCTGTTAAATTGGATGGTTTGGGGATAAGAAGTGTGGCGTTGTTTAATCAAGCTCTATTAGGGAAATGGTTGTGGCGTTATGGGCATGAAGTTACCCATCTTTGGCAGAGAGTTATATCCACAAAATATGGTGAGGGTCAAGGTGGGTGGTGTACGAAATTGTGCAGGAGGACTCATGGATGTGGCCTTTGGAGAAGCATTCACGAAGGGTGGGAAAGTTTTTCTAAGCATCTGTCTTTTGCAGTGGGTAAGAAAGATCTAATCCAAGCCACTAACACCTTTGTGATGACTTTATAAATAGTATTACACAGACCAATGGGACGGTAATTGCCCAAAGTTTAAGGGCCTTGAATCTTAGGAATAAGTGCAATAAGGGTTCTATTGAGATTATCTGGGATTTTTTTCCTAGAGAAAATCCCTTTAATTTCCTCAACCAAAGACTTTCCAACCACCAACCAAAAGCACTAATAAAAACCTACCTAAAGCCCATTAGGACCAGGTGCTTTAAAAGGCTTCATCGACCAAAGCGCATATTTTATTTCCTCCTCTGTGACCTCAACACAAAGGGATTCACAATCATCTTCCAAGAGATAGGCCTGCCCCTGAGTCAAAAGTGGGGGATTCCTCTCTGATAATGCTAGAGAAGAGAAGAAAAGGCCCTCAAAACCCCCTCTAATATGCTCCATCACATCTCTCTCATCATACAGCCACTCCCCTACATTGTTCTTGATGGCCGAAATTTGGTTCCTGCTTTTGCTTGATTGTCTTTTAATTCCATCTTGACTGTTATCTAACTCATTAGAACTTAGTTTCCTGACACACTCTCTATAAATTCATTATACTGGGCTCATTGGACCAATATCCATTTACACTTTGGGCTTAGGCTCCAAACTGTGTCCTTACAATTATTATTATTATTATTATTATTGTAGGGTTAAGGGCCCAAATTATATATTGGACCTTGGGCCTTGGGCCTTGGGCCTTGTTCGAGAGCATAAGTAGTCCGAGGAAGAACGAATGATAATGAATGGTTCAGGCTCAGGATTTAATGAGCAAGATACAAATAGAAAGGTTGTCCGAGGAGGAATATCTCCTTGAATACGATAAGTACAACTCAAATATGTATTCCAATGATCAGAGTGACCTTCCATGAAACTCCAGTGATTGGGACGTGCATCATGAACATACGAGAAGGAAGGGAATCCAAAAATATCTAGGGGAAAGCTACTACCACCGCATTGAATGCAATGTAGCTACTTTTCTGGCTGCATTTATGTGGAAAAGACCTCTGAACAGTGCTGCCTTGATTACTACAACTCACAGAAAATCAAAGAGGGTGTCTGATGGGACGAGTACTCAGATAAGGGCTCAAATGATTGACAAGTGTTGGATCAAGATTAACCAAAGGGAGCTATATAATGTAAGAGACCCTCCATGAGGAGGGAGGGAAAATAAAGAGAAAGAACACTGCAGCAATCAAAATTGCACTTGTACTCTATTTAGTTGATTTATATGAACACTTGCCTCCTCGGACAAGAAGTTCATTCATATCAGTACTTCTTATTTATGCATGATTGTCAACCAATTCCATATTAGCCATTGTTCAATTCATTAAGGCCTAGTTGTTTGACCCACTCTCTACAAATTCATTATTTTGGATTTTTTGGGCCTAAGTCCATTCATCCTGGACTGAGCCCCAAAATTGGCCCTTACAATTATTATTATTATTATTATTATTATATAATTATATATTCTATTATTCGTGTCTTGGCTTGATGATAGATGACAATTATCATCGAGTGGATGTTATAAGAAATTCTATTGTATCTATATAATTTTTTTTTTTTTTAAAAATGTATTCTATCATTCAAAATAAAATATGAAGTGCCAAAATTCTAATAAAGCATTCAAAAATTAAATGAACTTTGAATTCAATTATACATATATATATATATATATATAATGGCATGTAAAATTTTGAAGTCTCAAAAACTTATGTAGTAATAAAATCTTATGAGGTTAACCAAAAATAAAACATCTTCAATTTATTATAAATACTATAATATAGATATATCCATCAATTTTGGGTGTAAAATACATTACACGATCATTAAAAACCACAACAAAAGCTTCTTCTTCTGTTTTTTCCTCAAAGATAGCACAGGATCAAATATGCCACTACTACTCTAGTACCACAATAAACAACCTTCCAATAGTCCAAATTACATGCACAATAAAATATATAGTCTAGATTACATTCATAATCAGCTACCACTACATGCAAAGAATGGTTAGTAACAACCAAAAACAGAAAAAGTAAAAATAAAAATAAAAAGGAAACAATGTTTAGCAACATGCTATCATTTATAAGTAGCATTCTTGAGTGTAATTACAAATTGCCATTCGGTAGAGGATAGACAGACATAACAGAAAATTGAGCTTAAGATAATAGAATCAAGAATGATAAACTACTTTTCTTTAAGTCCATTTGGCTGGAGGGATGAAAAAGTGTGAAGATAGAAGAGATTTTAAGTTTTCTCTCATGGAGTTTGGTTAAAAGGAAGGGAAAGCGGAGGGATGAAAAACTCTTTTGTTTGATTGAGAAGAAAAATGAGAAGATAGAAAAAGGTAAATACGTTATATTTTTATTAAAAATTTGTGTACGAATGAATACTTCATTAAAAAGAAGCACAAGAAGTTCAAGAACCAAAAATATTTTTTTTTCTATTAAAAAAATTGACATGAAAAGAAACAAATGAGAAAAAAAAATTAAATTAAAAAAATGAAAGAGAACTTTAAAAAGACCTAAAAAGACAAAAAATTCAGAGGAAAAAACCAAAAAAGTTTAAAAAATTGAGTGTTTGCTAGGTGAAAAAAGCACATAAGAAACCGACAAAAAATTGTTCAAAATGATCGGGTAATTTTGTCCAAAATGCCCAAGACCTTTTGCTCTTCATTTTCATTCTCATTTTCTCCCAATTTGGGGAGATTAAGTTTTGGTAGGCCTGAAGGAAAAACAGCCAGGCCCCACCAATTTTCTCCCCCTTCCCCCTCTCAACCATACACCCTTCCCACCCATTTTCTCTCTCTTTTTTCCATTCTCCCCAAAATCACTCCAACCATGCCTACTCTTAATCTTTATTTGAAAACTCTACCCTTAATTGCTATAGGTGAGCTATGGCTAAATTTCCATGAAGGAGCGCATGCAGATCTTTCACTTGAGACCTCTCTTTTGTAAGGTTGTCTAGACTCCTCAAGCATTGGTTGAGACCTCTCTTTAGTCCAGCTGGTCCCATTGTCTTTTTCTTTTCTTTTTTTAATTCCTGAATAATAATAATAATAATAATAATAATAAACACTCTAGCTTTGATGCTGGTTGACACCTAATAATTGGGATGTGGATGCTCCTACATTAATTAGACATTACTTCATGCATCACCAGATGATCCTGACTTGGACATGTCATGTTTTAGTACCTTTCTCAAATAGACAGACAATTTACCAGGAAAACAAAGATGAGATATTAGTGAAAAACAATTAACATCAGTAAGCGCATAATATATTGCTCAACTCATACTGAATCACGCAGAGGTTTCAAAAAAAAAAAAAAAAAAGTAATCATGCAGAGTGGGGAATAATCTTTTCGACTCCCAGTACTCATGTCGAACCAGTTCTCTACCATCTGAAGTTTAGGCTTTCCAAAAAGAAAATGAATATAATTAGACTGCACGAGACACAGTTTTTAGTGTCATACTTGCTCAAAAGGAAGAAATATATAACCTTTGTTCAGCCTTAAATCAAAAGTAAAAGTAAAAAATTAAAAATTAAAAAAAAAAAATTAAGAAAAGGAGAGTGACACATAGGGAAATGAGTTAGCTTCGGAAACAATTTTGAAAAACTATTAAATTGTTAAACAGGCCTTTTGGGAGAATTATGAACAAAAACATAGAAGCAATGGACTTGAAAGCAATTGCACCATATCACAACCTGAAAGTATTCTAAACAAAACGGATATTGATCTTATTCACATAATCTTATAAGAACTTAATGATTATCAGAGAAAAAGTCATTGCATAATCTGTGTGCTTAAATGTCCCGACAAGCCAGTATCTAATACTATGAAATAAGTCCATGTAAGCAGAAAGTTTTGCATTTTTCTGCCTCCTGCTTTATTTATACTATACCTATACAAACAGACAACAAAAAGAGCAATGACATCGCAACCTTCATCCAACGATGCAAAAAGAAGGGTGAACAATAAGAGAACTATGGCAGCTTCTTACATAGTCTAATGACAATCATCCTATAATCTGTACAACCTGAGGACAAATATTTCTGTGTAGTCGGAAAAACCCTTTCAACCCAGATCTTCAGATGCAACTATTTCACCGAGTACCAAAGCTACAACCTACATGTTCTTGGGTGATGACATGAAGGCGATCTTGCATGACAGCCATAGATGGATAGGGTGGGAAACACAACCGATAAAAGCAAGTTTGAGATGAAGGCAAGCGATCATGAGACTCCGTGGACCTGTATATGTAAAGCCGGGAAGCCAATCCACGGAAACCTTCCACTGGTAAATATTTCACTGAGGTCCAGAAAAAGAGAAGAACCTTTCTCTGCTCTGCTGACATTCCCCCAACAATCTGCAAATTTTTTAAGCAAAGATAATTTAATTACCACAACAAATTGGCAACAACTATCAATCCCTATTCATATAATTTTATTATTAGTTCATAATAGAGAGATCTCCAGCTACTTCAAATTCAACATTGCTTGACTGTTTTGGCTCAAAGTCTGCTAAACACAGGTTGTTGACCTTTTAAGGCTTTCAATATCTACTTATCTAATAAATTGAGAGAGAATTGTTTGGAAATGCTACTGCCTTGTCAACAGGCAGGTCAAGGTCTTAAGAATTCGCTAATGGAGCAGTGCAAGTTACGCTGTCATTAATTATACCTTGCCATGGAGCCAGAGACAGTCTCACACTGTAAACAATATACAAGATCAAACAATTGTCTACACAAATTCAAGGAAAGCTTATTGATATTCTATCATCTAGGATTGGGCAACACATATCATGTGTTGTTACCATTTCTGGCCCAAATAACAATTCCTTCCCCCCATAAGAATGGGTGAGATCAAAGTTCAAGACCTACAAGATGGGTTTCAATTTGGCATTAACCAATAAATAAATAAAATCTTGCGGTGTTGCTTGAATTTTATCTATGGCCATCTCATTGTGGTTCTACATATTTCAAGTCTAGGATAGTTACAGGTATGCTAGGCACCCAAAACATTCCAATAATTCTAAAGCATTTCTGCCATGGAGCTCTTGCTCAAATAGCATCTCCTTCCCATGTAAGAGTTGGGTGGTGGGTGAGGCTAGCTGTTGGTATGAGACCCATCAGAAGCATGTGAAACTCAAAGAATAAAAAAATAAATTAAATAAATTAATTCTAAAGAATTTCTGTTCATTCAGCCCGATCATTGGGTCAAACCCTGATTGAAAAGATTCGATATGTTATCATGTAGTATTCACCAATATGACAATGTCTTTTATTAACCTTCTAAATTCATCAAAAATCAAGGAAAAAGAAAGCAATCCCTTGTCCTTTACCCAAATGTTATAAAAGTAGTAAGTTTCATAATTGTTCTCAAAACTCACAGCAGAACCCTGAGAGCCTAATGGCATACCTTTTTTTTGGGGATAAAAACATACAAAGGCCTTATAGTACTTCTTTGTCAATTCCAAGCATAACATGGGTAAATATCTCTCTCTCATGCCTTTATACTGGTCACCTCAATAAGATCCAATCCGAACACTCAAGCTTCAATTAAGAAAACATCAGTCTACTAATACAGGGCAGGCTGCCTTGTGATAGTAGCCCCAACTTGTTGAAATGGGAAAGGAATGGAACAAAAGAACCATGACTGAAACCAAAATAGCTACCAGCAAGCAATGACCAACATTTTCAAAGAACTTCCTGGGACACTAAAGTTTAGGCATTCCTATTGGAGGTTCAGGTTCATCAAGGTCAAAGCCCTGTTAAGAGGAAGGCAACTAAGCAACTATTTGTGCCCCAACCTTGAACAGGCTACTGGAAATCCTACTGATGACAGTCTAATCCCTGCAACTACCCACTCATCACATGAGCAAAAAACTTCCTAAATAAAGTAGTAATTCACTATAATTCTCTTTAATGATGAAAATTTGCTAGCTATTCCATATTAAAATCAGTTTTAGCGACAATAGGAGATGCAACTTTTGAGTTTTATGACTTTATCTAATTCCAATTATAAAATTCCACAATATTATCATTCTTCTAAGTAATAGAAAATGATCATGTTTGAACAAATACAATGCTTATATGATTAACTTCTACATTCCATTGTGTTGCACTATCGAATCAGATGTAAGCATGTATGTACACACAAGAAAACTCTTGCACCCTACTTCTGTTATGAGAAAAGCAGCTCACCTTGTCAGAAGTGAACTCCAACATCTACTTCCCCTCTATATCCTTCCTTTTTTCGCTAACGTAGGCATCCAGGACTTCTGTTTTCCCTAGAGTGCATCAGTTTGGTATCAGAGCAGGTCTGTCATTCTCGATCATTTGAATTTTCTACTACCATGGAAACACTAAGTGGAAGAGTTTGCCAGAGAAGACTTTCAAACCAACAACGAGATGATTTGTTATTATGGATTGCTTAATAGCTTGAAAACCTCACTGATTGAGTTACTCATTTAGAAGTTGGAAAGACAACAGATTCTACAATATTGATTAATCAAGCTATGGCAGGGTACAAAGAACCTAGTAGGCACAATCCAGAAAGCAGCAAAACAGGTGTGTCTAGGAGATTCAGGTATCAAAAACAAGAAGTCAATCCTAGACACTCCATTCACAACGACAATGGGGAGATGATTGAACAAGGAGTTTACAATATGGCCAATGATAACATTACTATGTGAGAATTGATTTTCCCTATTTTTCTGGAAAGCTTGCTCCTCATTCTTTCTTTGATTGATTAGTTGCAATGGAAGATTATTGTGATTGGTATGGTATGAGATCGAAAGTATGGTCAAGGCCTAAGCACATGGAGTATAATACGGGGCACTCTAACGGAAAGGAAAAAAAGAAGAAGAAAGAAATCAGACGTCAACCAAAATACAAACTATCCAAAAAAGACAATAGTTACAAATCAAAGGCAGAGGACTGCAAAGAAGCCTATTCACATCTGAATAAATTGGCCACTATATGCAAGTGTGACATGAGCTGGATTACCAAGCATTCTGTCTTTATAAATGTGGTAACTCCTCTGTCTCCAAGCAGTCCACATCAAGATTGAACAGCTCTCCAGATTTTCAACTGGTCCTTTTTCACACATAGAGCAGCCCAGCTTAGTAGTAGATCTGATATTCTCCTAGGCATCATCCAACTCACACTGAAAAGACACAATAGGAAATCCAAAGCTCTCTAGCAACGCTACAATATAGGGATAGATTGTTAATGGTTTTCTCATCAGACTAGCACATGCTACACCAATCTGGCATAACAATGCACTTTTCTGCAGATTAACCACAGTTAAGAATTTGCTCTTCATTGTTAGCCACATAAACAATCTGACGCGAGGAGGAGATTCAACTCGCTGCATAGTTCGCCAAGGGAAATGTTGATCCCCTCCTTTTCTCAAAGCTTTATAATAAGCATTAACTTTGAAGCCCAGAGCTCTAGAAATAGTCCAGGTCCTCCAATCCTCTCGAGACAAACATATCTTAAAAGATTACAAATCTGTCAAGAAAGAATCCATGGATTCGAACTCCCAATTATGCACAGCTCAATTAAAAGATGGGTTCCAATACAACCATTTGACACATCCAAATAGTCAGCCACCTTCGCCTCCTTGTCTAAGCAATTAAAAAAAGTTCTGGGTAATGATTCTTGAAGATCTCACCGTCTTATTCCTGGTCCCCACCGCATATTTTTGCAAATTTTGCACACTTAGAGCATCCCTTGCTTATGTATTTCCACAGACTCACACCATATGTAAGCCCCACACTATCTGTACACTTACCATCCTGGCATATCCCGTACTTAGTTTCTATCACCTACACCAGAAAGAGTTTGTCTCCACCCCAAAGCGTCATAACCATTTCCCTAACAACACTTGATTAAATGGCATCAAACATCTAATCCCAAACCTCCCTCTTGATTGGGTAATACACCGAATCCCAATTAACTAAATGGAACTTAAACTCATCCACCAAACCACCCTAGAGAAAGCCCCTTTGAATTTTCTACATTCTATTTGCAACACCAAAAGGGAGGGGAAATAAGGACCTAAAATAAGTAGGGAGACTTAGACAGCATACTTTTAATTGGGGCGAGCCTTCCCCCTTTTGACAAAGACAAATGTGGTGGCCCAAAATTGAAAAACACATGCTCATACTTGGTCAGCCTTCAATTATTCATTGGGGGAAAAATGAAGCTTATGCAAAAAGAGATACCTTCAGCTTGATTATAAAGATTCTTTAAATGATCGGTTGATTCAATTGAAACAAGGATCTATTATGGTTGAAGATTACACCAAGAAGTTCAGAAACCTCCCAATTCACTGTCAAATTGATAAAAATGATCTTCAACTTTTATCAGGATACAAAGCTAGCCTTTTCCCTGAAGTAAAAAGGGAAATGACTATAGTTTGATTCTTTCGCATTGATGAAGTCTATCAAATGGCATTTAAAATTGAGGACCACGTCAAGCAACCATTGGCCAGGCTTTTTGGATCTCAATATGGAGAATCTGCCTCCAAGAAGCTGACTGATAGTTATCGTTCCCGTAGGCAGTATCCCAAGAAGCAGGACAAGTGCAACCAAGAATTTACCAAATAAAAACATGATTAGAAGTTCAGGTAAGAGAGGCTGGGGAAGGCAACATTTTGCTCTTGTGTCCAGCCAAGAATCTAAATCTTTGAGATAAAAAAAAGCGAGTGCAAACTAGCAAAGAGAAGCAGAAGAAGAACTGCATGTAGAACAAGAAGCAATGCAGTAACCAGGATTCTGCGGCTCACTTTAGTAGGCATCAAAGTACATTGAACAAGACAATTTTCCTGTAACTAGCATTGTTTCCAAAGGACAAATTCTATTGGCCATGATTTGGAGGGAAGTTGAGAGATTCTTAATCATTGTCATATTTGTCAAGTTTCCAAAGGACAAAAGCAAAATACATGGGTGTATACCTATGAAGCACCAACGCGGCTACAAAGCCGCTGCTGCCCACGCATTGGTGCAGCGTCGCCATTTTTTTTTTTTCCTGATACGCGCCAACTCAGGCCGAGGTGCGAATTGGGACGATTCACGCCGATTCAGGTCATATCGGCCGAAACTGCCGAAATAAGCCAATTCAGTCCGTACCAGCGCTGATACGGCTGATTCAGACTGAAACGCACCATTTCAACCCAAGCTTTAAATGGAAAACTCTAAACTCTAAACTCTTGACCCTTTTGTTTTTCGATCTTTGCTCTCCTCTCCCTCTTGCCTCTGTGCTCTCCACCTCCTTGTGCTCTACGCCTCCCCTCTGTACTCTCCGTCTCCCTTCTCTCTCACAGAACCATACTTAGAGCCTAAGACAATTTCAAAGTCTCACTCACACACTCACTGATAGTCTCTCTGCTCTCCGTCTCCACCATCTCCATCACTCGGTTTCAAGTTTCAACTCTCAAGCTCACCGACCCAACTCTCAACTCAGGTATCAAAGCTTTCATTCTCAGTTTCTCACCCTCCATTATATTCTCACATGCTCGATTACTCATTGTGATTTGATTTTTAAAATTTTTTTTATATAAGCTGCCTGTAATGTTGTGAGTTGTGACTTGGGTGTAAATTTATGAACAACATGTTTTAGTTATTATCTACTATTGCTCTTAAATTTGGTATATGTTTATATAATGTGAAAATGTATGCTTAGCAATCTATAAAAAATATAAATAAAAATATTTTTAATAATTTTTTAATCACCACACCCGCACCCTACTTTTTCAAAAATTGCCAAGTCCCGCACCCGCACCCGAATCCAGAAATGCACCCGTGCTTCATAGGTGTATACTCCACTTACAGTACCTCAAAAGCCTTGGGATAATATGAGTATGCATTTTGTCCTAAGGCTTTTTGAGGTACATGCGAAAAGTAGGATCTTACAATCCTTGATTCAATCCAAAAAGCTCATTCACTGATCCTGTAGGATCCCAATATATTTATGCTACTATTTAAGGGGCTTCCCCCGTTTGGGATCCTCATTTTTTTTTTGTTCAAAAATGCCCCTACACCCCTATGTTTAAGTACAGACAAAACTAAAGGACAATCCGGTAAAAATACAACTCTTACTCCCACTAAAACATTGCCTAAAAACATGGGGTCACTCTCTTGTTGATTTTCAAATTGCTATATCCACAATAAATTAGATTCGCAAAATAAAAATTATATATATATAATAAAAACATAGGATTTTTTTTCCTACAAAAAATATATTTATTTATTTATTTATTTGATAAGTAATAGGATCCCAATATTTTAACAACTTTGAATTTCATCTTGCCTACATGGACAAACACTGCCATGTTTAATTTCCAACTTAGCATGAAATTGCATTTTCGAGATGCGATTTCACTGGATACGCCTTCTGCAGATGTCACATCTTGAAGATGCAAGTTTAAAAGGTGTTGTATTCTTACACCATGTTTCAAGTAATAGGCATTTTACACTTCTAAATTAAAAATGCAATTTCTCACCAGATGACTCCTGTTAACAAGAAAGGTGTAAAAATATGATTTGTGGAAAAAAAAGGTGAGAATTATGGAACTTTTTAAACTCACATCTTCAAAATGGGAATTCAAGTAAACTCAGTATGTGCCTTAGAAGGAAATCATTTGTAAACATGGGATAAAAACTTAGTAGAGGAAAACACATAAATTTAATAAATTAAAATCCTGCAAGCACGTACCTTCCAGAACCAGAATATCTGAGGATCACTTTCTTTGTAGCCATTGTACTCAGTATGTGCCTTCCAATCATCAACACAAATAGCAGTTTCACTTCCATGAAGCATCCAATCAAGATCTTCAAGCTCTAAACTTTGGAAAAAGAACTTCTGGAGCTTAGAGTTGGAAAGAATATCACCAAAGCCTTTTGCAAATTGTGATACCTGATCTGAGATAGATGTGACAAAGCGATGCTCAATAAGAAGCCTAACATATTCCTCCCTGTTCTGGCTATTCACAACCTTGCTTTTCCCACCAGGGCAAAGCTCCACAACTTTCCTGGATCCAAACTCTTCAACTTCTCTAACAAATGTTACTAAAGCATCTGAATCAATAACATCAGAATCCATAACCAGAATCTCTTTGCACCTATCATACAAGCATGGATCTGCATCCCTTATATCTTCCAACGAAATGTACTTCCCAGCCAATTGCAAGAAAAAGACACGATCAAAGACAATGCCTACTTGAACTTTATGCATCAAAGCTAATGCAATCACCCGACCAGAGAAGCTGAAATACTCAAGGTGCATGGGATCCACCCTTGATGCTGCATACAGAAGGAAATGGCTGAACAAATCATAATTGTCTCTGGAAAAAGAGTTCTTTGCCTCAATAAAATATTTACTTAAACAAAATGATAAATATTTTTATAATTATAAGTGTAGAACTCTTTTAACAGAAATAGAAGCATAACTCAGAACTCTGAATCAGGGAAATTCTGCATGATGACACAATTCCCAAAAAAATGAGTAATACCAATATAGGTTCAATGGCAGTTTGATAGTGACCGAACCGAGTTTACAATCTAATATCGAACAGCTTGTTCTAGAAACTATTGTTCTGTAACTTGTTGAAAGGGGGGCAATACAGCCTCATCAAAGGTAAACAATTCATTACGTTAAATCATACCATTTGCCCATGGGACTCAATCTTGAGTATGATAACTGTGCATTCTACATACAGATTAGATTATTTGTATTTCTTAACCAACTATTCGCAGGTCTGATTCTGTTATGATTATCTTCTAGTTTTCTTTTTGAACTTTTGAGACATAGTTTTTTTGTATCCATAACATATCATCTAGCCAGGTTTTCATTGACACATACAAGAACCAGAATATACAAAAACCACAACAGACTGAGAACCACTCTGTCAGTCCTCACCATCATTCTTCCAATCCTTCACAAACATCAACAAAACATACAACCAGCTCTAAAGACAAGAACTGACTTCTGCAAGACTCTTATCTCTCTATGCTTGAAGGTCTGGTTCTGTTAAGATTATCTTCAAGTTTTCTTATTGGAATTTTGATGCATGGTTTTTTTTTATATGGGTAATTAAATTTTTATCAAAAGAAAATAAGAAAGGTACATACTGCTCCCCTGGTACACAGGTTGTGTATTAAGGGAAGTCAAAAATTATGCAAATGAACACAGATCTAGGAAATCCAAAGGGAAAAAATATGCAGACCACTCATAGCAGTCATCCAGTTAAACAAGGAAAGCAAAAGGAACCGTTTCAGCCCAATAATGGTATGCTCCTCCCCCTCAAAAGTTTGAAGATTCCATTCTCCCAAATAGTCCACATAATACACAACAGAATTGCCTCCCCAATAACTGCTACCCAATGTTGACCAACCCCTCCCTCCAACAAGCCAGCAACTCCACCACATGCTTAGGCATCACCCAAGAGACACTAAACAAGCTAAAATCGAAATTCCATGAGCTCTATGCATAAGAACTGTGAAGAAGCAAGTGATTCACCAATTCCCAACTATTCTTACTCATACAATAGCAGTTAACAATGCAAATATTCCTGTTCCCCAAATTATCCAATTTCAGAATCTCACCTTCCAAATACATCTCCATGTAAAGGACTGAATACCTCCATCGATAAGGACTCTATAATATGATTTAACTTCAAAAGATCCCTTCCTAGTAGGCCTCCATGCCATTCTATCTCCCCCCTCCGCTCAATATATCTGGAATACAAAAGAGCATGGAAATATTGTAGGTTCTCTAATTCCCAGTCATTAACCAATCTAGTGAAAAGAATGTCCCAATGGATATCCCCATTTAGCCAAAGGATTTGATCTGCTACAAACGCATCCTTTTTCCATGCAATACAATACTTTTGATTCATGATTTTTGTGTAGCAATAATACATCATCTAGCAGATTATATTTACTCATACCAGAGCAATAATATACAACTCTACACTGAGAACCAGTCTGTCAATCCTAACCACCATTCTTTCATTACTTCATAAACATCAAAAAATCATAGCACCAGCTCTAAAGACAAGAAAATATTCTGCAAGACTCACCTTTCTATGATCTCCACTCTCCACAAGATTCTAATTATCCACAGAAACTTAAGCAAATGAAAAATCAAACAATTAGACTCACACAAACATGTTGAAAATCTTCTGGCTTCATTACCAGTCATTATTCCAACTTCTACATAAATTAAACATATACGTCAAACACATGTTGATTGAAATCCAAGTTCCAACACTCCGAAAAAATTTATAACACTTGCAAATTTATTTTTGTTCCCATAAGACACAACTGAGAAAAATGAAGATTACAATTTAAGTATGATAATGATCATATATGGTTGTAAGGGATGATGCAACATATTACTGTTTTCTTACAGATACAACTTTGACATTTGATAATGTAAAAAAACCAGATTGAAATCACGTGGGCTCAAACCCCACCCTGGGCTGCGAAGGTGCAAACCAAACACACCACAAAGGATGGATAAAATTCCCCACATGGGTTTTCCCCACCCTGAAGATAAACAGGTTGAGGACACACTTTTTTTGCTTCTCTTGAGTGTGTGTGTGTATTATTAATATATATAATTTAAAATTTTCATAAATATTCTATTTTCATCACCCAAAACACTTGGAGGCTGTTTAGTTCACCATTTTAAAATGTGTTTTCAAAAAGGGTAAAAACCAGTTTTGAAATAGGTTTCCAAAAACGTGTCTTTGTATAGGTTGTAAATGTGAGAAACAAAAGAGTTAAAAACTGTTTGGCAAAAGTATATCTCTTTCAAGTTTTTGTTAAAAACACAACCCCCAACCTTGAAAACTTCTAAAAAAAGGTTTCAGTTTAGGGTTTGCAGAGTAAATCTAAGGAACCATTTTTAAGTTTGGTTTTTCGAAAGCAATTCACCAAACAAGGTTTTTTTATGGGCCCCCACCAACTCATTTTGTTTTTAAGTGATGAAAACAGTTTGTAAAATGACCAACCAAACCAGCCCACCACCCCCATCCAACACAAATTCATGTGTCTATACCCATATCAACAACTACACAAACAGCAATGCAACAAAAGACAATTCACATATTCTTGAGTCTATACCCATATCATTAATTGCAAAAACAAGAATGTAACAAAAGGTTTTGGTAAATCATTCCACATATGTGGTTATATCCCCTCCAAACACAAATTCATGGGTCTATACCCATATCAACAACTACACAAACAGAAATGTAACAGCAAAAATTCCAGAGTCTGTGCCCAAATCAACAATTACACTAACAGCAATACAACAAAAGGTTTTTGGTTGATCGTTTATCATACGTTGTAACAACACAAATTCTCGCATCTATGCCCACTATCAACAACTATACAAACAAGAATGCAACAAAAGCTTTTGTAAATCATCCATAATATCCCCCCCCCCCCCCCCCCCCCCCCCCCCCCAAAAAAAAAAACCCCCCAAACAAAAAAAAGAGAAGCATAGAAATCAACCAAATTAAATACAGATCAATAAAAGAATCTATTAGAAGCCAACTAAAGCTTACTTGGATTAGGATAGAATCTTCTACGATCATTTGGGCATGCCACAAAAAGAGCGTTTTCTGGGTTAAATATAGCTTGGCATACCAAAACTAACCATTCCTGCAATACACCCGGACCTGTAGCTTCCTCATTTCTGAACTGAATAAAGAGACCAGCATGTAGAGATTCGGACTCTGCTCGTTGTATATACGCAAATGATTCTGCCAACAATTGAGACCTGTCAATGAGCATCTCATGCAGTTCCTCGTAGTCTTCTTTAGCCTCCGGAAACATCATCATAGCCAAATGCCTTCTAGACTCAAAATCGGTTACATCCTTCCGCTCAAGAAGCCACTGATGATCGTCCGCACGCTTTGCATATTTAATAATTAGAGCACAAAGTGCCGTTTTTGAAAGCCTCAAAACCGTCCAAAACTGTTCTTCAGCACCTTGATAAATTTTTGAAATGCCATGCAGTTCCTTCAAAATGGCAAGATACTGAGACCATCCCGAATATACAACTTCGCCTTCCCCCTTCTGTTTAACAATCAAGTTCCCATCCATTCTTCGTAGGCACTCATCCATTCTATTCAACAAATCAATAAATATAAGATAAAGAAACTCAAGCTCCTGTGCCAACACTGGATGCTTATATCCTTCCCCCTCAACAAACGTCACCGGTATGAGACCCTCAAAACTCACAAGAACCATAATCATGGTCCTCAAGGGGAGGACGAACGCTGTGAAATCACGAACATCACTCGACAGTGGCCCTGCAGTACCAGGGGTTTCCATACTCAATCCTAAATCCCTACACAACCTACTCGCCATCTCGCTAATAAATGGGAAAATCTCTTCCATCACAATGGCTCCACCACCCCTAACACTTTTCATCGAAGGTCCAATTGACTCTAACATCATGCCAAATGTACTCCGGCAAGATAAATACAAAGGGTCCTCATCTCCAGCTCTCCTAAGCAATTTACAAAACTCTAATACTATTGGTGCACAATAATTATGATGACTTTTTGGTAACGAATTTCGACTAATATTCAAGAAATGCCTAATGGCACTATCAGCACAGTCCCTGTTACCTTTCTCCATGGACATGTAGAGCATGACCAACGCAGCCGGAGCCGAAGACGACATAAATATCTGCAAATGCCCCGCCGCCAGCTGCTCCTCCTCTTTCGGAGTGGTTGACAAGTACTCAGTCATCCTCGACTTGATGTAATTGGCGGCGGCATGGACGGCTTCGCCGCGGCAGAGCCGGCAGACGACGGAGACCATTTCGTCGATGACTTGCCAAGCGTGAGGATGCTCGGTGCTACGCATACGCCCGACGAGCTGCAATCCGGCGTCGTTTTCGATGGAGCACTCGGCGAGCGAGCGTTCCCACTGGAGCTGTTTGCCTCCGTATATGAGCCTTTGCTGGTGGACCGGGATTCCGGTGACCAATTGGATTCGCTCGTGAAGCGATTTCACGGTATCGTGAGGGTAAGCTTGGATTACCCTAGACTTACCCTTGGAGATCATTCGGATGAAGACTTGCAAACGAGGCGACGCGGAATGAGTCGACTCGGCCGAGTCGGTGGCCGATTGAGCATCGGAAACACTAGAACTGAATTCCACAGTGGTCGCAGCTGTAGTCGCGGTTGTGGAGGTGGCGGTGGGGTGAGGATGAGAGTCGAAAGGGGAATTGACGGCGTTAGGTTCATCTTTCCTCATTTTTTTTTTTTTTTTTTGATCAAAACTTAGTAGCTATATGATAAGACTAAGAGAGAGAGAGAGAGAGAGAGAGAGAGAGTGTCTAAGACAAGGAGTAAGCTAAGACGAGAAAATAGTAAAGTTTTTACGTGTGAAGGTTTTTTTTTTTGGGTTTGGCCGTTTGTGCAGGGGCAATTTTTATCCATACCAATGGAATCACTCTTTATCAACTTTATTTGAATAAGTTTTAAACCAATTCATTTAAATATTTAAGTTAAATGAATAAAGATTCATTTAGTTATTTAATTAAATAGATTTAAATGAATAAATCCTCTAATAACCATTAAACCCTTTTAAAATTTAAATTTAAATAAACCTACTAATCCCTTCTAAAATCTAAAACTTAAATAAATTTATAAGGCCAAAATGGCCAACTAGCCCTAAAATCGTAAGTATATAGTTAGTAGGCTCTGTTTACAAACATTATAACTTACTAGCATCTCGAGTTTTAAAGACTCGATTTTGGCCTTCAAAATCGAGTCTTTGGGGCTCGGTTTGTACGCTTGGATCAGCTCTGATGTGGCAGAGTTGCCACTTGGCATTCACATGGAAATCGAGTCTCTAAGACTTGATTTCTAACCCCTATAAATAGGACCAACTCAAACCAAACACCAGAGCATCAGAGGAAAAACCCAGAGAAAAAAAGAAAAAAGAAAAGAAAACCAAAAACAGAAAGAGAGAGAAGATCGAGATCGAAGACCCAGAAACTAACCAGTGACCCAGGCTCGCGCGAGACCCAGGCGGCCTGGGACTCGCACCTGCTTGGGGCTTGCGCGAGCCTAGGTCACGCGCGGCCTGGGGCTCGCGCGAGCCTGGGTCGCGCGCAGCCTGAGGCTCGCGCGAGCCCCTGGCCGCTTGCGACGCTGGCCGACGCAAGCCCCAGGCTGTGCTGGTGAGGTTTAGCGATAAGGTTCTCTCTTTCTCTCCCTCTAATCTGATCTGAGTAGCGGTGAGTTTCTCTTTCTCTCCCTCTGATCTGACCTGATCTGCGTAGTGGTGAAGTTTCTTAAATTTGTTTTGGGTATTTCGGCATGTACAGACTTAGAATTTTTCAAAAAAAAATTTGGGTTAGAAATCGAGTTTTAGAGACTTGATTTCCAGGTGGACACTAACGTGAAAAAAATGCCACATCAGAACTGATACAAGCATACAAATCGAGCCTCAAAAACTTGATTTATAGTCCCAAAATCGAGTCTTTGAGACTCGAGATGCTAGTAAGTTATAATGTTTGTAAACGGAACCTACTAACTATATACTTACGATTTTATGGCCAGTTGACCATTTTGGCCATATTATAACCTCCTTAAATCAAAACATTTGACCTCAGTCTCACTCTTAGTCACACTCTCCTTAAACACTTTCCCTCTTATTTTCTCCGTAACCAAACAAAAGTGTATTAGCAACCATTTAATTTAAATCGAAACTTTAATTTTCTCAATAACCAAATAACAAATCTAATCTCAGGCTTGTCTCTCTTTCTCTCTCTTTATCTCAGTATTTTCTTTCTTTTTCCTTCCCATCTCTTCCTCTCACATCTTATCTGCCAGTAAAGAAGATCTTCTTGCTCTTTTAATCTTTGATTGAAGATTTAATTCTATAAATTTCATTGAATTTTCTACCTTTTTCTTAACTTCAACAACACCACAACAATTTCCTTTGATTTTTTAGAAATAAATTTAAAAAGAAAAAGAAAAATTATTAATGACTGTGTCTGATGGCCGAGAAAATCAAACGGAAAAGCCACGTAAATCTTCTCCCTTCTGTGTTTGGTAGCCAGGAAAACTATAGGGAAAAACCTCATCTTCTTTGCAAAGAAACCCAGAAAAACCCTGTGGCCTTAACCCAACCACACCGGCCAAGGTCCTAACAGACTTATTCCCTCTCTCAATTCGTGTATTTCTCTCGCTTCTTTACCCCTCTTCTTTCTACATCTACCCACCACTGGCAACAAAATATCAACGCCAAAGTGGTGAGATATATATATATATATATATATTTAATTTTAATTTTATTATTATCTAGATAAGTTTGTTTGTGCCTTATTTCGTACAAATTCTTATGTAAGTTTGCTTTGATTCTGAAGATTTGTGGTCCTTGAATCTTTTTTAGTTGTTTTGCTTTTTTTTACTTTTGTCCTTTTTTTTTTTTAAGTCCAAAGGTATATTGGTAATTTTGAAAGTGTAGGGGGTATTTGGGTTATTTTAAGTATTTAAGGGTATTTTGGTAATTTTGGAAGTCAATAGAGTATTCAACTAGTTTTAGAAATATTATTGAATTAAATGGGTAGGTTACTAATTAAATGGGTTGGACAAATAATGGATAATTAATTTATATATAAACGGGTCATAAATGGATAAATGGATAATTACATACCTAACCCATTTATGACCCAACCCACCCATTTGCCACATCTAAGTTTGGGAAGGGAAAAAGAGATAGTTTGATCGGAATTGTCGTCCTGACTTGTTTTACAGCCGTCATCAACAACAACAACAACATAGACCGTCATATTATGCTACTCTTTATATATATATAAAAAAAAAAAAAATTTCGTTTTCTTACATGGTTTTTTTTTTTTTTTTTTGGTAATAAAAGCTTTATTACTAAGAGTTGGTTAGGTGAGGGCGGAACAGATGGGATATCCCTATGGCGTTTACACAATTTTGACGGCTCGGATCTCTCTTGGTTGACGATAGAGTGTTTTGGATTTTTTTATTTATTTATCGTGATAAGAAAAACATTTGGTTTTTTATTTTATTTTTGAAGGTACAACTTATCTAATTTAATCCAATTTAGTTTTCCAATGTTAGAAAATATTATGTTTACAATATTTTCAACACATTTCATTTTATGTAAAAAAAAAAAAAATTAACTTAACACAAAATTATATATGTTTTATTATAAATTTACTAAAATTGATTTTTATTGTAATTTTGTAATAAAATTAGTAAAGTAGGGTTAATGGGCCCACTAGTGTATATTGGACCGGGGGCTCAATCTGAGGGCATTAAGTAGTCCAAGGACGGGAAAACACGAGCAGAGGAGTCCGTGTTAATGAATGAAAAGGTGAGATATGGTCATGAGAGTCCAAAAAAGTGATCCGAGGAGGAATGCTTTATTGGCTAAGTAAAACTAAGGTCAGAAAGTGCGGTCTATCATCAAGGGTAACGTTCTGGACAATTCCACTGATGAGGATAAATATCAGGAAGGAACAGAATAGAGGGAGGCTATGAAATATCTAAAGGAAATCTGCTACCACTGCATTAAATGCTCTGCAACTAACTCTCTGACCGCATTAATGGAGAAGTGATACCTGAACAGTAGTTTTCAGCCTTATAGCTACTCTCCAAAAACTTCAGGAAGGTGCTGATATGACAAGGATCAACACCAATAATATAATCTACACATGGAGGGTAGAAATGAAAGGAGGAAGATAGTATAAAATAGAAGGGATGCCCTAAGAGAAAAGGATCGGAGAATTGAGAGAAGAATACTGTAGCACTAAGAGCTGTACTTATAATCAAATTCAAGAAATATATACAAGAACTGATCTCTTCAGATTGTACTGAGGATGATTTTCTTTAGATAAAACTAATCTATCTTCACTTTATTGTCATTAGAATTCCCCATAATTGTTACTCAACTTGTTAGAGCTTAGTTTTCCAACCCATACTCTACAAATTCATTGTATTGGGTTCTTTGAGCCTAAATCCTTTTATCTTTTAGGCTTAGGATCTAAATTGCATCCTTACAATTGGTGCCGTCTGGGGGAAATTTTGGTGTTGTAGTGAGTTTAACGCTCAATTATGGTAGGTTCAGGTCCAAATCGGGAGGAGTCAATGGGGTCCCAACGTCAAAATCATTTTGTTAATCTTGAGCGAATAAGGGATCGGGAGGTTAGCGTGCATACCACTGATACTAGTAGGAGCCAGTCTCGAAGCGGGAGTCACCTTTCTCGTGAGGAGAATACCATAGCCATACAACGGGAGATTAATCATTTGAAAAGGAAGTTGCACCACGAACGGCGAAAGTGAACTCCTTCCAATTCTGATTTCTCTTTTGGTGATGAGGAGGATGGTAGCTATAGACCCGGGTCAAGAACTCCCCCCAGTGAATCCTTCTCGTGTGAGGAGGATTACCACCGTGAACGCAGGAATAGGAGCCCGTCTCACAAAGGCCTGGGAAATGACGATATGAACAAGGTGTTAAACCAAATTTCCAGATCGCCTTTCACACGTAGAATTGAAGGAGGAAAGCTTCCTTGGCGGTTAGCTTAGCCAACATTTACCATGTATAATGGTCGAATAGACCCTGTAGAGCATGTAAGTCATTTCAACTAGAGAATAGTTGACCACTCCAAGAATGAGGCCTTGATGTGCAATGTGTTCCCATCCAGTCTGAGGCCTGTGGCAATGAGATGGTTTGATGGCCTAGGAGCAGGTTCTATTGATTCCTTTAAGGAACTCACCCGGGCATTTGGATATCGCTTTATTACGTACAGTAAGGTTTCTCGGCCTTTAGATTCCTTGCTATCTATGACCATGTGGGAAGGGGAAACCCTAAAAACATACTCAGACAGATATTGGGAGATGTTCAACGAGATAGATGGGGACTTCGATGATGTGGCCATAAGAACTTTCAAGGTCGGCCTACCGACCGAGCATGGATTGAGGAAGTCTCTAACTGGGAAACCTACTAACAGCGTACGTCAACTTATGGACCGAATTGACAAGTACAAGTAGGTCGAGGAGGACCAATAATAGGGGGAAGGGAAGGCTAAGGTTATCCCTCAAGAGATGAGGGATTTCAGGTCGGACCGATACAACAACAACCGGCCCCGGTGAGATTTTGCTGGACAATCAGGGTCTAATGCTACTCAAATGGTTAATACAGTGTTCCGAGAGCTAGTTCACCAAGTCTTGGAGAAAATTAAGAATGATTCATTCTTCAAATGGCCTACAATAAGATGGGACGTGACCCCATGAAGTGCAATCACAACCTTCATTACCAATACCACCAAAACTGGGGGCACACCATAGAGGATTGTAGAACTTTGTGGAATCACCTGAAGCAGTTGGTCCGAGAGGGGAGGTTAAAGCAATTTTTGTATCATCCTAGTGGGCAAGGGGGCCAAGCAGGTTTGGAACCTCAGAGAAATACTTCCTTGAGAGCCCCTTTAGGCATGATTAATGTTATCCTCGTTGCCCCAAGAAGGAATGGTTCTCATCCTTCCAGAGTGATGTTTGTAGCTTGACCACCTGTAGAGGACTCTAACCATGAGCCGAAGAGGGCTAGGATGGGGATCCAACTAGCGTTGAACTTCTCACATAAGGATATGGTTGGAACTATACAGTCACATGATGACGCCTTGGTAGTCACCCTCAGGATAAGGGGGTACGATGTGAAGAGGGTGTTGGTAGATCAGGGTAGCGGGGCATAAATTATGTACCCTGATTTGTACAAAGGGCTTAACTTGAAACCGGAGGATTTGACAGGTTATGACTCACCTCTGTTGGGCTTTGATGGGAAGGTTATTGTTCCAAAGGGTCAGATTAGGCTACCCGTGTAGGCCAACTCAGAGGTAGTAGAGGTGGATTTTATTGTGGGGGATGCTTATTCTCTCTACACAACCATTGTAGCACGACCTTGGCTTCATGCCCTGGGACTATTTCTTCCACACTTCACTTGAAAGTGAAATATACGTCCGGAGATCAGATTGAATAGTTGGTTAGGAGCCAATTCGTGGCTAGGCAGTGCTTGGTGGTCGCAATTATGCACCGGCCTTGTGTTATAGCAATCAAGGACTCTTGTGTTACCCATGGAGGAGACAGCCATGGGGGAAAAGTGCGAGGATTTAGAGAAGATTGTGGTAGATTATGATTCGGAAAGGGTTTTTTCAAGTCGGAGCTCAGCTACCTCCTCAAGAGAAGGAAGAGCTTATAGAGTTTCTTAGGAAGAACATTGACGTGTTCACGTGGAGTGCTTACGAAGCTCTTGGGGTGGATCCGAATTTCATCTGTCTCATTTGAATGTCAATCCATCCGTCATCCCCAAGAAGCAACCACATCGGCGTTCATCTAAAGACCTATCTGATGCTGTCAGAGACGAGGTGATAAAACTTAAACAAGCTGGGGCTACTAAAAATGTGTTTTTCCCCAAGTGGCTAGCTAATACTATAGTGGTGAAAAAGAAGAGTGAGAAGTGGTGAGTGTGTGTCAACTTCACAGATTTGAATAAGGCCTGTCCAAAAGACCCTTTCCCTATGCCTCGGATAGACCAGCTAGTGGATGCAACTGTAGGCCATCCTCGAATGAGTTTTTTGGATGCCTTCCAGGGATACCATTAAATACCACTGGCCCTGGGTGATCAGGAGAAGACAGCTTTTGTCACTCCTACTAGAAATTACCACTACAAGGTGATACCTTTTGGTTTGAAGAATGCAAGGTCTACTTATCAAAGGATGATGACTAGGATGTTTAAGCCGCAATTGAGCAAGAATGTTAAGGTTTATATAGATGATATGGTGGTGAAAAGTAAGATGGTATCCGAGCATGTGAGAAACCATGGGGATATTTTCAAACTATTGAGGAAACATAAACTATGCCTTAATGCTTCTAATGCTCTTTTGGTGTGGGATTAGGAAAATTTCTGGGCTATATGGTCACTTATCGTGGAATTAAGGTCAACCCTGATCAGGTTAAGGCAATTAGCAGTCTACAACCACCTCGAAATCTAAAGAAGTCTAGAAGCTAACTGGAATGACTGCTGCCCTGAATTGGTTTATCTCTCAGTCAGCGGACATGTGCAAACCCTTCTTCTAGCTATTGAATAAGTGAAAGGGATTTGAGTGGACTGAGGAGTGTGCCTTGGCCTTCCAGCAACTTAAGGAATACCTTTCTTGGCCACCTGTCATGTCCAGGCCCGAGGTGGACGAGATCTTGTTTGCTTACATTGCTATGGCTTCCCATACTGTAAGCTTGGTGCTAATACGAATCGACGATGATGTGCAGAGGCTAGTTTGCTATGTAAGCAAGTCTTTGCATGAAGTAGAAGTTCGCTATCTACCATTGGAGAAGGCCATTTTGGCAATGGTACATGCTACACGTAAACTTCCTCACTACTTCCAATCCCACATAATTGCTGTTTTAACCCAACTTCCGCTTCGATCAATACTTCGGAGTACTGATTACACTAGAAGGGTTGCCAAGTGGGGTACGATACTAGGGGCTTTTGATATTAGGTGTATGCCTCGCATCTCTATCAAGGGCTAGGTCCTCGCGAATTTGGTGGCTAAATTTGCTAAATCCCCATTGGAAGAGGAAGCCAAGATGTAGGACATGGATGGAAAATCAGTTGGCATGGTCTCCTTACAAGAACCTTTATCCTGGAGAGTGTACGTTGATGGTGCAGCGAATTAGAGAGGATCTGGAGTGGGGCTAGTTATAATCTCTCCTAAGAAGATCATTATTGAAAAATCCTTAAGATTGAGCTTCTTGGCCACAAACAATGAAGCTGAATATGAGACCCTGCTGGTAGGGATGGTTATGGTTCAGAGAATGGGGAGAAAGGCAGTGGAGATATTTTCGGATTCAAGGTTGGTTATAGGCTAGGTAAAAGGGGAGTTAGAGACCAGGGATGTGAGAATGCAAGAATATTTTAATTAGGTTAAGCATTTATATTTAGGGTTTGAGTCTTTCAACTTACTACATATCCTTAGGAGTGGAAACATACATGCTGATTCTCTGGCCACTCTTGCAACCTCCTTGGCATAGGACTTCTTCAAGTTATCCTTGTTGAGGACTTGTATAAGCCTACTAAGATGAAGAGAGGGGTGGTCCATATACATCAAATTAGGGTAGGACCTAACTGGATGGACTCCATAGTGTTATTTTAAAGAGGATATCTTGCCCAAGGAGAAGTCAGAGGCTGACAATGTGCAAAGGAAGTCTCCTCGGTTTTGGTTGTCTGAGAACCAAAAGTTGTACAAACGCTTTTTTTTTGCCATACTTGCTATGCATACACCCTGAGACATCAGAGCTACTCCTTGAGGAGTTACATGAAGGGATTTGCAGAAGCTATACAGGAGGCAAGTCTTTATCTCACAGAGCCCTCACTCAGGGATACTAGTGGTCAAACATGTAAAAAGAAGCACAAGAGTATGTGAAGAAGTGTGACCAATGCCAAAGATTTGCACCAAACATTCACCAACCAGGGGGAGTCCTTAATCCTCTGTCTAGCCTTTAGCCATTTTCTCAATAGGGCTTGGATATTGTAGGACCTTTCCCTAAGGTAGTAGGGAATAAGAGATGGTTACTGATTAGCATGGATTACTTCACCAAATGGGTTGAAGCTGAACTATTGGCAAATATCAGGGATGCGGATGCTAAGAGATTTGTTTGGAAAAATATTGTCACTCAGTTTGAGATCCCCCATACCCTCATCTCGAACAATGGCCTTCAATTTGATAGCAAAGCCTTCAGGAGATACTATTGTGACCTGTGAATTACGAATAGGTATTCCACCCTAACTTATCCGTAGGGGAATGGACAGGCCGAGGTTGTTAATAAGGTCATAGTGAATGGACTTAAGAAGAGGTTGGATAATGCAAAGGGAAAATGGCTGGAAGAGCTATCACACATCCTTTGGACATATCGAACCACACCTCATAGGTCAACAAGGAATAAGAGATGGTTGCTGGTCAGCATGGATTACTTCACCCTTTTCAATGACTTATGGAGCCGAAACTATTATCCCTCTGGAGACTGGATTCCCAACATTGAGAACGAGTTCTTTCACTCCAAGCAGCAATGATGGGCTGTTAGGGATGAGCTTAGACTTAATTGAAGAGCGAAGATAAAATGCCATGGTCCAATTGGCGTATTATCAACACAAGCTCAAGCAAAAGTATGATGCTAATGTGAAGGTAAGGCCATTAGCACCAAGAGACTTGGTATTTAGAAAGGTTTTGGGAACCACAAAGAACCCAGCATGGGAAAAGTTAGGACCCAACTTGGAAATGTCATATCGCATCACCTCGGTGGCAGGAATAGGTGCATATTATCTTGAAGATCTAGATGAAAATGTTATACCATGTCCTTGGAATGTAAACAACCTGAGAAAGAATTATTATTAATAAAAGTTTTCTCTGCCATATTTTCCTTTAGTACATTATGCGTTATACTTCTTGTCATTTTGGTGTGCTGTTGCAGGCAACCAAAAATAAAACCTATACTCCTAAAAATATATGCAGTAGTGTGAGTAAGGATCATTCCCATGGAGAGTATCAAGCCTAGTTTTATGCTATGTGAACAAGGAGAGGGGGTTTAAGTATAATGAAAACAATTTTAAGAAAAAAAAAACTAAGGAACAATTCAAATTAAAGTATCGAATTCAATCAAAAGAACAAACCTTGGTCTAAGTCAACATCCACCATTGGAATTTTACAACTGATTATCAATGCAAGTATATATCAATTCACACCTTGAATATTCACCATTGGAACTATTTTCCTATTTCTCCTTAGTCACAATTAATTAAAAAACAAGCGATCTAATTAACCCTAACTACTAAACAACCTAAGACAAGTGCTAAAAATTTAATTTAGTAGCAACCTTAAGAACTAGAGAGATCGATGAAGCTAAACAATACAAACACAAGCAGTTGCATTTAATTTAGTCAAGCGTTCTTCCTAAGATCTAATAATTTTTTACGCAACAAATCATTAAATCTTGGTTGCTTCAAAAATTAGAGGGATCAAACAATTACAGATTTGATATCTAACCTAGCAGCAGATTGCAACGAATAATAAACTAGTAAGCCTCCTAGTAATTAAACGAGACAATCATGAAAAAAGGTATAGAAGAACATCTGATATTCAAAGCATAAATTGAACAATAAAAAAAAATTAGATTTCACAGTTTTATTGATTTCGAGGCTTTCGTTTCCTTTGACCAAGTATAAAAGTTTTAGCCACGCAGGGCCATGACAAAAAACTCGAAAGAGAAAATTAGAGAAGAGGGGAGAGAAAGGCGTGTGTGTCCAATCTGATTTCTTCTCCCCTCTTTTACACGTTAATTCCCTCTTTCCCAAGCCTACAAAATCTCCTCAAAATATTCTAAATAATAATATCCAAATCTGACTAATTAAGGAAAAATATTAAAAATAAAACAAAGTCCTAATATAACTAGGAAAGTGGTGTTTTTTAGCTAGAAATTTCATGCACCAGATCTGGAAGCTTCCAAAAATAAATCGCATCGATCGGCCTATTAGAATTTCAAGCAAAGGAACATTCCAGAACGTCAGCAATGCAGGTGCAGCAACTTCAAGCCCGATTTTGACCTTGATTCATCCCGTATCTCTCAAAACTCAAAACATGAAAGTTGTAGAACTTTGTCTTGGCGTTCCATAACATCTTGAATCATCTAATCGGAGCTCGGATGAGAGAGTTATGCCCAGATTACGAAGCGATGTCAAAACTGTCCAAAATCGCCCAATTAACTAAGTTTTGCACTTAATGCCTCTATTTGCATCCTAAATCAAAATATAAGAATAATGAGTACATTTAGGCACCAAATAAGTATAAAAGACTAAACATTAAGGGAGAAAAATATGACAATTTACATTCTCATCACATTCATTTGGATATCAAATAGGACTTTGATCATACCTGACTCCTCGGACCATATACCTTGGGTAAATTGATATTTCCTATTGTTTTTCTAAGTTTTAAACAGAACCTTAGCTATGCTTGGCTCCTTAGACCACATCTTTTGGGTAAATTAATACTTTATGACATTTTCTGAGTGTTAAACAGAACCTTAGCAATACTTGACTCCTCGGACCACATACTTTGGGTAAATTAATACTTCCTATCATTTTCCTAAGTGTTAAACAGATCCTTAACTATGTCTGGCTCCTCGGACCACATGCTTTGGGTAAATTAATATTTTATGACATTTTTCTGAGTGTTAAACAAAATCTTAGCTATGCTTGACTCCTCAAACCACATGCTTTGAGTAAATTAATACTTTATGACATTTTTCTAAGTGTTAAATAGAACCTTAGCTATGCCTGGCTCCTCGGACCACATGCTTTGGGTAAATTAATACTTTATGACATTTTTCTAAGTGTTAAACAAAATCTTAACGATGTCTGGCTCCTCGGATCACATATTTTGGGTAAATTAATACTTTATGACATTTTTTTTAGTGTTAAACAGAACCTTAGCTATGCCTGGCTCCTCAGACCACATGTTTTGGGTAAATTAATACTTTCTGGCATCTTTCTAAGTGTTAAACAAAACTTTAGTTATGTGGGGCTCCTCGGATCACATACTTTGGGTAAATTAATACTTCATATTATTTTTCTAAGTGTTAAACAGAACCTTAGTTATGTGAGGCTCCTCTGACCATATACTTTGGGTAAATTAATACTTCTTATTATTTTCCTAAGTGCAAAATAGAATTTCAGTCATGCTTGGCTCTTCGGACCACGTGTTACTTTCTATTACTCGTTTAAGTATCAAATAGAACCAGTTGTGCGGAATGGCAGAGACCTTCATGATAGTAACATGCTCAAATAGACACTCATAAGCATCACTTAAAGCATTTGTAGGAATACTTGTTATCTGTTTGAGAATTGATTGTGCCTCTAGTCCTTTAGACTTACTAATCAGTAAAGGATAAAATGGAGTTAGACATGCATGGATACTCCACCATTTTGTATGTTAGATGTCAAACACATTATTATTTATGCAAATAACTAAATGAAACTGCGCCTCATTTTCACATTGGTCAAGTGTTGAATAAAACATAAGCTATATCAAGATTTGCATAAGTATCATAATAGTAGAGGAAGCATTTATAATTTTCATTAATTCAAGCCTTAGAAAAAGGAAAAGGGGTTACAAAAGAACGAGGTGATTACAATTTGTGAAAACAAAAATAACAGTTTACAAAAAAAGAAAAAAAGAAAAAAGAAAAAAAAAGAAAGACAACTTAAGGCTTCATTTTTATTACAATCTTATCCTTTTGAGTCTTGGGAGGCTGGGTGAAGGCCGCCGTGGTGGATGCTGGTCCTTTTACCCTTGAGGTCTTCCTTGGAGGGTATGGGGAGAGTTGCCAATATGATCTCCATGTTCTGGGAAGCCTCTTTCTTTTTGGGGGGATCTTTAGGGGCGGCTGGAGGCAGGTGGGCATTATGGACCACCTCTTTGGTGGTGTCTGCTGACTTCTCAGCGTCCTCAGATTGCTCTGCCACCTTGGGGGAGATGTTGGCTATGGGAAGAGCTTTAGCTGGGCTTTCCTTGCCTTCATCTGCCTCCTTGGAGGCCGAGTCAGCCTTGGAGCCCGGAGAGCCTGAGGTGCCGATGGCCGGAGGGTAGTACACATTCTTTGCTCTCCTAAGGGTAGAGGAGGCCTCAATCCCAACTTGGTCGAAGGCCTCGTTCCACACTTGGAGGCAATAGAATCTGCACACCTCCGAGACCTTAGCCTTGAGAGCTTCCTCAGTCTCTGCCACGCCCATGTCATAGCCGTCCTGCTCAGCCTGCTCCTTGGCCTTCTTGGCCTCCTTCAACTTCTTTGTCAAGATTTTGATATGGCTCTTGGCAGCAAAGAGCTCGTCCTCGACTTGGCGAAGCTGTTTGTGCTGAGCCTCCACCTACCTCTCCACCCCATCCAAAGTGGCCTTGACACTTTTCTTGTCTTGATCAGCTTCCACTAGCTTGGTAGTGAGGTCTTGGGACTTCTTCTCTACTAGTTCAAAAGCTTTCACGGCGGCAAGGCGCCTACCCTCCTCTTCCTTCATTGCCTTGTAAGAGCTGATGACTATTTCCTCAGTTCTGTGGGCAGCCTGGACTGCCTTTTTTAAAAAAAAAGGGAGAAGTAATAAAACAAGCAAAATATAAGTACAAGTATTAAAAAAAAAAAATTAATTATTATTATTGCTATGATAAAAGGAAAAGGAAGGTGGTCGGTGGACTTACCAAGACGAGGTCTCTCTTTAAATTGAGGAAGACCTCATGCTTCCTCATTAACCTTAAATCGGCCATATCCTCAAGCAACAGTAAAGTCTGCTCCATCGTACCAGCCACGTAGCTGGCCTTCCTTTGCTGGAAGTTTCTGATTGAAACATCCACAGGTAAGGGGGCACCGTCTAGCACTAAAGCGAGCGTCCATGTGAGGACCCCGATTCGAGATTTGGTTCTTTTCTCTGCCAAGGTCTGTGCTACCTTGACCTGTTTGGCTCCCCTCTGGAGCTTGGTCTCCTTAGGGAGGGGACCCTTCCCTCCTTCCATGGTTTCAGGACCTCTTTGATCCCTTTTTCTCTTGAGGTTCGTAGGATCAAGTCGGGGAGGTAGAGAGGATGGAAGAGGGGGGAGCTTTGCCAGAGTAGTCTTCTCGGGCGCTTTACTCCCAGACTGAGACTCCATAACACCCAAGAGACCAGCTCTGGGTTTGCATTGTATCCTTATGGCTTCTGGAATGGGGAGATCTCCTTGCACTTGGCTTACTTCGACAAGAGGCAGGTGATTGAAGTCACTAGTGAAGGCTTCTGGAGATTGAGGTTGGTTGAAGACCTCAAAATTGTCCTCGGAATCGGACACTTCGACCACTCCTTCTTCTTCTTCTTTGGTAGGTGGCTATAAGGGGGTGGCTGCGTCATCGGCTTTGTACTGAAAGATGGGTTTTACTTTTAGCACACCTCAGGGTCCCGAACCTGGGTTGAGGAAGCCATGTACAGCTACGTCTATTTGTTGTAGGCGAGGGTCTTTTGCCTTGATCACGCACTTGGGTGCCTAGAAGCTTAATGAAAGGGGGGTGTATCCGAGGATTAAGTGTGCCGCTCTCAGCTGACCGTCGCTATGGACGAACACATCAGCTTTCAGTATCTTGTTTAAGCTCGGCTTATTGACAAGACTGAAATTTGGAACAACAGTGTTCTTATCTGCAAAATCATTTAGAAAACAGAAAACATTGTCAGCAAAAAATGGCCCCAGTCAAAAGAAAAGATTCAATTGTGAGCATAAACTTAAGAAAATGGGTGTAGAACATATCAAAAGGAAAACAAGGTGACTTTGAAGTAATTGACCTAAACCTAAAACCCCACCTGGCTGCCCCTCTCTCGTCGGGTAGGGGAGGCCATCGTGCCACTCCCCTGAAATGATCAGGAAGTCTTTGTTCACGCCTTTGTTGGAATCAAGAAGGCATGAGATAAGTCTGACCTCGGGGTACCTAGTCTTCAAGTAATACCCCTGCCTCTTTAGGTGGTGAAGGTTGAAAACCCAGTTAACGTCGTGGTAGGTAAGGTTTAAGCCCATTTTTTTTCATTCAGGGCATCTACGTTTAAGCCCATTTTTTCATTCAGGGCATCTACGCTACCTAAAATCCTAAACATGTTTGGGCACACTAGGTGGGAGCTAATCTATGAGCCCAAAGGTAATCCCTAGTGACTGTGCCCGTGGGAATTCTCATCCCTCCCTCTATAAAGGAAATCATTGGGATTACCATTTCTCCCTCCTGCCTATTGGTGTGCCAAGCCCCTTCCTTACAATACCTAATGGACACTCCTGGTGGGATCCTATACTAAGCTTTAAAGCTTTCTATACTCTCCTTGGAGTCTACCAAGTAAGCAAACCTACCCATTTCTGAAAGAGGATTGAAGGTACTAAAAAGATAAAGAGAAGATGGAAGGGTCGAGGAGAAAGGACACGGAGAAAAGAAAAGTAGATGGAAAGATTTATAAAGACTTAGACAAAGAAGAAAACTCTTCTCGGACTGGCTCTTGGTATTTGTGAGGAAACGAGTAAGTTGAATAAGTGCGTGAGTTCAGTGTATGAGTGCTAAAGTGAAGTGAATGAAGTGTTTGGGTAATATTTATACCAAAGAGAGAGTGACAAGCGGGAAAATTCCCGCCCGAATTCCAACAAAATTCTTAACTGTTGGATCCGCATCACGCCATAGAACTTGGGGAACATGGAGCCGCAGAAATTTAATGAAGGCACGTCTCAGATGCCGAAACGTCAAGAGCGTGCATTGGGCAATTAAAAAAGCACATGCGCGGATAAAGGTGATGTATGACTAGCGCGGGGCAATTGTGGTAATATCGAAATCCTCCTTTCTTCCCGAGAAGCCAGAGAGAAGAATTTCGATGGGCTATTGTAGGGTTAATGGACCCAGTAGTGTATATTGGGTCGGGGGCCCAATTCGAGGATGGGGAAGCACTAGCAAAGGGGTCCGTGTTAATGAATGAAGAGGTAAGGTATAAGAGTCCAAAAAAGTGATCTGAGGAGAAATGCTTCCTTGGCTGAGCAAAGCCAAGGTCAGAAGGTGCGGTTTGACATCAAGAGTAACGTTCTGGATAATTCCACTGATGAGGATAACTATCAGGAAGGAACAGGACAGAGGGAGGCTATGAAATATCTAAGGAAAAGCTGCTACTACCGCATTAAATGCTCTGCAGCTAATTCTCTGGCCACATTAACGAGGAAGTGATACCTGAAAAGTGGTTTTCAACCTTACAGCTACTTCCTAAAGACTTCAAGAAGGTGCTAATATGACAAGGATCAACACCAACAATCTAATCTACACGTGGAGGGCAGAGATGAAAGGAGGAAGATAGTATAAAATAAAAGGGATGCCCTGAGAGAAAGGGATCGAAGAATTGAGAGAAGAATACTGTAGCACTAAGAGCTGTACTTGTAACCAAATTCAAGAAATATATGCAAGAACTGATCTCCTCGGATTGTGCCGAGGATGATTTTCTTTAGATAAAACTAGTCTATCTTCACTTTATTTTTATTAGAATCCCCCATAATTGTTACCCAACTCATTAGAGTCTAGTTTTCCAACCCACACTCTATAAATTCATTGTATTGGGCTCTTTGAGCCTAAATCCTTTTATCTTTTGAGCTTAGGATCTAGATTGCATCCTTACAAGTAAAATCATCTATTTTAAAATTATATGCAATAGAGTACAAATCATTCGTTTCTAAAAGAAAAAGCATAAATATTTAATTTCAAAATAAATTAATAATATCTTGATTCAATTAACAAATGCTCGAAAAACTCCATATAGTTAGCTACTATATTAAGATTAGTCGAATTACTTTTAATATATATATATATATGTATGTATGTATGTATGTATATTTTTTTTAATTAACTTTTGCTACTTCTAAATATAAAGAAATCTATCAATATTTTAACCAATTTCTAAGTGCACCAATTTCCAAGAGTTAGGTCATTTTGGATATACACCATTATCAATTTCTTTAAGATCTTCTTCCCTTTCTTCGTATATGTGTTAAAAATACTTAGTATTCTCAACAACAAAAAACAAAAAAAAAAAACAAAAAAAACACCACATAACAAAAACCTTTTATAATTTATATTGATTTTAAGAATTCTAGAGTTACTCTTAAAATAATATAATGTGTTGATGAGATGGTACCCACTATAGGGTTAAATAAACCATTCTTATATTTTGGAATGAATTTACATGGATGATAATGATGCCCTCGCCTTTACTTTTTCTTTTCTTTAAAAATTAATTTATACTAAAGGTTGCTTAAAACTAAAGTCCTCTTAATTTTGTAAAAAAAAAAAAAAGTCCTCTTTTTTTTTTTATAAGAAAAAAGTCCTCTTTTAATTACGCATAGATTTTACCTTTAAACAAAATTACACGTACAACTATCAACTAAACTATGCCAAGAAATAACAGTAGACTCATAAAAAGAAAAAAGAAATAACAGTAGAGAAATGAACTTTTCAAAGAAGATATAACTTTTCGAGAACATTCCAAGGCGTGGAAGTCTTCATCTGTCATCTCTAGTCGACACTACATTGGCCATTTAGCTTTCACATTAAGGATCAATTCAAAGGCTCTCAACTCAATCCCAACTTTTTTTCCTTAACCCACGACTGTTTCTCTTCTTCATTTTTCGTTACCTTAAGAGAAAAGTCCCTTATTAGAAAAGCTAAGAAATACAACTAAGGCTGGGTTTGGATAGCGGCAGACAGTGTGTTTGCATTTTTTTGGCTAAGTCCCGTGCACTGTTCACGGGACCTACAAATACAGAATTTAGTAAAATCAAATTTAAAATTGGGTCTCATGACACTATTTACACATTTAAAAATTATTTTGTTACAGTATTTTTAATCTTCAATAATAAGCAGTATCTAAACAGATCCTAAGAGGGTCTATATAATCATCTTTATCTATAGCATGAACTATACTAAGCAATAAGTTGGAGATAAAAGCTGGACTTGTCCAATTCACAATATTTCTCTTCTTTAGTTTGGGAATGTATACGATGCATAAGATATATGCATTTCCACTCTCATAATATGCACGTTAGAGAAATATGTTTCGACAACAAACAATCAACAAATTATGTGGATGTACAATAATATGTTACATTATTTTGAGATGAGGAACAGTTCTTTTTTATTTTTGGGTCATACAAGATCTAAAGTCAACATGGTGATTTATCCAAAATAATATATATAAAAAACGACATACCTGCTTGCCCAAAGCTTGGTCGCAAATCACTCACTCTGTCACGTATGACTGCTTGTCGGTCCTTCACCAATGTGATTCACACAACAAAAGTGTGGATGAATCCTTTGGTGTAATGTATGGCGGCTAATAACACCTTCTTCTTCTTCTTTTTTTGGTCAAGGAATATTACATGTTTAATACCATTAATTGGATAAGTCCTTTTCTCAAAAAAAAAAAGAAAAAAAAAAAAAAGAAAAGGATAAGTCCAAGTGAAATAGAGATGTAAGAAACTGTGACATAGACTTGTCGTATATAAATAATTATGAGAAAAGGATGACCTAAAAGTATTATTTAATGACATTTTTTATAGAAAAAATATATATATTACTAACTTTTTTGACAGCTTTTTTACATTTATCATGAAATTGTTATTAAAACTTACTTAAAGTAATTTATTAACTAATACTTTAAGAACACTAGTTAACAAAATCCTATAATTATACAAATCAGAAATTACAAATACTTAAGTAACTTTTTTTTTTTGAGAAACAAATACTTAGTAACTTGTGCAGGCATAATGGTCAAGGAAGTCGGTAATACACGGTTTCGAGTATTGAGGATTGAGACGCGTTGAATGCGGCACATGGGCTCTTACTGGGTGAGCTAACTTCCGTACTGCAGCCTCTAGTACACAAGGCTGAACCCAAAGATACAGTAGTTCAGAGCTCATTATGCTCTTTTCCTTGCATTTTCTTCTCAAATAACTCATATTTAACGAAATGGATTTTGAGGAAAGTAGATTGTATTACTCAATGTTGTTATTTACTAATTTTTCATTAATACTTCTAGCTGGAAAAAAAAAAAAACATTTTTTTACTACAAAATTAATCGATCTTTAAGTTTTGGAAAGGTGAGGTTAATTTGTGTATGTCCCATATAAGGGAAATTAGGAACAACAGAAGCCCACATTTTAAGCACCAATGGTTAATGAATCGTGGTCATGGAGTACTCCTAGACTTAATAAACCTACTGTTAGGTATTGTTGACTAAGGAAGACTAAACGGTGATGTGGACTGGCCTAGGAAGCAAACACGGACACACGATATAGATATGATTCGATGACACAACATTTAAAAAAAAAATGTTATATGTACAGCAGAACACGCCTATTAAATATATTTGTATTTTAATTTTTTTTTTAAACATTTATTTTTCATATAATATAATATTATATATATATATATATATATCAATTTAAGAGCAAAAATGGATAATAAAATGAATTCATGGTTATTAAGGAATGTTAGTACATTTTAAATTAAATATGTTGAAACTCAAAAAAACTGAAGATGAATAAAGAGATGAGTTATAATTTATTAAACAAAGAGTTACTTGTATGTAAGTTAGATTAAATAAATTAAGAGAAGTTTTCTAAATTAATAAATAACATGTAGGTTATGTGAAGGGTTGGAAGACAATATATACGGCTATGCTATGGACCAATTTCATATCAAGAGTGAATAAAGAAAATAGTTAAAAGTAAAGTGTATTGTGTGAGAGAGTGAATTTAATAATGTTCCTAAATACTTGAGAAATTTCGGGCCAAAGAAAGTGTTCTTCTGGTGGAGCTTTGGGCTTGAACACTTTGTGCAGAAAATGTTCTAA
Source organism: Quercus robur (assembly GCF_932294415.1). Taxonomy (NCBI): domain Eukaryota; kingdom Viridiplantae; phylum Streptophyta; class Magnoliopsida; order Fagales; family Fagaceae; genus Quercus; species Quercus robur. The sequence continues at coordinate 71,550,216 of NC_065538.1, read as the reverse complement.
CCATACAACATTTGTTGGGCTGTTGTATCCTGGGAGAGACAAGTCAGAAAAGGTCTGCACCGGTTACAAAGATTAGCCAACCAAGGGCTTGAATCTCCTTAAAGATAGCGAGTGTCGCGCCTCAATCCAAATATTGTTGTGTAATTTTTCTCATTGAATTAATAATATTCAGAAGTACTATTCAGTTTCTTATTGTGTTATTTCCATTATTATTGTTTTTGCACCAACAATTTTAAGGAGATTCACCACATGGAGCCTACACAAGAGAAACCAAATGAACCTGTTGGAGATCTTAGCAAGCCCTTTCTCTTTAAAGGAGCTCATTTCAAGAGGTGGAAAGGAAAGGTCCTCTTCTACTTAAGTCTTCTCAAAGTCTCCTACATCCTCACTAACAAGAATCCATCAAAAGTTTCTACCGATGAGATAAGTGAGGAAGAATATAGTCTCCATTAAGAAAAAATAGATAAGTATACAAAAGATTAATATAATTGTCGCTCTTATCTATTGAATTGTCTTGCCGATCATTTCTATGATTATTATGATACAACTTACAATTCTGCTAAGAAAATTTGGAAAGCTTTACAAAGCAAGTATGATACCAAGGAGGCAGGTGCAAAGAAGTATGCTGCTAGTAGATTTTTCCGTTACCAAATGGTGGATGGAAAATCGGTGGTGGATCAAGCACAAGATTTTCAAATGATCGTGGCAGAATTGAGATCTGAATGCATAAAGATTGGAGACAATTTGGTGGTAGCTGGCATAATTGATAAACTACCACAATCTTGGAGGGAGTTCCAAAAGACTTTGCGGCACAAACAAAAGGAGACATCCTTGGAGACTTTGATCACACGCATCCGTGTGGAGGAGGAGGCTAGAGGACAAGATGCACTCATGACACAAGAGAGCAATGGTAATTCCACTACAAAGGTAAACTTTATTTCAGCCAATAATAATATGCCCAAAAATCATTTTCCTAGAAATGTTCAATTGAAGCCTAAAAAAAGAGCCTTTAAAAATAATAATAGACCTCAAGGAAGGGGAAACCCAAATAAAAATTACAATAAGAACCAAGGACCCCCTTCACAAGATCAATTTAATAGATCCTGTTTTGTCTGTGGCAAGAGTGGGCATATTGCTCGATTTTGCAAATTTCGGAAACATGAATTTGTCCCGCAGGCTAACATAATCGAAGAGCCTTTAGTGGCTATGATTATAGACATCAATATGGTGCAATATGTTGAAGGGTGGTGGGTAGATTCTGGTGCTAATAGGCACGTCTGCTATGATAAAAATTGGTTCAAGTAGTACACTCCTTTTGAAGAAGAAAAAACTGTTATGCTTGGTGACTCTAGCAAAACCAAGGTTCTTGGGAGTGGTGAGGTTGAATTGAAATTCACTTCTGGACGCGTGCTAACATTGAAAAATGTACTTTACACTCCGTCCATGAGGAAGAATTTGATGTCAATTCAAGCAAACTATGGACTCTGATAATTATGTAATCATTAAAAAGGGATTATTTGTGGGCAAGGGTTATGCTTGTGATGGAATGTTTAAATTGAATGTTGAGAATAATAAAACATCTACCAGTTCAGTTTATTTGCTTTCTTCTATTAATTTTTGGCATGCTCGTTTGTGTCATATAAATAGTAGATATGTGGGAATCATGAGTAGTTTAGGATTAATTCCAAGACTGTCAAAAGATTTTGAAAAATGTGAAACTTGTAGTCAAGCCAAGATTAAAAAAAGGTCTCAAAAAAGTGTTGTAAGAAATACCGAATTGCTTGAGTCAATACACTCTAATTTATGTGAATTTAAGGGAATTTTAACTCGTGGAGGAAATAGATATATTATCACTTTTATTGATGATTTCTCAAAATATACAACTATTTATTTGTTGAAAAATAAAAGTGATGCTTTTGAAAAATTTCAAGATTTTTTAAAAGAAGTTGAAAATCAATTTGGTAGAAAAATAAAAATAATAAGAAGTGATAGAGGCCGTGAGTATGAATCAAGTGCATTCAACTCATTTGTTCAGTCTTTGGGAATTATCCATGAAACTACTGCACCATATTCACCTGCTTCTAGTGGTGTGGCTGAAAGAAAAAATAGAACTTTAATTGAGTTAACAAATACCATGTTAATTGAATCTAGTGCACCTTTACATTTTTGGGGTGAAGCTATTTTAACTGCATGTAATGTTTTGAATAGGATGCCACATAAAAAGTCACACACTACACCTTTTGAGATGTGGAAAGGACATAATCCAAATTTGGGATATTTGAGAGTATGGGGTTGTCTTGCTTATGTAAGGCTTATTGACCCTAAAATGCCTAAATTAGGTATAAGAGCTACTATCTGTGCTTTTTTTTGTTATGTGTTGAGGTCTAAAAAATCACAGTAAAATAAGCCCAAGAAAGAATAAGCTAAGCCCAAGAAAGAGTGAGTTAAGCCCAAAAAAAAAAGAAAACTCAGACCAAGTCCAAAGGGATTATACGAAAGGCCCTGAGGATCCCGAAGCCCAGAAAAGGAAAAGCAACCAAAGAAAAAAGAGAGAGAACATCACAGCAAAGTATAAGACGCAAGGATCCTCAGGCACCATCAATAAGCGCAAAGAAAAAGAAGACCAGGACGGATCGATAGAAAGAAGACAGAAAAAGAAAACAAGAAAAAAAAAAAAGAACGCAAGCGACCCTTCATGGCACAGACAGAAAAGGCGTCGGGGAACCAAGACAAGGAAGAAGAATGATAACAAAACGATTTCAAAAGAGCAGAACAGGATTCCGCCCAAATAGGAAAGAAACAGAAAGGTAAAAGACGCCAGAAGTGAGGATGCCGAGAAGGGCATACCTCAGCACATCCCAAAGAGGATGGCCAACCAGAAGCTTTCGAAGGAATCAGAACCAAGAGAAGGAAAGAATGAGAGAAAACGGAAAAGGGGACTTACCGAGATGATGAGGACAGAACATACTCTGTTTGCAAAAGACCAAAACAGGGGAACCAACGGTTCCCCAAGACGCCCAGAAAAACTCCACTATAAAAAGAGAGGATGGGTTGTGAAGAAGGCAGCGAAAAAAAAAAGAAAGGAACGATAGAAAGAAGAGATTCCCTAGAAAAAATTATCAGAAAGTCCAGGCAGAAAGAGAATACTAAGGGAAAACAAATACTGCTTCCCGATATCCTGTAAAAGCAACTATGGCACATACTCGGATCCAACGAGAATCAAACTTCGCAAGTTTTGAAGGCTGAAATAGCCATTCAAGGCTGCAATTTTTGAGCTCGATTGGACCTTGTATCACGTCCTAGTAAGCTTGCTGTAATCAAACAGATAATGCTTTAATGAAATACTGTTTCATAATTCCCAGGATCCCCACAGTACTTTTTTTTTATCGTCTTGCTAGTCCTGCTCTTCTTTTCTTTCTGAGCTTATGTTGTTAATTTCTGGCATTCCTCGATATCCTTGTTTGTCATTTTTTGTATGTTGTCAGGAGTATTCTCTGCATTCACTTGATTCTTAAACAGCCATTTAGCTGCGGTGAGTCAAGCCCAGTCCACCAAATCCTTTCTTTTCATTCAGGCTCGGGATCCTTGGGCCTGAGTATCCCGAAAAAAGCACTCTCACATTTTGGCGACTCCGCTGGGGACTGGGCAAAGAAGAAGGAAGAAACAATCCCTTCACAGAGAATGCCTCCAAGACAAAGAAACAGCAAAGGAACCAATGTGCCACCTACGGCCTCTGAGCCTGTAGGAGAAAACGAGGAAGTCTCCAGGCAAGGAGGTGGGATACCCTTGGTGGAACAGGAGGTTGTGTCGGAACAAAGACACGCAAGACAGGAACCAGACCTAATGGCCAGGATGACAGCAATGTTAAAGGATTTGGGGCAAGAAGTTCGTCTTCTCAAAGAAGGCAGGACACAGGAAGTCAGAGACAACATTCCTCCTACTGGCCACCAAGATGGGACCCAGCCAGAAGGAGGGTCAGCAGTAGGAGGGAGAGCCAACCCTCAGTATTTGACACTGGTAGACGTCAATGCCCTCCTGGAGCAAGAAAGGGAAAAACTCTCAGGGATCCCCAAGCAATTCTCTCGGGATCCCCCGTTCCCTCCAGAACTCCTTGGCAAACCATATCCTAAGGGATACGAACCCCCAAAGTTCCATCCTTTCGATGGGAGGAATGGAAGTGCCGTGGAACATGTGAGCAGGTTTGTCCACACTATGGGCCCCTATGCAGGAGACAAAGAATTATGTCTAAGGGAATTTGCCAAATCTTTGGTAGATAGGGCATACACCTGGTACACCACGTTGAGACCCGGGTCCATCAAGACTTGGGATGAGATGATGGAAAAATTCTGCGCCAAATATTACCCTGGTGAAGACAAAATCACTTTCCAGAACCTGCAGATGGTGAGGCAGAGACCTGGAGAAGATCCTGTTCGGTTTATTAAAAGATTCGAAGATGTGTCTCTAGACTGCTATGGAGACCATGAAGAAAAGGAGCTCGTGGAAACCTGTATAGCCAACATGCTTTTTGATTACAGGCTCAACCTTGAAAATTTATGTATCACACAGTTTGCTGACCTGCTACAGAGAACCAGAAGGACAGCGCAAACTATGAGAACAAAAAGGCTGCCCGCGTCCCAAGCTATGACAGCATCAGCAGGAGAGAAAAGGAAGAGACCAGATGGGAAGGTGTTTGAGGAACCACCAGTGATCCCATGCACAGCTGAGGAGCTAAGCCATGTCCTAGACAAATGGATTGGAGATGGGGTTGTCAGGCCATTCACTGTGTCCAGGCCACCAACCGAGGAAGAAAGAAAGAATCCTTTATTTTGCAGAATCCATAATTATGTGAAGCACTCCACTAAGGACTGCTGGACCCTTCGCAGGCTCTTCCACAAAAAGTTGAGGGAAGGAACCTTGGAACTCACTCAGAAGGAACCGGAAGTACAGAGGAACCCCTTACCTAACCACAAAGGAAAAGGGGTGGTAGCAGTAGTAATACATGGGAACCCAGCAGAGGCAGGAGAATCTGAAGGATCCTTCCACCCGAGTACAGTTAAGACCCTCCAGAAGAATCCTAAGTTCAGGTCACTATTCAATCAACTAGGATTCGGACCAGAAGCAAGAAGAGTAGCCACAGAGTCTCTCATGAGTATAGCAGCAGATTCAGGGATGGAATGTTTTACAGCTGAGTCACATGCTAGTCGAGCTTTCCTGGAGACAACCAATGCAATAACTTTCACTGATGAGGACATGGAGATTGAGCACCCAGACCACCGTAGACCCCTTTATCTAATGGCCACCATAAACGGCGTTCAAGTCAGAAGAGCACTGGTGGATACAGGGGCATCACTCAACCTCATAACCTTGAGTACCTTGGAAGCTGTTGGCTTAGCTGACAGAAGGATCCTGGGGACCCCCATGGAGATAACAGGATTTGGAGGATCGGTGGAAGTAACAGAAGGATACGTGCAGCTAGCCTTAAGGGTAGGGCCAATAGTAGCTTTGACAAGGTTTCATGTGATTAATGCAGAAGTTTCTTATCACGTGCTGCTGGGACGCCCGTGGCTTCATAAACATCGCCTTATTCCATCCACGTTCCATCAATGCATTAAAGGGAGATTGAATGGGAGGCCCATAAGGATCCCTGCCAATCATAATCCTTTCAGCCAGGGAGAAGTGAACTTTGCAGAAACGATGTTTTATGATGAGTTGGAGCCAGATGATGAGAACCCCACCCCGGGGACCCCGGGGGCACCTATCCTAGAAGAAGAAGAAGGAGGAAGGGGCACCCGTGACCTGAGAAACCTTTTAGAAAGAAAAAGACAAAAGAGGGAGCCCAGCTCTTCAGGATCCCGAGAATGTGTGGTGGTGCGGGAACCTGGGGGAAGGCTAATTTATCATTTGTGAAGGTGCGCGGGACCCGAATGCATTGTGCAGGAAGGTCCCGGACCACCAAGCTGCATGATGGCCCAAGAAGAAATCCCAGAAGAACCAGTTAAGGAGGCCCAGATTCAGCCCGAGGAAGAACTGAAGGAAGTAGACCTGGGAACAGAACCAGGATCCCGGAAACCTGTTTTCATTAGCAGTCAATTGGTGGCTCAAGAAAGGGAACAACTGGTAACCTTACTTCAAAAATACAGAGATGTGTTTGCATGGACTTATGATGAGATGCCTGGTCTAGACCCGGAGTTGGTAGTCCATTCTCTTAATGTGGAACCAGGGGTGAGGTCAGTAGTCCAACCAGCCAGGGTCTTCCACACTGAGGTAGAAGCTCAAATAGTCCAAGAAGTCAAGAAATTACTAACAGCTGGTTTTATCAAACCCATCCAACACCCAAAATGGCTTTCCAACATTGTACCTGTGAAGAAGAAGAATGGTCAAATCTGCTGCTGTGTAGACTTTCGCAACTTGAACAAGGCATGTCCTAAAGATGAGTTCCCCTTGCCCAATATCGATCTCCTTGTAGATTCAGCTGCAGGAAACTCAATGTTCTCGTTTATGGATGGGTACAGTGGATACAATCAAATTCGCATGGCAGCCAAAGATGCAGAGAAGACGGCATTCAGAACTCCGATTGGGAACTTTTACTACACTGTAATGCCCTTTGGCCTCAAAAATGCGGGGGCTACGTATCAACGGACCATGACAGCCATTTTCCATGACATGATGCATGAGGAGATGGAAGATTATGTAGACGATATTGTGGTCAAGTCAAAAACCAGAACATGACATTTCTAAGTACTTGAGCAGGTCTTTGAAAGATGCAGGAAATACAAGTTACGTATGAACCCCATGAAGTGCGCCTTTGGAGTGTCTGCTGGAAAGTTCCTTGGGTTCCTGGTACATCACAAAGGCATAAGCGTGGATCCAGCCAAGGCCACAGCTATTGCCACGATGAGAAGACCAACTACTATTAGAGAACTCAAAAGCTTCCTGGGAAGAGTCTCCTATATCAGGAGGTTTGTGCCTGGTTTAGCCTCAGCTACGGCAGGCTTATCAAAATTACTGAAAAAGGGAAATGAATTCACCTGGGGAACAGAGCAGCATGAAGCTTTTCAAAGAATTCAGAGCATTATGAACCATCTGCCCACCCTCCAGGCACCAGTACGTGGGCGACCTCTGTTGCTATACTTAGCATCAAACTCTCAGGCAATAGGAGCTTTGCTGGCACAAGAAGATGACCAAGGAAATGAGCAGCCCATATATTATGTAAGCAGAACACTCAAGGATACCGAGACCAGGTACCCCAGAATAGAGAAAGCCTGCCTAGTAATCGTTTATGCCTCCCAAAGGTTGAAGAGGTACTTCTCAGCTCACCAAATCCTCTTGGTGACCAAGTCCCACCCCATAAAAGCACTCCTGCACCAGCCCCTTCTCACGGGAAGAATAGCACAATGGCTAGTGTTGCTCTCACAATATGATATAGGTATAAGAACCCCCAAGGCTGTCAAGAGCCAGGCCATAGCAGATTTGCTAGCTCAATTCCCAGGAAAGGAAGAAGGCCCACTGAGCGAAGAAATCCCTGGTGAGGTAGCAGTGATGGAGATCCCAGGAAAGAAATGGACCATGAGGTTTGACGGGTCAGCTACAGCAACTTCAAATGGGGTAGGAATTGTACTGAGCTGCGAAAATGGGGATATCATGCCCCTGTCTTTCAAACTTGGTTTCTCATGCTCTAATAATGCAGCTGAGTATGAGGCATACTTGACTGGGTTGACTATAGCACTCAGCATAGGAGTGAAACACATGAGAGTGCTGGGAGATTCTAATCTTGTAGTCTCCCAAGTAAAAGGTGACTTTGCATTACGGGAACAAAGCTTAGCAGCCTACAGGACTTGGGCACAAAGACTGGAAATGGAGTTTCAAACCTTCAGCATAGAATACACTCAAAGAAGTGAAAACAGGTTCGCAGATGCTCTCGCCACCCTGGGATCCCAAATACCATTTGATGGGAGAGATACACTGATAAAAATAGGAAGGCAGGAACATTCTATTGTGAGGATCCTCCAAGGGATGTACCCAAGGGGATCCAAACAGAGGGATTGGAGGGACGAAGTCAAAGAAAGGATGAAAGAGGTAAACCCTAGAGGGAACATCAAAGAGCTAATGGATTACACTCAGATAGAAGGAGAATTGTACAGAAGACTGCCAGGAGGAATACTGTCCAGATGTATCGCCGAGAAGGAAGGAAAGTTGAAATTAGAAGAATTACACACCCAAACATGTGGAGTTGCAGAAAAAGTCAGCCTATACAGGAGGATGCAACGCATGGGGTATTACTGGCCAGATATGGACAAGGAAGCAGTAGTCATACAGGGGAAATGTAAGGAATGTCGTTTGGCAATCGATAAAGAAGAAAGTTACGCTGTGTTTGTTACGGAAGATTGGCGGGTTCCTTTCATAGGATACCTGGCTCAGGGTATCCTGCCAACCGACAAGGAACTGGCCCATAAGCTCAAGAAACTAGCGTGCAGGTATTTCTGGCAGAACGACATTTTGTTCAAAAAAGGATACCACGGGGATCCCCTCAGATGCCTGGGACCGAAGGAAGCTAGAGAAGTAGTCAGAGAGGTGCACTCTGGAGATTGCGGAAGTCACCCAGGGAAGAGAAGGCTGCACAAGCAGTTACTGTTGTTGGGATATTACTGGCCAACGATGAAAAGAGACTCTGAGGAGCTGGTCAAAACATGTCATGCTTGCCAAGTCCTAGGAGATGCAATTCACACTCACCCAAATGTCCTACAGGATATGACGACACCATGGCCTTTTCATACTTGGGGGCTCGATCTCATAGGGCCTATAAATCCTCCATCCAATGGTTATATATGGATCCTGGCAGCCACGGAGTACTTTACAAAATGGGTAGAGGCCATCCATTTGAAAAAAGCTACTGCAGCAGCTGTAGCAAATTTCATTCGAGACCACATCATTACAAGATTCGGGATCCCCAGAAGATTGATCAGCGACAATGGAACCCCATTCATAAACAAAGATGTGAAGGGATTAACTGAAGCATACCACATCAAGCAGGGAAGATCTACCCCATACTACCCACAAGGAAACGGCCAAGCTGAAGCTACTAACAGGGTAATATTAAAAATCCTTAAGAAAATGAAGCATGAGTATGGAGGAAAATGGAGTGACCATCTGGCAGATGTGCTTTGGGCATGTAGGAGCTCTGTAAAGACAGCCACAGGATTCTCCCCATTCTCCCTGGTTTATGGAACAGAGGCCATCAGCCCTGTGGAGTTAATCATTCCTACACCAAGGGTAGTTCTTGAGGAAAATCAGGGAGAAAGTGAAGACGCAAGCAATGAAAAGAGATTAGTAGATCTGGAAGGAGTAGAAGAAGAAAGGGAACTGGCCAAGAAAAGGAGCCAAAGATACCAGCAAAGAATGACCAGAGCATATGCACAAGCAGTACGCCCAAAAGTGTTCACCAAAGGGCAATTAGTGCTAAGGATGGCGGAGCACGTGAGGAGGAACCTGCCAGGGCCTTCCAAGTTCACCCCAAAATGGGAAGGACCCTACATCATCAATGCAGCTCATGAAAGTGGATATTATTACCTTGCCAAAGAAGATGGAACAGTCCTGATAGAACCAATAAACAGGAAATGGCTGAAGCAATATTATGCATAAGGACAAGGGGATCCCCAGTACCTCAGGGTCTTTTCACCAGCTTCACTATCTGCTAAGTTCCTTTTTTATTTTTGTCTTTTTATTTTCAGCCTTTATCAAGAATTCTGGTCTAAGATAATTTTGTTCAGGAACATGTGATAGATTGACACTTTGTGGTCAATGCTGCACCAAAAGACTTTTTATTTGTTCCTAAAAAAAAAAAAAATGATCATGTTTTAATGGAATTCCTGTTTCTGCAACATTTAAGTTTTTCTTTACTGCAAAGACTAAATATGGATAAATTCAAGGAAGGATACCTGAGTAAAAAAAAAAAGGGGAGAATGTGTAATACCCTTTTACATATGGCCCAGGATCCACCTCATAAATAATTTCAGATATCCCACAAACAGTCCCAAGTGCATAGGTCTAGGATCACAGAATAAAAGAAAATATCTAGGATACCTAGCCTAGCACTTGGCAAAGGGGGAACCTGTCAAAGTTCATGAACTGGGACCGTATCTCAAAAAAAAATATATAGAGAAGGATACTAGTGTACCCAGTTCAGTACTTGCACAATAAATCACCAGGTACCTAGACCAGAACTTACAGTGAAGCCTATGGGAACCATGGTCCAGGACTCAGAAAAGAAAAGAGTCACGAGAAAGTAAAGACAATATACATCCAAGGAAAAAGGCAGATTCACATACTAAGAAATAAGAAGCAGTTTTGAGAAAGCAAAGAGTAGAGCAATGTTCAAAAAAAAAAAACTTATACAACCCCAAATTGTTCATGTAAATGAAAAAAAAAAAGCTAAGGAATGAGGCCGGCCAACAAAGAAGCATCTGGAGAAATAGCAGGAACAGTCAAAGAAGAAAGGATCCTCTGCCGCTTGACTTTCAAATCTTGTAAAACTTTGTGAGCATAAGCCAAAGCTTCCTCAGCAACAGCTATCTCAATGTCTATACTCTTGAATGATTGCCTTTGAAACAGCATATGAGCCAGCAGACGCAAGTGATCCAGTAGGAAAGACAAATTAAACTTGGCCTCCAGAAGGTCCTGCACCACCCCTCTCCATTCCAAAAGCTTTTCTTCAGACAACGAATCAACAGAGGAATTCCTTAGAGAAATCAACACAGCACACAGCAACTCCATCAAAATATTGCCTAGAAAAATGCCTCCCCTGAAGCCACTGGTAAAATCCCCGTGACTCTTGAGCAGGCTCTCTAGCAGCGGCAAGCCCTCCACAGGAACAGAGAAGCGCAGGAAGCTGCCATAAGAAGACCCAAAAACATGAAAGTGGCTGGCAGGAAGACTGTTGAATTCCAAAAGATCGAAGCGAGCCAGGAAAGAGGAAAGCTTTGAATCAAGATCTGAGGCAGCCACCTTCGAGGCATCCCCCATCACCGCGTCACCACTTGCAGAAACCTGAGGACTTGCAGCCTTTTGCTCTGGATGAAGGTCAGCAACTTCAACAGGTCTCACAATTCCTTCAGGGATAACAGGCTCAGAACCTGCAAAGCCTGTATCAATATTCAAAAAGAAAAAAAAAAAAAAAAAGAAGAAAAAGAAAAGGAAGAACAGATTTAGAAGAACAAACCGGTTCCAGTTTCTTGAGGCAAAACCTCTTCTTCCTGATCTCCTGACTTCCCCGAAGATTCTGGGAAGGAGCATAAGGCAAGTTGAAGAAAAGGTGAAGGACCAATGGCAAATTGGCTAAAGGAAGGGATAGATGCAGGGGGCTTCGCCATATAAAAAAAAAAAAGAGAAAGGGGGGAAAGAAAAAGGAAAACACGATGGAGCAGCTTACACTCACCTTCTGAGCTCTCTGATTCTAAAGAAGAGGCAACACTGGGAGCGGGTTTCTCACTGGTTTGACCTAAAAGGAAAAAGAAGGAACTCAAGAGAAACTGGAAAAGAAAGTAAAGCATAACGCCACTTTAAAAGAAACAAGGTTTACCTGTTTGTTTGGATAAAGGAGTGTCTCCCAAAGCATCCTTATCTGACAAGGATTGAGGAAACACAGTCCTGATAGGACTAGGAGTGCGTGCGGGATGGGGACTTTGAGATGATGGGATCCTAGAAGTTTTGGGATCCTGAGAATCCTGGGAACCTTGCATCGGCTGCCCAGTTTCCTCAGCGGGGTCATCAGTAGGGGGCTCCTCCCCCATAACAGGAAAAATGACAGAAAGAGCTGTGATAGTTTCCTCCCCCAGAGCCTTGCCAGTCACAGGAGGGGATACCTCCACCTAAAGAAAGGAGAAGCAGAGAAGGCAATACTAAGTAAAAAAAAAAAAAAAAAAAACAGCAGGAATGCTAGCAACACAGAAAGAACAGAAGAAGGGGGAACACACGTACCACGTCGTCTCCAGAAGATTGGCTCTTACCCTTCTTATAATCAGACTTGCGCTTGGACTGCAAAGGAAATCACCACTCGTCAGCAAAGATAGAAAATGAATGCAACAAAAAAAAAGAGAGAAGAAGGAAAGAAGTCTTGCCCTTCTCTTTCTCTCTACAGATTCTCTGGAAGTCTTTTGCTTACTACGAGTACGCCCAGAGGGTCCTAAAGGAGGCTGGGATACCAAACCAGAGGATCCTAAAGAACCATGGACTGAAGCAGTCACAGGAACCTGGGGAAAAGAAGACTCTACCTTGGTCTTCTTCCGGGTCCTTGAAACTAAAGGTTCCCTGACATCCTTGCCTTCGTGAGATGCCAAGTGTGCTTGAGATTTCCCCGTTTTCCTTCTTTTTGCTTCAGAGCCTATCTCCACACCCCCTGTGCTTTCGCCAACATCAGCAGCTTTCACTTTCTTCAACTTAACATCCTTACCTTTAGCAGTAGCAGCACTAATTGTCTCTGTTGCACCCTTTTTGATGGGCACCCCAGAGGAGGTACCAATGATAAGACTATCACCCAGCCAGGCCTCAGGAAAATCCTGTCCATAAGTCACCCAACCTCCCCTGGAGGAATGCCACTCTGCAAACCCAGTCTTGCTGCTTGCAGCAGTAGAAACAATCCCAGCAGTAGGAAGGGATAAACGTCTATTAGCTGTCGGAGCAGAAACAATGCTAGAATTCGGGACTTCCCGAATTGTACCAATACCAACATAGTCAACAAAAGATTTTTGTACTCTTCTCCAATAACCGGTATAGCCACTGGAAGCAAAGACTCCTCTCTGGGAGTTAGGCACTACGAACTGGGGGCTCCTCTGCGACCAATAAGAAAAGGCCTGCAGCCTCAAGAAAGGATCCAAGGAAGGAAGGGACGGCACCACATCCTTAAAGACCGGCGGAATGTCCTGATCAAAACCAAACTGTCGGAGCACCCGGTGTGCTGAGTAATGAGTATATTTTGGGCCACTTGAAGAAGGCACAGGAAGCCAGGAGGGGCTAATGCAGGCAAGATAAGCCAGACTGCCCTCATCACCACGGCACAAGTCAAAGGTATTACCTGTTGAAGATAAAAAAGAAGATAACACAGAATCACACGCAAAGCCAGGACCAAACTCACGAGGGGATCTCCAATATAAGCTCCCTGCTTGGTCAAACAACTCCACAAGATTGAGGCCACCACCCTTCAAGCTAATCCAACGAAAAATAATGGGAAAGGCATCAGTAGAATTGCCACAAAGACCCTTCACTATGTCAGGGGATCCTTGGAACTTGTCCTTCACAAACTTCAAATTTCTACACTTAGCCAAAGTAGCTGCAGAACGGTCCCACATGAAAATCTGAAGAATGGCACAGTGAAGAGATGAAGTGATCACATAGCAAGAGTCACCCTCAGCCTCATCTCCATGAAGCTGGTCCAGTTGAGAATAAACATGACCCAAGAACAGAGGGGCCAAAGGATACTGGGTACCTCGAGCCAACTTGATTGCCAACGGAAAAAATGAAGACTTAACTCCGTACCCAGGGAACTCACTGAACAAAAATTTACTAAGCCAAAAGGCCAGGAAACCGGCCCACCTCACTTCCTTATCCTTTTCACAAGAGAGGGTCATCACCCATCTCCCCATCCTAGCCGGCTTACCACCAGGAGAGGCGGAGCGACCACCAAAATGACCAAATAATTTCTCTTCTACCACGAGATCCTCACCAGAAAGATCAATGTCAAAGGGATTTTCTTCACCAAACACCGGGAGGAGGAAGTTATTCACCACATCCTCCAAGGTGATTGTCAATTCACCAGTAGAAAAGAAAAAAGTATGAAGGGAAGGACACCAACGACGTACCAGATGCCTGAGCCCTTTGGCGTCTCTGAAACCCTCAAGGTTTCTGGAAATAGCCACTGCCTTTAGGATGCCAGCGCGCTCCAAACGACCCACGAACTCAGCATCAGACAGTTCCTTGTCTACCCATATAGGCCAACCCTGAATCTTTCCCGGAACAAAATCAAAGAAAATAGGAACCGCCTCTCGGATTCCTTGTCTGATCTGGAGATCAAAAATCTCTCTAGGGTCAGGAACCTGGGCGGAACCAGCGAAACCCGCTTGGCCAGAAAATAGCCAAACGTGAGGGGATGGAGGAGCCTCACCATGAGATATATGAGGAAAAAATAAACTGAGAGAATACCAAGGATCCCGTAAAGGGAAGGCCGGACGTTCAGCAACCTCGTGAGAATCGCTCGGAGCAGAACCAGAAGAACCTTCCCCCTCAGAAGGACTGGGAGTACGCTCTCTCCTCTTTCGAGAAGAAGAAGAAGCCATGGAAACAGCACACACTATGAGAAGAAAAGAGATTGAAAGTGCGAAAAAGGGAAGACCAGAGTAACAGAGAAGAAGAAAAACTCAGGGAATGAAAAGGGTTCAGAGAAGCAAAATGATAAGATGAAACGGTTACAATAAAGGCGCAAGTAGCAGTTGGGAAAAACAGTTTATGAAAAGACGCGCCAGTTGCAAAAAATTTAATTTGAAGAGGGGGTTAATCAGCAGTTATTAATGAGAAGCAATGGGAAACGAGATAAGTGGGTAGGAGAGTTTTATCTCAAATACTCAACTGCCACGTCCCGTGTAAAGAGGAAGCTGCGAAAAGTAATAATTATAAAAGAACACAACACGCAAAAAAGGAGGCGACCAAAAGCAGCAGAAGAGAGCTGGGATCCCACAAAAACCTAAGGAAACCTAAATCACTCACGCGTGGGCTTCAGGCAACCCACGAGCTCGGGGGGCTAAATGTTGAGATCTAAAAAATCACAGTAAAATAAGCCCAAGAAAGAATAAGCTAAGCCCAAGAAAGAGTGAGTTAAGCCCAAAAAAAAAGAAAACTCAGACCAAGTCCAAAGGGATTATACGAAAGGCCCTGAGGATCCCGAAGCCCAGAAAAGGAAAAGCAACCAAAGAAAAAAGAGAGAGAACATCACAGCAAAGTATAAGACGCAAGGATCCTTAGGCACCATTAATAAGCGCAAAGAAAAAGAAGACCAGGACGGATCGATAGAAAGAAGACAGAAAAAGAAAACAAGAAAAAAACAAAAGAACGCAAGCGACCCTTCATGGCACAGACAGAAAAGGCGTCGGGGAACCAAGACAAGGAAGAAGAATGATAACAAAACGATTTCAAAAGAGCAGAACAGGATTCCGCCCAAATAGGAAAGAAACAGAAAGGTAAAAGACGCCAGAAGTGAGGATGCCGAGAAGGGCATACCTCAGCACATCCCAAAGAGGATGGCCAACCAGAAGCTTTCGAAGGAATCAGAACCAAGAGAAGGAAAGAATGAGAGAAAACGGAAAAGGGGACTTACCGAGATGATGAGGACAGAACATACTCTGTTTGCAAAAGACCAAAACAGGGGAACCAACGGTTCCCCAAGACGCCCAGAAAAACTCTACTATAAAAAGAGAGGATGGGTTGTGAAGAAGGCAGCGAAAAAAAGAAGAAAGGAACGATAAAAAGAAGAGATTCCCTAGAAAAAATTATCAAAAAGTCCAGGCAGAAAGAGAATACTAAGGGAAAACAATACTGCTTCCCGATATCCTGTAAAAGCAACTATGGCACATACTCGGATCCAACGAGAATCAAACTTCGCAAGTTTTGAAGGCTGAAATAGCCATTCAAGGCTGCAATTTTTGAGCTCAATTGGACCTTGTATCACGTCCTAGTAAGCTTGTTGTAATCAAACAGATAATGCTTTAATGAAATACTGTTTCATAATTTCCAGGATCCCCACAGTACTTTTTTTTTATCGTCTTGCTAGTTTTGCTCTTCTTTTCTTTCTGAGCTTATGTTGTTAATTTCTGGCATTCTTCGATATCCTTGCTTGTCATTTTTTGTATGTTGTCAGGAGTATTCTCTGCATTCACTTGATTCTTAAACAGCCATTTAGCTGCGGTGAGTCAAGGCCCAGTCCACCAAATCCTTTCTTTTCATTCAGGCTCGGGATCCTTGGGCCTGAGTATCCCGAAAAAAGCACTCTCACATTATGCAATTAATAATGCAGCCTATAGATTTTTTGATCTTGAAAACAAAATAATTTTTGAATCCGGTGATGCAATTTTTCATGAAGAAAAATTTCCTTTTAAATTGAAAAATGATGGGGGTGAAGAAAATATTTTGTCACAACCTAGTTCTTCTACTTCACATTTACAAAATCAAGAAAATTTTGAAATGGAACCTAGAAGGAGTAAAAGAGCTAGAGTTGAAAAGGATTTTGGTCCTGATTATTATGTTTTTAACATTGAGGAAAATCCCCAAAATTTAAAAGAGGCTTTAAGATCACCTGATACTATATTTTGGAAAGAGGCTATAAATGATGAGATGGAATCTCTAATTTCTAATAGAACTTGGAAATTAGTAGATCTTCCACCGGGTTGTAAGACCATAGGTTGTAAATGGGTCCTTAGAAAAAAGTTGAAATCGGATGGATCAATAGATAAGTTTAAAGCTAGACTTGTGCAAAAGGCTTTAAACAAAAAGCTAATCTTCATTTCTTTGATACATTTTCTCTAGTAACAAGAATTACATCTATTAGGTTGTTAATTGCTATTGTTGCAATTTTTGATTTGATAATTCATCAAATGGATGTAAAAATTGCTTTTCTAAATAGGGACCTAGAGGAAGAGATTTATATGAACCAACCTGAAGGCTTTGTAGAGCCTAGATAAGAAAGCAAGATATGTAAGCTAACTAAATCCCTATATGGCTTAAAACAAGCACCTATGCAGTGGCATGAAAAGTTTGATTCTTGCATGATTGAGAATGGTTATAAATCAAATGAATGTGATAAATGTATTTATTCTAAATCATGGAATAATCTACATGTTATTATTAGCCTCTATGTGGATGATATGTTGATTTTTGGCTCAAATATGCATGTTATAAATGAGACAAAAAATATGCTTAAAAACCATTTTGATATGAAAGATCTTGGTGAGGCTAATTTTATTTTGGGCATGAAAATTACAAAAACATGTGATGGAATATATCTTGATCAATCACATTATGTTGAGAAAATATAATTTTCATGATCACAAAAGTGTAGCTACTCCTTTTGATTCTAGTGTTCATTTATTTCCTGTGAATAATGATGATGAGATTTTTAATCAAAAGGATTATGCTAGTATCATTGGTAGTTTGCGTTATGCTACTGATTGTACTAGACTTGACATTGCATATGCAGTAGGAGTGCTTAGCAGATTTACTAGCAAGCTTAGTAAAGATCATTGGCTAGCTATTCAGCGAGTCATGAGATATTTAATTGGTACCAAAAGTTATGGCTTATTTTATAAAAAGTACCCTGTTGTGATTGAAGCTTTTAATGATGCCGATTGGAATACTTTGTCAAGTGATTCTCTCTCTACCACAGGTTATATTTTTACCTTAGGTAGTCGTGCTATTTGTTGGAAATCTAAAAAGCAAACAGTAATTGCTAATTCAACAATGGAAGCTGAATTAATAGCATTAGCTTCAGCTAGTGAAGAGGCAAATTGGCTTAGAGATTTGTTATATGAAATTCCACTTTGGGAAAAGCCAATTCCACCTATATTAATTCATTGTGATAGCACTGTCGCAATTGGTAGAGTTAAAAATCGTTACTACAATGGTAAATCTAAACCTATAAGAAGAAAGCACAGTACCGTGCGATCTTATTTGAGTAGTGGCATCATAACTGTGGATTATATTAAATCTAATGATAATCTTGCAGATCCATTTACCAAGGCCTTAGCAAAAGATAGGGTCTGGAATACATCGAGGGGGATGAGACTAAAGTCCATAGAATTATGAGCCATGTATGAGGATACCCAACCCAAGGACCAGAGATCCTGAGAATTGGGTTCAACGGGAAAAACGAATCATACAATGGTCGTAAGAAATGCACTATTCATTTTTTTTTTAATTATTTATTTTGTAAATAATTTTTTAATTGTTCATCCCTATGATGTAAGTGCATTTATCCTGTAATGTGAAGAGATTGAGTAAAAAACTCTTAATGAAATTTGTAGCTCGTATAAGTGGGGTGTCAGAATTACAGGAGCACCCTTGACAAAATTTCACCTATATAAGTGTGGGGGTGGGGCCGCTCCCTATGAGATTTGGACTTAATCTCAAATACACTCATGAAACTGAGAACAGTACACGGCCGTAAAGGGCTAGCTATAAAAGCTCATGTCAACACCTAGATCATTATGTGTGAGCAGTAATACTTTATTTCCCTTAAGCAATCATGGTTCAAGTCGGAGACCACTATTGACTCTGGAGTAGAGATTGTTGTTTCACTAAGTGAAGGTTCAATGCAGAGCACACCTTCATGATGCATAATAATCCCTCTTTGCCCGGTAATCTCTCATTTTCCAAATTTAATATTAAAACGAGTGGGGGAATGTTAGTACATTTTAAATTAAATATGTTGAAACTCAAAAAAACTGAAGATGAATAAAGAGATGAGTTATAATTTATTAAAGAAAGAGTTACTTGCATGTAAGTTAGATTAAATAAATTAAGAGAAGTTTTCTAAATTAATAAATAACATGTAAGTTATGTGAAGGGTTGGAAGACTATATATACGGCTATGCTATGGACTAATTTCATATCAAGAGTGAATGAAGAAAATAGTTAAAAGCAAAGTGTATTGTGTGAGAGAGTGAATTTAATAATATTCCTAAATACTTGAGAAATTTCGGGCCAAAGAAAGGTGTTCTGGTGGAGCTTTGGGCTTGAACACTTTGTGCAGAAACTGTTCTAGTCATACAACATTTGTTGGGCTGTTGTATCCTGGGAGAGACAAGTCAAAGAAGGTCTGCACCAGTTATAAAGATTAGCCAACCAAGGGCTTGAATCTTCTTAAAGAGAGCGAGTACCGCGCCTCATCCAAATAATGTTGTGTAATTTTTCTCATTGAATTAATAATATTCAGAAGTACTATTCAGTTTCTCATTGTGTTATTTCCATTATTATTGTGTTTGCACTAACAAGGAATGTTTAGAAATTAAAATACAGACCAAGAATAAGAATATTTATTAATTTTCAAATGCATTGTTTTTCAAATGCATTGTTAATTTGTTACTATTAGAGCATAGATGCTCTATTTGTTTTGTGAAAAGGTATTCAATTTCTCTTGTTCCTATGTTTAGCAAAAAAAATTTAAAAGAACCGGTTGGGACACACATGAAGAAACGTCACAGGCATATCTCGTGTCTGACACAGGTACGTACGACTCCCAAATGAAGTGTTTGTACTAGCTAACCCCTAGTACGTACGTAGGACTAGCTAACCCCTATTGTGAAGGTTGACTAATCACTAAAAGCTAAATCAACATGTTAAGTCCAATTGGGAAATATGCACCTATAAAGAATTCTTATCATCTTGCCTAATAAGCGGCTGCAGACAGAAGCACAATTATGCTTAAACCTGGACGTGAAGTGAAGAAGGTTTTTACTTGTTGCAAATTAAAGCTCAGTGCTTGGATGGCCGCTTGTAGTTCCACTTCTAGTGTATGCACGGGGGCCCGTCTTTTTTACTCGGTGCAGCAATAACTTGTCCCTGTGCGGCTGAGCAACTCGGATTATCGCTTCGCCCCCAGATCGGCCCATATAGTTAAAAAGGGCTTCATCGAAGTTCAATTTGTAACATTCATGACCACACTTCTGAGCTTCGTTGCATGTCTACCAGGCATGAATCATCGTTTTTTTCTAGAAGGCCACATCTTGCCTACCATGCAGTGTGGCAACTTAGGTTTTTTTTTTTGAAAGATCAATTAGAAACTTAAATTAAATAAAATTTAATAAAAAGAGAACTTGAATATATCAAATTATTTATTAAAAAAACAAAAAACAAAAAAAAAATTCATGCAAATATATGACATTTGAATATTTACTTCTACAAATTTTCATATTTTAACATCATTATGAGTTATCATTATCTATTGTAAATGTGAATGGGTGTAACAATTTCATTTTGTAAAGTTTGTACAACATTTTTTTTATTTTAATTTTTATGCAATTTTCATTATTTATTTGTTTATAAAAATATTTTAAATTGAATGACAAAACTCAACTCATGTGCATTGTATTAATTATTGATCCACAGAGCCACACCCATTCATATATATATATATATAATGCATTGTATCTACTTAACCAATCAAATGTTTGAAGAATCACTAACTTTATAACAAATACCAATAGTGTGATAGAGAAAAGAGATTCGTGAGAGAGAGATTTGTGATTTATGTTGTGGGTTGGTTTTGGGAGGGATTGATTTGTGTTGTTGTTTCGTTTTGAGCTGAACTAATTTACGTCAAAGTGTACAAGATTTAAGTCAAGGTGTACAAGTGGGTTTTAGTTAGCTCAACTGTTAAAGTCTCTGATGGTTGTATAAGAGATCTGGGGTTCAATCCCCGCCTACATCAAAAACTGATTGGTGTCTTGGTCTAATGATAAAGAGCTATTATTAGGAGCGGACGCCATAAGTTGAAACTCTCTCTCAAAAAAAAAAAAAAAAAAAAGTCAAGGTGTACAAAAATATTTTTAAAGGTAAATTAAACTAATAAAATAATATTTTATACATATAATTTTTTATACATATATTTTATAAAATAATAAAATATATGTATAAAATTATATTTTATAAATATTATACATATATTTTAAAGGTAAATGAACTCCCTAAAGCATAAGTAATGCTGCTCTGCAACCAAGGTGAAGACACATATTTCATTCCTCAATTATTATACATATCGTTTTGTGTGTATATCTTCCCAATTATATATATATATATATATATTTGAAGCCAAAGCTAAGAAAATCCAATTAGATTTCAATTGGAATTTTAATTTTGTGCCACATCTTATTTAAAATTTTTAATTTTTGTGCCAAATAAGTTGTTAGTGCAAAACTTGAAGAATTTATATAAAAAACTATACAAATGCTACACAAAACCCAAAGTGATTATATCAAAAACTTTATAAATGATGTAATGGAGATACTAGATTGTCACAAAAGCTAAACTATTTGAATTCTTCCTCTTTAATGGAAACCATGAAATATTTGTTGAAGAAATTTTAGAGTAAAAAATTAAAGCAAGTAACTTTGTTATTACTCAAAGGTTTTAAGGAAGTTTGTTGTCTTCACTGCACCATCCTTCCCTACCTTAGGTCCATTCTATCTCTCTCTAAGTAAATAGTACTTTGTGTTCAATTTTTGTCTCTAGATTTGTTTGTTTATTTCTTTCATTGTTTTATCGTTCTTACTAAGGTTTGAATATATATCTCTCTCTCTGCAAATTTCCCATTTAGTTTTGATTGTCTTATTTGGAACACTAATGGATTTGTGTCAATTTGGGAATTTTGCAATTTCAACAATTTTTATTAATTTTCATTCTTTTTTATCATTGTTGTTTAATGTTCCTATGAGTAAGCACGGGTTACAAGCTAATAAACAAATAAAAGGATGTTGTTCTCTCTCTCTCTCTCTCTCTCATTTGTCGTGTTAACTTTGATTTTAATTTTACTTTTATTCAAGGATTTAACTTTTATTATTTTAAATACATGATGCAATTTTAAAGTTCATTATAAATTAGATTTCAATTATGAGCTAATTTTGTGTCATGTGTTCACTTAAGTTTTTTAATCTTTGTGCTAAGTTAATTAATGAGTGCCAAATACTAGGAGTCTAATAGTAATAAACTAAAAAAAATCATATATCTATTCAACAAAAATCACCACACATTTTATCTTATCAATTATTAGAATAAAAATAATCATAATTAATAATTAAACTTAGGTAGAAATTTTAATATGAATCTAATTATTATTTTTTAATAATTTGATTAATTATACATATTTTATGATAAAAATGTATTTATTTTTAAATGCATTCATGCATATGCATGGGTTATAATCTAGTTTGTATAATCCAAGACAAAATACTAAAAGTTAACCTTTTTTATTTTCAAATAATTTAAAGTTAAATTTTTTGTAATAAAGTTAAGACAAAAAGTAAGGTGGGACCTATAAATCATAAATAATTTAATAAAAAACTAACTTTACCAAACAAACACTTATATATATATATATATGTATGTATATATAAAAAATTTCATCTCTATTTCATCAAAATTCTCAATTAAAAAAAGAATCCAAAAAAAATTATTGTAATATCCAAGACACAAAGAAAATCCAATTGAATCTAAATTATATTTCAATTAGATTCTAATTTTAATCCATGTATCCCAATTTTCCCCCTCAATTTTGGTGCCAAAGGTGGAACCACAATAATTACACTATTCTAGGCAAGTAATATCAACTCATTATCACTCTATCAGTCTCAATAAACTCAAAAAATTATTATTGTTTTGTAATTGAAATATTGTCATTTTTGTTAAATGGACAAAAGAATACTTCAACTTTTTTTTTTTCACCGTCTTTGGTTAAGACAGAATAATTCACTAAATAGTCATTTAAAGAATATTTTTCCCCAAATTATTATTGTATTAAAATTATTGGATAATTTTTTTAATTCTTTTAATAAGAAAATTAGAGTGAACAAAAATCTAGAACTCTGATTCAAAATTGTCCTAATTCATCCCCTCGTGATGAGGAATTACCAAAGCATTTGACTTTTCACCCATTCCAATATAAAAGATTAGTCAATCAAATAATAGATAATAAATGGGTCGGTTTGAAAATAAATGAATTGCTAGTTGTAGATTATTATTCTCCTCAGACTTAAATCTGATTAAAATAAAACAACAAGGGTTCGGACGCCTTTTCCCTCTTTTGCCCAAGCAAAAAGACCAACAAAAGTAAGGAATTTGATATGGGGATCTTTCTCCCATTCAAGGATTATGGTTGGGTGCCTTAGATCCAATCAAATTGCAGTCATTTTTTGACAATCTATCAAAGTTTTTCAATGGTGATAAAAGGGTCTTACATACCTTAATCTTGATTAAGCAGATAAACTAAAAGCAAAACTCTTGTTTTATGTTGAGTACAATAGGTTTTGAATGAACTCAAAAAATTAATGAGAATAAATGAATTCTTATTCTATCCTCAATTAATTATGGTCATTGAGTAAATAAAATCATATATATATATATATATATATATGGACAATGGCCTAATGAGCTAAAAACATTGAATTTGTTAGAAAGTGAGCTTGAGACTGAACGTTCAATGAGTTAGAAAGATATTGGTCACAATAGATTAGTTATTAGTGGAATGAACAAACAGTTTGAACAAAAAATGCTCTCCTTGGTCAAATAGCAGTTTCACTTCCATGAAGCATCCAATCAAGATCTTCAAGCTCTAAACTTTGGAAAAAGAACATCTGGAGCTTAGAGTTGGAAAGAATATCACCAAAACCTTGTGCAAATTGTGATACCTGGTCTGAGATAGACGTGACAAAGCGATGTGATGCTCAATAAGAAGCCTAACATATTCCTCCCTGTTCTGGCTATTCACAACCTTGCTTTTCCCACCAGGGCAAAGCTCCACAACTTTCCTGGATCCTAACTCCTCAACTTCTCTAACAAATGTTAGTCCTAAAGCATCTAAATCAATAACATCAGAATCCACATCCAGAATCTGTTTGCAGCTATTATACAAGCATGGATTTGCATCCCTTATATCTTCCAACGAAATGTACTTCCCAGCCAATTGCAAGAAAAAGACACGATCAAAGACAATGCCTACTTGAACTTTATGCATCAAAGCTAATGCAATCACCCGACCAGAGAAGCTGAAATACTTAAGGTGCATGGGATCCACCCTTGATGCTGCATATAGAAGGAAATGGCTGAACAAATCATAATTGTCTCTGGAAAAAGAGTTCTTTGCCTCAATATACTATTTACTTAAACAAAATGATAAATATTTTTATAATTATAGGTGTAGAAGTTTTTAACAGAAATAGAAGCATAACTCAGAACTCTGAATTAGGGAAATTCTGCAGATGACACAATTCCCAAAAAAAATGAGTAATACCAATATAGGTTCAATGGCAATTTGATAGTGACCGAACTGAGTTTACAATCTAATATCGAACAGCTTGTTCCAGAAACTATTGTTTTGTAACTTGTTGAAAAGGGGGCAAATACAGCCTCATCAAAGGTAAACAATTCATTACGTAAAATCATACCATTTGCCCATGGGACTCAATCTTGAGTATGATAACTGTGCATTCTAAATACAGATTAGATTATTTGTATTTCTTAACCTACCGTTCGCAGGTCTGATTCTGTTATGATTATCTTCTAGTTTTCTTATTGAACTTTTGAGGCATAGTTTTTTTTTATCAATAACATATCATCTAGCCAGGTTTACATTGACACATACAAGAACCAGAATATACAAAAGCCACAACAGACTGAGAACCACTCTGTCAGTCCTCACCATCACTCTTCCAATCCTTCACAAACATCAACAAAACATACAACCAGCTCTAAAGACAAGAACTGACTTCTGCAAGACTCTTATCTCTCTATGCTTGCAAGTCTGGTTCTGTTATGATTATCTTCTAGTTTTCTTATTGGAATTTTGATGCATGGTGTTTTTTTTATGGGTAATTAAATTTTTATCGAAAGAAAATACGAAAGGTACATATTGCTACCCTGGTACATAGGTTGTGTATTAAGGGAAGTAAAAAATTATGCAAATGAACACAGATCTATGAAATCCAACAGGGAAGAAAATATGCAGACCACTCATAGCAGTCATCTAGTCAAACAAGGAAAGCAAAAGGAACCATTTCAGCCCAATAATGGTATGCTCTTCCCCCTCAAAAGTTTGAAGATTCCATTCTCTCAAATAGTCCACATAATACACAACAAAATTGCCTCCCAAATAAATGCTGCCCAATGTTGACCAACCCCTCTCCTCCAACAAGCCAGCAACTCCACCACATGCTTAGGCATCACCCAAGAGACACTAAACAAGCTAAAATCTAAATTCCACGAGCTCTATGCATAAGAACAGTGAAGAAGCAAGTGATTCACCGATTCCCAACTATTCTTACTCATACAATAGCGGTTAGCAATGCAAATATTCCTCTTCCCCAAATTATCCAATTTCAGAATCTTACCTTTGGCTGCTGCCCAAGTGAAGGGGGGAAAAAAATTTGTGAGGAACTTTCACCTTCCAAATACTTCTTTGTGTAAAGGACTGAATACCTCCAACTCTATAATATGATTTAACTTCAAAAGATCCCTTCCTAGTAGGCCTCCATGCCATTCTATCTCCCCCTTCCGCTCAATATATCTGGAATACAAAAGAGCATGGAAATATTGTAGGTTCTCCAATTCCCAGTCATTAACCAATCTAGTGAAAAGAATGTCCCAATGGATATCCCCATTTTGCCAATGGATTTGATCTGCTACAAATGCATCCTTTTCCACGCAATACAATCCTTTTGATTCATGATTTATGTGTAGCAATAATACATCATCTAGCAGTTTACATTTACTCATACCAAAGCCATAATATACAACTCCATACTGAGAACCAGTCTGTCAATCCTAACCACCATTCTTTCATTACTTCATAAACATCAAAAAATCATAGCACCAGCTCTAAAGACAAGAAAATCTTCTGCAAGACTCACCTTTCTATGATCTCCACTCTCCACAAGATTCTAATTATCCACAGAAACTTAAGCAAATGAAAAATCAAACAATTAGACTCACACAAACATGTTGAAAATCTTCATTATCAGTCATTATTCAAACTTCTACATATACGTCAAACAAATGTTGATTGAAATCCAAGTTCCAACACTCCTAAAATATTTATAACACTTGCAAATTTATTTTTGTTCCCATAAGACACAACTGAGAAAAATGAAGATTACAATTTAAGTATGATAATGAACATATATGGTTGTAAGAGATGATGCAACATATTACTGTTCTCTTACAGATACAACTTTGACATTTGATAATGTAAAAAAACCCAGACTGAAATCACGTGGGCTCAAACCCCCACCTCGGGCTACAAAGGGGTAACCCAAACACACCACAAAGGATGGATAAAATTCCCCGCATGGGTTTTCCCCATCCTGAATATAAACAGGGTGAGGACACGCTTTTTTTGCTTCCCTTGAGTGTGTGCATGTATTATTAATATATATAATTTAAAATTTTCATAAATATTCTATTTTCATCCCAAAACACTTGGAGGCTGTTTGGTTCACCATTTTAGAATGTGCTTTCAAAAAGGGTAAAAACCAGTTTGAAATAGGTTTCCAAAAACGTGTCTTTGTATAGGTTGTAAATGTGAGAAACAAAAGAGTTAAAAGCTGTTTGGCAAAAGTATATCTCTTTTAAGTTTTTGTTAAAAACACAACCCTTAACCTTGAAAACTTCTAAAAAAAAGTTTCAGTTTAAGGTTTGCAGAGTAAATCTAAGGAACCATTTTTAAGTTTGGTTTTTCGAAAACAATTCACCAAACAAGGTTTTTTTATGGGCCCCTACCACCTCATTTTGTTTTTAAGTGATGAAAATAGTTTGTAAAATGACCAACCAAACCAGCCCTTGTTCTATCTATCTTATTACTTTTATTTTTTTGATAAGTAATAAGATATATTGATAAAAAAGGAACACCCTAGTGCACCGGAAGTGAACAAGGGAAAGGAAATCAAATACAAAAATTGCAAGAGTCTAGGAAAACAATAAAAGAAGGGAAAGATTTATTTTGCAAAGCAAACAACCAATCCCTTAAAGTTCTAAAAGAGAGAAGCTTGAGGTCTGGAATAGATCTCTCAGAATCTTCAAAACATCTACTATTCCTCTCCCTCCAAAGGCACCACAATAAGCAATGAGGAATGATAGACCAAATAAAACCATTACAATGACGACCAAAGCTGCCTTGCCAACACCGTAGTAGCCCCAAAATAGTGTGTGGCATAACCCAAGATACTCCAAAAAGACCTAAAACCATAGACCATAGATCCATAGCAAAAGGACAATGAAGGAATTGATGGTCAACTGATTCACCATTTCTCCTACACATGTAGCACCAATCCAAAATCCACACCTTCCTTTTACGTAAATTATCAATCGTCAAGCATTTCCCTAAGGCAGTAGTCCAAACAAAGAAAGCTACTCTAGAGGGAATCTTCTGCTTCCAAATACTTTTCCAAGTAAACCCATAGAAAGCGGAGCCAGCTAAAATTCTATAATAATCACTAACCAAGAAACCCTTAACTTTGCTAGAAATCCAACACATTTTATCCTCACCTAGCCCCCTTATAGGAGAACCATAAATGGTTTCCATGAAGTCAAACATAGCCTCTAGATCCCGAGCATGCACACCCCTAACGAATCTCACATCCCAAAAGAGGACACCATTGGTGGACATCATACGCTCAGCCACACTGGCATTCTTATTCCTGCAAAATCTGAACAAGTCCGGATATCTAACAACAAGAGATGTCTCTCCACACCACTGGTCCTGCCAAAACTTCACTCTAGACCCATCACCAATATCATACAGAATATGGCGAGAGAAGGAAGGCCATCCCTGATTGATATTTTTCCATAAACCAACATCATAAGGGCCAATCACAGCTCTGGTACACCAACCCCCCCACACACATCCATATTTTATCTCTATCACTTGCCTCCAAAGGGCATCTTCCTCAATCCCAAATCTCCAAAGCCACTTCTCAAGCAAAGCTTCATTGAAAAGTCTTATCTTCCTTATCCCTAAGCCACCCGAAGAAATAGGAGAACAAACAGTAGCCCATTTAACCAAATGAATTTTAGGATCATCTCCAAAACTGCCCCATAAGAAATTCCGCTGGAGCCTCTCAATTCGGTTAGCCACACTAGCAGGAATAGGAAATAAAGATAGAAAATAAGTGGGTAAATTAGAAAGGGTGCTTTTGATTAGGGTGACTCTACCTTCTTTGGATAAGTATAAGCACTTCCAACCCGCCAATCTCTTCTCCATTTTCTCCAAAATTGGATTCCATATAGTCTTATCCTTGAATTTAGCACCCAAAGGAAGACCAAGATATTTCATTGGGAGAGAGCCCTGCTTGCAGCCAAGAACAACCAAGAAAAGGTCAATATGATTGACTACCCCAACCGGAACCAATTCTGACTTGCCCAGGTTAATCTTTAGGCCTGACACTGCCTTAAACCAAATAAGAATCATACGAAGAATCAAAATCTAATCTAAATCAGCCTCACAAAAGATTAGTGTGTCATCCATAAAAAGGAGATGAGACACTGCCTTGGATCTTCCCTCCAAGTTACCCACACTAAAACCCGACATGCGACCTTCATGAATTGCTTTATCCAACATTCTTCCAAGAGCTTCCATCATGAAGACAAACAACAATGGAGACAACAGATCACCTTGCCTCAAGCCTCTAGAGCAACCAAAGAATCCACAAGGAGAGCCATTAATCAAGATGGAGAAATGAACAGTAGATAGACAAAAGAGGATCCATTGTCTCCATTTGGCAGAGAATCCACTTCTTTCTAACATCTGCAGCAGAAAATTCTAGTTTACATGGTCAAAAGCCTTCTCAACATCCAACTTACAAATCAGCCCCGGCATCCCAGACTTCAATCTACTATCAAGACATTCATTAGCAATAAGAATAGGGTCAAGGATCTTTCTATCCCTCACAAAAGCATTCTGAGAAGCTGAGATTAAATCCCCCATCACCTAGCGGAGACGATTAGCCAAGACTTTAGCAATAATTTTATAAACCCCTCCAACCAAACTAATGGGCCAAAAATCTCTAATATCATTAGCCGCATGTTTTTTAGGAATGAGAGTAATAAAAGTTGCAATTAAACTTTTCTCAAACTGACCATTGGCAAAAAAATGATGAAAAACAGCCATGAGATTAGGCTTAACAATCCCCCAACAAGCTTGGAAAAAAGCCATAGGGAAGTCATCTGGACCAGGGGATTTATCACCATGAAAACTTTGAATGACATCAAAAATTTCTGCCTCTTCAAAAGGCCTCTCTAACCAATCCGCAATCTCACCAGATTTCATTGGAAAAACCAACGAATCCGGAAATGGCCGCTCAACCTACTGCTCAGAGTACAGATTCATGAAGGAATGAGTAATGTAGTCTGCAATTATACCCTGATTCAAAGACAAGGTACCATTAACTATTAGGCTTTCAATACCATTATTTTTTCTGTTAGAATTAGCCATTCTATGAAAGAATTTGGTATTGGCATCCCCTTCCTTCAAATGCAACACCCTAGACTTTTGTCTCCAACTAGTCTCTCCCATAAGAGTCAACTTTTCAATATCTGTACGAAGATTAGTTTGTGCTAACTTCTCCTCAACAAATAGACTATGAGTCTCCTCTTTAGCATCCAAACCATTCAGTTTGCTCCAAAGGTCCTGTTTCTTAAAAGTGACATTGCCAAACTCAGTCTCATTCCACTTTTTTAAATCCAACTTCAAGGCAGCCAACTTCTTAGCAAGAATAAAACTTGGGGTTCCTTGGAACAAATAGGATGCCCACCACATCTTCACTTTGTCGACAAAATTATCCACCCTCAACCACATATTTTCAAAACGGAAAGGGATTTTACCTCTTCGCTGACTCCCACCCTCCAACAATATAGGAAAGTGGTCAGAAAGAACTCTAGACATCCTTTTTAAGGTGAACTGAGTGAAGTGATCTGCCAAAGTAGGGGAGAAAAGGAATCGGTCTAGCCGAGAAGCGGAGGAAGAATTGGACCAGGTAGAAAGGCCCCCTTCCATATGAATATCCATCAACCCATGCAATGAAACAAAGTTAGAAAATCCAAACATAGCCCTGGAGAAGCTAGCAGCCCCCAAATGCTCTGAAGGGAAACGGATAATATTAAAGTCCCCTCCCAGACACCAAGGCAAATCCCACCAAGCAATCAACCCGGTTAGTTCCTCCCACATCAACTTACGCTTATTGTTCAAATTTGGCCCATAAACGCCTGAAAAAGTCCACTCAAATTGGTCGCCAACATTTTTAAACTTGCAAGAAATCGAAAAATGCCCTATCGCATCCTCCACCTTTTCCACAACTCGGCTATCCCACATCAATAAAATTCCTCCAGAAGCACCATCTGAGCCCAAGTACAACCAATCTACATATGGACAACTCCATATACTTCGAACAATACTTCTCGTAATCCACTCTAGTTTGGTCTCTTGCAAACACACAATATCAACCTTCCAGGATCGCAACAAGTTGCGAATCTAAAGCCTCTTGCCAACTTCATTCAGACCTCTAACATTCCATGAAATAAGCTTCAAATTCATTGAGCAACAGAAAGAACCCGATTCCTATTAATACCACATCGCCTAGCAGATGAAGAGCCATAATTAATGGAACTAAACAACCCTTTCAACTCTTTTAAACCTTTCACCCCCGAACCTTTTAAACCACATGATTTCTTATTCACCTCAACCCTCCGATATAATTCAGCTTCAACAGCCGATAAAAATTCTGTTGCTTGATCTTCTAAACCCTCAAGGGACATGCCAAGGAAGCTATCAAAATTATTGAATCTCTTTTGAAACCAATTGGAATAAGGTTCCTGACTCTGTGAAGTATCCATACTCACAACACTTTCCTCATCTACAAGAGATTGTTCTGCCATGGCTGAAGGTAGAGAAAAAGCAATTGGATCAACAACTAGGGGCTGATCAGCTTCCTCTGAGTAGGTATCCGAAACCCCATCCTCCACCAATACTTCATCCTCTTCGAAAAGAGCCGATGACACATTCGTAACGTCAAAAGACTCCAACGTAACTAAGGCCAGCTGTTGTTGCTTTTCCAAAACCTCTGTAGCTTCACACTAAGGCAAAGCGATCTGAAGCGGAACCGCAACCCTCCTCCCATCGCATAATTCAAGAACCCACTGCTTTGAGTCCCCCCATTTCTTGACTATATTACCGGAATGCTCCTAGAGAGTCAGTCGGAGGTCACGCAGTAAGCTCTCATCGCTATCTGGGGTGCATGCCGACCCATTCAAGGCCTCTCCAGGCTCGTCGGAGCTGAAAAGCTCAGAGTCGACTATATCGGAGACTTGGAATGAGTCAATCGACGCCGATAACTCAAAGCAGGCTTCAACGATCTTGTCGGAGTTGAGGGGTTGAGCAGCGGCGACATCGGAGACGTCGGAGACCATCGACAACATCAGAGGCATAAACGATGGGCGCAAAGAAGTCTGGTTGGGTCTCTCGCATGGACTCGACATCCCTAGAATTTGGGTCGCTCGCATCGGAAAAGATCTGGTGGTCATTTCTTTTCTTTTGGGTTGCCAGACCATAGAGGGCTTGGGCTTAAGTTTGTGGGGCTGGGGTGGGTTAAGTGGGGAAGCTTCAGCAAGAACATTGGGCCTAAAGATATCTTGCGTGGGCCCAACACCAGAACAGCCCACTTCCTTAATGTTGGAGCAATTAATATCCCACTTGCCATTCAGCCCACGCACCAAACATAGAGAAACTTCTAGGGACAAAGGAGAACAAGCACCATTAAGAGCGTCGTCCTTTATTTCAAGCATGACTTCAGCCTCAGGAACCGCGCTTACTTGCCCAGCACCCCTTTCACGCAGATCCTGGTTCTAAGTCTTCTGATTGCTCAAGCTAGACTTGATAGATTGATATGATTTGATTGAATTTTGAATTTTGGGCATTGCAAGCTTTCCTGATCTGCTTCCACCATTGGTTTTCCAATGACCATCCACCGCTGCCGACAAAAAGGATTTTTGATTTCTAAACGTTTGCATTGTCGGGAACAGGGCAGATTGAGATGGCGGTTTAACACCAAGAGTGTCGGGAGCAATAGCCTTACGAAGATGAAAGCCAAAACCTCTCCACCCACAACCCAGCTTTCCTTCCGGTACAATGATGAGGCCCTTTCGACGACCATAAAGAAGTTCAGAGATCATAAGAAAGCTTCCATGTTCATTGAATCCCAGTTGCAAAATAAAAACCTTACTACCATCCCTGAAGGTTCTAGCAAAATTTTCTGGACGAGTATTTGACATGAGATCCTCAACATAAGATAGCAAACGTAAAGCACTCTCTTTTCCCATGAAAACCGACCGGAGAGAATCCTTGTATCTTTCAAATATACGTAAAGAGTAGAAAGTAGCTCCCTCCTCTACTGAAAATTCGAACATTTTCGATTCGACAAGAAAGAAAATGGAACCACCCATGATAACTAAGGACACGAACAAACCAGAGAATTATGTGACTAATCTGAGGTAGCCAAGCCTCAGTTACACCATCATCTAGCTAAGATGTAAACAAACAATCCTTCCAAAAGAACATCACAACAGATTGGCATTAAAATCAGATAAACCCAGAAATCCAGAATATTTTATGAGATTGTGACAGGAAGAGTTAGTATCCCCTCTTTTCTCTTTCATCTCTACATTATCAAAGTCAAAAACATCTCATTATGGTTAGTAAATAGCTCCAAACAGCCTTGCCCTGTTGCCATCCCCGCAACCCTCCCCCCCCCCCCCCCCGCCCTTCCCCAAACACAGAAATTCATGAATCTATATCAATATCAACAATTACACAAACAGCAATGTAACAGAAGGTTATACATAAATGTCTGAGTCTATACTAATATCAACAATTTCACAAACAGCAATGCAACAAAAGATTTTGGTTGATCATTCATCATCCATCATAACAACACTCAAATTCTTGAGTCTGTTCCCATATCAACAATTACATAAACAACAATGCAACAATGCAACAAAAGGTTTGGGAATATCATTCATCATATGGTTATACCCCCCACCCAACACAAATTCATGGGTCTATACCCATATCAACAACAACACAAACAACAATGCAACAAAGGACAATTCACAAATTCCTGAGTCTGTACATAAATCAACAATTACACTTAATAGCAACGCAACAAAAGGTTTTTGGTTGATAATTTATCATACGTTGTAACAACACAAATTTTTCGCATCTAAACGATTTGGAATCCTATTTTGGAGAAGATGGAAAAGAAACTATCAGGGTGGAAGCGTCTCTATCTATCTAAGGGGGGTAGGCTCACTTTACTAAAAAGTACTCTCTCTAGTCTTCCTACGTACTTTTTATCTCTATTCACTATTCCAAAAGCTGTGGCTATTAGAATGGAAAGTATTTAGAGGAATTTTCTTTGGGGGTCTTTTGAGGGGAGTTTCAAATATCCTTTGGTGGCTTGGGATAAGGTGTGTTTGCCTGTTAAATTGGATGGTTTGGGGATAAGAAGTGTGGTGTTGTTCAATCAAGCTCTATTAGGGAAATGGTTGTGGCATTATGGGCATGAAGTTACCCATCTTTGGTAGAGAGTTATATCCACAAAATATGGTGAGGGTTAAGGCGGGTGGTGTACGAAAGTGTGCAGGAGGACTCATGGATGTGGCCTTTGGAGAAGCATTCATGAAGGGTGGGAGAGTTTTTCTAAGCATCTGTCTTTTGCAGTGGGTAATGGCACCAGTATCCGCTTCTGGCATGATAGGTGGATTGGGGATAATACCCTAAAAGATCTCTATCCCGAGCTCTATGCGTGTTTAGATGCCAAGGACGTTTGCATCTCTGAGGTTTTATGGCTTCCAAAAGGTGGGAGTGTGGGATTTAAGATTTTTTAGAGATTTTCAAGATTGGGAGCTTGCCGCCTCTTATTCTCTACTTCAGTTTATCCAACCTCATATTCCTTAGGGTGATAGGAGTGATACTCTTTGTTGGCGGTTAAAAGGTGATGGTATGTTTGACACCCGATCTTACTACCATGCTATTCGAGGTGACTCAAATTCTTTGTTTCCTTGGAAGGGTGTTTGGAAACCAAAGATTCCTAGGTGAGTGGCATTTTTTTTGTGGACTGCTGCTCATGATCGGATCCTCACTTTGGATAATCTAATGCTTAGGGGTCACCCGTTGGCTACTTGGTGTTGTATGTGTTGTTGTGATTGGGAGTCGGTAAACCACCTTCTTCTTCATTGTCTTGTTACTCATTCCCTATGGACCTTTATGCTTCACTTTTGGTATTCATTGGGTTATGCTAGGATCAGTGGCAGGTTTGTTATCTTGTTGGCATCAGTGGCTTGGGAATCATAATTCAGACATTTGGAATTTGGTTCCTAGGTGCCTAATGTGGAGTGTGGTTGGAACAAAATCGTCGTTCCTTTGAGGATAATGAGAAGACGTTGGATGAGTTAAAGCGTTTATGCCAATGAAGTCTTTTGGAGTGGTCCTGTTGTTGGGGTTTTACTGATTGTTCTTCTCTCTCTAAGTTTATGTCTTCCCTTAGCTTAGTTTCCTGATTGCTTCTTTTGCTGTGCTGTTTGTTCTTTTTTCCAGTTGTTCATCATCATGAACAACTTGTACTCTTCATAATTCTTTCATTAATAATAGTTTTCTGTTTACCTATAAAAAAAAAAAAAAATGCAACAAAAGCTTTTGGTTGATCATCCATAATATGCAATAATATCCACCCCCAACCCCCCTTCCCCCCCCCCCCCCCCCCACCCCAAAAAAAAAAAAAAAAACACAAAAACTCTTGAGTCTATACCCATATCATTAATTGCGCAAACAACAATGTAACAAAATGTTTTGGTAAATCATTCCACATATGTGGTTATATACCCTCCAAACACAAATTCATGGGTCTATACCCATATCAACAACAACACAAACAGAAATGTAACAGCACAAATTTCTGAGTCTGTGCCCAAATCAACAATTACACTAATAGCAATACAACAAAAGGTTTTTGGTTGATTGTTTATCATACGTCGTAACAACACACAAATTCTCGTATCTATACACGCTATCAACAACTATACAAACAAGAATGCAACAAAAGCTTTTGTCGATCATCCATAATACACCCCTTCCCCCCCCCCCCCCCCCCCAAAAAAAAAAAAAAGAAGCATAGAAATCAACGAAATTAAATACAGATCTATAAAAGAATCTATTAGAAGCCAACTAAAGCTTACTTGGTTTAGGATAGAATCTTCTACGATCATTTGGGCATGCCACAAAAAGAGCATTTTCTGGGTTAAATATAGCTTGGCATACCAAAAAACACCATTCCTGCAATACACCCGAACCTGTAGCTTCCTCATTTCTGAACTCCATAAAGAGACCAGCAAGTAGAGATTCAGACTCTGCCCGCTGTATATACTCAAATGATTCTACCAACAATTGAGACCTGTCAGTGAGCATCTCATGCAGTTCCTCATAGTCTTCTTTAGCCTCCGGAAACATCATCATAGCCAAATGCCTTCTAGACTCAAAATCGGTTACATCCTTCCGCTCAAGAAGCCATTGATGATCGTCCACACGCTTTGCATATTTAATAATTAGAGCACAAAGTGATGTTTTTGAAAGCCTCAAAACCGTCCAAAACTATTCTTCAGCACCTTGATAAATTTTTGAAATGCCATGCAGTTCCTTCAAAATGGCAAGATACTGAGACCATCCCGAATATACAACTTCGCCTTCCCCCTTCTGTTTAACAATCAAGTTCCCATCCATTCTTCGTAGGCACTCATCCATTCTATTCAACAAATCAATAAATATAAGATAAAGAAACTCAAGCTCCTGTGCCAACACTGAATGCTTATAATCCTTCCCCCTCAACAAACGTCACCGGTATGAGACCCTCAAAACTCACAAGAACCATAATCATAGTCCTCAAGGGGAGGACGAACGCTGTGAAATCACAAACATCACTCGATAGTGGCCCTACAATACCAAGGGTTTCCATACTCAATCCTAAATCCCTACACAATGGCTCCACCACCCCTAACACTTTTCATCGAAGGTCCAATCGACTCTAACATCATGCCAAATGTACTCCAGCAAGATAAATACAAAGGGTCCTCATCTCCAGCTCTCCTAAGCAACTTACAAAAGTCTAATACTATTGGTGCACAATAATTATGATGACATTTTGGTAACGAATTTCGACTAATATTCAAGAAATGCCTAATGGCACTATCAGCACAGTCCCTGTTACCTTCCTCCATGGACATGTAGAGCATAACCAACGCGGCCGGAGCCGAAGACAACATAAATATCTGCAAATGCCCCGCCGGCAGCTGCTCCTCCTCTTTCGGGGTGGTTGACAAGTACTCACTCATCCTTGACTTGATGTGATCGGCGGCAGCAGGGACGGCCTCACCACGGCAGAGCCGGCAAACGATGGAAACCATTTCGTCAATGACTTGCCAAGCGTGAGGATGCTCGGTGCTATGCATATACCTGACGAGCTGCAATCCGACGTTGTTTTCGATGGAGCACTCAGCGAGCGAGCGTTCCCACTGAAGCTGTTTGCCTCCGTATATGAGCCTTTGTTGGTGGACCGGGATTTAGGTGACCAATTGGATTCGCTCGTGGAGCGATTTCACGGTATCGTGAGGGTAAGCTTGGATTACCCTAGTCTTACCCTCGGAAATCATTCGGATGAAGAATTGCAAACGAGGCGATGCAGAATGAGTCGACTTGGCCGAGTCAGTCGCCAATTGAGCATCGGAAACCCTAGAACTGAATTCCACAGTGGTCGCAGCTGTAGTTGCGGTTACGGTTGCGATGGTGGCAGTGGGGTGAGGATGAGAGTCGAAAGAGGAATTGATGGCATTAGGTTCATCTTTCCTCATTCTAACGGAGACTAACTCTGGAAAAACATCGTTGTCTTCGTCGTTGTATGTGGGACCACTATAATTGTCCAATTTGAGCTTCGACGACAATCGCGGCTAATCAACGGGGGTGACGGTAGCTGGCTGTTCTTCTCCCTCTTCAAACAAAGGAACAAATTTTGAGGCAATTGTGGTGGTGGTCGTGGTGGAGCCGCTGGGGGGAATGGGCAAACTAGCAGTGTGAGGGGCAACTATGTAGTAAGTTAGGCAAGGCTTGAAAGAATAATGGAAAGTAGCATCTCAAGTTTTAGAAACTCGAGATTCATATTAAAACTTGAGTCCCAAAGACTCGCTTTGCGAGTGTTTTTGGACTGAAAATGCCACATAGATCTTGAGTTTTAGAAACTCGAGTTCCTATAGTGGTGTTTTTAAGTCTTATAGTGACGTTTTAAAGCCCTATAGCAGCGTTTCCCTGCAAAAAAAATTTTATATGATCACCTCACACTTCAGGGAGCCCTATAGTGGCATTTTTAATCCCTATAATGACGTTTTAAATCCCTATAGCGGCATTTTCCTGTAAATTTTTTTTTATAAGTTTGATCACCCCGTACCAGGTTCAGGGAGCCCTATAGTGGCGTTTTTAAGCCCTATAGCGGCGTTTTCCTACAATTTATGGAACTCGAGTTTTTAAAACTCGATTTCGACGTGGATTTTTTCCACATCTATTTACAAATCGAGACTTAAAAACTCGAGTTTTTTCTTGGAACTCGAGTTTTAGACACTCGAGATGCTACTTTTCAACATTGTTTTGAAACATGACAACTAACTAAATTTTTTGATATTTATTGTTATTTGGAAAGGGAGTTCGGAGCCGTTGCGATCTAAGACAAGGAGTTAGCTAAGACAAGAGAAAATAGTAAAGTTTTTTTATGTGAAGGTTTTTTGGGTTTGGGAAGGGAAAAAAGGAGGTAGTTTGATCGGAATTGTCGTCTCGGCTTGTTTTACAGCCATCATCAACAACAACAACATAGACTGTCATATTACGCTACTCTTTTTTTATTTATATATATCTACTTATATAATTTTTTTTCGTTTTTCTGACAAGGGTTTTTTTTTTTTTTTTTTCTTGTAATAAAAGCTTGATAAGAAAAACATTTGATTTTTTTTTCTTTTATTTTTGAAGGTACAAATTATCTATTTTAATCCAATTTAATTTCTCAATGTTAGAAAAAAATGTTATGTTTATTATATTTTCACGACATTTCATTTCATGTAAGAAAAAAACATTTATAATTTAATACAAAAATTTTTATACAAATTTTATTATAAATTTATTAACATGTCGTATTAAAATTGATTTTTATTGTAATTTTATAATAAAATTTGTAAAATCATCTCTTTTAAAATGATTATGTAATAGAATACAAACCATTTGTTTCTAAAAGAAAAAAGCATAAATATTTTATTTCAAAATAAATTAATAACATTTTGATTTAATTAACAAATTCCCCAAAATCTCAATAAAGTCGGCTACTATTTTAAGATTAGCCGAATTATTTTTAATATATATATATATGTATATTTTTTAATTAACTTTTGCTGCTTCTAAATATAAAGGAATCTATCAATAATTACCCAATTTCCAAGACCACCACATAATAAAAACCTTTTATAATTTATATTGACTTTAAGAATTCTAGAGTTACTCTTAAAATAATATAATATGCTGATGAGATGGTACCCACTGTAGGGTTGCATAAACCATTCTTATATTTAGGAATGAATTTACATGGATGATAATGATGCCCTCGCCTTTACTTTTCTTTTCTTTAAAAAGTTATTTATGTTAGAGGTTGCTTAAAACTAAAGTCCTCTTAATTTTGTATTAAAAAAAAAAAGTCCTCCTTTTTTTATTAATAAGAAAAAAAAGTCTTTTAATTACGCATAGATTTTACCTTTAAACAAAATTACAAATGTACAACTATCAACTAAACTATGCCAAGAAATAACAGTAGACTCATCAAAAAAAAGAAATAACAGTAGAAAAATGAACTTTATAAAGAAGATATAACTT
This sequence comes from Quercus robur, assembly GCF_932294415.1. Classification (NCBI taxonomy): domain Eukaryota; kingdom Viridiplantae; phylum Streptophyta; class Magnoliopsida; order Fagales; family Fagaceae; genus Quercus; species Quercus robur. Next base: position 71,511,479 of record NC_065538.1, on the reverse strand, counting down.
TTTGAGAACGTTCCAAGGCGTGGAAGTCTTCATCTGTCACCTCTAGTCGACACGATTGGCCATTTAGCTTTCACATTAAGGATCAATTCAAAGGCTCTCAACTTAATCCCAACTTTTTTTTCCTTAACCCACTAGTGTTTCTCTTCTTCTTTTTCGGTTACCTTGAGAGAAAAGTCCCTTAAGAGAAAAGCAGAGAAATACAACTAAGAGGGTCTATATGATCATCTCTATCTATAGCATTAACTATACTAAGCAAGAAGTTGGAGATAAAAGCTGGCCTTAGTCCAATTCACAATAACAGTCCACTGGGCTACGAAGTGGGTGGAAACATTGCCCTCTCTTAATACAAAAGAAAAGGAAACATGTTCAAAAGAATTAACTAAATTGAAAATGTCCTCCATCTCTGTTTGTTTCTTTTCTTTAGTTTGGGAATGTATATGATGCATAAGATATATGCATTTTCACTCTCATAATATGCACTATAACCAAATAATACAAAATTTTCGGTAAATTGAAATAATTGTGCCACATAAAACTTACTTTTTACCATCTATCAGCTCAGCATCCTCATCTCAACAACAAAAATAAATATGTTTCGACAACTAACAATCAACAAATTATGTGGATGTACAATAATATGTTACATTATTTGAGATGAGGAACAGTTCTTTTTTATTTTTGGGTCATGTGTTAGAAAACGTGTTTTTATATGCTTCGAAATTATGGCAAATACAACTATAGTCTAGCAATAAAATGCCTATTTGGTACTGGTACTTGAACTACCAAATGCGTAGAGCCTGTTTGGTGTGCCAACTGAAAACATAGTGTTCAGTGTTTAAACACTGAACACTATGTCCAAAATTTGGAACAATCTGTTTGGTGATGGTGCTTAAAATAGGATTGTTTGAAAACTACCAACTCAAAAATCTGTGTTTGAAACATAATTTTTGAAACATGGTCCAGCCACATTTTAAACAATAAACAACGTTTTTGATGGCATTTTCACTGTACCCGTCAGCTTTTTTTTATCAAACATGGTCCGGTCAAACACTGGATTTTCACTGGAATTATTGTACTTCACTGGCATAATTGTAATAAACATGGTCTGGTCAGCTTTTTTTTTATCAAACAAAACATACATACCAAACACATATTTTACATTTTTTGAACACTGAAAAACATTGTTTAAACTATGATACCAAACACATTTTTTTATTTTATTCACACTAAAAACATATTGTTCAACGACACTTTTTAAACCACAATTTTCACATCTTTTTAAACAACAATTTTTGAAAACTATAACCAAACGGGCTCGTAATGACGTCTTATAGTTTTTTTTCTAATAAACAAATGGTATTGATTTTTGATAGAAACATTGCCGGAAAAAGCTTACTTTTTGATAAAGAAACAGAGCAATTAGATAAGATTTTATTTTCTTGTATGCTGAGCTGACTTAGGGTCCGTTTGGATTGAGCTTATTGTTGCTGAAACTGAAAACTGAAAACACTGTAGCAAAATAATTTTTAAATGTGTGAAAAGTACCGTGGGACCCATTTTTAATATTTTTTAGTACATAAACAGTGACAAACAGTGTTGCTACAGTACTGCTACAGTGCGCTACAGTGTTTATTGTCCCTGGAACACGTGAAGTGAAGAAAAAAGAAAAAAAAAAAAAAAAAAAAAAAAAAAAAGGAAAAACGCAGCTTGGATTCAGCGGAAAACGCTGAATCCAAACGGCCTCTTAGTCCCAAAATTCTGCGTTTGCAATTATAGGTTATAATTAGCACATCATGCCAATCTTCTATCATTTTTTCGAGCCTTCAAGGTGTATGTTCTTGAACATTACATAAAAAGACCACATTTTATTCAATCAAATAAGAAAAAATAAGAAATTTCAACCCTGTTTCCTTAGGATAATTTTCAGGAAAATTAAAAATTGTTCTTGTAAGGACCAAAAAGTTTGTTAAGACAAGCCCACTTAGAGTAATGGGTCGTATCCTTCAAACTTGGCCCAAATCAATAAAATTTGTAAGAGATGGGAAAGGACAACAACAGTGAGCTCTGCCCGAGGACAGTTGTGGGGAAGAATTAGATTTGCATTCAAAAGTAAATGAGCATCAAGCTTTACACAAAGGCTCCCGAGGAGGCAGACTTCGTATAGAAAGTGATATAGTTCCGCTTTCTTCTTTGATGCACTCCTCTCTATTTCCTTTTCTCTCTCCTCTTTTTCTTTTCCATCCCCTTTTCAATGCTCTTTCCTTTCATTATATAGCCTCCTTCCCTTGCATCTTCACCATCCATTTCTACCTAACCCCCTTCCTTTTCCGGCACTTGTTACCTTTCACATCTAAAGAAGATGGTGGTAGGAATCTGCTTAGCTGTGGCTTGCACTGTTCAAGTCACTTCCTCATTAATGCGGCTGATAAAGCTATTGTCTTCCAATTAATGCGGATGCAACAAGCTACACCAGGCCTAAAGCTCCCTAGTACCATGATTCATTTCTTCCCCTCCTCAGGCGGCTTCTTCCCTTGGGCCCGTGACTTACAGTACCTTCACGTCATTACTGCGACCCTTCATCTTCATCCTCGGTCCTCGGTCCTCGGGCCCATAACACAACCCTTCAGCTTCATCCTCGATCCTCGGGCCAGTAACGTGACCCTTCAGCTTCATCCTCGATCCTTAGGTACCCAAAATAGCCTTCTAAAACTTTCACTATTTGTTTAGGGACAAAAGTAAAGTTTTAGTTTTAGTTTTAGTATTCTAGATAAGATACACATGTGCCACATGTGTTCCCACGTGTTAATGTCCTTTCATCTATCTTTCGCACGCTCCTGGCGCTTCGGAATCCACAATCTTGCATTTATAGTGTCAGGCGGCTGCTTGTCTCTCCATGTTCTACGATTTGATCAAGATCGTACGGTTTTCGTTTTCCCACACGGATGGGCGGGAATTTTTCCGCTCTCTTTTTCGCTCCTATAAAAGGAGAACTTAGAGCTAGCTGAGGCTCATTTTGGACACTTTGACGATCTGAGTTGAAGAACAAAACTCCCGAGGAGCACTCTTTGCGTTCATCAGTAGGTGTGTTGATTTTCCTTGTTTTTTCTTTTTCATAAGTTTCACACTTCATCCCTCAAAAGACCATGGGGAGGTATGCTAAGTTAGTGGACACTGCCAAGGCTAGGGAAAGTTTTAGGGCGCAATACAGGATCCCCAACAATGTTGAAATCCGTCATTGTGAGGAGGGTGAGTGGTTGGTCTTAAACAGACCTGCCGAGTCCGTAGTTATTCCCATGATTGCCTTTATTAAAGGTAGGATGGAACTTCCTATGGGAAGGGTAGCCCAAGACTATCTCATAAACTATAGGTTAACCCCGACCCAGTGTTCGCCCAACATCTTTAGGATCCTTAGGTGCGTAGATGCCCTAAACCGTAGGATGGGGATCAACCTTACCTGGCACAACGTAAATTAGGTATACCAATGCCAGAAAGGGGAGAAAACCAAATATTATATGAAGTGTAGGATTCCCGCAGTAAGGTTGATCTCCTGCCTGCCTAACTTGAGCAAGGGCACGGACGAGGATTTCCTCATTGTCTCGAGAGGCTGGCACGATAGAATACATTGCCCTACCAAGGAAGGGGAACCAGGTAGGGCTCCCGAGGACCGAGGTCACACTTAGGAATTTACACAACTTTTCTAGTGTTAACGTTTTCTTTCCTCTATATATTTTTTTATTAATGGTTGTTGAAGGCTAAAATTTCACAAGAAAGCCCATTCCATGAAAAGTAAAGAAGGCCTAATTCAAGCAGCAAGAAGAATCAACATTAAGGCCCAATTTATGTTCAGATTTCCAGCAAAAAGGCCATTAAAAAATCCAGCAAAATCCAGTGAAAGAACTGGGCCGGGATACCCAGAGGCTGCCAAAGGCTCGAGATCCTCGAGACGTGCAGCACAGCTAACGTGGGATTGAGACAGCTCAAAAGGGTTACCACGAAATACAATAAATGAAGAACAGATATGTCCTTCTCAAGCACCTGTGGTACAGCAAAGAACCAGAAACTTGGAGAGTGACAATTCATGAATAAAAAGCTGGTACATCGAGAAACCCAGAATGAAGAACTATAAAGGGAAGTGGCTGGGAAAACTTTCAACCCAGCAGGAATGGATTCTGCTCACTTGGGAAAAATGACAGCAAGAAGGACAGCCAAAAAGCTTAGTCTAAAAGGTAAAAAACCTTGAAAGAAGAAAGGGTGAAGGTTAGCTCTCCAAGGACGCCCCGGAATGGAAAGTCAGCAAGTGACTTTTAGAGAAACAGTATTAAAAGATGAAAACCATGAGAAAAAAAAGGAAGAGACGAGCCCCTAAGAAAATGTCACAGCACGAGCTCTGAGGGGCAACACAGAGAAATCACTAGTACCTCAGAGCCCTAGAAAACACGCTATAAAAGGAAGAGAAAACCCACGTTGAAGGGAGAGGATTTCCAGTAGGAAGAATATCAAAACAGAGTCATTAGAACTCTGTAAAATTTAAGAAAAACAGAGGAATGTCTCCCGGTATCCCAGAAACAGCCACTATAGCACATACTTGGATTCAAAAGGATTCAAACTTTGCAAGTCTTAGAGGCTTGAATAGCCATCAAAGTCTGTAATTTTTGAGCTTATTTGAACCTTGTATCACGTCTTAGTGAGCACACTTGTAATCCACAATCAAGAAAAATAATGAAATATCTCATATTGATTTGAGAATTTCTAACAATTACTTTGCATATTTCTTTACTGCTTCTGCTTCTTGCTGCTCAATACATATATATTCTTGCTTGTAAAGCTGAGTCCCTGCCCAAGCAAAGCCACTCAGACTTGAGTTCCAAATCCCACAAGTCTTGTGCAAAAGCATAAGTCTGTGAGAATTGGGGCCAGGATCCTCGTGGCTGAATCATCCTTATGAAATTCATTTACATATATGTATATGTATTAATATATATATAGTGCAGAGAACCAGAGATTCTGGGTTCTTACAGGCCTAATACATCCCGGGATCCCACGACAGTACGCCCGGGGTACCAAGTGAAGGAATTCTTTAAAATGAGGAATCGCATTTTTGCCTTGAGGAGATTTATGTGACTTGCGCACAACTTGGTTCGTAATCAGCCCCATTTAGCTGCAGTGAACCAAGCCCAGTCCACCAAAACACAACTATTTGGCCCAGGATCCTTGGGCCTGTGTGCTAAAGAAAAAAGCACTCTCACAATGGTCAATTTGGCTTCATTTGGCAGACGAATACCACACAGCTCCAGCCAAGCACTTGGTGAATTTTATAGACCTAAATAGGATCCTTAGGTCAGAAATATTCTTGCACAGAGATAGGTAACTCAAGGCGACTCACGTCATCCTCGGGTACAAACCATCCACAAAGCGCTTCCAGAGTCTAAAGAACGTAATTAAGGCCAAGGATTGTCGCTTGGCTTTAATTGATGTAACTATCCCTAGATTCCTGCTGATTAAGCCTCCTCCAGAAGGGACTCAGGACGCTTAGCTGCCCGCCCTTCTAGCCGCCAAGTTTATCTACTCCCAAAAGCCGATTCTCCCCTCGGATGAAGAAGACAAAGAGTCTACATCCGAGTCTGTTCAAGAAGTAACAAACAGGTATTTTGAAGTTTTTCACTGCTTGGACGCTCCTAGTACATCTCAAGTTCAACCTTCTACCGCCATGGGTTTTGAAAAGAAAACCCCAGACTTGCTGGCCTTACTTACAACCCATGCTGGGGGCTCCTCCCCAGCTGTGGTAGTGACCCGACCACCCACCCCAGCTACTAAGCACACATCCCCCGCTGACGCCGGGGACAAAAAGAGAAAGAGGGCCCAAGGTGGCAAGGGTACCGAGGGTACAGATGAGGGTGAGATTTCGCACTCTTCTCACCAACCCCCTGCTAAGGAATCCCGAATGGGAAAGGGGCAATCCAAAAAGCTTACATTAACCGGGACTTCCAAGGAAGTTGGAGGAGACCAACCAAGGAAGGCTTCCATCTGAAGGCCTAACTTCGCCTTAAGCTCAGGCACTCTGGTTCTAGATGATGCCAACTTAAAGGACACCACCAAGGGCAGCTCAGGCCTTGTAGCTGAGTGTCTAGAGAAAGCCTTGTGTCTACCCAAAGACATGGAGGAGTTGAGATCCTTCCGAAAGCATAAAGTCTTCCTGGCACTTAAGCAAGACCTTGCCAAGGTATGTAAACATTCTTTCTTGACCTTATGGTGTTACTCCATGCACAAGGTACAAACACTTATGTATTTGTCATCTGTGTAGTCCGTCCAGGTCGCCTTTATGGCCGAGGAGTGGGTGGACCACGCTTTGGATACAACAAGGGACGCTAAGGCCAAGCAGGAGGCCGCTGAGAGGGCCCACTCGGATGCTGAGAAAAGGTTAAAGGAAACCATTGCTTAGCTGGCCGAGGTGGAGAAGGCTCGCAGGAATGTTGAGTCTGCCCTCTCGGGCTATGAAAAGCAGGCCACTGAGGCCTTGGAAGCCTAAAAAAGGGCGGAGAATAAGATGGCTTGACTATTATAGAGCTAAAGTAGGCGAATAAATAGCTAGAGACAAAGAAGAAGGAAAAAGTTGATGCCGAGCAAGTGGCCTATGATGCTGGGATGACTAAGGCAATAGAGAGCCTAACTATCCAGCTTAGGGACGTCGCCCATGCCTTCTACTTAGAGGTGTGGAGCCAAGCTCAATCTACGGCGGGGGTTAACGCTGAGTCGGAGCTTCAGGCTCTCGACAAGGTGTATTACCCACCCACCCTACGCTTGGCCCCCACCCCTTCCCTGCCTCTAGCAGACACCAGCTTCGCCCCCCAACCTTCCTCTGCTCAGCCGAGTGATGATCCCTCTTCTGCCTCAGCCAAAGGTAAAGAAAATAAAAAGGGGTTTCCACCTCTAGTGGACGCTCCGATCATGGAGGCCAAGGAGGATGTGCCCGAGGGGGTTCCTTTGAAGAAAAAGAAAAAAGAAAAGGAGCATAAGAAGAAGGGATCCCAGGAGCAGGAGACAGCGACTTAGTTTAGTTTTTAGGATAGGAAATCCTCAGGTAAATTTTGTAATGGGCTACGTAGTTAGTGCCCCCTCTTGCCTTTCTTGTGTACTACACTCTTCTGCCTTTGAATGAAAAAGTTTAACACTAAACGTTTCTATCTATTTGTTTATCTATACATTTCTTTACTATTTACTTTGCACAAGCTCTTTTGCATAACATGTTGGTTTCCTTTAGGGAATTCAATAAAATTGGCAATCAGTACTTGTTTAAAATTGGATTCAGACTCAGGCAAACTTGTTGGCCTTATTCTAGAGGCCCGAGGAAATGCCTTTGAGGTTTATTGCCCAGTCTGTTGAAAGAAAGTTGCCCATGTCAAATTACCCTAGGCTTGTGGCCTGAGGAGCCAAACAAGGCCTAAGCTCTGTTGAACACTTAGGAAAAATTTTGTAATATTAATTTACCCTAGGCTTATGGCCCGAGGAGCTGAACAAGGCCTAGGTTCTATTTAACACTTAGGAAAAATTTTGTAATGTTAATTTACCCTAGGCTTGTAGCCCGAGGAGTCGGACAAGGCATAGGTTCTGTTTAACAATTAGGAAAAATTTTGTGATGTTAATTTACCCTAAACTTGTGGCCTGAGGAGCCAGATAAGGCCTAGATTCTGTTTAACACTTACAAAAATTTTGTGATGTTAATTTACCCTAGACTTGTGGCCCGAGGAGCCAGACAAGGCCTAAGTTCTATTTAACAATTAGGAAAAATTTTGTGATGTTAATTTACCCTAGACTTGTGGCCCGAGAAGCCAGACAAGGTCTAGGTTCTATTTAACACTTAGGAAAAATTTTGTGATGTTAACTTACCCTAGGCTTATGGCTCGAGGAGCCAGACAAGGCCTAGGTTATGTTTAACACTTAGGAAAAAATTTGTAATGTTAATTTACCCTAGGCTTGTGGCCCGAGGAGCCAGACAAGGCCTAGATTCTATTTAACAACAACACATTCACAACAAGATATAACCTGACAAGACATGAATAGCAACAGATATTATTAGTAATAATAACGCCATAGATTGTTTACATTCCATGGACGAGGGATTACATTTTCATCCAAATCTTCTAAATGGTAGGACCTAATGCCAGCAATTGAAGTGATTCTATATGGCCCTTCCCAGTTGGGACCTAACTTGCCCTAAGTAGGGTTCTTAGCCGTCCCCACCACCTTTCTCTAGACCAAGTCTCCCGAGGCCAGGGGTCTAGTTTTGACTCCCTTGTTATATGGTTGCTTAAGCTTCTGTTGGTAGTAAGCCAACTTTACCATCACTACTTCTCGTCTTTCCTCGGCTAGATCCAAGCTGTGTAGAAGTGAATTATGGTTCTCTTCTACGTTGAATTGATCCGTTCTTAAAGTGGGGAATTTGGATTCAAGTGGGATTACTGCTTTTAACCCATAGGTCATTGAAAATGGGGTCTCTCCCGTCAATCTTCGAGGTGTAGTGCAATAGGTCCATAACATGTGGGGTGGCTTATCCACCCATCTTCCCTTAGCATCATCTAGCTTTTTCTTCAACTAGACCACTATAAATTTATTGGTGGCCTCAGCCTACCTATTACCCTGAGGATAGACGGGTGTAGAATACCCATTCCTAATCCCCAGCTCCCTGCAGTATCTCCAGAAGGCTTTACTGTCAAATTGGAGATCATTATCTAAGATCAGTGTGTGTGGCACCCTAAACCTGGTGACAATATTCTTCCAAATGAATTTTTTGGCATCCACGTCCCTGATGTTGGAGAGGGGCTCGACTTCCACCCATTTGGTAAAGTAGTTCGTGCCGATGAAGAGCCATATTCGATTCCCTATGGCTCGAGGAAAGGGTCCTGCTATATACAGGCCCTACTGAGCGGACGACCAGGGGCTAGACAAAGGATTCAAGATTCCTCTTGGCTGATGGATATTCGGGGCATACCTCTGACATTGGTCACACCTCTTTACATAATCCTGAGAGGTATGTCGCATGCTGGGCCACCAGTACCCCTCGGTGAGGGCTTTGTGTGCTAGAGACCTTCCTCTGGTATGGCTCCCACAAATGCCCTTATGAAACTCTTCTAATAGGGGTTCCACAGCTTCTGGGTGTACGCACAGTAGATATGGCCCTGAGTAAGAGCATTTGTATAACTTCTGCTTCTCAGACAGCCAATAGCGAGGGGCAACTCTGTGTACCTTCTCTGCTTCGAGCTTGTCTTCAAGCAAGGATCCCCTCTTTAAAAAGGTTACTATAGGATCCATCCAGCTCAGCCCCATATGGAGGTTGCACACCCCGTCAAAGGTACCCTAGTGAGACTTGAGTTATCCATCTTTTCAAGGACAACAACCCAAGGGAGACTTGACTTTAGCGAAGTGGCCAACATTGCAAGAGAATCTGCGTGAGAATTCTGCCTCCTCGGGATTTGCTCTAAAACAAAACCCATGAAATGAGCTTAGGCACTCTGCACTTTAGCAAGGTACCTCTGCATCCTTTCATCTCGAGCTTCAAAGCACCATTGACTTGGCCCACGATCAACCTAGAATCCGAGTATAACTTCACTGTTTCTCCTCCAAGTAGTCGAACCATGTTTATTCCTGCTAGTAAGGCCTCATATTCAACCTCATTGTTGGTGGTCGAGAATCCTAGTCGTAACGACTTCTCCATTATCAATTTCTCGGGGGTGATTAACACAACCCCTACTCCCGCTCCCTTTCGGTTGGAAGCTCTATCCGTATAGACTTTCCATGAGGGGGCAACAATGGCCAACAAAACCAACATACCTATGACTGCACTTTCAGCAAATTCTACTATAAATTCTGCTAAAACTTATCTTTTTACGGAAGTCCAGGGCATGTACTTGACATTTTAGGCTCCCAACTTGGTCCCTTATTTAGCAATCCTGTCAGTGTAATTGAATTTCCTTAGTAGGGCTGGCAAGTGGAGCTGAGTAAGCACCACCAAGGTATGAGCTTGGAAATAATGAGAAAGTTTCCTAGTGGCATGCACGATGGCCAATACTGCTTTTTCCAAGGGAAGATAGTGCATCTCAACCTCTTGCAAGGATTTGCTGACATAATAGATGGGTCTCTGGACTCTGTCCTAGTTCTTAACTAGGACAAAGCTGATAGTGTGCTTGGTGACTGCTAGGTATGCATACAATACTTCTTTCTTATCAAGTCGGGAAAGTATCGGTGGATTGGATAAGTACCGTTTGAGGTTCTCAAAAGCCGTAACACACTCCTCGGTCCACTGAAAATCCTTCCACTTATGCAGCAATTGGAAGAAAGGACGACACATGTCTGCTGACCGAGAGATGAACCTGTTCAAGGCTGCTGCCATCCTAGTCAACCTCTGCACCTCCTTAGGGTTTCGAGGAGGGTGCAAGCCATTAATAGCCATAATCTGTTTCGGATTGATTTCGATTCCACGGTGGGTTATCATGTACCCTAGGAACTTGCCCGACTCGACCCCAAAAGAACACTTGGCTGCGTTTAGGCATAGTTTATGTTTTCTCAATGTTGAGAAAGTTTCTCCCAAATCGGCCAGATGTTCTTCTACCTTCTTGCTCTTAACTACCATATCATCAATGTATGCTTCCATGTTTTGTCCAATCTGTCCTCCAAACATCCGTGTTACCATTCTCTGATAGGTGGATCCTGCATTTTTTAGGCTGAAGGGCATTACTCGATAATGATAGTTTCCATTGGGGGTGCGAAAGGCTGTCCTCTCCTGGTTGGGCAATGACAGAGGTATCTGGGGGTAACCTTAAAAGGCATCCAGAAAACTCATCTAAGGATGCCCTACCGTTGCATCAACCAATTAGTCAATTCTAGGGATTGGGAAGGGGTCTTTTGGGCAGGCTTTGTTCAAGTCCGTAAAATCCACACACACTCGCCACTTCCCATTTTTCTTTTTAACCACTACCGTATTGGCCAGCCACACGGGATAAAAAAATTTCCTTGATGGCTCCAGCCTACTTCAACTTATCCACCTTTGTCCTGATTGCCTCGGCGTGATCTTTGGATGATCGTCGAGGAGGCTGCTTTCACGGCACTACCTCGGGACTCATGTTCAAGTGGTGACAAGCTAACCCGAGGTCAATCCCTAGAACATCATACGCATCCCATGCAAACACATCAACATTCTCCTTTAGGATCTCCACCAACTCAGCCTTTTCCTCCGATGACAATCGTGAGCCTATTTGAAAATACTACTCCCATTCCAGCCCTATCATTACCTTTTCCAACTCCTCGGATGGTTCTCCCGATATCTCAATCTGCTACCCATCTGCAGCCCCCTTTGATTGCTATTGGATTGCATCTTTATTCACCGCGGCAGGACCTGATGACTACTACGTAACTGCTGACACCAGGCACTGCCTTGCCATGGCCTGATCACCTACCAGCTCTCCCACTCTCCCGGGTACTTGAACTTTGTTCGGGGGCCTTTTTCGGATTCCCTGTCACGTGTGGTCCATTGGAGGGATGACCTTATTAGGCCCAGGTTCTTTTTGGGGAGTTGCGTCCGGAACTCAACATTGGGTCACGTGGTCCAACGGCTACTGGCGTATTTTTTAAGCCTATAAAATCATTAAAGCCAAAGTCTAAGAATCGCAATAATGGTTGAATAAATATGTAATATGCATTTGATATGATAGCTTTGATTAGTAATTGTAATAATAGTTGAAATATAGTATTTATTTAGATGTAAAGTAATCATGTACTTAATGATGTAAATTTAAAGATATGGAAGCAAAGTCACTTATCTCTAATGGTTTGTAGCCCAGCTATGTAGCATCAGTGAGCTGATGGGATTCCAACATAATGCCAGCTGTAGAGGCTAGTTAAGTTTGCCTCTCTTATCATGCATTTAAATGAGTTTAAGCCTTGGTTAATAGTTGTAATAGTAGTTGGAATAAAGTAATATGTATTTAAATGTGAAAGAATCATATACTCAATAATGTAAATTTAAAGATAAGGAAGCAAGGTCACTTATCACTGATGGTTTGCAACCCAACTATGTAGCATCAGTGAGCTGATGGGATTCCAGCAGAATGCCAGCGGTAGAGACTAGTTTATCATGGATTTAAGTGAGTTTAAGCCTTGGTTAATAGTTTGAATAGTAGTTGGAATAAAGTAATATGTATTTAAATGCGAAATAATCATATACTCAATGATATAAATTTCAAGATAAGGAAGCACGGTCACTTATCTTTGTATGGTTTGTAGCCCAACTGTACAGCTTCTGTGAGTTGATAATATCCCAACAAAGTGACTCCAGTGGTAGAGAGGCAGTTTGCCATGATAACTTTGTGATTGAAGGGGAAAAATGGGTGCAACTAAAGGAAAAGAGAGTATGCTCAGCAGTGTGTAGGGGCTAGTTAAGCTTGCCCCTCTTATCATGCACTTAAATGAGTTCCCCTTTAACAATGCTCTTTTAATTGTTGTGAAGTTATGAATAGAGTTGCCTTCCATGAGAAGGGCTTTTGTATGGAGTATATGTGCCTTCTAAGAGAAGGGATTTATGTAAGAAGTAGTTGTGCCTTGTAAGAGAAGGGCTTTGATATAAGATCTTGGTGCCTTCTAGGCGAAGGGCTTTAGTAATAGAAGTTCATGCCTTCCATGAGAAGGGCTTTTAGTATGAGTGTTTGGAATCTCTTGAGAAGTGTGGAGATGGTAAAGATATAGATGTTTTATGGGATGTAGTATTTGTAATATGTATGATATATGGAAGTATGAGAGATATGGTGGTTAAAGATAGTAAAAATATGAGATTATAACTATTAGAGAAGTTGTAGAGATTGCTTTCCAAGAGGAAAGATTTTGTAAGAAAAGAGCATAGAGATGTGTTCATAGGTAGCAAAACACTAGAATTTCAAAGCGAAAGAGTATGAGAATGGAGCTTAGAAGAGTTGTGGTGTGTTATATGTAATGGTGTTGTAAGTATGTATGAGATTGTGTAAGCGAGGTGAAGAAAGAGATGTTTAGAGATATGGGCAACAAGATATATGTATTTTTAGAATATGGAGAGTGAGATGATGAGTATAAGAGAGTAATAGTATTGTAGTGTGTTTAGCAAAACTGCTAGGATGTATGAGAGCTTATGAAGGTATTTATGAGCTAAGGGCTGAAGAATTTAGTTCCTAATTTGAAAACTAAAAACTTAGAAGCTCAGTACTTCATTAAGAGCTTCAGAAGATAATTCAAGGGAGAAAGAATAAGGAAGCTTATGAGAGAGTTGTTCCCCATTGGTGTCCCCCTTGAGGTGTTGATGAGGGTTCCATTTAGCTGAGTTTAAAGGGGTATTTTAGCAAATAATATCAGCCAAAATCTGTCCCAAATAGCAATAAATCTTTAGAAAATCCATCTTAAGATTTGGCCAAAAATGGTATGTTTAGCTTTAAGATATTCTTGCTATTTCGGGTAAGAGTTGCTGGGGAAAATGTAATAGAAAAGGAATGTATTTTAGCAAGAGAAAGGTAGTTTCAATAGTTGGTTTTGGTTTTAGCCAAATGTGAAAAAATCAATGATGTTGAGGCTGATGGGTTAGCTGTCACAGCTATTCTGAAAAGGTTGTCCCAGCTATCAGGAAAAGCTGTGGCAGCTATCATGAAAAAGTTGTCCCAGCTGTCAGGAAAAGCTGTGATAGCTATCATGAAAAAATTGTCCTAGTTGTTAGGAAAAGCTGTTTGCTTTGGGCAGAAGCCAATGAGGTTAGATGGGTGATTTTAGACTGCTGAAGAGGACATTAAACATTTATTGGATGAATTTGGCTGAAAAATGGTAAGATCTCTTTGAAGGGTATCTTTCTATTTTGGGTATAATAGCTGGTTGCTGGGATTTCAGCATTAAATGGTTGATGATATCACTTCCAGCCAGCTGTCAAGTGCTGAATGCACTGCTGGGGTTCAGCTGGAAATGTTTCCTTTTCGAGTGTTTGTGTTTTTAGTCCAAGGTTCCATTACAACACATTTCTAGAAAGTAATAGAAGGATTGGTTGAAGGCTAAGGAAGCTTTAGAGATTTGGTCAAGGTCTCAGTGGGTTGTGACATAATCTTGATGAGCAAGAAGAGTATTTAATGCTCTGCTCTAGCAGCTGGCAGAGACATATATGGTCTGATTGTAGCAGACAGCAGCTAGGTATAAAAGATATCATGAATATTTTGTATGTAATTGGAGATAAAAGATAGCCAATCAGATTAGGCCATGTGTTTGAGTTGGATTATAGCTGAAAGAAGTAATGAGATTTATGTAGAATAGTATAATGAAGTTTCTAAATTTGTATAGCAACGGATGGGGATTGAATGAACAGTTATCTTCCCAGCAGTTAAATGGCTGGGGATATTGAGCATTTGTCACATGATGAATATTAAGTTTTAGGAAAAGAGCAATGGGGAATTTCATCATTTTAAGTACTACGTGATAAGAGATGCTTACCATATGTTACCCGCTATAGACGGACTCATCAGAGTTTAGGGAGTTGGAGAAGACACGCCAAGCAATATGTTTCTTTTACCAACTTTAAACCGCTGGAGCTTTACTGAACATACCTCTTGGCCTTCCAAACCACGACTCCCAAAGTTTCCCCAAAGAAACTTATGAGCTTGGGTCATAAGCCGAAGATGAGATGATGTACCTCAGGTTTTGTTGTTATTTTGTGTAAATATGGGCTCTTGTTGAAGAAGCCGCTTGTCATGAGTGTAAGAGAGGTAATATGGGCTGTGAGCTTTGATTCATTGCTTAAGCCCAATCCATATGTTGATGTTGATAATGTCATGGGGTTATGATCCCAATTGATGAAGAGGAAACGTGGACCATGAATCCGCCTCTTGAAGTAAGGATCTTGCGGGCCATGGGAGTCCAATCCATGTAGTTGAATGAGATATGAGCTTATTTTGGGTTTTAAATAGATTTACCCAAAAAACCAATAATATGTTGATGTGGCATGGGGTGCCAATGAAGTAATGCCACGTGGGCCGAAAAAACAATCCTCAACAACCTTTAGATATAAGGTTGAGGGTACTGCTCCCATGGCGTGAAGCTAGGGTTTGCTGAGGATTATAGTGTACAGGGAGAACGCTTCCACCACTATAAAATTAACCTGGACCTCCACGTCACCGACCTGTATGAGAAGTTTGATCATTCTTTGAGGAACCACCATTTTGTCGTCGAAGTCCATCAGCGGAGAATCACACGCATCCAGGTCCTCGGGCCTCAAGTTTAGTCCCCAGTATAAATCTAGGTACATTATCTCAGCTCCGCTTCCCTATACCCTCCTGACATCATAGCCCCCAATCCTTACAGTAACCACCAGGGCATCATCATCTGGTTGGAGGGTTCCCTGTTTGTCCTTCTCGGTAAAGCTCAGGTTAGGGGGGACCATCACCCTTGCTCTTTTGTGAGTCTGATCTCTGGCCTCCAGGTCAGAGCCTCCCACCACGGACATGACTCTGGAACTTGGCATAACGTCACCCCCTGGCCTGGCTAAAATCACATTAATAGTGCCCGATGCTGGTCGAGGAGTGTTGTTTCCATGCATCACATTCCCCGAGTGTCCGGCCTGTTCTGTAGGCTGATGCAGGAAGTAATTGAGTTTTCCTGCTCTTGCCAACTAGTTGAGGTGATCACGCAGAGTCCTGCAGTCCTCCGTGGTGTACCCTTTGTCCTGATGGTAGTGGTAATAGAGGCTTAGGTTTCTCTTGGACGAATCCCCACCCATCCTGTTGGGCCGCTTAAAGAATGGCTCGTTTTTTATCTTCTCCAGTATCTGGTACACTGGCTCCTTGAATAGTGAATTGACCATTTGAACCCCCGTGGATGTTGTATGACTAGGAAAGTCTCTTGGGGGCTGGTCATTATGGTACCCTCCTCCCCGAGCGTCCCTCTTCTCGGGGAACACTTTAACTTTCCCTTTTCCCTACATCCAGTCCTCTTCTAACCTCTTGTACTTGTCAATGCGATCCATGAGCTGGCACATGTTCAAGCAGACTTCATTGTTAGTGACTTCCTCAAGTCATGCTCAGTCGGAAGGCCCACCTTGAAGGTCCTCACTACCATATCCTCAAAATCTTCATCCACCTCATTGTACATTTCCTAATACCGGTCTAAGTAGGTCTTGAGGGTCTTCCCCTCCCTCATGGCCATAGACAGCAAAGAATCCACTAGCCTGGGGACTCTACTACAGGTTATGAATCTAGTACCGAATTCCCTTGTCAGCTCTTCAAAGGATCCAACTGACCCTTCCTCTAATGCATCAAACGAACGCATGGTGACAAGCCCGAGGCTGGAAGGGAACACCTTGCACATGAGGGCCTCGTTGCTGGCATGGATAGCCATTTTCTGATTAAAGTGGCTGACATGCTCCACGGGATTAGTCCTTCCTTTATAAATGGTGAACGTTGACCAGGAAAAACAGTGAGGGAGCTTAGCCTTGTTAATCCTCTTAACAAAAGGGGACTTAGAAATCTACTGTAGGGCTTTACTCATAACATCATTTCCCTTGGTGTGATGAGAAGTCCCCTTTTCACGTTTGCTGTTGCTTTTCTCCAACTTGTCCTGGCGTGAGGAGGTTGAGTAGGTCTCGCTAGGTGGAGTTCTGGACCTATGCCAGTATGAGCGATCACAGCTCTCCCTTAAGCCCTCACTTAATACGGAAGATGGGCTCATCCTATCACGCCTTCTACACCTCAACTTCCTACATAAATGATCAACCTCCCGCTGCAACGCTAGTGTCTCCTGTTCATGTAAAACATGACTTTTGGACTTGGGACGATTTCGCTCAATACGTTCATTGTGATGAGACTTCACCACAACATTTGGGGTATGTTACCTGTCTCTCCTACGCTCTAAGTTAACGAAAGGGTTCTCCTTCTAAGAGCCAACCGACTCCTCCCTATCCTAGCTAACATTAGCCATAAGTGCTTAGGACAGATCCTTCACAGCTTGTTGTTCCCACAGACGGTGCCAATTGTAAGGACCAAAAAGTTTGTTGAGGCAAGCCCACTTAGAGTAATGAGTCGTATCCTTCAAACTTGGCCCAAATCAATAAAATTTGTAAGAGATGAGAAAGAACAACAATAGTGAGCTCCGCCCGAGGACAGTTGTGGGGAAGAATTAGATTTGCATTCAGAAGTAAATGAGCATCAAGCTTTACACAAAGGCTCCCGAAGAGGCAGGCTTCATATAGAAAGTGATACAGTTTCGCTTTCTTCTTTGTTGCACTCCTCTCTATTTCCTTTTCTCTCTCCTCTTTTTTTTTTCCCTCTCCTTTTCAATGCTCTTTCCTTTCATTATATAGCCTCCTTCCCTTGCATCTTCACCATCCATTTCTACCTAACCCCTCTCCTTTTCCGACACTTGTTTCCTTTCACATCTGAAGAAGATGGTGGTAGGAATCTGCTTAGCTATGGCTTGCACTGTTCAGGTCACTTCCTCATTAATGCGGCTGATAAAGCTATTGTCTTCCAATTAATGCGGATGCAATAGGCTACACCAGGCCTAAAGCTCCCTACTGCTCACTATCTTCCACTCTCTTTAGATCCTTACTTCCCCTCAGAATGTCTCAGAATACCATGATTCATTTCTTCCCCTCCTCGAACGGCTTCTTCCCTTGGACCCGTGACTTACAGCACCTTCACGTCATTACTGCAACCCTTCATCTTCATCCTCAGTCCTCAGGCCCATAACGCAACCCTTCAGCTTCATCCTCGATCCTTGGTCCAGTAACATAACCCTTCATATGATCAAAAGTGAAGGTCTTCCACTTGTCGTAATACTCCCAAATTCTATACCAACTGGTGGATGTCCTGCACGATGCGCGTGTTCGCTATTAGTTATTTTATAATACTCATATATGTTATAATGTTTGGAAAATTAATTTCGATTATGTATTATATGTCACTAAAATAATGATTGAAAAAAAAATTGTAACACAATATATCCATAAGTAACCATAATTAATTAGACTCTAAAAATGCTACTATATGTGCCCTTTTTTGTTTGATTAAGTGTACATGTATATTTAGTTCTAACATTTGACGTTTCCAATATAATTTTTTTTTTATTTCCTTTTTTTTCTTTTTTTAGAAGTATTTATTTTTTTTAAAGAAAACACATAAACTTTTGAAGGCTAAACATCTAAGATTTAAGGTTTATAATTTCTAATTCACAAAACTAAATATACATGCCAAGAGATTAAAAATAAAACAATAATTGAACAGAGGAATCTAAACTTACACTATTTCATATCTCATGTTTAATTTTACTTACATCTGAATACTTTAATCACTTACAAGGATTAAATACTTTCCAAAAATATAAAGAAAGACAAAAAACACATACTTTTTAGAAACCCCATATGTTGTTAAAGTATTGTATCAAGCTTTGATAGTGTTGTTAAGAAGTTTAGATCATATGCACCTAAAACCAAAGCCAATTTCATACTCTTTTTGACACTAATCTCACTCTTTGTCTCTCTATCTCTCTAGTCTTACTTTTCTTTTGGCCTTTTGATATTTTGTGATATTGGAATATATAAAAGAACATGAAAACTAACATTGAATAGAGAAAACCTTTCTTTTTTTAAATTAATGAAATTAAAAGTGGAAGAGTTCAAAAAGTTGGAAAA
The DNA here is from genome assembly GCF_932294415.1 of Quercus robur. NCBI lineage: Eukaryota > Viridiplantae > Streptophyta > Magnoliopsida > Fagales > Fagaceae > Quercus > Quercus robur. The sequence continues at coordinate 71,492,809 of NC_065538.1, read as the reverse complement.
GGGAGTAGAACCAAATCTTTTAATTTTCTGCATTTATGGCTTAAACTAATCATTGATAAGAAGATGGGAGGTGAAAGGCTAAATGAAAAGTACTCATACAAAGCGCCACATGGCAGGACCTCATGCACTCCGCATGAGGTCTCTACTCTTATATATATATATATATATATATATATATTGATTGATGATATGTTTTGTGTGTTTTTGGTCAGTATTTTGCACTGCATCTCGGCCAACATTGAGAAATGTAGACACAAAAGTATGTCTTCTTGTATGGAGAAGTTGTTGAATGAATACTTGTGGAACACTATCTTCACCACTTATGTGAAAATATTCAGCTATTATACTCTTGGGGCTCTTTGTGTGGTTCCCTATGGTGATCAAATTCAAGAGGAAACAATTACTGAATTGATTAAAGATAAAGGAAAAAAAAAAAAAAAAACAGGGTTGTTTCTAGATAACCCCAACCTCCAATTAGATCATTTGGCTAAAACTATCTGTTGTATCATTTATTAAAGTTACCAACTGATTGGACAATCCACCATTAATACAACTACAAGTATAGAAACACCCTCCTATCTACCTACTCTCTACATGTGCTATTTACAATCCACCGCAGAGAAAGAATGCGAAATGGAGGATTTGGATCTCCCTCTTTATGTTTCTAACAGAAACATCTAGGGTTCAATTCTCTCTCCTAATTATAGTACTACAAAAGACAAATTAATGTAGGGACGGGCCTAAGGGGGCCCGGGCCCCCTGGCCCAAAGAAAAAGAAAATTTAGGCTTCACCCAAAGGAAAAAAAAAATTATCAGTTATATATTTTTATTTCTAGAGTTGCGCTTCCCTCTTTCAAAAACTTAGACCCCCTCCCTTTTAATTAGCCTAGCTCAACTAGCAACTACTCAATTCAAAAACTTAACAAAAACAAAACTTTAAAATAAAAGATAAAAATCCTATTCAGCCTAGTATTAGAGTACTAGTATTAAGTGTTCTAAATGCTAAGTGGTTGTTTGGTAATGTTGTTCTAGTAACGTTGTTTGTATTTTTTAGAAATTCGTGTGGGTGAAAAAGTGTGAAAATACATGTAATGTTGTTTAAACACTGAAAACTGTTGCTCAAAACACCCTACTAAACAGTCCCTAAATATTTATTATTTAAAACACCAAATATCGAAAACACTATGGTACAAGACATTTTAAATGCTATATTAAAATAGAAAAAGTAATTTTTGGTTTGTGAAAATAATTTTTTTTGCAATAGCTAATGCTTTTAAGAAACAATATTTTTTTTTTTTTTGTTTTGTCATTGTTAATAGATGATTGCATCTTATTGTATTAAGAAACAATGATTTTGTGCATTTATCTTGGTTGATAGTTTGTTAATACTATATGAATACCTATTTAGTTTTTTTTTTTCTTATACTTAGGTCCCCCTAGTTTGAAATCCTAAGTACGCCTTGTTTTTGGTTTTTTTTTTTTTTTGGTAAAGGGGATAAAAATAAAGAAAACTACACCAGCAAAGGGCCAGTAGGATAGCGCCTACTTAAAAATAACCCAGACAAGTCATGGTTGAAAACAGGGAGGAACACCACAGGGGGATACTCAAAAATGCAGAAAACTTCATCTTGTTTCACACCCTTTCTTACGAGAGAGTCAGCGCATCTATTAGCTTCACGGTAACAATGGCTGAACTAAATCTGTGGAATCTGAATTGCCAGTTGCATATAGTCATCCAGGAGGGGAGAAATAATTGGATTTGTCTGAGTGGGATTTTTAAGAACATCTATTATGGCTTTTGCATCCAACTCTACTCCAACGGCTTGGAATTTTTTGTTCACACAGATGGTAAGGCCATCCCTTAAAGCCCATAACTCCACGTCAAAGCTCGAATTAACACCAATCCTTCTTGAAAAGCCTATCACCCAATTACTGGATTCATCTCTGATCACACCTCCTCCACTAGCTAAACCCGAGTTGCCTAAGGAGGACCCATCCGTGTTTAGTTTTCTCTAATCACTTCTTGGCCTCTCCCATCTAATATTCTTCATTGCAAAACTGTTGGCTTTCTTCCAATCCATGGCACACCAGAAGAAGTCACTGGCTTAACTAATTATATGGTCAGCCAAATTTGGGTTGGGATTACCATCTTGGAAAATTGCTTTGTTCCTTTGCTTCCATATCATCCAAATGGCAAAAAGGAAGACTATGTACTAGGGAGGTTTACGGGGGTAGAAACATTGATCATTCCTTGCATTCATAGATAGCCAAGTATAAAGATCACGTGTGAAAAAAATTCCTATTTGCCTCAGAAATGCAAAGCTGCTTCCAAAGATCCTTGCTACCTCCGCAATCTCGAAGTAAGTGAATAGTAGTTTCCGGTTCATCGTGACATCGAGGACAAGAAGGGTCAGAACTGATTCCTCTTGATGCTAAACAATCTTTAACACCAATACTATTATGAAAACATTTCAAAACAAAGAATTGAATTCTTTGGAGGATTTTTATTTTCCAAATCCAATGCCCCCTAAACTCGTGGTTGACATTCCCCGAAGTTGCCAACTTATAAGTGCTTTTCAGATCAAAATTCCCATGGGTATTTGCTGCCCACGACATTCTATCCTCACTCCAAGCAGCAATGGCGTAGGGAGTAGCTTGATATTCAGAGGAAGATCAAAGGAAAGTTCCGACCAATTCCACCCATTTGCCGCTGTCACTTCCTTCACTTTCAGATTACCTTCCTCCCTGTTCAAAGGACCCTACACTAAATCTCTGATAGGACCTTGTGGAGACCAATTATCCGTCCAGAACCTAAGATTGCTGTCATTCCCAATGACCCATTTTGTTTCAGCATTAAAAACCTCCTGCCCTTTCCTCATACCTTTCCATGCTCGGGAACAAGGAAGTTTGTCGCTGTTGACCGAGTTTGTTCTCGGACGATTGCAGTATTTGTTCCTAAGAACTCTAGCCCATAAGGTTTCTTTTTTTGAATGGAACCTGCAGTTAAGTTTTGCCAACAAAGAGGTATTCCTTCCCCTTGCAGATTGTAATCCCAGACCACCCTCCTTCCTAGGCCTTGTCACCTTCTACCAACCCACCCAATGCATCTTTTTAGAGGCCTCTGTTGAGCCCCACAAAAAATTCTTAATAATCCTGTCTATGCCTTCTAACACTTTACTTGGAAGGTAAGCACACTACATGGAATAATTGGGAATAGTAGACAAGGAAGATTGGGTAAGAACTGTTCTGCCCACAGTAGAAAAAAGGTTTGCCTTCCACCCCAAAAGCTTTTGCTTCATTCTATCCAATATAAAGTTAAAATCTTGGTTCGATTGCCCCTAATGAATAATAGGAATACCCAAATATTTTCCAATGGAAGAAGTTGCTCTAAACCCAAGGAGACCGCATATCTCCTCCCTGCTCTCCAAATCAACATTTAACGAAAAAAACACCCTTGACTTAGACTCACTGATAGTCTGCCTATATTTTTCACAAAAGGTATCAAGCACCTCATGAATGGCAATGCAATTAGCTTGATTGGCTTTAGCAAACAACACCAAGTCATCTGCAAAGAAAAGATGAGAGAAACTCGACCCACTCCTGGACGCTTTAACTGGATTCCACAATTTTGCAATACATTTCCCCTCAATAAGTTGACCCAGAAATTCCATACACAAAATGTATATGTAAGGAGACAGAGGATCTCCTTGTTTGATACCTCTAGAAGGGTCAATAGGCTCCAACATACCCCCATTAAATAAAATAGAGGTTGAGACTATGGAAATGCAGCTCATGATGATCTCCACCAGGTCCATGGGGAACTTGAAATCAAGAAGCCTCTCCCTAATGAATCCCCACTCTAGCTTATCATAGGCTTTTTCGAGGTCTATCTTTATAGCCATGAATCCCTCTTTACCTTTTGCTTTGCTAATGGAGTGGACAATCTCCTGGACTATAATCGCATTATCAATACCCTTTCTTCCTGGAACAAAAGCAGTTTGAAGAGGGGAGACAAGCTTATCCAAGAAAGATCTAATCCGAGCCACTAACACCTTTGTGATGACTTTATAAACAATATTACATAGACTAATGGGACAGTAATTGCCCAAAGTTTCAGGGCCTTGGATCTTAGGAATAAGTGCAATAAGGGTTCTATTGAGATTATCTAGGATTTTTTTTTTCTAAAGAAAATCCCTTTAATTTCCTCAACCAGAGATTTTCCAACCACCAACCAAAAGCGCTGATAAAAACCTGCCTAAAGCCCATTAGGACTAGGCGCTTTAAAAGGCTTCATCGACCAAAGCGCATATTTTATTCCCTCCTCCGTGACCTCAATACAAAGGGATTCACAATCGTCTTCCGAGAGAGAGGCCTGCCCTTGAGTCAAAAGCAGGGGATTCCTCTCTGATAATGCTAGAGAAGAGTAGAAAAGGCCCTCAAAACCCCCTCTAATATGCTCCATCACATCTCTCTCATCATACAGCCACTCCCCTACACTGTTCTTGATGGCCGAAATTTAGTTCCTGCTTTTACTTTATTGTCTTTTAATTCCATCCTAACCGTTATCCAACTCATTAGAACCTAGTTTTCGGACCCACTCTCTATAAATTCATTATACTGGGCTCGTTGGACCAATATCCATTTACACTTTGGGCTTGGGCTCCAAACCGTGTCCTTACAATTATTATTATTATTATTATTGTAGAGTTAAAGGCCCAAATTATATATTGGGCCTTGGCCGAGAGCATGAGTAGTCCGATGAGGAACGAATGATAATGAACGGTTCAGGCTCAGGATTTAATGAGCAAGATACAGATAAGAAGGTTGTTTGAGAAGGAATATCTCCTCAGATACAATAAGTACAACTCAAATATGTATTCCAATGATCAAACTGACCTTCCATGAAACTCCAATGATTGGGACGCGCATCATGAACATACGAGAAGGAGGGGAACCCAAAAATATCTAGGGGAAAGCTGCTACCACCACATTGAATGCACTGTAGCTAGTTTTCTGACCGCACTTATGTGGAGAAAACCTCTGAATAGTGCTGTCTTGGTTACCATAACTCACAAAAAGCCAAAAAGGGTGTCTGATGAGACAAATACTCAGATAAGGGCTTAGATGACCGACAAGTGTTGGATCAAGATTTACCAAAGGGAGCTATATAATGTAAGAGACCCTCCATGAGGAGGGGGAAAAAATAGAGAGAAAGAACACTGTAGCAATCAAAATTGCACTTGTACTCTATTTAGTTGATTTATATGAACACTAGCCTCCTCAGACAAGAAGTTCATTCATATCAGTACTTTTTATTTGTGCATGACTGTCATCCAATTCCATATTAGTCATTGTCCAATTCATTAGAGCCTAGTTCTTTAACCCACTCTCTACAAATTCATTGTTTTGGGCTTTTTAGGCCTAAGTCCATTCATCCTGGACTAAGCCCCAAAACTGTTCCTTACAATTATTATTATTATTATTATTATATAACTCTATATTCTATTATTGGTGTCTTGGCTTGATGATAGATGACAATTATCATGGAGTGGATGTTATAAGAAATTCTATTGTATCTGTATAATTAAAAAAAAAAAAAAAATGTATTCTATCATTCAAAATAAAATATGAAGTGCCAAAATTCTAATAAAGCATTCAAAAATTAAATGAACTTTGAATTCAATTTATATATATATATATATATATAATGGCGTGTAAAATTTTGAAGTCTCAAAAACTTATGTAGTAATAAAATCTTATGAGGTTAACCAAAACTAAAACATCTTCAGTTTATTATAAATACTATAATATAGACATATCCATCAATTTTGGGTGTAAAATACATTACACGATCATTAAAAACCACAACAAAAGCTTCTTCTTCTGTTTTTTCCTCAAAGATAGCATAGGATCAAATCTGCCACTACTACTATAGTACCACAATAAACAACCTTCCAATAGTCCAAATTACATGCACAATAAAATATATAGTCTAGATTACATTCATAATCAGCTACCACTGCATGCAAAGAATGGTTAGTAAAAACCAAAAACAGAAAAAATAAAAATAAAAAGGAAACAATGTTTAGCAACATGCTATCATTTATAAGTAGCATTCTTGAGTGTAATTACTAATTGCCATTCGATAGAGGATAGACAGACATAACAGAAAATTGAGCTTAAGATAATAGAATCAAGAATGATAAACTACTTTTCTTTAGGTCCATTTGGCCGGAGGGATGAAAAAGTGTGAAGATAGAAGAGATTTTAAGTTTTCTCTCATGGAGTTTGGTTAAGAGGAAGGAAAAGCGGAGGAATGAAAAACTCTTTTGTTTGATTGAGAAGCAAAATGAGAAGATAGAAAATAAAATTGATAAAAATTTACTATTATGTCCCTATTAGATAAAACAAAAGGTAAACACATTATATTTTTATTAAAAAATTGTGTACGAATGAATACTTCATTAAAAATAAGCACAAGAAGTTCAAGAACCAAAATTTTGACATGAAAAGAAACAAATGAGAAAAAAAATTAAATTAAAAAAATGAAAGAGAACTTCAAAAAAACCTAAAAAGACAAAAAATTCAAAGAGGAAAAAACCAAAAAAGTTCAAAAAATTGAGTGTTTGCTAGGTGAAAAAAGCAAATAAGAAACCGACAAAAAATTGTTCAAAATGATTGGGTAATTTTGTCCAAAATGCCCAAGACTTTTTGCTCTTCATTTTCATTCTCATTTTCTCCCAATTTGGAGAGATTAAGTTTTGGTAGGCCCGAAGGGAAAACTGCCAGGCCCCACCAATTTTCTCCCCCTTCCCACCCATTTTCTCTCTCTTTTTTCCATTCTCCCCAAAATCACTCCAACCATGCATACTCTTAATCTTTATTTGAAAACTCTACCCTTAATTGCTATAGGTGAGCTATGGCTAAATTTCCATGAAGGAGCGCATGCAGATCTTTCACTTGAGAGTTGAGACCTCTCTTTTGCAAGGTTGTCTAGACTCCTCAAGCATTGGTTGAGACCTCTCTTTAGTCCAGCTGGTCCCATTGTCTTTTTCTTTTCTTTTTTTAATTCCTGAATAATAATAATAATAATAATAATAAACACTCTAGCTTTGATGCTGGTTGACACCTAATAATTGGGATGTGGATGCTCCTACATTAGTTAGACATTACTTCATGCATCACCAGATGATCCTGACTTGGACATGTCATGTTTTAGTACCTTTCTCAAATAGACAGACAATTTACCAGGAAATCAAAGATGAGATATTAGTGGAAAACAACTAACATTAGTGAGTGCATAATATATTGCTCAACTCATACTGAATCACGCAGAGGTTTCAAAAAAAAAAAAAGTAATCACGCAGAGTGGGGAATAATCTTTTCGACTCCCAGTTCTCTTGTCGAACCAGTTCTCTACCATCTGAAGTTTAGGCTTTCCAAAAAGAAAATGAATATAATTAGATTGCACGAGACACAGTTTTTAGTGTCATACTTGCTCAAAAGGAAGAAATATATAGCCTTAGTTCAGCCTAAAATCAAAAGTAAAAGTAAAAAATTAAAAATTAAAAAAAAAATTAAGAAAAGGAGAGTGACACATAGGGAAATGAGTTAGCTTCGGAAACAATTTTGAAAAACTTTTAAATTGTTAAACAGGCCTTTTGGGAGAATTATGAACAAAAACAGAGAAGCAATGGACTTGAAAGCAATTGCACCATATCACAACCTGAAAGTATTCTAAACAAAACGGATATTGATCTTATTCACATAATCTTATAAAAACTTAATGATTATCAGAGAAAAAGGAGATTTGACTTGCTTGTCATTGCATAATCTGTGTGCTTAGGGTCTGTTTGGATTGAACTTATTGTTGCTGAAACTGAAAACTAAAAACTAAAAACTGAAAACACTGTAGCAAAATAAATTTTAAATGTGTAAATAGTACCGTGAGACCCATTTTTAATATTTTTTAATGAATAAAATGGCTGTGGGTCCCATAAACAGTACTGCTACAGTACCGCTACAGTGTTATTTGTCCCCCTTTTTCTGCAAAACACGTGAAATGTTAAAAAAAAAAAAAAAAAAAAAAAAAAAGAAGAAGAAGAAACACATACGCCAGACGCAGTTTCAGCCGAATCCAAACGGCACCTAAATGTCCCGATAAGCCAGTATCTAATACTATGAAATAAGTCCATGGAAGCAGAAAGTTTTGCATTTTTCTACCTCCTGCTTTATCTATATATATATATATATATATATAAAATTGAAACCTCTGCTGGCATCACAATTTTCCACGTCAGCACAATATTTAAAAAGTAAAAAATAAAAACAAAAACATTATAACTCCTCAAAACCCTAGCAACCTTACCCCTCTCTTAAGTTAAGAAATATAAAACTACAGTTTCTACAAATTAACTCTCACTCTCCAGATGTAGGAAGCCCTAAACGCACGGTATAGATTTTAGCTTATAAAGTTCAGTTTTTGTAAGGTTAGTTTTGTTTATATATATAAATTAATACATAGTACTTTGTTCACCATTGAATACTCATATAATCAATTTCCAAGTCAGTGTTCAAGAATTAAACCAAAATTCTAACTGCGCAATCATAAAATATTATTATTAGTATGAATTTTATGGAGTTGCGGTGTTCAGGAATTAAACCAAAATTCTTTTAAATTATCTATAATATTTTGTCCTCCGAAAATTTTCTCTCTTTAATTTTAGTATATTGTGTTTCTAAAGCTATAGAGATATTTTCTTTGGTTTCTGCAAACTCTCTCTCTCTCTCCAGACGTAGGAAGTCCTAAACGCACGGTATAGCATTCAAGATCTACAACGCACGGTATAGATTTTAGCTTATATAGTTCAGCTTTTGTAAGGTTAGTTTTGTTCATATATTAATTAATACATAGTACTTTGTTCACCATTGAATACTCATATAATCAATTTCCAAGTCAATGTTCAAGAATTGAACCAAAATTCTAATGGTGCAATCATAAAATATTATTAGTAGTATGAATTTTATGGAGTTGCGGTGTTCAGGAATTAAACCAAAATTCTTTTAAATTATCTATAATATTTTGTCTTTCGAAAATTTTCTCTCTTTAATTTTAGTATATTGTGTTTCTTAAGTTATACAGAGATCTTTGATTTTGTGAAATAATTTATACTCTCTCCTTTTTTGATTTGATTTACTTACTATCTTTGGCACTTGCCATTGGCAATTACTCAGGGCCACTCTTATGGACTAAATCAACTTATTCTCTAGTCACCATCATTGATAAATGAGAAATCAAATCAAGGTTATAGTTTTTCTATTTGGTTGCTAGGGTTTTTGTTCATGAACTTGCTATTTTCTATTCAAAAATTGCACCTGTAGATCAATATTTATATTTCTTAACTTGGCATTTTGCACCTATGGCTAAAATTTGTGTGGATCTTTGGAAGTTCAAAAATCTTTTCTCCATTCACCATGGTTTTTCATTGAGTAATTTCTCTCTCTTACTCCCCTTGACGAGTTTTGTATTTGACTAGAAGAAAACTTTTTTGCTTTGTAGGTCATGCAGCACCTGTCTCATTTTATTTGTCCTCACCACAAGGAAGACATCTAGGTAAGGCAAATAATTTATTTTAAAGTTTGAATGAAAATTACCAAGTACAAGAGGTAAATCTTTAAGGGATGAGCTTAATTGTTTCTTATTTTCAATAATAAATCATTTTATTGCAATACCGGTAATTGTTTAAGAAATTCAATATGTTCATATCTCTACAGAATAAAGAATAGTAGAAGCCAATTTTACTACAACTACTTAAATTGAGTTGACTTAATTCCGTACAATTACAAAGTATAGCATGAAAGATAATGGAATTAATTGTTGTAATTTTTATTCTTTCCATGTTTTGAATTTCCTCTATATTATTATTACAACTGAGCAAAGATTGAGAAAGTAACATTACTACTCTAATTTGAAGTTTAATGCGTCCTTCTCAAGTCATGGTCTTTATATATATTTGCAGTTTATATTTCTAACCATTGATAAGAAATTAAGGCTCAGTTGCACAATATGTGTAAATTCTTCAGAAGGCTATTTTAAATAGTAAGTCAATGTGTCTCTTACATTTAGGTATTAGTTAGAATTGTTTTCAAATGATTGTACCAATAAAAGTAAATGTGTATAAATTCTGTTTAACCATCCCATGCATTGCACGGATTAGCGATTAGTTTATATTATATCTATACAAACAGACAACAAAAAGAGCAATGACATTGCAAACTTCATCCAACGATGCAAAAAGAAGGGTGAACAATAAGAGAACTATAGCACCTTCTTTCATAGTCTAATGACAATCATCCTATAATCTGTACAACCTGAGGACAAATATTTCTATGTGTAGTCGAAAAACCCTTTCAACCCAGATCTTCAGATGCAACTATTTCACCGAGTACCAAAGCTACAACCTACATGTTCTTGGGTGATGACATGAAGGCGATCTTGCATGACAGCCATAGATGGATAGAGTGGGAAACACAACCGATAAAAGCACGTTTGAGATGAAGGCAAGCGATCATGAGACTCCGTGGACCTGTATATGTAAAGCCGGGAAGCCAATCCACGGAAACCTTCCACTGGTAAATATTTCACAGAGGTCCAGAAAAAGAGAAGAACCTTTCTCTGCTCTGCGGACATTCCCCCAACAATCTGCAAATTTTTTAAGCAAAGATAATTTAATTACCACATCAAATTGGCAACAACTATCAATCCCTATTCATATAATTTTATTATTAGTTAATAATAGAGAGATCTCCAGCTACTTCAAATTCAACATTGCTTGACTGTTTTGGCTCAAAGTCTGCTAAACACAGGTTGTTGACCTTTTAAGGCTTTCAATATCTACTTATCTAATAAATTGAGAGAGAATTGTTTGGAAATGCTACTGCCTTGTCAACAGGCAGGTCAAGGTCTTAAGAATTTGCTAATGGACCAGCACGAGTTACGCTGTCATTAATTATACCTTGCCATGGAGCCAGAGACAGTCTCACACTGTAAACAATATACAAGATCAAACAATTGTCTACGCAAATTCAAGGTAAGCTTATTGATATTCTATCATCTAGGATTAGGCTACACATATCATGTGTTGTTACCATTTCTGGCCCAAATAACAATTCCTTCCTCCATAAGAATGGGTGAGATCAAAGTTCAAGACCTACAAGATGGGTTTCAACTTGGCATTAACCAATAAATAAATAAAATCTTGCGGTGTTGCTTGAATTTTATCTATGGCAATCTCATTGTGGTTCTACATATTTCAAGTCTAGGATAGTTACAGGTGTGCTAGGCACCCAAAATATTCCAATAATTCTAAAGCATTTCTGCCAAGGAGCTCTTGCTCAAATAGCATCTCCTTCCCATGTAAGAGTTCGGTGGTGGGTGAGGCTGTTGGTATGAGACCCATCAGAAGCATGTGTAACTCAAAGAATAAAAAAATAAATTAAATAAATTAATTCTAAAGAATTTCTGTTCATTCAGCCCGATCATTGGGTCAAACCCTGATTGAAAAGATTCGATATGTTATCAGGTAGTATTCACCAATATGACAATGTCTTTTATTAATCTTCTAAATTCATCAAAAATCAAGGAAAAAGAAAGCAATCCCTTGTCCTTTACCCAAATGTTATAAAAGTAGTAAGTTTCATAATTGCTCTCAAAACTCACAGCAGAACCCTGAGAGCCTAATGGCATACCTATTTTTTGGGGATAAAAGCATACAAAGGCCTTATAGTACTTCTTTGTCAATTCCAAGCATAACATGGGTAAATCTCTCTCTCTCATGCCTTTATACTAGTCACCTCAATAAGATCCAATCCGAACACTCGAGCTTCAATTAAGAGAACATCAGTCTACTAATACAGGGCGGGCTGCCTTGTGATAGTAGCCCCAACTTGTTGAAATGGGCAGGAATGGAACAAAAGAACTATGACTGAAACCAAAATAGCTTCCAGCAAGCAATGACCAACATTTTCAAAGAACTTCCTGGGACACTAAAGTTTAGGCATTCCAATTGGAGGTTCAGGTTCATCAAGGTCAAACCCCTGTTAAGAGGAAGGCAACTAAGCAACTATTTGTGCCCCAACCTTGGACTGGCTACTAGAAATCCTACTAATGACAGTCTAATCCCTGCAACTACCCACTCATCACATGAGCAAAAAACTTCCTAAATAAAGTAGTAATTCACTATAATTCTCTTTAATGATGAAAAGTTGCTAGCTATTCCATACTAAAATCAGTTTTAGCGACAATAGCAGATGCAACTTTTGAGTTTTATGACTTTATCTAATTCCAATTATAAAACTCCACAATATTATCATTCTTCTAAGTAATAAAAAATTATCATGTTTGAACAAATACAATGCTTATATGATTAACTTCTACATTCCATTGTGTTGCACTATCGAATCAGATGTAAGCATGTATGTACACACGAGAAAACTCTTGCACCCTACTTCTGTTATGAGAAAAGCAGCTCACCTTGTCAGAAGTGAACTCCAACATCTACTTCCCCTCTATATCCTTCCTTTTTTCGCTGATGTAGGCGTCCAGGACTTCTGTTTTTCCTAGAGTGCATCAGTTTGGTATCAGAGCAGGTCTGTCATTCTCGATCATTTGAATTTTCTACTACCATGGAAACAATAAGTGGAAGAGTTCGCCAGAGAAGACTTTCAAACCAACAAAGAGATGATTTGTTATTATGGATTGCTTAATAGCTTGAAAACCTCACTGATTGAGTTACTCATTTAGAAGTTGGAAAGACAACAGATTCTACAATATTGATTAATCAAGCTATGGCAGGTTACAAAGAACCTAGTAGGCAAAATCCAGAGAGCAGCAAAACAGGTGTGTCTAGGAGATTCAGGTATCAAAAACAAGAAGTCAATCCTAGACACTCCATTCACAACGACAATGGGGAGATGATTGAACAAGGAGTTTACAGTATGGCCAATGATAACATTACTATGTGAGAATTGATATTCCCGATTTTTCTGGAAAGCTTGCTCCTCATTCTTTCTTTGATTGATTAGTTGCAATGGAAGATTATTGTGATTAGTATGGTATGAGATCGAAAAGTATGGTCAAGGCCTAAGCACATGGAGTATAATACGGGGCACTCTTAACAGAAAGGAAAAAAAGAAGAAGAAAGAAATCAGACGTCAACCAAATTACAAACTATCCAAAAAAGACAATAGATACGAATCAAAGGCAGAGGACTGCAAAGAAGCCTATTCACATCTGAATAAATTGCCCACTATATGCAAGTGCAACACGAGCTGGATTACCAAGCATTCTGTCTTTATAAATGTGGTAACTCCTCTGTCTCCAAGCAGTCCACATCAAGATTGAACAGCTCTCCAGATATTCAACTGGTCCTTTTTCACACATAGAGCAGCCCAGCTTAGTAGTAGATCTGATATTCTCCTAGGCATCATCCAACTCACACTGAAAAGACACAATAGGAAATCCAAAGCTCTCTAGCAACGCTACAATATAGGGATAGATGGTTAATGGTTTTCTCATCAGACTAGCACATGCTACACCAATCTAGCATAACAATGCTCTTTTCTGCAGATTAACCATAGTTAAGAGTTTGCTCTTCATTGTAAGCCACATAAAGAATCTGACACGAGGAGGAGATTCAACTCGCCACATAGTTCGCCAAGGGAAATGTTGATCCCCTCCTTTTCTCAAAGCTTTATAATAATTATTAACTTTGAAGCCCAGAGCTCTAGAAATAGTCCAGGTCCTCCAATCCTCTCGAGACAAACATATCTTAAAAGATTACAAATCTGTCAAGAAAGAATCCATGGATTTGAACTCCCAATTATGCACAGCTCAATTAAAAGATGGGTTCCAATACAACCATTTGACACATCCAAATAGTCAGTCACCTTCGCCTCCTTGTCTAAGCAATTAGAAAAAGTTCTGGGTAATGATCCTTGAAGATCTCACTGTCTTATTCCCGGTTCCCACTGCATATTTTTGCAAATTTTGCACACTTGGAGCATCCCTTGCTTATGTGTTTCCATAGATTCACACCATATGTAAGCCCCACACTATCTGTACACCAACCATCCTGGCATATCCCGTACTTAGTTTCTATCACCCACACCAGAAAGAGTTTGTCTCCACCCCAAAGTGTCATAACCATTTCCCTAACAACACTTGATTAAATAGCATCAAACATCTAATCCCAAACCTCCCTCTTGCTTGGGTAATACACCGAATCCCAATTAACTAAATGGAACTTAAACTCATCCGCCAAACCACCCTAGAGAAAGCCCCTTTGATTTTTCTACATTCTATTTGCAACACCAAAAGGGAGGGGAAATAAGGACCTAAAACAAGTAGGGAGACTTAGACAGCATACTTTTAATTGGGGTGAGCCTTCCCCCTTTTGACAAAGACAAATGTGGTGGCGCAACATTGAAAAACACATGCTCATACTTGGTCAGCCTTCAATTATTCATTGGGGGAAAAACGAAGCTTATACAAAAAGAGATACCTTCTGCTTGATTATAAAGATTCTTTAAATGATCGGTTGATTCAATTGAAACAAGGATCTATTATGGTTGAAGATTACACCAAGAAGTTCAGAAACCTCCCAATTCACTGTCAAATTGATAAAAATGATCTTCAACTTTTATCAGGATACAAAGCTAGCCTTTTCCCTGAAGCAAAAAGGGAAATGACTATAGTTTGATTCTTTCGCATTGATGAAGTCTATCAAATGGCATTTAAAATTGAGGACCATGTCAAGCAACCATTGGCATATCCCGTACTTAGTTTCTATCACCCACACCAGAAAGAGTTTGTCTCCACCCCAAAGTGTCATAACCATTTCCCTAACAACACTTGATTAAATAGCATCAAACATCTAATCCCAAACCTCCCTCTTGATTGGGTAATACACCGAATCCCAATTAACTAAATGGAACTTAAACTCATCCGCCAAACCACCCTAGAGAAAGCCCCTTTGATTTTTCTACATTCTATTTGCAACACCAAAAGGGAGGGGAAATAAGGACCTAAAACAAGTAGGGAGACTTAGACAGCATACTTTTAATTGGGGTGAGCCTTCCCCCTTTTGACAAAGACAAATGTGGTGGCGCAACATTGAAAAACACATGCTCATACTTGGTCAGCCTTCAATTATTCATTGGGGGAAAAACGAAGCTTATACAAAAAGAGATACCTTCAGCTTGATTATAAAGATTCTTTAAATGATCGGTTGATTCAATTGAAACAAGGATCTATTATGGTTGAAGATTACACCAAGAAGTTCAGAAACCTCCCAATTCACTGTCAAATTGATAAAAATGATCTTCAACTTTTATCAGGATACAAAGCTAGCCTTTTCCCTGAAGTAAAAAGGGAAATGACTATAGTTTGATTCTTTCGCATTGATGAAGTCTATCAAATGGCATTTAAAATTGAGGACCATGTCAAGCAACCATTGGCCAGGCTTTTTGGATCTCAAGATGGAGAATCTGCCTCTAAGAAGCTGACTGATAGTTATCGTTCCCATAGGCAGTATCCCAAGAAGCAGGACAAGTGCAACCAAGAATTTACCAAATAAAAACATGATTAGAAGTTCAGGTAAGAGAGGCTGGGGAAGGCAACATTTTGCTCCTGTGTCCAGCCAAGAATCTAAATCTTTGAGACGAAAAAAAGCGAGTGCAAACTAGCAAAGAGAAGCAGAAGAAGAACTGCATGTAGAACAAGAAGCAATGCAATAACCAGAATTCTGTGGCGCACTTTAGTAGGCATCAAAGTACATTGAACAAGACAATTTTCCTGTAACTAGCATCGTTTCCAAAGGACAAATTCTATTGGCCATGATTTGGAGGGAAGTTGAGAGATTCTTAATCATTGTCATATTTGTCAAGTTTCCAAAGGACAAAAACAAAATACATGGGTGTATACCTATGAAGCACTGACATGGCTACAAAGCCGCTGCTGCCCATGCATTGGTGCAGCGTTGCATTTTTTTTTTTTTTTCTTCCTGATACGTGCCAATTCGCGCTGACTCAGGCTGAGGTGCGAATCGGGACGATTCACGCCGATTCAGGTCATATTGGCTGAAACCGCCGAAATAGGCCAATTCAATCCATACCGGCGCTGATATGGCCGATTCAGACTGAAACGCACCGTTTCAACCCAAGCTTTAAATGGAAAACTCTAAACTCTCGACCCTTTTGTTTTTCGATCTTTGCTCTCCTCTCCCTCTCGGCTCTGTGCTCTCCACCTCCCTGTGCTCTCCACCTCCCCTCTGTACTCTCCATCTCCCCTCTCTCTCACAGAACCATACTTAGAGCCTAAGACAATTTCAAAGTCTCACTCACACACTCACTGACAGCCTCTCTGCTCTCTGTCTCCACCATCTCCATCACTCGGTTTCAAGTTTCAACTCTCAAGCTCACCGACCCAACTCTCAACTCAGGTATCAAAGCTTTCATTCTCAGTTTCTCAACCTCCATTATACTCTCACATGCTCTATTACTCATTGTGATTTGATTTTTTAAAATTTTTTTATATAAGCTGCCTGTAATGTTGTGAGTTGTGACTTGGGTTTAAATTTATGAACAACATGTTTTAGTTATTATCTACTATTGCTCTTAAATTTGGTATATGTTTATATAATGTGAAAAGGTATGCTTAGCAATATATAAAAAATATAAATAAAAATATTTTTAATAATTTTTTAGTCGCCGCACCCACACCCTACTTTTTCAAAAATTGCCAAGTCCTGCACCCGTACCCGCACCCGCACCCGAATCCGGAAACGCACCTGTGCTTCATAGGTGTATACTCCACTTATAGTACCTCAAAAGCCTTGGGATAATATGAATATGGATTTTGTCCTAAGGCTTTTTGAGGTACATGCGAAAAGTAGGATCTTACAATCCTTGATTCAATCCAAAAGGCTCATTCACTGATCCTGTAGGATCCCAATATATCTATATTACTATTTAAGGGGCTTCCCCTGTTTGGGATCCTCATTTTTTTGGTTCAAAAATGCCTCTACACCCCTATGTTTAAGTACAAACAAAACTAAAGGACAATCCGGTAAAAATACAACTCTTACTCTTACTAAAACATTGCCTAAAAAATAGGGTCACTCTCCTGTTGATTTTCAAATTGCTTTATCCACTATAAATTAGATTCTCAAAATAAAAATTATATATATAAAATAAAAACATAGGATTTTTTTTCCTACAAAAAATATATTTATTTATTTATTTGATAAGTAATAGGATCCCAATATTTTAACAACTTTGAATTTCATCTTGCCTACATGGACAAACACTGCCATGTTTAATTTCCAACTTAGCATGAAATTGCATTTTTGAGATGCGATTTCACTGGATACGCCTTCTGCAGATGTCACATCTTGAAGATGCAAGTTTAAAAGGTGTTGTATTCTTACACTATGTTTCAAGTAATAGGCATTTTACACTTCTAAATTAAAAATACAATTTCTCACCAAATGACTCCTGTTAACATGAAAGGTGTAAAAATATGATTTGTGGAAAAAAATGTGAGAATTATGGAACTTTTTGAACTCACATCTTCAAAATGGGAATTCAAGTAAACTCAGTATGTGCCTTAGAAGGAAATCATTTGTAAACATGGGAAAAAACCTAAGGAGAGGAAAACACATAAATTTAATAAATTAAAATCCTGCAAGCACGTACCTTCCAGAACCAGAATATCTGAGGATCAGTTTCTTTGTAGCCATTGTACTCAGTATGTGCCTTCCAATCATCAACACAAATAGCAGTTTCACTTCCATGAAGCATCCAATCAAGATCTTCAAGCTCTAAACTTTGGAAAAAGAACTTCTGGAGCTTAGAGTTGGAAAGAATTTCACCAAAGCCTTGTGCAAATTGTGATACCTGGTCTGAGATAGATGTGACAAAGCGATGCTCAATAAGAAGCCTAACATATTCCTCCCTGTTCTGGCTATTCACAACCTTGCTTTTCCCACCAGGGCAAAGCTCCACAACTTTCCTGGATCCAAACTCCTCAACTTCTCTAACAAATGTTAGTCCTAAAGCATCTGAATCAATAAAATCAGAATCCATATCCAGAATCTGTTTGCAGCTATTATACAAGCATGGATCTGCATCCCTTATATCTTCCAACGAAATGTACTTCCCAGCCAATTGCAAGAAAAAGACACGATCAAAGACAATGCCTACTTGAACTTTATGCATCAAAGCTAATGCAATCACCCGACCAGAGAAGCTGAAATACTCAAGGTGCATGGGATCCACCCTTGATGCTGCATACAGAAGGAAATGGATGAACAAATCATAATTGTCTCTGGAAAAAGAGTTCTTTGCCTCAATATAATATTTACTTAAACAAAATGATAAATATTTTTATAATTACAAGTGTAGAACTCTTTTAACAGAAATAGAAGCATAACTCAGAACTCTGAATCAGGGAAATTCTACATGATGACACAATTCCCAAAAAAATGAGTAATACCAATATAGGTTCAATGGCAATTTGATAGTGACCGAACCAAGTTTACAATCTAATATCGAACAGCTTGTTCTAGAAACTATTGTTTTGTAACTTGTTGAAAGGAGGGCAATACAGCCTCATCACAGGTAAACAATTCATTACGTAAAATAATACCATTTGCCCATGGGACTCAATCTTGAATATGATAACTGTGCATTCTACATACAGATTAGATTATTTGTATTTCTTAACCAACCGTTCGCAGGTCTGATTCTGTTATGATTATCTTCTAGTTTTCTTATTGAACTTTTGAGACGTAGGTTTTTTGTATCAATAACATATCATCTAGCCAGGTTTACATTGACACATACAAGAACCAGAATATACAAAAACCACAACAGACTGAGAACCACTCTGTCAGTCCTCACCATCATTCTTCCAATCCTTCATAAACATCAACAAAACATACAACCAGCTCTAAAGACAAGAACTGACTTCTGCAAGACTCTTATCTCTCTATGCTTGCAGGTCTGGTTCTGTTATGATTATCTTCTAGTTTTCTTATTGGAATTTTGATGCATGGTGTTTTTTTTATGGGTAATTAAATTTTTATCAAAAGAAAATAAGAAAGGTACATACTGCTCCCCTGGTACACAGGTTGTGTATAAAGGGGAAGTCAAAAATTATGCAAATGAACACAGATCTAGGAAATCCAAAGGGAAAAAATATGCAGACCACTCATAGCAGTCATCCAGTCAAACAAGGAAAGCAAAAGGAAGCGTTTCAGCCCAATAATGGTATGCTCCTCCCCCTCAAAAGTTTGAAGATTCCATTCTCCTAAATAGTCCACATAATACACAACAGAATTGCCTCCCAAATAACTGCTGCCCAATGTTGACCAACCTCTCTCCTCCAACAAGCCAGCAACTCCACCACATGCTTAGGCATCACCCAAGAGACACTAAACAAGCTAAAATCGAAATTCCACGAGCTCTATGCATAAGAACAGTGAAGAAGCAAGTGATTCACCAATTCCCAACTATTCTTACTCATGCAATAGCAGTTAACAATGCAAATATTCCTCTTCCCCAAATTATCCAATTTCAGAATCTTACCTTTGGCTGCTGCCCAAGTGAAGGGGAAAAAAAAACTTTGTGAGGAACTTTCACCTTCCAAATACTTCTCCGTGTAAAGGACTGAATACCTCCATCGATAAGGACTCTATAATATGATTTAACTTCAAAAGATCCCTTCCTAGTAGGCCTCCATGCCATTCTATCTCCCCCCTCCGCTCAATATATCTGGAATACAAAAGAGCATGGAAATATTGTAGGTTCTCTAATTCCCAATCATTAACCAATCTAGTGAAAAGAATGTCCCAATGGATATCCCCATTTAACAAACGCATCCTTTTTCCATGCAATACAATACTTTTGATTCATGATTTTTGTGTAGAAATAATACATCATCTAGCAGTTTACATTTACTCATACCAGAGCCATAATATACAACTCTACACTGAGAACCAGTCTGTCAATCCTAACCACCATTCTTTCATTACTTCATAAACATCAAAAAATCATAGCACCAGCTCTAAAGACAAGAAAATCTTCTGCAAGACTCACCTTTCTATGATCTCCACTCTCCACAAGATTCTAATTATCCACAGAAACTTAAGCAAATGAAAAATCAAACAATTAGACTCACACAAACATGTTGAAAATCTTCTAGCCTCATTACCAGTCATTATTCCAACTTCTACATAAATTAAACATATACGTCAAACACATGTTGATTGAAATCCAAGTTCCAACACTCCTAAAAATGTATAACACTTGCAAATTTATTTTTGTTCCCATAAGACACAACTGAGAAAAATGAAGATTACAATTTAAGTATAATAATGATCATATATGGTTGTATGGGATGATGCAACATATTACTGTTTTCTTACAGATACAACTTTGACATTTGATAATGTAAAAAAACCAGATTGAAATCACGTGGGCTCAAACCCCCACCCTGGGCTGCGAAGGTGCAACCCAAACACACCACAAAGGATGGATAAAATTCCCCACATGGGTTTTCCCCACCCTGAAGATAAACAGGGTGAGGACACGCTTTTTTTTTTGCTTCTCTTGAGTGTGTGTGTGTATTATTAATATATATAATTTAAAATTTTCATAAATACTCTATTTTCATCACCCAAAACACTTGGAGGCTGTTTGGTTCACCATTTTAAAATGTGTTTTCAAAAAGGGTAAAAACCAGTTTTGAAATAGATTTCCAAAAACATGTCTTTGTATAGGTTGTAAATGTGAGAAACAAAAGAGTTAAAAACTGTTTGGCAAAAGTATATCTCTTTCAAGTTTTTGTTAAAAACACAACCCCCAACCTTGAAAACTTCTAAAAAAAAGTTTCAGTTTAGGGTTTGCAGAGTAAATCTAAGGAACCATTTTTAAGTTTGGTTTTTTGAAAACAATTCACCAAACAGGGTTTTTTTATGGGCCCCCATCACCTCATTTTGTTTTTAGTGATGAAAACAGTTTGTAAAATGACCAACCAAACCAGCCCTTGTTCTATCTATCTTATTACTCTCACTACCATCCCCTCTTTTCTCTTTCATCTCTACATTATCAATGTCAAAAACATCTCATTATGGTTAGTAAATAGCTCCAAAAAGCCTTGCCCTGTTGCCATCCCCGCAACCCTCCCCCCCCTCCCCAACAACATAGAAATTCTTGAATCTATATCAATATCAACAATTACACAAACAGCAATGTAACAGAAGGTTATACACAAATGTCTGAGTCTATACTAATATCAACAATTTCACAAACAGCAATGCAACAAAAGATTTTGGTCACTCGTTCATCATCCGTCATAACAGCACTCAAATTCTTGAGTCTATTCCCATATCAACAATTACATAAACAGCAATGCAACAAAAGGTTTGGGCATATCATTCATCATATGTAGTAACAACACCCCCACCCCCCCTCCCCCCCTCCACACAAAAAAAAAGAAAAAAAAAAAATCATTCATCACGTGTGGTTATACCCCCCAACACAAATTCATGGATCTATACCCATATCAACAACTACACAAACAGCAATGCAACAAAAGACAATTCACAAATTCCTGAGTCTGTACAAAAATCAACAACTACGCAGTAATATTCCCCCCCACCAAAAAAAAAAAAAACCAAAACTAACCAAAACAAACACAAAAATTCTTGAGTCTATACCCATATCATTAATTGCACAAACAACAATGTAACAAAAGGTTTTGGTAAATCATTCCACATATGTGGTTATATCTCCTCCAAACACAAATTCATGGGTCTATACCCATATCAACAACTACACAAACAGAAATGTAACAGCACAAATTCCTGAGTCTGTGCCCAAATCAACAATTACACTAACAGCAATACAACAAAAGGTTTTTGGTTGATCGTTTACATACGTCGTAACAACACACAAATTCTCACATCTATACACTCTATCAACAACTATACAAAAAAGAATGCAACAAAAGCTTTTGTCGATCATCCATAATACACCCCCCCCCCCCCCCCCCAAAAAAAACCACCCAAACAAAAAAATGAGAAGCATGGAAATCAACCAAATTAAATACAGATCAATAAAAGAATGTATTAGAAGCCAACTGAAGCTTACTTGGATTAGGATAGAATCTTCTACGATCATTTGGGCATGCCACAAAAAGAGCGTTTTCTGGGTTAAATATAGCTTGGCATACCAAAAAAAACCATTCCCGCAATACACCCGGACCTGTAGCTTCCTCATTTTTGAACTCCATAAAGAGACCAGCATGTAGAGATTCGGATTCTGCCCGTTGTATATACTCAAATGATTCTGCCAACAATTGAGACCTGTCAATGAGCATCTCATGCAGTTCCTCGTAGTCTTCTTTAGCCTCCGGAAACATCATCATAGCCAAATGCCTTCTAGACTCAGAATTGGTTACATCCTTCCGCTCAAGAAGCCACTGATGATCGTCCGCACGCTTTGCATATTTAATAATTAGAGCACAAAGTGCCGTTTTTGAAAGCCTCAAAACCGTCCAAAACTGTTCTTCAGCACCCTGATAAATTTTTGAAATGCCATGCAGTTCCTTCAAAATGGCAAGATACTGAGACCATCCCAAATATACAACTTCGCCTTCCCCAATCAAGTTCCCATCCATTCCTCGTAGGCACTCATCCATTCTATTCAACAAATCAATAAATATATGATAAAGAAACTCGAGCTCCTGTGCCAACACTGGATGCTTATATCCTTCTCCCTCAACAAACGTCACCGATATGGGACCCTCAAAACTCACAAGAACCATAATCATAGTCCTCAAGGGGAGGACAAACGCTGTGAAATCACGAACATCACTCGACAGTGGCCCTGCAGTACCAGGGGTTTCCATACTCAATCCTAAATCCCTACACAACCTACTCGCCATCTCGCTAATAAACGGGAAAATCTCTTCCATCACAATGGCTTCACCACCCCTAACTCTTTTCATCGAAGGTCTAATCAACTCTAACATCATGCCAAATGTACTCCGGCAAGATAAATACAAAGGGTCGTCATCTCCAGCTCTCCTAAGCAACTTACAAAACTCTAATACTATTGGTGCACAATAATTATGATGACTTTTTGGCAACGAATTTTGACTAATATCCAAGAAATGCCTAATGGCACTATCAGCACAGTCACTGTTACCTTCCTCCATGGACATGTAGAGCATGACCAACGCGGCCGGAGCCGAAGACGACATAAATATCTGCAAATGCCCCGCCGCCAGCTTCTCCTCCTTTTTCGGAGTGGCCGACAAGTACTCACTCATCCTCGACTTGATGTGATCGGCGGCGGCAGGGACGGCCTCGCCGCGGCAGAGCCGGCGGACGATGGAAACCATTTCGTCGATGACTTGCCAAGCGTGACTATGCTCGGTGCTACGCATACGCCCGACGAGCTGCAATCCGGCGTCGTTTTCGATGGAGCACTCGGCGAGCGAGCGTTCCCACTGGAGCTGTTTGCCACCGTATATGAGCCTTTGCTCGTGGACCGGGATTCCGGTGACCAATTGGATTCGCTCGTGGAGCGATTTCACGGTATCGTGAGGGTAAGCTTGGATTACCCTAGTCTTACCCTCGGAGATCATTCGGATGAAGAATTGCAAACGAGGCGACTCGGAATGAGTCGACTCGGCCGAGTCAGTGGCCGATTGAGCATCGGAAACCCTTGAACTGGATTCCACAGTGGTCGCAGCTGTAGTCGCGGTTGCGGTGGTGGCGGTGGGGTGAGGATGAGAGTCGAAAGAGGAATTGACGGCGTTAGGTTCGTCTTTCCTCATTCTAACGGAGACTAACTCTGCAAAAACGTCGTTGTCTTCGTCGTCGTATGTGGGACCACCATAATCGTCCAATTTGCGCTTCGACAACAATCGCGGCTGGTCGACGGTGGTGACGCCAGCTGGCTGTTCTTCTTCCTCTTCAAACAAAGGAACAGATTCTAAGGCGGTTGTGGTGCTGGCGGTGGTGGTCGTGGTGGAGCCGCTGCGCTGAGGGACGCAATCGACGGAGGGGGATTGGTCGAGAGACATTTACGGTGGACCTGATAACATCGGAAATTGGAAGAGGTTTTTGTTTTTTTTTTTTTTTTTATCAAAACTTGTAAGACTGAGAGAGAGTCCAAGGCAAGGGGCCAAAATGGGTAGCTAACCATAAATTTTCAACTCATAGTCAGGAGGTAACGTTTGTAAATTATATTTTTTACTAGCATCTCGAGTCTAAGAAACTAAGTCTATAAATTTAGCATTTATCATCTCAAAATCCAATTTTATAATATATAACACACCACTTTACAACATCCCTTTCATCAAAACTTCTATTTTTTTTTAACACTTCATTTAAATATTCTTTCTTTATAATTTTTTATTCTTTTTTATTTTTCCTCACTCTTTCTCTGACTCTCTCTTCTTTGTGTCTCTCTTTCACAACCCAGCGCCGTCGGCCACCATATCCACCCACCTATTTCACAACCACCACATCCACCCACCATTGCCGCAACCACAACCACCACAACCACCCACCATCGCCGCAACCACAAACAACAGCAGAGAAAAAAAAAAAAAAAACCTTCACATCCAAAGCCACAAAATCAAAGAATCATCCCAATCAAAGAATCACAAAATCACAACAAAGACCCAAAATAACCCCGATCAACCCACACCCATCTCTGAACCACCCCAATCAACCCACACCCAGCACCCAAAGCCACCCCGATCAACCCACGAACCTAGCCACCGAAATCAAGAACCCACCAAAATCAATCAAAACCACTAAAATTAAAACTCACCGATATCAAATCGCAAAACCCACTCACTGAACCATCGCAGAGACCCACCACGAACCACCGCAGCCCAACCACACCCAGCATCGCATCCCGGCCACACCCAAGACCCACAAACTTGAGATTCAGAGAGAAAGGGAAACAGAGAGGTGGAGAGAAAATGAAAGAAAGAGTAAGAAGGAATGGAAGGAGAGCACGAGATCGGTGGCAGCATGTGACGGAGAGCACCAGAAGGAGAGAGGGACGAAGAGCACGAGAGAGAGTGAAAAGGAAGAAAAAAAAAAAAAAAAAGGGAGCGCATGGAAGAGAGAGAGAGAGAAATTAATAAAAAATTGATAGCATTGTGCTACGGTGCAGTGTGGTGGAGCAAGGGCAATTTCTCCTTTCTCTCCATGCGTGTTTGTGTGTGTTTGAAGATAATGACACCAAAAGGCAAGCAAGATTATGTGAGATGTATCATAGAAAAAGCTAGATTATGGTAGAAAAAGAGTAGAAAATGAGAGAGCTGGAGAAAGAAATAGAGAGGGAGGTTCTGGAATCAACTGGAAAGTAAAGGGGGAAAAAAAAAAAAAAAAGGAGAGGATGAGATATATGGGTATACGTGTGTGATGCAGAAAAAAAAAGAAAAAAAAAAAAAAAGGAAACGTATGGATGAAAGAATGGAAATACTACCATAATATTTTTACAATAAATCTTAAGTAACATATTGTTATTAGCTAATATTGGTGAGTAAAAATATAATTTCAGTCGTGGGTTCAAATTAGAATTAGTAACAACTTTTCATATAAGATTTTGTTATAATTCTTATGAAAGTATTGTGAAAAATGTTGCAAATATAACACTTTTCTTTAAAAAATATAATTGTTGAGAATAAATATAGAAAGAATAAATGATGATAAAAAAAGAATAAAAAATGAATGAAGAAATAATATTTAAATGAGATAGAAGATGAAATAGAGAATCTATTAAAAAGTGTATTAGAAAAAGTTGGTAGTTAAAAAGTAAGAACCATTGTTCATTCTCCAAACAGTACTAAAATTTGGAGAATCTACTGGAAATGCTCTTATAAAAAAAAATAAAAAAATAAAAACATCTTTTAAGATTTGCAATCCTTTATAAAAGCATCAGCATTGGAAAATTCCAATTCTACTTTATTTTACTATTCCAAAAAGTCACTTTATCATTATACCATCCTATTTTATAATACCTCCACCATCCCAAAATTCTATTTTTATTAAAATATTATTTTTTAATCTTTCTTTATTATTTCTTTCCAATTTCCAACCGTCACTTTTTTTTAGACTTGATTTTCCTAGGCTTTCCAAGTCATTTTTTTTTCCTCTCTTTCTCCCTCAACCTCTAACACCGATTCAACACACAGAGCCACACACACATAGCCATGATACACCGATCAACCTATCCAAACCCATCACCACACACACACACAAACACGAACCATCCAACCATCAACAAAGCCACACACACAAACATAAACCATCAACAGAGCCACACACACAAACCATTAAACCAGTTGGAGCAAACTATGGCCACCACACCCACCACCGAAGCCACCGATCAAAAACCCACGCCGCCGATTTGAAACCCACCGGAGCAAACCTATTAAAAAAAAATCATCACTAGAGCCACCATTGGAGCTACCAATGATCAACCCAATCGATCCACCCACCGATTAACAGATCCACCGTTTCAAACCCAC
Organism: Quercus robur; assembly: GCF_932294415.1. Taxonomy (NCBI): domain Eukaryota; kingdom Viridiplantae; phylum Streptophyta; class Magnoliopsida; order Fagales; family Fagaceae; genus Quercus; species Quercus robur. The sequence continues at coordinate 71,466,189 of NC_065538.1, read as the reverse complement.
CATCAACCGATCCCAGCCCACCGATCCAAACCCAGCTCGCCGATCCACGATGAGAGATAAGAGAGAGGCTGTGTGAAGCTTTGCCGATCTACGACTAACAACCCACTTCAGCCATAAGCCAACCACGACCCAAACACCGGACCCAACCACGACCAACAACCTAAACACCGAACCCAATCACGACCCACAATCCCTTTAAGCATCGGTCACAACCAAAAAAAAAAAAAACCACAACCACCACAGTGACCCACGCTACAAAACCACAACCACCACTGACCCATGTCGTCACCCACGCCCAAAAAAAAAAAAAGAGCAACCACAGAGAAGGAAGAATGGTGTTTGGGTCTGAAGAGAGGAGAGAGCTGATGGAGAAATAGAGAAGGAAGAGAGAGAAGAGAACTAAAATAATGAGATAGATGAGAGAGAAATTTCAGGGGAAATGTGAATAAAATATATATATATATATATATATTTTTTTTAAGAATACTACTACAGTACAATTCTAACTTTAGAATTGTACTGTAGCACTATTGCAAAATTTTTTGCAATAGTTGGATTTACAATTTTTTGATGCAAACGGTTTTGAGGCATAAAATGCCAAAAAGTCCTTAGATATGTCATTAGCATTCTCCAATGCTAATGCTCTAAGAATGCTCTAACAGCTCAGTGTAGCTGATTGTTATAATAAGATAATACCATTTTAATAACCCTTACACGTGCCTCAGTTTCTTCTTTCTCTCTCTCTTTCTCATCTTCTCCCTTTCACCATGGCGTAGCAGCAGGGCTCCATAGCGAAATGGGTTCGATCCAATTGGGTATAGAAAATTGACGAATTGGCAGGACCCAAAGGAGATAGTAGAGAAGACAAAGGGTTTCAAGATTTCTTCAATCCAGATTCAGATAGTCCATTGAAGGACCATAGCCTAGTCCATTCCATCGACAACGTGGTGATATTGAGTATATTGAGTATATTGTAAAGTGAGTTGTTAAAATAGATAAAGTAGATTTTTGAATTGTTAAATATTAAAAAATTTAATATCTTTGCTGAAAATGCTTAGAGCACGCGCATTAAAGATGCTAAAATGGCTACTTATTTTAGCAACCAAAACACAAAAAAAAGCAAGCTACATTATTGTTGAAAACTAGAAATATTGTAATAAAATAAATTTTAAATGTATGAATAATGCTGTGAAATTCAGTTTTAAAATTGTTTTTGTTAAAAAAAAAAGTAATTTATGAGTCTGATAAATAGTACAGAAAATCCACTATTTTAAATGCAAACGTGCACTGAATAATCACTATCCAAACTCCACCTAAATCTAAAAAATTTAGCAACTGTCATCTTCGAGTTTTAACACTACTGTAGCTCCAAAGTTATAAATATATATAATATCTTATTTTCTCTTTTCTTTATTTTATTATGATTGTTTACTGTGTTAAAAATATTATTTTATTACGTTGTTTATATATATATATATATATATATATTTTTTTTTTTTTAGGGCAACTTTGCTGTTGTTGGTTGCATTTTGGCTAAAATAACTTTTTTTGCACGTTTCACACTTTTGGTGTGAATGCTCTAAAGCTGATGGAAGAAATTGAAATCTGGAAAAACAATGAACAATCCCTAATCCCTAACCTCACCACCACTGTCTCCTCAATGAAGTCGCATCTTCCTCTAGAGATAATTAACGAGATACTCTCTCGATTACCAGTGAAGTCTCTCTTACGCTTCCTCTGCGTTTCGAAGCAATGGTATGCTCGAATCAAGAATCAAGATTTCATCAAGTTACATTGCCAGCGCTCCATTGAGAACAACAGAGATCGCACCCTCATCCTAGGGAAAATGCCTAGGGGTGAGCCTCGTTATTCCTTCTCCGTCCATTTACCCACTGAGAATCACTTCAACAACGCCTTCACACTTTATCCGTCACTGTACCGTCCAGGTAAGTACCGTAAAGGTATGCTAGTTAGCATTTTAGACTATTGCCATGGCTTGGTTTGCATTCGTAACATGTTGGGAGAAACTGCGATTTGGAATCCATTGATCTGAAAGTACAGGATATTGCCAACGGAACTGATACTGAAACCTTCATATTCTTATAAGTCTTCGAGTCATGCATTTGGGTACGACCTGTGTAACTGTTAGAGATATATATTAGACATATTATCCCAATGTAATAGGCCCAAGCCCATTCCTGCTTGTACTAGTAGTCTAGGGTTTAGTCGCCTATATATACTCATGTTAGGGTTCATTGTAACACAGGAGATTATTGTACTACACTCTTATACATAATAAAGATGTAGCCTTTAAGGGATTCCTCCGTGGATGTAAGCCGTCAAGGCTGAACCTCGTAACCCTCGTGTTCTCAATGTTCCTCTGCTATGCTTCCCTTTTCGCATCTACTCTAGCATATTCAACATGGTATAACACATCGCGTTGCTAATATTTAACTTGGTATCAGAGCCAAACTTCGTTCTTGGCATCAAACAAAACATCTCTAGCAAGCAAAGAAGATTCTCATGTGCATACCACTATCTGAAGTCACACATGTTTCTCTGCTGGATCTAGAATCCATGGCATCTCGCAGCCACCGTGGCGCAGTGCTGTGTCCAAGATCCACAAACTCAAGCAAAGTCGGGACTTAACTTATCAGATATATGCACATTAAGCCTTTGCCTGATGAAACCAACAAGACATACGTGTTCCACGGCATATCGCGACCAAAACCCAGAAACCCGACTTCCAATGGCAGCTGCACGCGCCCCTACGCGCCGACAACGGCTACCTGGAACACTCACACGCGCCGCCTCAGATTCCTGACTTCCAGATCGTGTTCTTGGAACACGCGCCGCCATGACGGCCTCCTCATCCATCGATCTACAGAACCTGAGATTCCGGCCCTCATCCGACATTACATGCGCCTCCCTAGTTTTTGGCTTCTCCTCCACGCGCCGATGGAACAGCCACGCGCCTAAACTGATGCTGCTGTCACCTGATGACATCATCACTCCACGTCAGCATGACACGTCATCAGACACGCAAGCCCTAGTACATGTCAGCGACACGTCATCAGCCACGTCATCAGTGTCGTCTCGTCAGCACCACGTCACCTAGCTGACCGTTGACCCGGACCAACCCGACCCGGACCACCTAGATCTGACCCGTGAACACTTTGACTGTTGACTTTGACTCTGAACCAGTTGACTTTGACTTTTTGCGTTGACCTTTGACCAAAAGTCAAAATTTCCAAAAGGGCCTATCTTGCTCAGTTTTTCGCGTAGATTCCGATTTTGGCCTCCGTTTCTTCATTTGAAACTCCGAAATTGGACAATTGGCACATTCTTCATTGTGGTTTTTTCAAATGCATTCTTCAAGGCATCTCCAAGTGATCTTCTCATACTTATCCAACCTCAAGTCTTCATCGAGCTTCCGCCTTGAGTTTGAGGGAGGATGTTAGAGATATATATTAGACATATTATCCCAATGTAATAGGCCCAAGCCCATTCCTGCTTGTACTAGTAGTCTAGGGTTTAGTCGCCTATATATACTCATGTTAGGGTTCATTGTAACATAGGAGGTTATTGTACTACACTCTCATACATAATAAAGATGTAGCCCTTAAGGGATTCCTCTGTGGATGTAGGCCGTCAAGGCTGAACCACGTAACCCTCGTGTTCTCAATGTTTCTCTTCTATGCTTCCTCTTCCGCATCTACTCTAGCATACACAACATGGTATAACATATCTCTATGCTAATATTTAACAGTAACGATGACTATAAGGTGTTGAGGGTTACGACTTTTCATAATGGAGGTCAGCCTTAAAATGAGTTTGAAGTGAAGGTGTATAGTCTTAGGTCGCATTCTTGGAGAAAGATCGAAGATCAATGGCCAAAAAAGGAATGCACAATATCTTCTACCTCGGCGTCCTTGAATGGAGCGTTGCATTAGTTAATTGCTGAGGGCCCTGTGTATGATATCTACCCACTGGGTCCAGAGTGCCTTCTTGCTTTGGATCTTGCCACCGAGAAATTTAGGGTCTTTAAAACACCAGTTCAACAAGAATCTGAGTTGGTGACTTATTTGGAAGTGTTGAAAGGACAACTTTGTTTTATTGTAAGTCCTGATTTTGAGACTGAAACAGGGCATGACTATAATGATGTTTGGTTGATGAAAGAATATGGGGAAGAGAGTTCTTGGACTCGGATTTATAAAATCGCGCAACGTTCAGTGCCTTGGACTTTCAAATATTGCAAACCTTTAATGTTTTCCGAGAATGACAAGAAAGTTTTATTGGAGATGCGCCAGTATAACCGTAAGCGCCAGTATAACCGTACCAAACTTGTTTGGTATGATACAGAGAAGAAAAAGGGGGAGAGGGTTAAGATTCAGAAAATTCCTGATTCATTTGAGACAGCAATTTGTGTGGGGAATCTTCTTCTGCTTGATGGTGATGATGTGATTGATCCCGCAGAGCAGAATAACAAGAGAAAGAGGTAAAATGATAAGAGTTAAATGAAATTCTTTTTGTTAACTTAATTGTTGGTGTTAGTATTGGAGTCATTCTGTAATAAAAATAAAATAAAATGAAAGTATTGGTGTCATCATAACTATCTTGAAGACCAGTATAGGGTATTGTTAAAGTGAAGGTTAAGTTGTGTTGTGAATAATGCGGATGCATTATTTAGTTTTTTGCAGGGACTCATTTTCTAACACGCTGGTCTTTGTTTTTGCCAGGAATGAAAGCCCATCAGAGGTTCCCAATCCTAACCTGTTAGGGAAAGCAGTAGATGAATTAAAAAATGAAAAGCAAGAAGGATAAAAGGTGATTGTAGAATATATTGAATCTTTCGAAAGTAATAAATACTGTTAAATTTGTCAATTTGTTGTGTTAATCAGAAAAACTTGATCATTTCTACCCATATATTACCGAAGTTGGATTGTTTGTGTCTTCTAGAATATTTAGCTGTTTTCACATTTTGATGTGTTTTGAAACTTTTACACATATTAGTGTGTTGCGGTTGTGTCTCAAGTCCTGAGTAGTTCTTATTATGCCTAGATGCTTAGTGGAAATACTGTGGTGTATATTAATTGTTGTGGTTGTTATTAAGCATCCTTAGGGGCTCATGACTGCATTGAAACTAGGAGTCTAAGGATTATGATTGCGTTAATACTAGGAGTTTTCAAATTTTGGTGCTAATATTTAGCTTGATAAATTGAGTAAGTACTAATTGTATTTAGGAAACAACTTTTCGGCCATCTTTTTATAAATGAATTTGTAACTTATGCCTTGAGATTTCTGAATGGTTTGCTTTCTTCAAATCCTTGTGTATTTGTTTCCTATATTAGGGGATGTGAATGATTTTTACTGGATTCGAGGTTCTCTTAACTTAATGAACATCCATGCGTGGTGGTTTTCAAATTATAAATGTCTACCCATATCAGAAGGGTTCTCTCAAGTATACACACGTGATTATATGTATAATGTTGCACAGTGAAATGTAGAAGCTAATCTATATGAGTAAATATGATTATATCTCTAATGCTACACAATGAAAGGTTGAAGCTAATCTATATGAGTAAATATGGCCTAATGTATTTCTAGTTGAGGTCTCAATGTGTAAGGGAAATTATGGCTTATTGATATTGACTAATTGTTCAATGTGATAATTTTCTAGTACTTACAAAAATTATCATATTTTGAAATTTTTAATTGGAATTAGAATAACTCAAAGTTGCATTATTGTTTTAGCAAATCTAACTTTATAGAAACCATGCATTTTAGTGTAGACTAATTATCAGTTTTTCATCATCGAAAAGAGGTCTGGTTAATTCCTTATGCATTATGTAGGAAGTTATTTGTTCATATAATTGAGGGGTGGTTCTAGGGATAAGAATGACCTTCATGTAGATCTACCTCAACTTAGAAAAATTATGTCATCGAATCTGTGTTGTGATAATGTGGTGGTATATATATATATATATATGTATTATTTCAGTTATTGACATTTCTAGTGGAGATGTGGCCTTGTGAGCTGCTTAAGAAGTACTAGAAGATAGGAAAAACTTTTAAATACAACATTCTTGGATAGATTAGATGTTTTTTTAGATCATGTCATTGACCAGGAGGGGCTATTTTTATGGTCATTGCGGGAGAAGTTGCAAGATCAATGAGGTTTAGAGTTTCTTTCCAGAAAGTTGACATATTTGAGTAACATATAGATCAATAATTCAAAGGTATGAGATGGATACAAGAAGTTTCTTTCTTGGCTATTTATAATTTTTTTTTCCTTTTGAGGTTGGATTAATTATTTTACAATGAAGTCTCCCAAAAAAAAAAAAAAAAATCCCCCCCTTAAATCATATTCATGATACTTCTGTTGCATTTGGTTGATTGTGTTAGATTGGCCCCTTAAGGTTAAGTATGTAACGGAATCCATCATTGCATTATGGGTTGCTATGAGATGGTAGATCATGTTGGATTCCTTGCTCTTTGCCTGACATTTAAGGTTCTACTTGTGCCCGAATGGGATGACTTTGAAGCTTCAGTTCATTCTATGTTGTTGGAAGAATTTTCGAAGAATGACTTATGATCTTTTTATTTTTTTTCATTTTGATCGTTTGGGAAGCTTGAGCACTTCTTAAGAATTGCAAATATCTGTTCAAGGTGGTGCCTTTGGCCAATGCCAATCACCTTCGGGCAAGTGACATCTCTTATAAGGACGGAAGTGGTGGGTGATTTCATTGATTTTTCTGGTCTCTAAATAATCAAATCTAGCAATATTTATTAATTTTAAGAGTAATATAATGACAATAATATATAGTGACATGTGGCCATGCAAAATAACCAGAAGTTTATTTAGTAAATTGGTAGTGAAAACAAAAAAGTTCTGGAAATTTTATGTCAATCCATTTTAAACATATCTTATTGAGGGAATTTATTGAAGAGAATGTAACATGGTGTTTCTGGTACTTTAAACTCAATGCATCAAGTTTCTTTAGTGAATTCTTGTATATTTTTATCATTGGGGGTTATTGGCTTGTATATATGCTTTGTTCTTTTATGACCTTCTGATTATATATTTTCTTTTTGCACATGAGTACTCTTGCAATTAATGATAGGAATATAGGATATGTTTCCAAGTTTCATAAATGTTTCAGGAGGAGTTATTAATGTCTTTGGTTCTATTTTTCCTTTTATTTGTTGAAAATTGAAATACCTTCTTGTTGCAGCATGGTTCTTATGTTTCAATGGGTGGATATTGATTATTTTCATTTTCTTTTTTATTGGTGTTTCTTTTTCCTGCTAATAACCCCTCATATTTTTACAGCATGCTGGATACGACTTCTGGTTTTATAAAGAACTTGCTAGAGTGTTTTGGTGGAGGATTGAGAAAGGCTATCAATTGTTTGCCCTAGCATGGCATGTATCTTCTAGTCTCTTCAATCTTAGCTTCTTTGTGGAGTTTGTAGTTCCCTGTCACCGAATTTGACTTTTAATCATGTAGTGTAGTTATAGCCTACAACAGTAAGGTGAGGTATATTGGTTGGTATTGGAATCCTAGTTGGTTAAGTTCAATTTTCATGCTTTTGCAACTCTTATAACTTCTTCAGAATGGTTCAAAACTGATTTCAATGCTTCTTGATATAAATGGAGGATGATTGTGCCCTGTACCTGTTGAAGTCATTTGGATAGAACTTAGAAGTAGGTCTTTGTGTAGAGGCTCAAGTTTTTGATGTGAAAATTTCCCCGTTCGCAACCTTGACATCCCAGTACAGTGTGAGTAGGCTGTCACTAATGTTCTAATAAAGGTTTTTCATAATGTAAGGAAACTTCTTATAAATAAACATGTTTAACTGCTATTTTTCCTTTTTATTTTATTTTTACAAATTTTTGCCTTGTTGGATGACCAGTTTTGGTTAATTTATCTATTCATCTTGTTCTAGCACAACAGTAGACCAATTGATGCAATTAAAATTTTTAACAAATACTATACTTATTTTGGTCAGACAAAACGTTGATTGTTGAACTCTAATTCATATATTTAAGTCTCCAAACTCTCTTTGCAATGGGAGTTTGTAATCACCATATGTTCAATTATGATTCTCAACTATTGCCAGGGCATTGTAGTCCAATGATTGTGCTGGGGGGTTTATGGGTTGGTGTATTATTCAACCTTGCTTGTTTCAACAACACATTGGTTTCACATGCTCTGGATGTCTGGAAATTGTGATTTCAAATTCCTTTTGAAATGGAAATCGCTGCAGCTAGTTTTTCTGAAATTCGATATAGGACTATGGCGTTTACTTTTGTAAAGGAGGGTCTATTCATAGAGGCTGATGTTGCTAGTGTTAAAGTCACTCCCACTTGAATTAGTTTTCATGAATGTGCCCACTCTAGAATTATCGTGGATGATTTTAGTCATTATTGTTGGATTTTCCCTCTCACCTTCGTTTCTTAAGTTCATGAAGTGTTCCTTAGTTTTAAAAGACTTTTTTTGATCGTAACATTAAATCATTACAAGGTATGATGATAAGAATTTTCTCTCCACTTGCCAAGCCACCATACTGTATTGAAAGCAAAGTTATTTTGAATACTGTATTGGAGACCCACTCCACTTGGATTTGGTTTGAGAAACAATTGGTACGAAAAAAATCAGTATGTTTCAAGGGGCTAAATGTACTAAATTATTGAATAATATAACTGGAAGTGTGCATGTTTAATTTCAATGCAAACAGTGCTTAAAATTGAATAATATTACATTCTAGCAAAGATACAATTTTGGTTACATTGCCACCCAGAGACACAATACAAGTTGTAGCCTCCCCATTGTCAAATTTCCAAGTTAGTGATACAGTGAGTGGGAGAGAGCAAAATCTCTACAAGTCTCTCTCTTCTTGAGGGTTAAATGAATCAACTGGATCTTTCTATTTAGCATTGCCATCCCTATTAATGTTTGAGGATACCAATTTCTCTTCTTGGGATTCAACTAGTTCTTTTTTGCCTGCATTTTCATTGTCACTTCTATTACTTTGAACAACATTCTCACTTTTATTCCTGGCTTCATCAGCATTGGTATTTGATTTATGGGTGTGTGTTTCTATTCAAGGATGGAAGAGTTAGAAGAATTATTTGGTTCTTTTTGGCATGCGTCTGTGTTTTCATTTGTGTTGCTCTGTTCAGTATTGTAGCCCACGTCAACATTCTTATCTATGTTTGTGGATGCATTTTTTTCTTGGTGGAATGAAGAATTAGAAAAATCAACTTATTCCTTGCTTATGATTATTGTCAGCATTGTCATTTGTGCTCGAGTATAAAACATTTTTGTATCTATGTTGATAGTATGCACAAATTTGTTTTCTATTCTAGCAGATTCCTTGGACTTAACAATCTACCTATTTTGCACATTGGAACCAACTTTAGTATTAGTGTCTATGGTGCATTCTTAATTTATCATTAAGGTGTTAGTAATTCAATAATTACAATGAGGATGAGAAATTCACACTATGAACATTTTTGTTAAAAACACCAAAAAGTATTAATTAAACTACAAGGCTCTTTACTTGTCCAATATTCATATATATATATATATATATATATATATGGTTCTTACACTTCACAATATATAAGGTATATTACTCAACTATGGCGAAGATCTCCCGTATTTGTTGCATTTGATGATATATCATATACATGAATTTCACACTGTAAAAGTATTTGTATTAATTCATATAAAAAATCATGTTTATTTTAACATTAGAACTTACTTTTTTCTATTTTATATACTCACTTTTAAAAACACCTCATATCAGATTATCTATTTTACATTATATTTTATTAAAATATCATTTTTTTTTATTTTTAAAATTTGTTTCTTTTTCTTATACATAACAATCATCATTCACTCTTTTTCTACATTTTTAAAATTCGTAAGGAAAGAATAAAAAATTAAATACAAAATAAATAGTATTAGTGTAAATCTACACAACTATACACTAACTACCATGAGTTATATTTAGACAAAATTGTATAAATTTTACACATTTTTTATTAATCACCCACTATGTGAGTAATCTAATTCTTCAGAAGTGATGCACAATATCAGTCACATAGAATACAGAACTAGCATAGGAGAAAAAGAAAGAATATAATATTTGTAAGCCCTTTTTTGGTGTTTAAAAGGAAAAAAAAAAAAAAAAAAAAAAACCCCATAACCTGATGGAACCACTCGACCCAGCATCATTTGAATTGAAATTAATATTGGAAACTGAAGGGTGTGGATTGAGAGGCGGTTTTGGGTTTTGAAACCCGACAAAAAACTCTCTTCCCCTAACCTTCGTCCTCTCTCTCTCTCTCTTAGCCTTAGATCCATCGAGATCTAGACCAGATCCTTTGAGATCTAATGAGATCTTGTTAAGATTCGTCTAAATCTTATCAATATTAGGCGACAAGCTCACCATTGTTGCTTCATCGATTTCACCTGAAACTGACCGTCGTCCTTCGTCCACTTGAGTCGAAACCAACTCGACGAATGGTTAGTGGCAGTCAACAACGGGTTTATTTTTGCTCCATCTAATCAAGTTGGGTCTGTTTTGGGTTGAGCTCAAATCCGACTCAACTAGACCCGTGCATAACCTTAATTGCAGTCATCAGTTATGGGCTTAGTGCTTAGTACTATGTCATGGTCTCCGACACAAAGCAAATGGGCTTTTAAAATGTACTGACATAGAGCACTATTTCCTAAACTAAAAAGGCCTTCAGGCCTTAGTGCTTGTAAAACCCATAAAACCGAAAAGAGAAAAAAGGAGGACGTTTCAGAGTGTCTGATCGCAGACACTCACACAGTCAGATTGTAGCTGTTTGAAAGGAAAGAAATTGAAATCTGGAAATAGCAATCCCTAACCTCAGATCTCACCATCACCATTGTCACCTCCATGATGTCGCATCTTCCTGTAGAGATAATCACCAAGATACTATCCCGATTATCAGTGAAGTCGCTCTTATGCTTCCTATGCGTTTCAAAGTTATGGTACGCCCTAATCAAGCATCCAGATTTCATCAAGTTGCATCTCCACCACTCCATCGAGACTAACAGAGATCGCACCCTCATCCTCAAGAAACTCACTAATGGTGCGCCTCTTCATTTCTTCTCCGTCCATTTCCCAACCGAGAATCACTTCGACAACGCCTTCTTACTTTATCAGCCACTGTACCGTTGAGGTAAGGTATATAACATTTTAGACTATTGCCACGGCTTGGTTTGCTTTCATCACTGGACTGATGAAATTGCGATTTGGAATCCATTGATCCGAAAGTACAGGATATTGCCACCAGAACCAATGTCGAAACCTTCTGGTTTCAAGTATTCTAGATGTAGCGAAATAGCATTTGGGTATGACCTGGGTAATGATGACTATAAGGTGTTGAGGGTTATAGCTTTTTATAACAGAGGTCAGCCTCTAAAGGAGTTTGAAGTGAAGGTATATAGTCTTAGGTCGCATTCTTGGAGAAAGATTGAAGATCAATGGCCAAAAAAGGAATGCACAATATCTTCTAATTCGGTGTCGTTGAATGGGGCGTTGCATTGGTTAATAGCTGAGGATACTCCATATGATACGTTTTTTCCGCTGGGTGCAGAGTGCCTTCTTGCTTTTGATCTTGCCACCGAGAAATTCCGAGTCTTTGAAACACCGGTTCAACAAGAAGTTGAGTTGGGGACATGTTTGGAAGTGTTGAAAGGATAACTCTGTTTTATTGTAAGTCCTGATTTTGAGACTGAAACAGGGCATGACTATAATGATGTTTGGTTGATGAAAGAATACGGGGAAGTGAGTTCTTGGACTCAGATTTATAAAATTGAGCGAGGTTTGGTGCCTTGGACTTTCAAATATTGTAAACCTGTAATGTTTTCAAAGAATGAGAAGAAAGTTTTATTGGAGATGCGCTAGTATAACCAAACAAAACTTGTTTGGTATGAAATAGAGAAGAAAAGGTGCGAGAGGGTTAAGATTCAGAATTTGCCCAATTGGTTTAGGACAGCAACTTGTGTTGGGAGTCTTCTTCTGCTTGATGGTGATAATGGGATTGATCCAGCAGAGCAGAAGAACAAGAGAAAGAGGTAAAATGATAAGAGTTCAATGAATTTGTTTTTGTTAACTTAATTGTTGGTGTTAGTATTGGCATCATCATTTTAGGTTGCATAACTATCTTGGTGACCAGTCGTGGGTATTGTTAAAGTGTAAGTTAAGTTGTGTTGTGAATGATGCAGATGCATTATGTAATCTTTTGGGGAATTTTGTTTTACTCATTCTGTGTACATGAGGTATTCATTTTAATCAATTATTTTTATAGGAATTCATTTTCTAACACATGCTGGTCTTTGTTTTTGCCAGGAATGAAAGCCCATCAGAGGTTCCTAATCCTAACCTGTTAGGGAAAGCAGTAGATGAAAATGAAGAGCAAGAAGGATAAAAGGTAATTGTAAAATCTACTTGAATCTTTCAAAAGTAATAAATACTGTTCAACTTGTCAATTTGTTGTGTTGATCAGACAAACTTGATCATTTTTACCCTTGTATAACAGAAGTTGGATTGTTTTTATCTTCTAGAATATTTAGCTCTTTTCTCATTTTGTAAACGTGTTATGAAACTTGTACGCTTATTAGTGTGTTGCATATCTCATATGACAAATTTTTTTTGTGGAGGAATATTGTTTATCAGTTGTTTCTCAAGTCTTGAGTAGTTCTTATTATGCCTAGATGCTTAGTGGCAATACTGTGGTGTATATTAATTGTTGTGGTAGCTATTACGCATCCTTAGGGGCTCATGACTGCATTGATACTAGGACTTTCCAAATTGCAGTGCTAATATTTAGCTTGATAAATTCAGAAAGTACTAATTGTATTTAGGAAACAAGTTTTCGGCCATCTTTTTATAAATGAGTTTGTAACTTATGCCTTGAGATTTCTGAATGGTTTGCTTTCTTCAAATCCTTGTGTATTTGTTTCCTATATTAGGGGATGTGAATGAATTTTACTGGATTCGAGGTTCTCTTAACTTAATGAACGTCTATGTATGGTAGTTTTCAAATTATAAATGTCTAGCCATATCAAAAGGGTTCTCTCAAGTGTACACGTGATAATATGTATAATGCTGCACAATGAAAGGTGGAAGCTAATCTATATGAGTAGATATGGCCTAATGTATTTCTAGTTGAGGCGTCAATGTTTAAGGGGAATTATGGCTTATAGATATTGACTAATTGTTCAATGTGATCATTTTCTAGTACTTACAAAAATAATCATATTTTGAAATTTTTAATTGGAATTTGAATAATCAAAGTTGCATTATTGTCTTAGCTAATCTTACTTTAGAGAACTATGCAAATTTAGTGTAGACTAATTAGCAGCTTTTCATCATCGAAAAGAGGTCTGGTTATTTCCTTATGCATTAGGCAAGAAGTTATTTGTTCATATAATTGAGGGGTGGTTCTAGGGATAAGAATGACCTTCATGTAGATCTACCTCAACTTAGAAATAGTATGTCATCGGATCTGTGTTGTGATAATGTGGTGGTTTATATATATATTTATTATTTCAGTTATTGACATTTCTAGTGGAGATGTGGCCTTGTGAGCTGCTTAAGAACTACTAGAAGAGAGGTTGTGAGCTGCTTAAGAAGTACTAGAAGATAGGAAAAACTTTTAAATACAACATTCTTGCGTTGATTAGACTTTTTTTTAGATCATGTCATTGATCAGGAGGGGCTATTTTTTAGTTCGTTGTGGGAGAAGTTGCTAGATCAATGAGATTTAGAGTTTCTTTCCAGAAAGTTGTGACATATTTGAGTAACATATAGATCAATAATTCAAAGGAAAAGTTATGAGATGGATACATGAAGTTTCTTCCTTGGCTATTTGTAACTTTTTTTTTTCCTTGTGAGGTTGGATTAATTATTCTACAAGGAAGTCTGCAAAAAACTTTTCCCCTTTCAATCATATTCGTAGATACTTCGTTTGCGTCTGGTTGATTGTGTTAGATTGGCCTCTTAAGGTTAAGTATGTAATGGAATCGATCATTGCATTATGGGTTTCTATAAGATGGTAGATCATGTTGGATTCCTTGTTTTTTGCCTCTGACATTTAAGGTTCTAGTTGTTCCTGAATGGGATGACTTGGGAGCTTCAGTTCATTCTATTTTGGTGGAAGAATTTTTGAAGAATGATTCATGAACTTTTTATTTTTTCATTTTAAACGTTTGGGAAGCTTGAGCACTTTTTAAGAATTGCAATTATCTGTTCAAGGTGGTTCCTTAGGCCAACGCCAATCGCCTTTGGGCAAGTGGCACCTCTTATAAGTACAGAAGTGGTAGGTGATTTCATTGATTTTTTTAGTCTCTAAATAATCAAATCAAGCAATATTTATAAATTTTAAGAGTAATATAATGACAATAATATATAGTGACATGTGGTCATACAAAATAACCAAAAATATATTTAGTAAATTGTTAGTGAAACCATAAAGTTATGGAAAACTTATGTCAATCCTTTTTAAATATATCTTATTTAGGGAATTTATTGAAGAGAATGTAACATGGCGTTTCTGGTACTTTAAACTCAATGCATCAAGTTTCTTTAGTGAATTTTTTGTATGTATTTGTCATTGGGGGTTATTGGCTTGTATATATGCTTTTTTCTTTACTGACCTTCTGATCATAGATTTTCTTTATGCACAGGAGTACCCCATGCAAATAATTATAGGAATATAGGATGTGTCCAAGTTTCATAAATTTTTAAGGATAAGAAAGTAAAAGGAGCTATTAATGTCTTTGGTTCTATTTTTCCTTTTATTTGTTGAAATACCTTCTTGTTGTAGCATAGTTCTTATGTTTCAATGGGTGGATATTGATTATTTTCAATTTTTTTTTTTTTTGCTAGTGTTTCTTTTTTATGCTAATATCCCCTCGTATCTTTACAGCATGCTGGATATGACTTTTGGTTTTATAAAGAACTTGCTAGAGTGTTCTGGTGGAGGAATGAGAAAGGCTATCTGTTGTTTGCCAGTAGCATGTCATGTATCTTCAAGTCTCTTCAGTCTTAGTTTCTTTGTGGGGTTTGTAGTTCCCTATCACCGAATTTGACTTTTAATCATGTAGTGTAGTTATAGCTTACATGCTTTTGCAACTCTTATAACTTCCCGTTCTTCAGAATGGTTCAAAATTGATTTCAATGCTGCTTGATATAAAAGGAGGATGAATGTGCCTTGTACTGCTAGAAGTCATTTGGATAGAACTTACTACTTAGAAGAAGGTCTTTGGGTAGAGGCTCAAGTTTTTGATGTGAAAACTGCCTTGTTTACAACTTTGACATCCTAGGACAGTGTGAATAGGCTACCACTAATGTTCTGATGAAGGTTATTCACAATGTAAGGAAACTTCTTATAAAAAACATGTCTAACTGCTATTTTTCCTTTTTATTTTATTTTTAATAATGTTTGTTGGATGACCAGTTTTGGTTAATTTATCTATTCATCTTGTTCTAGGACAACAGAAAACCAATTGATGCAATTAACATTTTTAACATATACTATACTTTTTTTGGTCATACAAAATGTTGATT
Organism: Quercus robur; assembly: GCF_932294415.1. Lineage (NCBI taxonomy): Eukaryota > Viridiplantae > Streptophyta > Magnoliopsida > Fagales > Fagaceae > Quercus > Quercus robur. The sequence goes on along the minus strand of NC_065538.1, from coordinate 71,450,572 downwards.
GTTGAACTCTAATTCATATATTTGAGTGTCCAAACTTGCTTTCTAATGGGAGTTTGTAATCACCATATGTTCAATTATGATTCTCAACTATTGTAGGGCATTGTAGTCCAATGATTGTGCTGGGGGGTTTATAGGTTGGTGTATTGTTCAATGTTGCTTATTTCAACAACACATTGGTTTCACATGTTCTAGATGTTTGGAAATTGTGATTTCAACTTCCTTTTGAAATGGAAATGGCTGCAGCTAGTTTTTCTGAAACTCAACATTGGACTATGGTGTTTACTGTTGTTAGTGTTAAAGTCACTCCCACTTGAATTTGTTTTCATGAATGTGCCCTGTCTAGAATTATCCATTTACAGTCACAAATGTTATGTAATTTATGATTTTAGTATTTATTGTTGGATTTTTCCTCTCACCTTCATTTCTTAAGTTCATGAAGTGTTCCTTAGTTTTAAAAGACTTGTTTGATCGTAACATTAAATCATTACAAGGTATGATGATAAGAATTTTCTCTCCACTTGCCAAGCCACCATACTGTATTGAAAGCAAAGTTATTTTGAATACTGTATTGGAGGCCCATTTGGATTTGGTTTGAGAAACAAAATATTTTGGTAATGTTAGTTTTGGTATTGGTTAACATTGGTGTAACGTTTTGAAGTTATATATACATATATCCACACACACATAAACATAATTACATATAAGTATAGTAAGTTAGTAACTCTCAAATTAATTACACTTGTCACCTCATTATAGAAATAATAGACACCTTGAATCAATTAAAAGGAATCGTTTTCCTGTTCAGAAAAAACAATTGGTACGAAACAATTCAGTATGTTTCAAGGGGCTAAATGGACTAGATTATTGAATAATATGACTAGAAGTGTGAATGTTTAATTTCTATGCAAATAGTGCTTAAAACTGAATAATATTACTTTATAGCAAAGATACAATTTTGGTTACATTGCCACCTAAATGCAATACAAGTTGTAGCTGCCCCATTGTCAAATTTTCAAGTTAGTGACACAGTAAGTGGGAGAAAGAGTAAATCTCTACAAGTCTCTTTCTCTTCTTAAGGGTTAAATGAATCAACTGGATCTTTCTAGCTAGCATTACTATCCCTATGAATGTTTGAGGATACCACTTTCTGTTCTTGGGATTCAACTGGTTTTTTTTGGCCTGCATTTTCATTGTCACTTCTATTACTTTGAACAACATTCTCACTTTTATTCTTGGCTTCATTAGCATTGGTATATGATCTGTGGATGTGTGTTTCTATTCGAGGATGGAAGAGCCAGAAGAATTATTTGGTTCTTTTTGGCATGCGTCTGTGTTGTGATTTGTGTTGCTCTGTTCAGTATTGTAGCCCACGTCAGCATTCTTATCTGTGTTTCTGGATGCATTTTTTTCTTGGTGGAATGAAGAATTAGAAAAATCAACTTGTTCCTACCTTGTGATTATTGTCAGCATTGTCATTTGTGCTCGAGTATAAAACATTTTTGCATCTATATTGATAGTATGCACAAATTTGTTTTTTATTTGAGGATGGAAGAGCCAGAAGAATTATTTGGTTCTTTTTGGCGTGCGTCTGTGTTGTGATTTGTGTTGCTCTATTCAATATTGTAGCCCACGTCAGCATTCTTTTCTGTGTTTGTGGATGCATATTTTTTTTCTTGGTGGAATGAAGAATTAGAAAAATCAACTTGTTCCTACCTTGTGATTATTGTCAGCATTGTCATTTGTGCTCGAGTATGAAACATTTTTGCATCTATATTGATAGTATGCACAAATTTGTTTTTTATTCTAGAAGATACCTTGGACTTAACAATCTACCTATTTTGTACATTGGAATCAGCTTTAGTATTGGTATCTATGGTGCATTCTTAATTTATCATTAAGGTGTTAGTAATTCAATAATTACAACGAGGAAGAGAAATTCAAACTATGAATGTTTTGTTAAAAACACCAAAAAGTATCAATTAAACTACAAGGGTCTATACTTGTTCGATATTCATATATATATATATATATATATGTGTGTGTGTGTGTATGTGTGTGTGTGTACATAAAAGTAGTTCTTACACTACACTATATAGAAGGTATATTACTCAATTATGGTGAAGATCTCCTGTATTTGTTGCATTTGATGATATATCATATACATGAATTCCACGTTGTAAAAGTATTCGCATTAATTCCTATAAAAAATCATGTTTATTTTAACATAAGAATTTACTTTTTCTATTTTATGTACTCATTTTTCAAAATACCTCATATCAGAGTTTCTATTTTACATTATATTTTATTAAAATATTATTTTTCTTTATTTTTAAAATTGTTTCTCTTTCTTACACATAACAATCATCATTCACTCTCTTTCTACGTTTTTAAAATATGTAAAGAAAGAATAAAAATTAAATACAAAATGAATAGTATTAATTTAAATTTACACAACTATACACTGACTAGCACGAGTTATATTTATACAAACTTATGTAAATTTTACACATTTTTTTATTAATCACCCACTATATGAGTCATCTAATTCTTCAAAAGTGATGCACAACATTAGTCACATAGAATACTGAACAGGCATAGGAGAAAAAAGAAAGAATATTCTATTTGTAATCCCTTTTTCGGTGTTAAAAAAAAAGAAAAAAGAAAAAAGAAGAAGAGAAAACCCCATAACCCTATAGAACAACTCGACCCAGCGTCATTCAAACTGAAATTAATGCGATCCAAGCTGCTCACAGTCAATAGTAGGTCTCTGGTATCAGAAACTGAAGGGTGTGGATTGAGTGGCGGTTTTGGGTTTTGAAACCCGACAAAAAACTCATCAAAAACTCTCATCCCCTAATCCTTGTCCTTTCTCTCTCTCTCTCCCTCTCTGAGCCTTAGATTCGTCGAGATCTGGTGAGATCTTGTCAAGATTTGTCTAAATCTCATCAATATTAGGCGATAAGCTTAGCATTGTTGCTTCATCGATTTCACTTGAAATCGACCGTGGTCCACTCGAGTCGAAACCAACTCAACCAAGGGTTAGTGGCAGTCAACAATGGGTTTATTTTTGCTCCACCTGATCCTGTTGGGTTGGTTGTGGGTTGAGCCCAAACTCGACTTGCCTGACCTGTGCTTAACCCTAATTGCAGTCATCAGTTATGAGCTTAGTGCTTGCAAAACCCAAATATAAATGTAGTCTACTTTGTGAAATCATCACCAAGAGTTTCTCTGTATCACGAGTGTAGACTTGCCTCTAAACTCTTGATACTGTAGAATTGTCGTATCCTTGGAGAGAGGAAGGTGTGTCCCTTCAGTAACACTGTTACTTGGAGGCTTGTGGGTTTTTTTCTTCAGGGAATTGGGAAACACTGAGTGGTAAGGAAAATGGAAACACTAGTCAAGAAATGGGGTAACATGTCTTTAGATGATAGAGAAGGTGGTGAAGTGAAATTGACCGTGACTGAGAGTTCGAAGAACATCACCATAGCTGCAAAATTTTTGACCAAACGATCTTTGAACACAGAAGCGGTTATACGGACTTTTAACCCAATTTGGCGATCAAAGAATGGGTTTAAGGTGCGGAACGTGGGAAACCATACCATGTTATTCATCTTTGATAATGAGGAAGAGGTAGAGAAAATTTTGGAGGGAGAACCGTGGAGCTTTGATAAGCATTTGGTGATGATCAAGCGGTATGATTATAGCATTCCAGTTCAGGATTTAGTTTTTGAACATGTCACAAAGTGGGTGCAAGTGCATGACATTCCAACCAAGTATTTAAGTCGCGAAGTAGCTGAAAAGCTCTGTGAAGCAGCAGGGAAAGTCAGCACAGAGCCAACTTTAGCAGAGGTAGACCGAGGCAATGTAATGCGGATTAGAGTTACAGTTAACACAACCCTCCCTCTCTGCAGGGGTCGTGACTTTACACTTGACGATGGGTCGAAGGGATGGGCATCTTTTAAATATGAGCGCCTCCCGAATGTATGCTACTGGTGTGGACGATTGGATCATTTTGACAGAGACTGTGATCAGTGGATACAGAGTAGTGGCACTTTAACCAAACAGGATCAAGAGTATGGGTCCTGGATACGTGCAGCTTCATTACCGGTATTCAACAACTCGCTGGTAGTGGTGCCGGGTTATTATGAAGCGAGAAAAAAGGATATTGAGAACAGAGGAACCCGGAGGACGAGCAACAACACGGCAGGGGAGAAGGTGGCAGAGGGAGGCGGTCCGGTGGAAGTCAGGCCTGGTGCAATGTGATTTCTCTATTGATACCTACTCCCCTAACCATATGGATGGAGTAGTGAATAAGGGGAAGGAAGATGAATGGAGATTTACCGGTTTTTATGGTGAGCCAGACACAAAAAACCGTCATGAATCCTGGGCAAAGCTGAGAAGATTAAGAAGTAAGTACACTCTCCCTTGGTTGTGTGCGGGAGATTTTAATGAAATCACGAGAATAGATGAAAAGTTGGAAGGTAGGTTCAGACCAAGAAGCCAAATGGAAGCTTTTAGGGATGTGCTTGATGAATGTGAATTCAAAGATTTGGGTTTTGTGGGAGGGAAGTACACCTGGTATAGAGGGTCAGGAAGGGGTAACACTATTTGGGAAAGACTTGATCGGGCAGTTGCCACAACGGATTGGCTAGATATGTTTCCGGCAACAAAGGTGGTACATTTGGAATGTGGGTCCTCTGATCATAAGCCCTTGATTATTAGGCTAAAAGGAATTCAGATAAAACAAAGAAGACCATGGAGGTTTGAGCAAATGTGGCTTGAGGATACAAGATGTAGTGAAGTTGTGGACTTGGCGTGGAGAAGACATTTTTCAGGTAATCCGGTGGTTCAAGTAGAGGGAAAAATAAAGGAGTGTCAAGAAAAACTGAAGCAGTGGAGCCGTGTGTCATTTGGGAGTATTACTCGGTCCTTGAAGGAAAAAAAACAACAATTGAGGCAAGCGGAACAAAGGGCCATTAGAGGGGGGACAATGGATGCAGTTAATCAGTTGAAGTGGGACATAAATGGGTTGTTAATCAAGGAGGAAAAGATGTGGAAGCAAAGATCAAGAGCTTTGTGGCTTAAGGAGGGGGACCAGAACACAAAATTTTTTCACAATCGAGCTTCTCATAGATATAAGAGGAATAGGATTGAGGAGTTGAAAAATGAAGCAGGGGTGGTGTGCACAAATGAAGAGGAGATTTCAGATATTTTGGTGGACTACTACCACCAATTATTTACAACGGCCTCATCAGCAAACATGGAGGAAGTTCTAAGGGTAGTTCCTTCTATCATCACAGAGGAACAAAATGCCATGCTAGCTGCTGAATATGTTAGGGCTGAAATTGATGAGGCACTTTGACAGATGGGACCACTAAAGGCATCAGGACCCGATGGCTTACCCCCTTTGTTTTATCAAAAGTTCTGGAACTCTATTGGAGATGATGTCTCAGCAGCTATCCTAAATTGTCTAAACTCAGGTTTTATTCCTCCATCTATTAATCACACGTTCATTACTTTAATCCCCAAAGTAAAAAGTCCTACTGTTGTTTCTGAATTTCGCCCCATATCCCTTTGCAATGTCATATATAAGTTAGCTTCAAAGGTTATTGCAAATAGACTTAAAAAAGTCCTGCCACATTTGATCTCTGAGTCACAAAGTGCATTCCAATCAAATAAGGCTATTTCAGATAATATTTTGGTGTCCTTTGAGTTGTTACATCATATGAAGACACAGAAGTCGAAGAAAGCAGATTTCATGACCTTAAAGTTAGACATGAGTAAAGCATATGATAGAGTGGAGTGGGGATTTTTGATTGAAATTATGAAAAAAATGGGTTTTGTGATGCTTGGGTGAACCTCATATATGAATGTATCAGCACAGTGTCTTATTCAATCTTAGTTAATGGGGAACCCAAAGGCGAAATCTCTCCGTCTAGGGGAATTCGTCAGGGGGACCCATTATCACCATACCTTTTCTTGCTGTGCTCGGAGGGGTTGAATAGATTGATCCAACATGCTGCAAGGGACAATGCTATTCGGGGTTTTTCCTTATGTAAAAATGGACCAAAAATTACTAACCTATTTTTTGCAGATGACACTTTGTTGTTTTGCCGAGCAAGGATGGAGGAGTTGCAAGCCATTCAACACATCTTATCTCTTTATGAAGGGACATCAGGTCAACAAATAAACCGGGAGAAGACAACCCTTTTCTTCAGCAAAGCAGTGCCTGAAGAAATGAAGAGAAACATCATAAGCCTCCTAGGAGTTCCAGAAATCAAGGAATATGAAAAATACCTTGGATTGCCCGCTGTGGTTGGTAGAAATAAAAAGGCAAGTCTCACTTATATTAAAGAGAGGGTGTGGGCAAAGCTTCAAGGCTGGAAGGAAAAGCTTCTATCTCAAGCGGGGAGAGAGATTTTGCTCAAGGCGGTGGTGCAAGCTATCCCTACATTTGCAATGAGTTGTTTCAAGTTGCCGATGGGTTTGTGCAGGGAGATTGAAATGCAAATCAGAAAATTTTGGTGGGGTGAACGTGGTAGTCAAAGAAAAATTCATTGGAAGAGTTGGGAGGTGTTATGCAAACCGAAAGAGGAGGGGGGTATGGGATTCAAAGATTTGGTGAGATTCAATGAGGCTATGCTTGCCAAACAAATTTGGAGACTACAAACGGATAGAAATTCACTTCTATTTAAGGTTTTCAGCACAAAATATTTTCCCACGGGTTCGGTAATGGAGGCAAAAAGCAAGAAAGGCTCCTATGCATGGCAAAGTATCCTTAAAGCAAGGCATGTCATTGAGAAGGGGATGTTATGGAGGGTTGGTGATGGATCACAGATTAGGGTGTTTGAAGACAGATGGATTCCGGGCTGCCTTCCAACCAAAGCAGTACCACGCATGCTGGAATATATGGATGATTCCACGGTTAGCTCACTAATAGACCAAACAACTATGGAGTGGAATGGCCAATTGATTGACCAGAAAATTTCTCCATATTTGGCTCAAAGAATTAAGGCTATCCCACTGTGCAGAACGCCACAGGATGATTGCACCGTTTGGCCACGCAGCCGGGATGGAAACTACTCGGTAAAGACGGGGTACCAACTTTTAGACAACCTGGAAAACAGAGATGCTGCATCAGGATCAAACACTGATGATTCAAGGAAATTCTGGAAGTGGTTGTGGAGTTTGAAAATCCCAAACAAGGTTAAACACTTTGGCTGGCGAGCATGCACCGAATCACTCCCAACGTTGGCAAATTTGCACCGGCGAAAGGTGGTGCAGTCACCGTTATGCAGCAACTGTAACAGAGCACAGGAAACGGTCCAACATGCTCTTTGGGACTGTGATCAGGTGCTGGGCTGTTGGGGGTACGGGTTCAAGAAACTTAGAAACTCAGAACAGAGGACGGGTGTGTTTGCAGACTTGGTATTCTCGGCTAGGTAGCAGGACACAAATATGGAGTTGTTTATGGTGACTGCTTGGATGATTTGGTCTAGGCGTAATAAGAAGCACTTCAACGAGCAGCACCAACCGCCTGAGAAGATCACTGAAGCGGCAGCGGCATTGCTAGCTGAGTTTCATGGAAATTATGCTGGCAGGTCCGACAGAAAACTGATCCACTCACATCGTTGGGTACCACCAGATGAAGGAATGTATAAGGTAAATTATGACGGGGCCTGCTTCGTGGATGAAGAAAAAGCAGGCATTGGTGTTGTGGTGCGGAATGATCGAGGCCAAGTCATGGGATCTCTAGCAGAGAAAATTGAGATGCCGCCGACGGTGGAAGTCTTGGAGGCAATGGCAGCAAGGAGAGCGATGATATTCATGGAGGAGTTGGGCTTGAGGAAGGCAGTATTTGAGGGAGATTCCGAGATTGTGTTTAAAGCACTTGTTGGCCTTTACCCAGACCGGTCTAATATCGGTCATATTATTAAAGATTGTAAAGCCTTAAGGGGTGTGTTTCAAACTTGTTCTTTCTCTCATGTTAGGCGGCAAGGCAACGGTGTTGCACATGCTTTAGCTAGGAGAGCTAGAATGTCATCTCCTTTATCTGTTTGGATGGAATCAGTTCCAGCCGACATTACCTATCTAGTTTATGTTGATGTAACTTCATAATTTTTCCATACATGAATAAAGTGGTTCCTTTTCTTCTAAAAAAAAAAAAAAATCACCAAGAATGGTCTCCGACACAAAGCAAATGGGCTTTTTAAATGTGCTGACATAGAGCACTATTTCCTAAACTAAAAAAGGCCTTTAGGCCTGGGTGCTTGTAAAACCCATAAAACCGAAAAGAGTAAAAGAAAAACATTTCACAGTGTCCAATTGTAGACACTCACACAGTCAAACTGTAGCTGTTTGAAAGGAAAGAAATTGAAATCTGGAAATAGCAATCCCTAATCTCAGAGCTCACCATCACCATTGTCACCTCCATGATGTCGCATCTTCCGGTAGAGATAATCACTAAGATATTATTCCGATTACCAGTGAAGTCTCTCTTACGCTTCCTTTGCGTTTCGAAGTCATGGTACGACCTAACCAAGCATCCAGCTTTCATTAAGTTGCATCTCCACCGCTCCATCGGGACTAACAGAGATCACACCCTCATCTTCGGTAAAACCTACAAAGCTTGCAGAAGTTACAGTGCTGTGCCTCGTTATTTTGTCTCTGTCCATTTCCCCTCCAAGAATCACTTCGACAAGGGCTTAAAACTTCATCAGCCACTGTACTGTGGACGTAGGTCCATTCGCATTTTAGGCTATTGCCACGGCTTGGTTTGCATTTATCACAAGACCCAAGAAATTACTATTTGGAATCCATTGATTGCGATTTGGAATCCATTGATTCGAAAGTACAAGATATTGCTAAGGGAACGGATATTGAAACCTTCTGATCTTAAAAATGGTAATGAGTCTACCCATTTAGCATTTGAGGGTTACAGCTTTTCATAATATCTTAGTTCAGCCTCTAGGCGAGTTTGAAGTGAAGGTATATAGTCTTAGGTTGGATTCTTGGAGAAAGATTGAAGATCAATGGCCAAAAAAGGAATGCAAAATATCTTCTACCTCAGCGTCCTTGAATGGAGCGTTGCATTGGTTAGTAGCTGAGGATATTTCATATGATATGCATCGTTGGATGGGTCTAGTGTGCCTTCTTGCTTTTGATCTTGCCATCGAGAAATTCCAGGTCTTTAAAACATTGGTTCAACAAAAAATTGATTTGGAGACAGGTTTGGAAGTGTTGAAAGGACAACTCTGTTTTATTGAGTTAACAAATGAATATAACGATGTTTGGTTGATGAAAGAATCTAGGGAAGCAAGTTCTTGGACTCGGATTTATAAAATTGGACCCTGTCTTAGGTCTTTCTCGTATTGCAAACCTTTAATGTTTTCCGAGAATGAAAAGAAAATTTTATTGGAGATGTGCCATCTGAAGCATACGAAACTTGTTTGGTATGAAATAGAGAAGAACAGGGAGGAGTCAGTTAAGATTCAGAATTTGCCCAATTCGCTTTGGAAATTTGGGACAGCAACTTGTGTTGGGAGTCTTCTTCTGCTTGATGGTCATAATGTGATTGATCCCGCGGAGCAGAAAAAGAAGAAAACGAATAAGAGAAAGAGGTAAATGACACAGTTTAATGAATTTGCTTTTATTAGCTTTTTTTTTTTTTTTTTTTGATAAACCAGTGTGAGAGTGCCTTTTTCGTGACACTCAGGCCCAAGGATCCCGAGCCTAAATGAAAAGGAGGATTTGGTGGACCGGGCCTTGACTCACCACAGCTAACGAGCTGTTTAAGAATCAAGTGGATGCAGAGAATACTCCTGACAATATAAAGAAGATGACAAACAAGGACATCGAAGAGTGCCAAAAATTAACAAGGTAAATTCAGAAGGAAAGAAAACAAGATTAGCAAAGCGATAAAAAATTAATGCTGTGGGGATCCTGGGAAATATGAGGCAATGTTTTATTAATATATTATCTGTTTGATTACAGAAAGCTCACTAAGACGTGATACAAGATTCAATCAAGCTCAAAAATTGCAGTCTTGAATGACTATTTCAGCCTTCAAAACTTGCAAAGTTTGATTCTCGTTGAATCCGAGTATGTGCAATAGTGGCCTTTACAGGATACTGGGAAGCAATATTTGTTTTTCCCTTAGTATTTGGGCGGAGTCCTATTCTGCCATTTTTGAAAGTCGTTTGTTACTATTATTCTTCCCTGTCCTGGTTCCCCGAGGCCTTTTCTGTCTGTGCCATGAGAGGTCGCTCGCGTTTTGCTTTTATTTCTTGTTTTTTCTTCTTCTGTCTTCTTTCTATCGATCTGTCCCATTCTTCCTTTTTCTTTGTGCCTGAAGGGATCCGTGCTTATTGATGGTTCCTGAGGATCCTTGCTTCTTATACTTTTGCCGTGATCCTCTTTTTTTTGGATGCTTCTTTTTTTCTGGGCTTCAGGATCCTCTGGGCCTTTCTTTTATTCCCTCATGGGTCTCCCGTATCTATTTCTTTGGACTCAGCTTGAATTTTCCTTTTGGGCTGGACTTGTTCTTTTTTTGGGCTTATTTCACTATGACCCTTTTTTTTAGACCTCAACATTTAGCCCCCCGAGTTCGTGGGTTGCCTGAAGCCCACGCGTGAGTGATTTAGGTTTCCTAAGATTTTCATGGGATCCCCCTTTTCTCAACTTCTACTGGGTTCCCTTCCCTTTTTACTTGGGATCCTAGCCCTTTTTTGCTGCTTTTGGTCACCTCCTTTTTGCGTGTCGCACTCTCTTATAATTATTACTTTTTGCAGCTTCCTTTTTACACGGGACGTGGCAGTTGAGTATTTGAGGTAAAACTCCTCTACCCACTTTTCTCGTTTCTCGTTACTTCTCATTAATAACCGCTGATTAATCCCTTCTTCAAATTAAATTTCTTTTTGCAACTGGCGCGTCCTTCCATGAACTGTTTTCCCCAACTGCTATTTGCGCCTTTATTGTAGCCGTTTCATCTTATCACTTTACTTCTCTGAGTCTTTCACTCTTTGAGTTTCTCTTTCTTTTTCTCTTCTTCTCTGTTACTCTGGTCTTCCTCCTTTTCACACTTTCAATCTCCTTTCTTCTCATAGTACGTGTTGTTCCGATGGCTTCTTCTTCTTCTCGAAAGAGGAGAGAGCGTACTCCCAGTCCTTCTGAGGGTGAAGGTTCTTTTAGTTCTGCTCCGAGTGATTCTCACGAGGTTACCGAACGTCCGGCCTTCCCTTTACGAGATCCTTGGTATTCTCCCAGTTTATTTTTCCCTTATATATCTCATGGTGAGGCTCCTCCATCCCCTCATGTTTGGATGTTTTCTCGCCAAGCGGGTTTCGCTGGTTCCGCCCAGGTTCCTGACCTTAGAGAGATTTTCGATCTCCAGATTAGACAAGGAATCCGAAAGGCGGTTCCTATTTTCTTTGATTTTGTTCCGGGAAAGATTCAGGGCTGGCCTATATGGGTAGACAAGGAACTGTCTGATGCTGAGTTTGTGGGTCGCTTGGATTGCCCCGGTATCCTAAAGGCAGTGGCTATTTCCAGAAACCTTGAGGGCTTCAGAGACGCCAAAGTGCTCAGGCATCTGGTACGTCGTTGGTGCCCTTCCCTTCATACTTTTTTCTTTTCTGCTGGTGAATTGACGATCACCTTGGAAGATGTGGTTAATAACTTCCTCCTCCCGGTGTTTGGTGAAGAGAGCCCCTTTGATATTAACCTTTCTGGTGAGGATCTCGTGGTAGAGGATAAATTGTTTGGTCATTTTGGTGGTCGCGCTGCCTCTTCTGGTGGTAAGCCGGCTAGGATGGAGAGATGGGTGATGACACTTTCTTGTGAGAAGGATAAGGAAGTGAGGTGGGCCGGTTTTCTGGCTTTTTGGCTTAGTAAGTTTTTGTTTAGTGAGTTCCCTGGGTACGGAGTTAAGTTTTCATTTTTTCCGTTGGCAATCAAGTTGGCTCGAGGCACCCAGTATTCTTTGGCCCCTCTGTTTTTAGGTTATGTTTACTCTCAATTGGACCAGCTTCATGGAGATGAGACTGAGGGTGATTCTTGTTATGTGATCACTTCATCTCTTCACCGTGCCATTCTTTAGATTTTCATGTGGGACCGTTCTGCAGCTACTTTGGCCAAGTGCAGGAATTTGAAATTTGTGAAGGACAAGTTCCAAGGATCCCCTGACATAGTGAAGGGTCTTTGTGGCAATTCTACCGATGTCTTTCCCATCATTTTTCGTTGGATTAGCTTGAAAGGTGGTGGCCTCAATCTTGTGGAGTTATTTGATCAAGCAGGGAGCTTACATTGGAGATCCCCTCGTGAGTTTGGTCCTGGCTTCGCGTGTGATTCTGTGTTGTCTTCTTTTTTATCTTCTACAGGTAATACCTTTGACTTGCACCGTGGTGATGAGGGCAGTCTGGCTTATCTTGCCTGCATTAGCCCCTCCTGGCTTCCTGTGCCTTCTTCAAGTGGCGCAAAATATACATTATTCAGCATACCGGGTGTTCCGACAATTTGGTTTTGACCAAGACATTCCTGTAGTCTTTAAGGACGTGGTGCCATCCCTTCCTTCCTTGGATCCTTTCCTGAGGCTGCAGGCCTTTTCTTATTGGTCACGAAGGAGCCCCCAATTTGCAGTGCCTAACTCCCAGAGAGGAGTCTTTGTTTCTAGCGGCTATACCAGTTATTGGAGAAGAGTACAAAAGTCTTTTGTTGACTATGTTGGCTCTGGTACAGTTCGGGAAGCCTCGAATCCTAGCATTGTTTCTGCTCCGACATCCAATAGACGTTTATCCCTTCCTACTGCTGGGATTGTTTCTGCTACTGCAAGCAGCAATACTGGGTTCGCAGAGTGGCATGCCTCCAAGGGAGGTTGGGTGGCTTATGGACAGGACTTTCCTGAGACTTGGCTGGGTGATAGTCTCATCATTGGCGCTTCTTCTGGAGTGCCCATCAATAAAGGTGCAATGGAGACAATAAGTGCTGCCACTGCTCCGAGTAAAGGTAAGGATGTCAGGCCGAAGAAAATGAAAGCTGTTGATGTTGGCGAAAGTACAGGGGGTGTGGAGATAGGTTCTGAGACGAAAAGAAGAAAAACTAGGAAATCTCAAGCACACTTGGCATCTCAGGAAGGCAAGGATGTCAAGGAACCTTTGGTTTCAAGGACCCGGAAGAAGACCAAGGTAGAGTCTTCTTTTTCCCAGGTTCTTGTGACTGCTTCAGTCCATGGTTCTTTAGGATCCTCTGGTTTGGTATCCCAGCCTCCTTTAGGACCCTCTGGGCGTACTCGTAGTAAGCAAAAGACTTCCAGAGAATCTGTAGAGAGAGAGAGAAGGGCAAGACTTCTTTCCTTCTTTTTTTTTTTTTTTTTTTACCTGTTCACCTTGTTGCACTTATTTCTATTTTGCTGACGAGTGGTGATTTCCTTTGCAGTCCAAGCGCAAGTCTGATCACAAGAAGGGTAAAAGCCAATCTTATGGTGACGATGTGGTATGTGTGTGCCCCCTTTTTTTTTGTTTTCTCCCTTTTGTTCTGACATTGTGTTGTTAGCATTTCCCGTTGTTTTTTTTTTTTTTTACTTGGCGCTGCCTTTTCCTCTTCTTCTTCCTTTAGGTGGAGGTATCCCCTCCTATGACTGGCAATGCTCTAGGAGAGGAAGCTATCACAGCTCTTTCTGTTGTTTTTCCTGCTGTGGGGGAGGAGTCCCCTACTGGTGGTTCAGCTGAGGAAACCGGGCAACCGATGCAAGATTCCCAGGATTCTCAGGATCCCAAAGTCTCTAGGATCCCTTCATCTCAAAGTCCCCATCTTGAACGTACTCCTAGTCCTATTAGGACTGTGTTTCCTTAATCCTTGTCAGATAAAGGTGCTTTGGGAGACACTCCTTTATCCAAACAAACAGGTAAGCCTTGTTTCCTTGAAATAGCGTTATATCTTTATTTTCTTTTCCAGTTTTTTTGAGTTCCTCCTTTTCTTTCTCCCTTTTAGGTCAAACCAGTGAGAAATCCGCTCCCAGTGTTGCCTCTTCTTTAAAATCAGAAAACTCAGAAGGTGAGTGCGAGCTGTTCCCATTGTGTTTCCTTTTCTTTTCTTTCCTTCCCTTCACCCTTCTCTTTCCTTTTCTTTTATGGCGAAGCCCCCTGCATCTATTCCTTCCTTTAGCCATTTTGCCGTTGGTCCTTCACCTTTTCTTCAACTTGCCTTATGTTCTTTCCCAGAATCCTCGGGGAAGTCAGGGGATCAGGAAGAAGAGGCTCTGCCCCAAGAAGTCGGAACTAGTTTGTCCTTCTTTTTCCTTTTTCTTTTTTTTTTTTTTTTTTTTTTTTTTAAGAACAAATCTGTTCTTCCTTTTCTTTTTTTTTTTGAATATTGATACAGGCTTTGCAGGTTCTGAGCCTGTTATCCCTGAAGGAATTGTGAGACCTGTTCAAGTTGCTGACCTTTATCCAGAGCGAAAGGCTGCAAGTCCCCCTGTCTCTGCAAGTGGTGACACAGTGATGGGGGATACCTCGAAAGTGGCTGCCTCAGATCTTGATTCAGGGCTTTCCTCCTTCCTGGCTCGCTTTGATCTCTTGGAATTTAACAGTCTTCCTGCCAGCCACTTCCATGTTTTTGGGTCTTCTTATGGCAGCTTCCTGCGCTTCTCTGTTCCTGTGGAAGGCCTGCCGCTGCTAGAGAGTCTGCTCAAGAGTCACGGCGATTTCACCAGTGGCTTTAGGGGAGGCATCTTTCTAGGCAATATTTTGATGGAGTTGCTATGTGCCTTGTTGGTTTCCCTGAGGAATTCCTCTGTAGATTCTTTGTCTGAAGAAAAGCTTCTGGAGTGGAGAGGGGTGGTGCAAGACCTTCTGGAGGCCAAGTTCAATTTGTCTTTTCTGCTAGATCACTTGCGTTTGCTGGCTCATATGCTGTTTCAGAGGCAATCATTCAAGAGTATAAACACTGAGATAGCTGCTGTTGAGGAAGTTTTGGCTCATGCTCACAAAGTTTTACAAGACTTGAAGGTTAAGCGGCAGAGGATCCTTTCTACTTTGACTGTGCCTGTTATTTCTCCGGATGCCTCCCTGTTGGCCGGCCTCATTCCTTAACTTATTTTAGATTTACATAAACAATTTGGGGTTGTATAAGTTTTTTTTTTTTTTTTTTCTTGAACATTGCTATACTCTTTGCTTTCTCTTTTTTTTTTTTTTTTTTTTTTTTTTTTTTTTTTTGTGTTTCAAAACTGCTTCTCATTTCTTAGTATGTGAATCTGCCTTTTTTCTTTGATATATTGCCTTTTCTTTCCTATGACTCTTTTCTTTCCTGAGTCCTGGACCATGGTTTCCACAGGCTTCACTGTAAGTTCTGGTCCAGGTACCCGGTAATCTATTATGCAAGTACTGAACTGGGTACACTGGTATCCTTTCCTATGTATATATTTTTTTTGAGATATGGTCCCAGTTCATGAACATTGACCGGTTCCCCTTTTGCCAAGTGCTAGGCTAGGTATCCTAGATACTTTACTTTTATTCTGTGATCCTAGACCTATGCACTTGGAACTGTTTGTGGGATATCTGAAATTATTTGTGAGGTGGATCCTGGGCCATATGTAAAAGGGAATTACATGCTCTTTTTTTTTTTTTACTCAGGTATCCTTCCTTAAATCTATCCAAATTTGGTCTTTGCAGTATTTAAAGAAAGATTTAAATGTTGAAGAAACAGGAACTTCATTAAAACATGGTCATTTTTAAGAAACAAAGAAAAAATCATTTGGTGCAGTATTGACCACAAAGTGTCAATCTATCACATGTTCCTGAACAAAATTATCTTAGACCAGAATTCATGATAAAGGCTGAAAAATAAAAAAGAACTTAGCAGATAGTGAAGCTGGTAAAAGGACCCTGAGGTATCGGGATCCCCTTGTCCTTATGTATAGTATTGCTTCAACCATTTCCCATTTATGGGTTCTGTCAGGACTGTCCCATCTTCTTTGGCAAGGTAATAATACCCATTCTCATGAGCTGCATTGATGATGTAGGGTCCTTCCCATTTTGGGGTGAACTTGGAGGGCCCTGGCAGGTTCCTCCTCACGTGCTCCGCCATCCTTAGTACTAATTGCCCTTCAGTGAACACTCTTGGGTGTACTGCTTGTGCATATGCTCTGGTCATTCTTTGCTGGTATCTCTGGCTCCTTTTCTTGGCCAGCTCTCTTTCTTCTTCTACCCCTTCCAGATCTGCTAGCCTTTTTTCATTGTTTACGTCCTCACTTTCTCCTTGATTTTCCTCCAAAACTACCCTTGGTGTAGGAATGACTAACTCCACGGGGCTGATGGCTTCTATTCCATAGACTAGGGAGAATGGGGAGAATCCTGTGGCTGTCTTTACAGAGCTTCTACATGCCCAAAGCACATCTGCCAGATGGTCACTCCATTTCCCTCCATACTCATGCTTCATTTTCTTAAGGATTTTCAACATTACCCTATTAGTAGCTTCAACTTGGCCGTTTCCTTGCGGGTAGTATGGGGTAGATCTTTCATGCTTAATATGGTATGCTTCATTTAACCCCTTCATATCTTTGTTTATGAATGGGGTTCCATTGTCACTGATCAATCTTCTGGGGATCCCGAACCTTGTAATGATGTGGTCTCGAATGAAATTTGCTACAGCTACTCTAGTAGCTTTTTTCAAAGGGATGGCCTCTACCCATTTTATAAAGTACTCCGTGGCTGCCAGGATCCATATATAACCGTTGGATGGAGGGTTTATAGGCCCTGTGAGATCAAGCCCCCAAGTATGAAAAGGCTATGGCGTCGTCATATCCTGTAGGACATTTGGATGAGTGTGAATTGCATCTCCCAGGACTTGGCAAGCATGACATGTTTTGACCAGCTCCTCAGAGTCCCTTTTCATTGTTGGCCAGTAATATCCCAACAACAGTAACTGCTTGTACAGCCTTTTCTTCCCTAGGTGACTTCCACAATCTCCAGAGTGTACCTCTCTGACTACTTCTCTAGCTTCCTTTGGTCCCAGGCACCTGAGGGGATCCCCATGGTATCCCTTTTTGAATAAAATGTCATTCTGCAGGAAATACCTGCACGCTAGCTTTTTGAGCTTGTGGGCCAGTTTCCTATCGGTTGGTAAGATCCCCTGAGCCAGGTATCCTATGAAAGGAACCCGCCAATCTTCTGCAATAAACACCGCGTAGCTTTCTTCTTTATCAATTGCCAAACGACATTCCTAGCATTTCCCCTATATGATTGCTGCTTCCTTGTCCATATCTGGCCAGTAATACCCCATGCGTTGCATCCTTCTGTATAGGCTGACCTTTTCTGCAACTCCATATGCTTGGGCGTGTAATTCTTCTAGTTTCGACTTTCCTTCCTTCTCGGTGATACATCTGGACAGTATTCCTCCTGACAGCCTTCTATACAATTCTCCTTCTATCTGAGTGTAATCCATTAGTTCTTTGATGTTCCCTCTAGGACCTACCTCTTTCATCTTTTCTTTGACTTTGTTGAGGTCTGAAAAAGACCATAGTGAAATAAGCCCAAGAAAGAATAAGTTAAGCCCAAAAAGAATGAGTTAAGCCCAGAAGGAAAAACTCAAGCCAAGTCTAATGGGATTATACGGGAGACCCATGAGGAAATAAAAGAAAGGCCCAGAGGATCCCGAAGCCCAGAAAAGAGAAGCATCCAAAGAAAAAAAAGAGAAGACCACGGCAAAGTATAAGAAGCAAGGATCCTCAGGCACCATCAATAGGCGCGGATCCCTTCAAGCACAAAGAAAAAGGAAGATTGGGACAGCTCGATAGAAAGAAGACAGAAAAAAAGAAAACAAGAAAACAAAAGCGCGAGCGACTTCTCATGGCACAGACAGAAGAGGCCTCGGGGAACCAAGACAGGGAAGAAGGATGATAACAAACGATCTTCAAAAAGGCAGAATAGGATTCCGCCCAAATAGGAAAGAAAAGGAAAAGTAGAAGGCGCCAGAAGTGGGGATGCCGAGAAAGGGCATACCTCAGCACTCCCAAAGAAGATAGCCAACCAGAGGCTTTCAAAAGAATCAGAACTGAGAGAAGGAAAGAATGAGAAGAAACGGAAAAGGGACTTACCAAGACAACAGGGACAAGACATGCTCTGTTCGCAAGAGAGCAAAACAGGGGAACCAATGGTTCCCCGGGAAGCCCAGCAAACTCCATTATAAAAGGGAGGGATGGGTTGTGAAGAGGGTGGCAGCGAAAAAGTGAGAAAGAAAGAAGAAATTCTCTAGAAAAAGAACTATCAGAGAAAATCAAGAGTGAAGAGAAAATATTAAGGGAAAACAAAATATTGCTTCTCGGTATCCTGTAAAAGCCACTATTGCACATACTCGGATTCAACGAGAATCAAACTTTGCAAGTTTTGAAGGCTGAAATAGTCATTCAAGACTACAGTTTTTGAGCTTGATTGAACCTTGTAGCACGTCCTAGTGAGCTTTCTGTAATCAAACAAACAATGCATTAATGAAACTTTGCTTCATATTTCCCAGGATCCCCACAGCACTAATTTTTTATCGCTTAGTTAATCCTGTCTCTTTCCTCCTAAATTTACCTTGTTAATTTTTGGCATTCTACGATATCCTTGTTTGTCATTTTTGTTTATATTGTCAGGAGTATTCTCTGCATTTCACTTGATTCTTAAACAGCTCGTTAGCTGCGGTGAGTCAAGGCCCAGTCCACCAAATCCTCCTTTTCATTTAGGCCAAGGATCCTTGGGCCTGAGTGTCACGAAAAAAAGACACTCTCACATTTTGGCGACTCCACTGGGGACTGGGCAAAGAAGAAGGAAAGAGCAACCCCTTCACAGAGAATGCCTCCAAGACAAAGAAACAGCAAAGGAACTAATGTGCCACCTACGGCCTCTGAGCCCGTAGGAGAAAACGAGGTAGCTTCCAGGCAAGGAGGTGGGATACCCTTGGTAGAACAGGAGGTTGTGTCAGAACAAAGACACGCAAGGCAGGAACCAGACCTCGTGGCCAGGATGACAGCAATGTTAAAGGATCTGGAGCAAGAGGTTTGCCTTCTCAAAGAGGGCAGGACACAGGAAATCAGAGACAATGTTCCCCCTACTGGGCACCAAGACGGGACGCAGCCAGAAGGAGGGTCAGCAGTGGGAGGAAGAGCCAACCCTCAGTACTTGACACTGGCAGATGTCAATGCCCTCCTGGAGCAAGAAAGGGAAAAACACTCAGGGATCCCCAAGCAATTCTCTCGGGATCCCCCGTTCCCTCCAGAACTTCTTGGCAAACCATACCCTAAGGGGTACGAACCCCCAAAGTTCCATCCTTTCGATGGGAGGAACGGGAGTGCTGTGGAACATGTGAGTAGGTTTGTCCACACTATGGGCCCCTATGCAGGAGACAGAGAATTATGTCTGAGGGAATTCGCCAAATCCTTAGTGGATAAGGCATATACTTGGTACACCACGCTGAGACCCGGGTCCATTAAAACCTGGGATGAGATGATGGAGAAATTCTGCGCCAAATATTACCCTGGTGAAGACAAAATCACTTTCCAAAATCTGCAAATGGTGAGGCAGAGACCTGGAGAAGATCCTGTTCAATTCATCAAAAGATTTGAAGATGTGTCCCTAGATTGCTATGGGGACCATGAAGAAAAGGAGCTCGTGGAAACCTGTATAGCTAACATGCTTTTTGACTATAGGCTCAACCTTGAAAACCTATGTATCACACAGTTTGCTGACCTGTTACAGAGAACCAGAAGGACGGTGCAAACCATGAGGACAAAAAGGCTACCCGCATCCCAAGCTATGACAGCATCAGTAGGAGAGAAAAGGAAGAGACCAGACGGGAAGGTGTTCGAGGAACCACCAGTGATCCCATGTACAGCTGAGGAATTAAACCATGTCCTAGACAAATGGATCGGAGATGGAGTTGTTAGGCCATTCACTGTGTCCAGGCCACCAACTGAAGAGGAAAGGAAGAACCCTTTATTTTGCAGAATCCATAATTATGTCAAGCACTCCACCAAGGATTGCTGGACCCTTCGCAGACTCTTCCACAAAAAGTTGAGAGAAGGAACCCTGGAGCTCACTCAGAAGGAGCCGGAAGTGCAGAGGAACCCCTTGCCTAACCACAAAGGAAAAGGGGTGGTAGCAGTAGTAATACATGGGAACCCGGCAGAAGCAGGAGAATCTGAAGGATCCTTCCACCCGAGTACAGTCAGGACCCTCCAGAAAAATCCTAAGTTCAGGTCATTATTCAATCAATTAGGATTCGGACCAGAAGCAAGAAGAGTGGCCACAAAGTCTCTCATGAGCATAGCAGCAGATTCAGGGATGGAATGCTTTACAGCTGAGTCACATGCTAGTCGAGCTTTCCTGGAGACAACCAAAGCAATAACTTTCACTGATGAAGACATGGAGATTGAGCACCCAGACCACCGTAGACCCCTTTATCTAATGGCCACCATAAACGGCGTTCAAGTCAGAAGAGCACTGGTGGATACAGGGGCATCACTCAATCTCATAGCCTTGAGTACCCTGGAAGCTGTTGGCTTAGTTGACAAAAGGATCCTGGGGGCTCCCATGGAAATAATAGGATTTGGAGGATCGGTGGAATCAACAGAAGGATACGTGCAGCTAGCCTTAAGGGTAGGGCCAATAGTGGCTTTGACAAGGTTTCATGTGATTAATGCAGAAGTTTCTTATCACGTGTTGCTGGGACGCCCATGGCTTCATAAACATCGCCTTATTTTATCCACGTTCCATCAATGCATTAAAGGGAGGCTGAATGGAAGACCCATAAGGATCCCTGCCAACCATAATCCTTTCAGCCAGGGAGAAGTGAACTTTGCAGAAACAATGTTTTATGATGAGTTGGAGCCAGATGATGAGAACCCCGCCCCAGGGACCCTAGGGGCACCTATCCTAGAAGAAGAAGAATGAGGGAGGGGCACCCGTGACCTGAGGAACCTTCTAGAAAGAAAAAGACAAAAGAGGGAGCCCAGCTCTTCAGGATCCCGAGAATGTGTAGTGGTACAGGAACCTGGGGGGAGACTGATCTATCGTTTGTGAAGGTGCGCGGGACCCGAATGCATTGTGCAGGAAGGTCCCGGACCACCAAGATGCATGATGGCGCAAGAAATAATCCCAGAAGAACCAGTTAAGGAGGCCCAGATTCAGCCTGAGGAAGAATTAAAGGAAATAGATTTGGGTACAGAACCAGGATCCCGAAAGCCTGTCTTCATTAGCAGTCAATTAGTGGCCCAAGAAAGAGAACAACTGGTAACCTTGCTTCAGAAATACAGAGATGTGTTTGCATGGACCTATGATGAGATGCCTGGTCTAGACCCAGGATTGGTAGTCCATTCTCTTAATGTGGACCCAGGAATGAGGCCAGTAGTCCAGCCAGTTAGGGTCTTCCACACTGAGGTAGAAGCTCAAATAGTTCAAGAGGTCAAGAAATTGCTGACAGCTGATTTTATCAAACCCATCCAACACCCAAAATGGCTTTCCAACATTGTACCTGTGAAGAAGAAAAATGGTCAGATTCATTGCTGTGTATACTTTCGCAACTTGAACAAGGCATGTCCTAAAGATGAATTCCCCTTGCCCAATATTGACCTCCTTGTAGATTCAGCTGCAGGAAACTCAATGTTCTCATTTATGGATGGGTACAGTGGATACAACCAAATCCGCATGACAACCAAAGATGCAGAAAAGACGGCATTCAGAACTCCGATTGGGAACTTTTACTACACTGTAATGCCCTTTGGTCTAAAAAATGCGAGGGCTACATATCAATGGACCATGACAGCCATTTTCCATGACATGATGCATGAGGAGATGGAAGATTATGTAGATGATATTGTGGTCAAGTCAAAAACCAGAACAAGACATTTCCAAGTACTTGAGCAAGTCTTTGAAAGATGCAGGAAGTACAAGTTACGTATGAACCCCATTAAGTGCACCTTTGGAGTGTCTGCTGGAAAGTTCCTTGGGTTCCTGGTACATCATAAAGGCATAAGCGTGGACCCAGCCAAGGCCACAGCTATTGCCACAATGAGAAGACCAACTACTGTAAGGGAACTCAAAAGCTTCCTGGGAAGGGTCTCCTATATTAGGAGATTTGTGCCTGGTTTAGCCTCAGCTACCGTAGGCCTATCCAAACTGTTGAAAAAGGGGAATGAATTTACCTGGGGGACAGAGCAGCAGGAAGCTTTTTAAAGAATTCAGAGCATCATGAATCATCTGCCCACCCTCCAGGCACCAGTACGTGGGCGGCCTCTGTTGCTATACTTAGCGTCAAACTCTCAGGCAATAGGAGCTTTGCTGGCACAAGAAGATGACCAAGGAAATGAGCAGCCTGTATACTATGTAAGCAGAACACTCAAGGATACTGAGACCAGGTACCCTAGAATAGAGAAAGCCTGCCTAGTGATCATTTATGCATCCCAAAGGTTGAAGAGGTACTTCTCAACTCACCAAATCCTCTTGGTAACCAAGTCCCACCCCATAAAAGCGCTCCTGCACCATCCCCTTCTCACAGGAAGGATAGCACAATGGCTAGTGTTGCTCTCACAATATGATATAGGTATAAGAACTCGCAAGGCTGTCAAAAGCCAGGCCATAGCAGATTTGCTAGCTCAATTCCCAGGAAAGGAGGAAGGCCCGCTGAGCGAAAAAATCCCTGGTGAGGTAGCAGTGGTGGAGATCCCAGGGAAGAAATGGACCATGAGGTTTGATGGGTCGGCTACAGCAACTTCAAATGGGGTAGGAATTGAACTAAGCTGTGAAAATGGGGATATCATGCCCCTATCTTTCAAGCTTGGTTTCTCATGCTCTAATAATGCAGCTGAATATGAGGCATACTTAACTGGGTTGAATATAGCACTCAGCATAGGAGTGAAACATATGAGAGTGTTGGGAGATTCCAATCTTGTAGTCTCCCAAGTGAAAGGTGACTTTGCATTACGGGAACAAAGCTTAGCAGCCTACAGGACTTGGGCACAAAGGCTGGAGATGAAATTTCACACCTTCAGCATAGAATACACTCAAAGAAGTGAAAACAGGTTTGCTGATGCGCTCGCCACCCTGGGATCCCAAATACCGCTTAATGGGAGGGATACGCTGATAAAAATAGGAAGGCAGGAACATTCTATTGTAAGGATCCTCCAGGGGATGTATCCCGGAGAATCCAAACAGTGGGATTGGAGAGACGAAGTCAAAGAAAAGATGAAAGGGGTAGGTCCTAGAGGGAACATCAAAGAATTAATGGATTACACTCAGATAGAAGGAGAATTGTATAGAAGGCTGCCAGGAGGGATACTGTCCAGATGTATCACCGAGAAGGAAGGAAAGTCGAAACTAGAAGAATTACACGCCCAAGTATGTGGAGTTGCAGAAAAGGTCAGCCTATACAAAAGGATGCAACGCATGGGGTATTACTGGCCAGATATGGACAAGGAAGCAGCAATCACACAGGGGAAATGCCAAGAATGTCGTTTGTCAATTGATAAAGAAGAAAGCTACGCGGTGTTTATTGCAGAAGATTGACGGGTTCCTTTCATAGGATACCTGGCTCAGGGGATCTTGCCAACCGACAGGAAACTGGCCCACAAGCTCAAAAAGTTAGCGTGCAGGTATTTCCTGCAGAATGATATTTTATTCAAGAAGGGATACCATGAGGATCCCCTCAGGTGCCTGGGACCAAAAGAAGCTAGAGAAGTAGTCAGAGAGGTACACTCTGGAGATTGTGGAAGTCACCCAGGGAAAAGAAGGCTGTACAAGCAGTTACTGTTGTTGGGATATTACTGGCCAACGATGAAAAGGGACTCTGAGGAGCTGGTCAAAACTTGTCGTGCTTGCCAAGTCCTGGGAGATGCAATTCACACTCATCCAAATGTCCTACAGGATATGACAACGCCGTGGCCTTTTCATACTTGGGGGCTCGATCTCATAGGGCCTATAAACCCTCCATCCAACGGTTATATATGGATCCTGGCAGCCACGGAGTACTTTACAAAATGGGTAGAGACCATCCCCTTGAAAAAAACTACTGGAGCAGCTGTGGAAAATTTCGTTCGAGACCACATCATTACAAGGTTCGGGATCCCCAGAAGATTGATCAGTGACAATAAAACCCCATTCATAAACAAAGATATGAAGGGATTAACTGAAGCATACCACATCAAGCATAGAAGATCCACCCCATATTACCCACAAGGAAACGGCCAAGCTGAGGCTACTAATAGGGTAATGTTGAAGATCCTTAAGAAAATGAGGCATGAGTATGGAGGGAAATGGAGTGACCATCTGGCAGATGTGCTCTAGGCATGTAGAAGCTCTGTAAAAACAACCATAGGATTTTCCCCATTCTCCCTGGTCTATGGAACAGAAGCCATTAGCCCCGTGGAGTTAGTCATTCCTACACCAAGGGTAAGTCTGGAGGGAAATCAAGGAGAAAGTGAGGACGCAAACAATGAAAAGATGCTAGCAGATCTGGAAGGGGTAGAAGAAGAAAGAGAGCTGGCTAAAAAAAGGAGCCAGAGATACCAGCAAAGAATGACCAGAGCATATGCACAAGCAGTACGCCCAAGAGTGTTCACTGAGGGACAATTAGTACTAAGGATGGCGGAGCAAGTGAGAAGGAACCTGCCAGGGCCTTCCAAGTTCACCCCAAAATGGGAAGGACCCTACATCATCAATGCAGCTCATGAGAGTGGGTATTATTACCTTGCCAAAGAAGATGGGACAGTCCTGACAGAACCCATAAATGGGAAATGGCTGAAGCAATACTATGCATAAGGACAAGGGGATCCCAGTACCTCAGGATCCTTTTACCGGCTTCACTATCTACTAAGTTTTTTTTTTTTTTTTTTTTATTACTATCCTTTTTTTTTTTCAGCCTTTATCATGAATTCTGGTCCAAGATAATTTTGTTCAGGAACATGTGATAGATTGACACTTTATGGTCAATACTGCACCAAATGATTTTTTTTTTGTTCTTTAAAATGACCATGTTTTAATGAAGTTCCTGTTTCTTCAACATTTGAATCTTTCTTTAAATACTGCAAAAACCAAATTTGGATAGATTTAAGGAGGGATACCTGAGTCAAAAAAAAAAAAAAAAAGGGGAGAGTATGTAATACCCTTTTACATATGGCCCAGAATCCACCTCACAAATAATTTCAGATATCCCACAAACAGTTCCAAGTGCATAGGTCTAGGATCACAGAATAAAAGTGAAGTATCTAGGATACCTAGCCTAGCACTTGATAAAAAGGGGAACCTGTCAAAGTTCATGAACTGGGACCGTATCTCAAAAAAAAATACATAGGAAAGGATACCAGTGTACCCAATTCAGTACTTGCATAAAAGATTACCGGGTACCTGGACCAGAACTTACAGTGAAGCCTGTGGAAACCATGGTCCAGGACTCAGGAAAGAAAAGAGTCATAAGAAAGTAAAGGCAATATATCCAAGAAAAAAGGCAGATTCACATACAAAGAAATGAGAAGCAGTTTTGAAACAAAAAAAAAAAAAAAAAAAAAAAAAAAGAGAAAGCAAAGAGTAGAGCAATGTTCAAAAAAAAAAACTTATACAACCCCAAATTGTTTATGTAAGTCTAAAATAAGCTAAAGAATAAGGCCAGCCAACAGGGAGGCATCCGGAGAAATAACAGGCACAGTCAAAGAAGAAAGGATCCTCTGCCGCTTGACCTTCAAGTCTTGTAAAGCCTTGTGAGCATGAGCCAAAGCTTCCTCAGCAACAGCTATCTCAGTATCTATACTCTTGAATGATTGCCTTTGAAACAGCATATGAGCCAGTAAACGCAAGTGATCCAACAGAAAAGACAAATTGAACTTGGCCTCCAGAAGGTCTTGCACCACCCCTCTCCACTCCAGAAGCTTTTCCTCAGACAAAGAATCTACAGAGGAATTCCTTAAGAAAACCAGCACGGCACACAGCAACTCCATCAAAATATTGCCTAGAAAGATGCCTCCCCTGAAGCCACTAGTGAAATCCCCGTGACTCTTGAGCAGACTCTCTAGTAGCGGCAGGCCTTCCACAGGAACAGAGAAGCGCAGGAAGTTGCCATAAGAAGACCCAAAAACATGGAAGTGGCTGGCGGGAAGACTGTTAAATTCCAAGAGATCAAAGCGAGCCAGGAAGGAGGAAAGCCCTGAATCAAGATCTGAGGCAGCCACTTTCGAGGCATCCCCCATCACTGTGTCACCACTTGCAGAGACAGGGGAACTTGCAGCCTTTCGCTCTGGATGAAGGTCAGCAACTTGAACAGGTCTCACAATTCCTTCAGGGATAACAGGCTCAGAACTTGCAAAGCCTGTATCAATAGTCAAAAAGAACAGAAAAGGAAGAACAGATTTATTCTTTTTAAAAAAAAAGAAGAGAGAAGGACAAACCAGTTCCGGCTTCTTGGGGCAGAGCCTCTTCTTCCTGATCCCCTGACTTCCCCGAGGATTCTGGGAAAGAACATAAGGCAAGTTGAAGAAAAGGTGAAGGACCAACGGCAAAATGGCTAAAGGAAGGAATAGATGCAGGGGGCTTCGCCATAAAAGAAAAGGAAAGAGAAGGGCGAAGGGAAGGAAAGAAAAGAAAAGAAAACACAATGAGAGCGACTTGCACTTACCTTCTGAGCTGTCTGATTCTAAAGAAGAAGCAACACTGGGAGCGGATTTATCACTGGTTTGACCTAAAAGGGAGAAAGAAAAGGAGAAACTCAAAAAACTGGAAAAGAAAATAAAGATATAACACTATTTCAAGGAAACAAGGCTTACCTATTTGTTTGGATAAAGGAGTGCCTCCCAAAGCGCCTTTGTCTGACAAGGATTGAGGAAACACAGTCCTGATAGGACTAGAAGTACGTTCAAGATGGGGTCTTTGAGATGAAGGGATCCCAGAGACTTTGGGATCCTGAGAATCTTGGGAATCTTGCGTCGGTTGCCCAGTTTCCTCAGCTGAACCACCAGTAGGGGACTCCTTCCCCACAGCAGGAAAAATAACAGAAAGAGCTGTGATAGCTTCCTCTCCTAGAGCCTTGCCAATCATAGGAGGGGATACCTCCACCTAAAGGAAGAAGAAGAGGAAAAGGCAGCGCCAAGTAAAAAAAAAAAAAAGGGAAATGCTAACAACACAATGACAGAACAGAAGGGAGAAAACAAAAAAGGAGACACGCATACCACATCATCACCAGAAGACTGGCTTTTGCCCTTCTTGTGATCAGACTTGCGCTTGGACTGCAAAGGAAATCACCACTCGTCAGCAAAATAGAAATAAGTGCAACAAGGTAAAAAAAAAAAAAAGAGAGAAGAAGGAAAGAAGTCTTGCCCTTCTCTCTCTTTCAACAGATTCTCTGGAAGTCTTTTGCTTACTACGAGTACGCCCAGAGGGTCCTAAAGGAGGCTGGGATACCAAGCCAGAGGATCCTAAAGAACCATGGACTGAAGCAGTCACAGGAACCTGGGAAAAAGAAGACTCTACCTTGGTCTTCTTCCGGGTCCTTGAAACCAAAGGTTCCCTGACATCCTTGCCTTCCTAAGATGCCAAGTGTGCTTGAGATTTCCCAGTTTTTCTCCTTTTTGCCTCAGAACCTATCTTCACACCCCCTGTACTTTCGCCAACATCAACCGCTTTCATTTTCTTAGGCCTGACGTCCTTACCTTTACTCGGAGCAGTGGCAGCACTTATTGTCTCCATTGCACCTTTCTTGATGGGTACTCCAGAAGAAGCGTCAATAATGAGACTATCACCCAGCCAAGTCTCAGGAAAGTCCTGTCCATAAGCCACCCAACCTCCCCTGGAGGCATGCCACTCTGCGAACCCAGTCTTGCTACTTGCAGCAGCAGAAACAATCCCAGCAGTAGGAAGGGATAAACGTCTATTGGATGTCGGAGCAGAAACAATGCTAGGATTCGGGGCTTCCCGAATTGTACCAGAGTCAACATAATCAACAAAAGACTTTTGTACTCTTCTCTAGTAACTGGTATAGCCGCTAGAAGCAAAGACTCCTCTCTAGGAGTTAGGCACTGCAAATTAGGGGCTCCTCCGTGACCAATAAGAAAAGGCCTGCAGCCTCAAGAAAGGATCCAAGGAAGGAAGGGATGGCACCACGTCCTTAAAGACTGGAGGGATGTCTTAGTCAAAACCAAATTGTCGGAGCACCCGGTGTGCTGAATAATGAGTATATTTTGCACCACTTGAAGAAGGCACAGGAAGCCAGGAGGGGCTAATACAGGCAAGATAAGCCAGACTGCCCTCATCACCACGGCGCAAGTCAAAGGTATTACCTGTAGAAGATAAAAAAGAAGACAACACAGAATCACACGCAAAGCCAGGACCAAACTCATGAGGGGATCTCCAATGTAAGCTCCCTGCTTGATCAAACAACTCCACAAGATTAAGGCCACCGCCTTTCAAGCTAATCCAACGAAAAATGATGGGAAAAGCACCAGTAGAATTGCCACAAAGACCCTTCACTATGTCGAGGGATCCTTGGAACTTGTCCTTCACAAATTTCAAATTTCTGCACTTGGCCAAAGTAGCTGCAGAACGGTCCCACATGAAGATCTGAAGAATGGTACAGTGAAGAGATGAAGTGATCACGTAACAAGAATCACCCTCAATCTCATCTCCATGAAGTTGGTCCAATTGAGAGTAAACATGACCCAAAAACAGAGGGGCCAAAGGATACTGGGTGCCTCGAGCCAACTTGATTGCCAACGGAAAAAACGAAGACTTAACTCCGTACCCAGGGAACTCACTAAACAAAAACTTACTAAGCCAAAAAGCCAGAAAACCGGCCCACCTCACTTCCTTATCCTTCTCACGAGAAAGGGTCATCACCCATCTCCCCATCCTAGCCGGCTTATCACCAGAAGAGGCAGCGTGACCACCAAAATGACCAAACAATTTATCCTCTACCACGAGATCCTCACCAGAAAGGCTAATATCAAACGGGCTCTCTTCACCAAACACCGGGAGTAGGAAATTATTAACCACATCTTCCAAGGTGATCGTCAATTCACCAGCAGAAAAGAAAAAAGTATGAAGAGAAGGGCACCAACGACGTACCAGATGCCTGAGCCCTTTGGCGTCTCTGAAGCCCTCGAGGTTTCTTGAAATAGCCACTGCCTTTAGGATACCGGTGCGCTCCAAGCGACCCACAAACTCAGCATCAGACAGTTCCTTGTCTACCCATATAGGCCAGCCCTGAATCTTTCTTGGAACAAAATCAAAGAAAATAGGAACTGCTTCTCGGATTCCTTGCCTAATCTGGAGATCGAAAATCTCTCTAGGGTCAGGAACCTGGGCGGAACCAGCGAAACCCGCTTGTCTAGAAAACATCCAAACATAAGGGGATGGAGGAGCCTCACCATGAGATATATGAGGGAAAAACAAACTGGGAGAATACCAAGGATCTCGTAAAGGGAAGGCCGGACGTTCGGTAACCTCGTGAGAATCACTCGGAGCAAAACCAGAAGAACCTTCACCCTCAGAAGGACTGGGAGTACGCTCTCTCCTCTTTCGGGAAGAAGAAGAAGCCATCGGAACAACACGTACAATGAGAAGAAAGGAGATTGAAAGTGCGAAAAGGGGAAGACCAGAGTAACAGAGGAGAAGAGAAACTCAAAAGATGAAAAAAGCTCAGAGAAGCAAAGTGATAAGATGAAACGGCTACAATAAAGGCGCAAGTAGCAGTTGGGGAAAACAGTTTATGGAAAGACGCGCCAGTTGCAAAAATTTAATTTGAAGAAGGGATTAATCAGCAGTTATTAATGAGAAGCAATGGGAAACGAGATAAGTGGGTAGGAGAGTTTTACCTCAAATACTCAACTGCCACGTCCCGTGTAAAGAGGAAGCTGCGAAAAGTAATAATTATAAGAGAACGCAACACGCAAAAAAGGAGGCAACCAAAAGCAGTAGAAAGGGACCGGGATCCCGAGTAAAAAGGGAAGGGAACTAATAGAAGTAGAAAAAAAGGGGATCCCACGAAAATCTTAGGAAATCTAAATCACTCATGCGGGGGCTTCAGGCAACCCACGAGCTCGAGGGGCTAAATGTTGAGGTCTGAAAAAGATCATAGTAAAATAAGCCCAAGAAAGAATAAGTTAAGCCCAAGAAAGAATAAGCTAAGCCCAAAAAGAATGAGTTAAGCCCAGAAGGAAAACTCAAGCCAAGTCCAAAGGGATTATACGGGAGACCCATGAGGAAATAAAAGAAAGGCCCAGAGGATCCCGAAGCCCAGAAAAGAGAAGCATCCAAAGAAAAAAGAGAGAAGACCACGGCAAAGTATAAGAAGCAAGGATCCTCAGGCACCATCAATAGGCGCGGATCCCTTCAGGCACAAAGAAAAAGGAAGATTGGGACAGCTCGATAGAAAGAAGACAGAAAAAAAAAAAAAAAAAAAAAACAAAAAAACAAAAGCGCGAGCGACTTCTCACAGCACAGACAGAAGAGGCCTCGGGGAACCAAGACAGGGAAGAAGGATGATAACAAACGATCTTTAAAAAGGCAGAACAGGATTCCGCCCAAATAGGAAAGAAAAGGAAAAGTAGAAGGCGCCAGAAGTGGGGATGCCGAGAAGGGCATATCTCAGCACTCCCAAAGAAGATAGCCAACCAGAAGCTTTCAAAAGGATCAGAACTGAGAGAAGGAAAGAATGAGAAGCAACGGAAAAGGGACTTACCAAGACAACAGGGACAAGACATGCTCTGTTCGCAAGAGAGCAAAACAGGGGAACCAATGGTTCCCCGGGAAGCCCAGCAAACTCCATTATAAAAGGGGGGGATGGGTTGTGAAGAGGGTGGCAGCGAAAAAGTGAGAAAGAAAGAAGAAATTCTCTAGAAAAAGAACTATCAGAGAAAATCAAGAGTGAAGAGAAAATATTAAGGGAAAACAAAATATTGCTTCCCGGTATCCTATAAAAGCCACTATTGCACATACTCGGATTCAACGAGAATCAAACTTTGCAAGTTTTGAAGGCTGAAATAGTCATTCAAGACTGCAGTTTTTGAGCTTGATTGAACCTTGTAGCACGTCCTAGTGAGCTTTCTGTAATCAAACAAACAATGCATTAATGAAACTTTGCTTCATATTTCCCAGGATCCCCACAGCACTAATTTTTTATCGCTTAGTTAATCCTGTCTCTTTCCTCCTGAATTTACCTTGTTAATTTTTGGCATTCTACGATATCCTTGTTTGTCATTTTTGTTTGTATTGTCAGGAGTATTCTCTGCATTTCACTTGATTCTTAAACAGCTCATTAGCTGCGGTGAGTCAAGGCCCGGTCCACCAAATCCTCCTTTTCATTTAGGCCTAGGATCCTTGGGCCTGAGTGTCACGAAAAAAAGGCACTCTCACAATATTTAACTTGATAAATTAAGTACTAATTGTATATAAGAAACAACTTTTCAGCCATCGAATTTTTATAAATGAGTTTGTAGCTTACACCTTGAGATTTTTGAATGGTTTGCTTTCTTCAAATACTAGTGCATTTGTTTCCTAAACTAGGGGATGCAAATGAATTTTACTGGATTCGAGGTTTTACTAATTACTTTCTTCAATGCTACTTGATATAAATGGAGGATGATTGTGCCTTGTATCTGCTAGAAGTCATTTGGATAGAACTTAGAAGTAGGTCTTTGTTTGGAGGCTCAAGTTTTTGATGTGAAAACTGCCTTGTTTACAACTTTGACATCCCGGTACAGTGTGAGTAGGCTACCACTAATGTTCTAATGAAGGTCTTTCATAATGTAAGGAAACTTCTTATAAATAAACATGTTTAACTGCTATTTTTCGTTTTTATTTTATTTTTAATAATTTTTGCATTGTTGAATGTCTAGTTTTGGTTAATTTATCAATTCATCTTGTTCCAGGACAACAGAAAACCAATTGATGCAATTAACATTTTTAACATATATTATACCTTTATTGGTCAGAAAAAATGTTGATTGTTGAACTCTAATTCATATATTTGAGTCTCCAAACTCGCTTTCCAACGGAAGTTTGTTATCACCATATGTTCAATTATGATTCTCAACCATTGCAGGGCATTTTAGTCCAATGATTGTGCTGGGGGGTTTGGTGTATTGTTCAATCTTGCTTGTTTCAACACCACGTTGGTTTCACATGTTCTGGATGTCTGGAAATTGTGATTTCAACTTCCTTTTGCAATGGAAATGGCTGCAGCTAGTTTTTCTGAAACTCAACGTAGGACTATGGTGTTTACTTTGGTAAAGGAGGGTCTATTCATAGAGGCTGAAGTTGCTAGTGTTAAAGTCACTCCCACTTGAATTTGTTTTCATGAATGTGCCCAGTCTAGCATGACTATGCCTATTAATGTTTGAGGATACCACTTTCTCTTCTTGGGATTCAACTAGTTCTTTTTGGCCTGCATTTTCATTGTCACTTCTATTACTTTGAACAACATTCTCGCTTTTATTCTTGGCTTCATTAGCATTGTAGCCCACGTCAACATTCTTTTTTGTGTTTGTGGATGCATTTTTTTTTTCTTGGGGAATGAAGAATTAGAAAAATTAACTTGTTCCTTCCTTGTGATTATTGTCGGCATTGTCATTTGTGCTCAAGCATAAAACAGTTTTGCGTCTATATTGATAGTATGCACAAATTTGTTTTCTATTCTAGCAGATACCTTGGACTTAACAGTCTACCTATTTTGCACATTGGAATCAGCTTTAGTATTAGTATCTATGTTGCATTTTTAATTTATCATTAAGGTGTAATTCAATAGTTACAATGAAAAAGAAAAATTTAAACTATGAACTTTTTGTTAAAAACACCAAAAAGTATCAATTAAGGTACAAGACTCTTTACTTGTCCAATATTCATAAATATGCGTACATAAAAGTAGTTCTTACACTACATTATATAGAAGGTATATTATTCAATTGTGGTGAAGATCTCCTGCTTTTGTTGCATTTGATATTATATCATATATTTCACGTTGTAAGAGCATTTGCAATAATTTGTATAAAAATTCATGTTTATTTTAGTATAAAAACTGACTTTTTCTATTTTATATATTTACTTTTCAAAACATTATATATTCAGATTATTTATTTTACTTTTTTTTTTTTTTTTTTTTGATAGGTAATCAAAGTTTTATTTCATAAAAAGAACATCATGTTCACGATAGTGAACACTTAGACCTCAAAACAAATACAAGTACTTTAGGAAGAGATACGAATACAAAGATTTACATTATATTTCATCAAAATATCATTTTTATTTATTTTTAAAAATTGTTTCTCCTTCTTAATACACAACAACCATCATTCATTCTCTTTTTACATCTTTAGGATACATAAAAAAAAATAAAAAACTAAATACAAAATGAATAGTATTAATGTAAATTTATGCAATTATACACCAACTAGTATGAGTTATATTTAGACAAAATTGTATAAATTTTAAATATTTTTCTATTAATCAACCACTCTGTGAGTGATCTAATTCTTCAGAAGTGATGCACAACCATCGGTCACGTAGAATACAGAAATAGCATCGGAGAAAAAAGAAAGAATATTCTATTTGTAGGACCTTTTTCAGTGTTTTAAAAAAACAAATCGCTAGGACTCTCTACGTAAGTCAACTAGTCAAGCCAAATCGAAATTATTCTGTCCTGCTGATAACATGTGGTCTAGCAAAGTTCTCATACCAGTCGAGCTGTCATAGATCTAAGTGTCTACTCTTTTCATAACATGCTTGTTTAGAAAGAGGAGAGCTTACAACTTTCACAGTGAAATGGTTCACCACTTTTGATTGGCAATGGCAGGTGCTTGCTAGCTGGTGAATATTAGCAAATTGATGGTATGTATTTCCTTCCAAATTTTCTTTTGACAGGATAATAGGTAAATCTGCAGCTTTTTTCTTCTAAACTTGCGAGCATTATATTGTTGTATCCTGTTAGATTCCTCCCCTCTTTCTCTGTACAAGGGCATGTGGGAGGCTAATTCTAGGAAACTTCGTCTGTTGCATCCCTTGGGCATAATCAAAGCAGCCAAATAAATTCAGAAACTAGAACATGTAAAACAATAGGATCAAGTCTGTTCTATTGCTTTTTATCCTCGAGCAAAGTCATTGATCGATTTTCGATATAAACGAGATTTTTACCCAAATCTCTTATTTAGGTAAAATATATTTTACCATGAGCTAACTGGATCTCTCAAAAAGAAGTAAAATATAAATCCACTTTATAGTAACAAAATCCTGGGGGGCAAAAAACCATAAAAGTTCATCCTTTTTTTGTTCTTTTTGAGGAACATAAGGTTCAACCTTTAAGCAAGAGAAGAGTCTTGATTTCTATGAAAACATAAGCCGTACCAGGTCCCAAGATGACAACTCCTTTTGTCTTATCTACAGCAACAAAATTGATGATTAGAAAAATTGCTACATCAACAAGCATTAGACATCATGCAATTGAAAATTTCTATCAAATAAGATTCTTATTTTCTGTTGCATCTTATAGCTTCTCCAAACTTTGGGACAGAAACTATATCTAGCTTTTATTCCTCATATATTGCTTTGGAAAATAATAATGATAAATCGAAGAGTAATGCTAAAGATAAAAACTTCTTTACAAGAAAATTTACAAACTGTTCATGCAGTTAGTGGTTATTGATAAATGAAAAAAAAAATGATGTTAATAGTGAACTTAGATGAAAACCAGTAAAGAGTTAGCCACAACAACAATTTGTAAAAAATGTTGTAAGATATTTTGTGGCTTTAGTATTAATCTAAAAAAAGAGAGGCTAATATTCAAAATATTTCTAGGCAAAGATAACAAATTTTTACCAAATATACGTTAGAAGTAATAGTTCAGGCAGAGTTAGAAGTTCACTGAAGATCCATAGCTTAAAAACCATGATTAGACAATGAATCTTTTTTGTGTATAATCTCAAAATTCACCTGTAGCTATCCCCCAACTTCCAAGGGAAGTAGACTGAGAGGGTGCATAACTATGGTAACTGTTCAGCAACATAAATTAAAATGTAAAGTAGAACACCACTCACTTGCCTCCTTGAGACTGTTTCACACCAGCTCGTGACTGTTACACAAGCAATTGATCAGTTATCACTTGTGTAAACATAGAGCATGAGAGACAGAATGAAACCTTGAGCTAAACAGTAAACAGGACATGAATATGACACCATATTATCATTCATGAGAGATTCTACAATCATCAGAAGTATGCAGTTTGAGAGTTCTATAAACTCTTTTGAGTAAAAGCTGTTCACAAATTGAGGGTGTGGACCTGGGTCAAAAACCACCAGGTGCATCTATTTCAAACCAAAATTTCATCACAGACGTAGTTCATCAAATTGACAAAGAACACTCAGTTCCAATCAAAGATTCAAAATTCTTGCAAGATGGAAAAAATGTGAAGTTCATTAATGGCTAGTTTTGATTTCAGTCATTCATAAAAGTGCCCCAACAATCAGCTGCTACATTTTTCAATCCTGAGGGGGAAAACTCAGAAACGATAACAGCATAGTATTAAAAGTACTACAACAGGAAACAAGAAAGAATCTGTCCTCCGAGAATCAATGTATTTACTGTATCAAATAACTTAATTCTGGCTCTACTAAAACACCTTATATTTTGATAAACTAACCATCAAGAAACTAATTCTCAATTCAAGTATTATGGTAAAAGTTTACTACCTTGTCACTCTTCACTTTGCACCTATTTGTATCCTTTGTTTATAAAGTCAGTTTAAAGCCTTTTGACAAGAAATCATCCCTGCAAAATGGTGACCAATACATCGAAGTTGTAAGTTAAACGAAAATAAAACTAATTACATATCATCACAACCATCCAATTCTTTCAAATAATAGATATTATAGACTAGCCTCAAACACCAATATGTGAATCAAATTAAACAAACTTGTAAGCTGAAGAGAACCAATTAAAGAGACCAGCTGCTAACATGATTGGTAACCTATCAAGTTATTTAAGTAGGATAAATTCACACATGACAAAACTTAGAGAAACCAGGTAAAGAAATAGGCTTGAACAAATAATTAATTAATTAATTACTCAAGTTTATGCTATCTCACGTTCTCTTTCTATAGCTTTTCTTCATTTCCCCTTGTGGTTGCTGCCTCCTCCTCTGATCCATTCCATCACGACCTACAGGAACAAGACTTTCCACATAAAAATCCGCACCAAATGATTTTGGGGCCCCTTCAATCCTCACTTTCTCGGCTCTCCTCTTTCTAATATTATACCAAAACAGCTTCCTCTTCTCCACTGCCAAAAGGACCTTATCACCACTCTTGGAATAAGCTAGAGGCACAATGTGTCCAAGAGGCCTTTTCAAACTGGAATCTGCAGAAACCTTGAATAATTTGGTCCAAGATTCCTTCACCCCATACTCTTTCATTACCCATATATCAACATAGACATGCCTGTAATTCAATATCACGCAGAGCCTTCCTTCCAAGATCCCCACATCCATTTCAAAACCATTATCAACCTCACCAGGCAGTGGTACATTTTGAAACTTCTCAACCCCAAGATCAAAAGCAACAATCATATACAGTCCAAATCCTACAGATGCCACCCAATGCACAGCACCACAAGCATATACACCATACCCTCTTCTATAAAAAAGCAGATAATTAAGTTGAAATAGGAAACGAACATAATAAGGAAGGTCGTTGATTTTCCTCCATGAATTACTCTTCAAGCTATAAACTTTAACCTCCGCATAAAAAAACCCATCTTCATCATCACCAACAAGATCTCCCTCATCATCTTGAGCAACAAATTGCACCATCCTCACCACCTTGTAATCCTCGCTAATGGGGTCGCGCCCAAATCCATAAAACGCAAAACGACGAAGCTCAACGCCACCTGGGTGCTCAACCGGCTCAAAAGGCAATCTCTGTGACTTCTTAGTTGATGGATTCCACAAAGCCATTTCGTTCTCAGAATTACAAACAGCAACCAAGCCATTACATGACCCAAAAACTTCGGTTATACCCCAGATCACTTTCAATGGAGCGCTGAGTTCTATGGCGGTTTGAAGCGATTCGAACTCCACCATGTACAAATACCATTTCTTGAGAATAACGTTGAGATTTGTTTGGGTGGCTAGGGAGTGCTTAAGCTGTAGCTTGATGAAATCTGGACCGTCTATTTGAGAACACCAACGTTTGGATACGCATCTGAACCGTACGAGAGTTTTCACAGGAAGTTGGTACAGAATGTCTGAAATCACATCGGATGGGAAGTTAGCGTTCAGAACCAGCTTAAGGTTAGGCATCATTTGGCATAGGTTAGGGTTGGCTGCCGTTGATAAGACTGATAAGGCTTCTTTCTTTCCCTTTTCCATTTTCTGGAATTTGGGTTTGTGGGTGCGAGAGATTTTGGTATTGAAAATACAAACAAAAGTGAAAAATAAAAATGGCTTAAAGGATGGGTTTTTCTTTTTAAGAAATTGTTTTTTTTTTTTTTTTTTTTTGAGAAGCTTCGAGAAAATGTTAAAGTTAAGAATTATTTTACAAACAGCAAATTTGGTAAATTATTATTAAAAATAAAAAAAAATTAA
The DNA here is from genome assembly GCF_932294415.1 of Quercus robur. Lineage (NCBI taxonomy): Eukaryota > Viridiplantae > Streptophyta > Magnoliopsida > Fagales > Fagaceae > Quercus > Quercus robur. The sequence goes on along the minus strand of NC_065538.1, from coordinate 71,413,000 downwards.
AGTTAATGGTAGAGGTAAATAGAAATTAGTAAAAATTAACACCGTGAATAATTTATAAAAATATTATAAAATAATTTACTTTGGTTACATTTCTGTTTTTATTTGCTTATTGGTTATTTTCATATCTCTTTTTTCTATATTTGGTACTTTTTGTCTCTTTTGGATGGAAATCGGTATGGACAACTGTCCTTTCTATCCTTATAATATGCATGTTAGTTTTTCGATGATGAAATTGTTTATTCAGATTTCAGAAGGAAAAAGAAAAGAAAAGAAAAAGATTAGGGATAGCTTAGTGAAGATTTAAGGGGGGAAATGCCGAAATGGGGCATCTCGAAACTGCTTAAACAGGAATGTTTAGGGGTTTGTACTTTGAAGAGGCAAATTGTGCAGTGAAGTCAGAACTTAACTTTTTAATATTGTGGGTCAGAGGTAATTAGAGAGAACACAGGAAATGTACCAATTTGGATTCATTTGGACCCACTGGGCCTCATGTTACAGACATTTACATCTCAAAAGTTCTGTATCTATTTTTTTCGACCAGGTTTTTATCCTTGACCAAAAAAAAAAAAAAAAAAGACAAAAACAAAGGACAAAAGATTATGAACTGCAAAGAAGTCAAATTTGGGTTGTGTAATACAGTATACTACTTGATGTTAATATCTCTCAAAGAAAAAAAAAAAAAAAAAAAAGATAGCAAAAAGGAAAAAGATTTGGAAGGACCAAATTCTTATTCAAGTCAACATAAGTTGATTTCCTCCTTGTCTTTATCCAAATTTCGGAGCTTGTTTTCCTTAAAATGATGCCATTTTTGGATCAATTTTGAGGCCACCGCACATAATCTTTTTATTCTTTTTTTTTTTTAAGGAATCTTTTTCTTTCTTTTAAGTCCAGAGGCACACAACACGAGAAAAGAAAAACCACATTTAGCTCACTTGCTGGCAAATATTAAGTGAATGAGACCGCATCTTTAATGGGATTGACCCGATTGAGATCTAGATTTCGCATATTGGACAAACTCAAATTCACGCTTGGTATCAAATTTTTAGGGTGGGGTACACTCCTCCTAAAAGAACTGATTCCAGCATTTATTCGTAGGACTACGACTATCATGGGCATTTGCCAAAAATAAAAAATAAGTGTACCAATGAGATTTGCTTCAATTTTTTTTTTTTTTTTAAAGTAAACAGTGATATTTAATAAAACAAACTTGAAAATAGTAATATTAGTATTTTAAGTCGGATTTATAATACATTACATAATAATCAGAATACAATTACAAGTTATAGACAGAAATTATAAACAGCGAACACTAAACACATATTTGACTGTGTCAAAGATCCATGCAAATGATACAATAATTGTCAAAATTTGCAATTAAGAAATAAAAAATTAACTTTTAATCTTATATCTTTGTTTATTTATTTATTTATTGATACTTACATTAAAGGGCCTGGTTAACATGTGTCTTAAAGGTGCAAGTTAAAGATTAATAAATATTTAATTATGAGTTGTAATGCACACTTTTTTTTTTTTTTTGAAACCGGAACCAAATTTCATTCAATAATAGTTAAAGAATCATGATACAGAGCATCCAAAGCTGGTGGCAAAGAATCCTCCAGCCAAATTACATCATCTATAATGTTTTTTGCATTACGTGCTAAACTATGGGCAACCAAATTTGCACTCCTCTTCACCTAGTATACTTCTGCCCACCTTAGACCCGAGATGAGCACCTAGATCTTCAAATACATGGCCCAGCCGAGACAAGTTAGCCTTGCTGGAGTTGATTGCGTTGATCACTTGTACACAGTCCCCTTCAATGACCAATTTAGAGAAACCAATGTCCATAGCAAATTCCAGAGCTCTACGGCAAGCAAGAGCTTCTGCCTCTATGGTAATGTGTGCTTTTTAAGATACATGTGTATGGTAGATTTTTTCATTAAAAAAATAATAAAAATTATTTAATTAAAAGCATTAATGTATCTTAACTAGTACCCTAGATATTCATTAACAAAATCCTATATTAGAATTTTTTTTTTCACTTTTTAATCTTTTAACTTTTCTAATTTAAGGGTAAAATTTTCAACCAAGGAGACAATATAAGTGAATGAGACAGCATATGTGTCACGCCCCAAACCCCAAAGGGTCCAAAGCATGAGAAAGATGTCTCAAGTACCTGTAGATTTTTCCTTTTTGACAATTCAATTCACATAAATCATATCAATTACCAACACCAAGAATTATCATAATAATTCCATTGAATATACTCTCAAAGTAAGTCAAAGTTCTAAGCAATAATTACAAGGACCATTGGCCACAAAAGAATAGAGGTCTGAATAAGTAATTACATATCATTAGCTTATCCTATCAGTGGAAATAACATCACAACCACTATAATATACAAAAGAATGAGTTAAACCTATTCTAAGATGTACATCATCTAATATCTCCATTACAAAAGTTCAGCCTCCATCAGTAATTAGTCTAACTACTATTAGCCACCAAAAAGCTGTCTCAAAAGATTGTTGCCTACTCTGAAAAGTTTATAAAATAATGGAATGAGACAGAACCCAGTAAGTAGCATAATTAATGGGGGTGGGGGAAATGCAAGTTTCATCTTCAATAATAATAATATGATAAGAATGATTAAATAATGAAACACAAAGTTTCTCAAAGTAAATACCCTGAAACTATATACTATAATATGTGAGCATCAACAATATCATTTCCAAAGCCATAATATCTAACATAAGATAAATTATCACAGATATACCACACTACCACATAGACTGGTCAGGGGATCCACCCATTCACAACTGACATGATATTGTCCTCTCTGGTATGCAGACTCTTGACCCCATTGACAACAGTCTCACCCATACTCTCAAGGTTTTTCTCTTCCCCCATGGGCAGCAGAGAGCGCGTCAAATAGGACCTCTCTTGCATGTGGTCTTTTGGCCCTATGGACAGTGGCCTCATTCACACACAATCAAGGAACCTCTTCCCCCCATGGGTAGTAGGGAAGAACACATTATCCAAAATGAAAGGGCACTGACTTGGATCTGATTCCGTTGTCACAAAGACTATGAAAACCAAATCGGGTGATCATCGAAAAATCACACATGACATAGTGTTAAAACCACATAAAGCTCACATGTTACATATACTTTGAAACACATAGTTTATATCTAGGTAATTTCAGAAAAACATTAAATAATCTAACTTCCACAAAGTTTGTAAGGTTTTCAATTTCATTCTTGTCAAAAGATTTTCTATCAATTTCCCACATAATAAGACAAGATAAGCATCTTTAAATTTTCTAATATACCATAAAATCTATGATTTCCTTATCAAAGATTAAATAAAAGATGCTCATTTTTCCATGTCAACAATTCATGCATTTCCCCAAATGCAATACCAAATATGATGCATTTTCATATATATGATCATTTATATATTAAGGTTACGACACAATAGTTTTAAGGAAAATATAGTTTCCATAGGTAGTTTCCAAAAAGTGTCTAACCCAAAAACAACATTCATGCAACATGGTTATTTTTCCAAAAATCCCATTAAAATGCTACTTACCTCGCAACTGCAAAAGCCTAACTCTCCAAGCTCCAAGGAGATTAGCTAGAACCTAAATAATGTAAAGTAAACCTATCATAATAAGCATAAAGCTTGAAATGTATCTAGCTACAATTTAGGAATTGCCAAATGAGCACTTAATAAGGCAAGCCTAGTATTTAACCTCACCAACAATAATATATTCCACTTCCAAAGTTTCTCAACAAATTGATTCACAACTCATAAACTCCAACTTATAAAGTTAACCCATTTAATATCATCTCTAACATCATGACTAGCTTCCATAAATTTACACTACATCATTAAGAGACCCATGAAGGCAAAATCAAAATATCCTCCAAGACAAAAAATTTAGAACTTCAACTAACTCCAAATGAACCTAATGGCAATGGAAAAATTAGATTTACCAACCATCACATGTTATAACTTAAAACATACATAAACCTTAGGTAGTCATCATTAGCACAAATCATATACCCACTCATCAAATAATTCCACCATTACAAAACCCATATATAAAAACACATAAATATCACTTCCAATGTTCATAAATCACATGGGTATCATTATTAAAGCTTGGATAAAAATATAACCTCAAGCAAAGTATAAAACCCACCAAAAAGAATAGAAAATTTTACCTCAAATAAAGGGATGATGATACTTGGGGGTTCCTAAGGATTTTTCTGGTGGTCTTGTTGGAAAAATGATGGTGAAAATGGTGGTGGTGGTGTGGAAGTACCGGTGAGAGAGGATATAAGAGTAGAGAGGAGTGTGTTTAAGTGAAAAGAAAAGAAAAAGGAACAAATGAGAGATATGGCCAGACATGAGAGGGTGAGATGGATTGAAATGAGTGGTGGGTAGTGGGGTTAGGTGGGGCACGTGGGAACTTAAAAAAATCTGATCTTTTTTTTTTTTTTTTGGACTGACTGGGACGTTACAATATGCATCTTTAATGGAATTGAGATCTAGATTTTGCATATTGACAAATACGTGGCCTAGCTGAGGCAAGTTAGCCTTGTTGGAGTTGGTTGCATTGATCACCTGTATAGAGTCCCCTTCAATGACCAGTTTAGAAAAACCAATGTCCATGGCAAATTCTAGAGCTCTACGGCAAGCAAAAGCTTCTGCCTCTATGGTTGTGTGTGCTTTTTTAGATACATGTGTATAGTAGATTTTTTTTAATTAAAAAAAAATAAAAATTATTTAATTAATTAAAAGCATTAATGCATCTTAACTAGTACCCTAGATATTCATTAACAAAATCCTATATTAGAAAAGTTTTTTTTTTTCAATTTTTAATCTTTTAACTTTTCTAATTTAAGGGTAAAATTTTCAACCAAGGAGACAATATAAGTGAATGAGATAGCATATGCATCTTTAATGGGATTGAGATCTAGATTTTGCATATGAACAAACTCAAATTCATGCTTGGTATAAAATTGGGATGGGATTCCTTCTAAAACAACTTTTAATTGGATTACAATATTTATACGTAGGATAATCACCTGTGGCGGCTCCAAGATTATGTTTTAGGGGTTTAATAAAAAGCATAAATTATATAAAATTTAAACAAAAAATAACTTGAATGTATCAATATTAAAAAAAAAAAAAAAAAAAAAAAAAACCCAAATACATGAAGTTTTACAATTGTCTTCTATGAGATTTCATATTTTGAAATCTTGGCATGATATATTCATTATCAATTCTACGAGCTACATCTCTTTCAATATACACAATCAAACAATCATTCATCCATTGATCTCCCATTGGATTAATTTATTTCAAATTTGTTAAGATCTAAATGAGTTTTTACTAAAGTTTAAGGATTAAGATTAACAAATTTATACTTTTGTTGTTGGGCTTTTTTTTCCATATTTTAGATCAAATTAGTTGTTATTGGGCTTTTTTGTGTGTTTAAAAATGTCAAAGATATTGTTGAAAGGATCATATTCAAGCCTATTTCAGTTGGACTTAAAAAAAAAAAGGGTTAGTGTGTTCAAAATTTTATTTTAGGGGTCAAAACAAAAAAATAAAAACAAAAATTATATATAATATATATTTTTTCGATAGTTTAGTGGTTCAATTGAACCCCTGGGCTTCAAGTGGAGCCACCCTCGACTATCTCGGGTATTTACCAAAAAAAAAAAATTAAGTGTACCAGTCACAATATATCACTAACGCATATTGTAGATTTGATTGTGTATTTGATTATGTCAAAGATCAATGCACATGCTGCAATAATTTGGCTTGAATAATGCTAGAGATACAAACTATTTTATAAACAGTTGATGTGGTAAGTAATTATTAGTAAATGAAAATGTGATATTAATGGTGGGTTTAGATAGAAACCAATAAGAGATTGGTCACACCAACATTTTGTAAAAATGTTGTAAAATAATTTGTGCATGTAGCATTACTCATTTGGCTTACACATGCATACTTTTCAAAACATAAAATACACATGTTAAATATTTATTGGCTTACATGCAAAAATTAATTATGATTGTATGTGTTTTTATAGATACATGTGTATAGTTTGACTTTTTTTTTAAATGTATTAAAAATTATTTAATAAAGCATTAAATGCATCTTAACCAATGTACATTTGTTAACAGAATCCTATAATAAAAAAAATAAACTTTTTAATCTTTTATCTTTTCTAATTTAAGGGTAGAAATTGAAAATTCATCTTCTTCAATGTCTATAAAAATGTGAAATGCAAACCCCGTTAGAGTTTGAGCTTATCTGATAAATCGATCATTTCATCCATGTGAATTAGTTCACATAATTTGCAAGCTTTATCTCAATGCCTTAATCAAATTTTCGGTTTTAATCCAATATCAATAATCCCTCCCACTTCCATCTCAACTCCTACTCATATTTTTATATATTAATAATTGTTATTTTGAGAAAATTGTATGTACAATTTATTGGATACAGTATGTCAGGTTCTTCAATTAAACTCAAAGATTTAGTTGTACTGAATTTGATTACTCTTAGAAAAGGTAACTCTATTTGTACTATATTGATAATCAAGCGTTTGGAAAGTAAAACATAAATTGTACTTAATTTTTACATTTTAATCTTATGTTCAGTATTTCTAAAATCCCCAATAAGCTCGATTCAAATATTTCTTACAATCAAAACGATTCAAATAGAATTACACCCTAGTTTTGTACTTATATAAAATTAGCAAAGAAAAGTTACATACGTGGTCTCTTACCATATTAGTTGAAACTTGAAAGAGATAATAAGACCAATTAGTTTGGTTTTACGTGAAACTTAAACATTGATGGGAATTTGAAGATTATAAAAAAGAAAATTCACAAAAGGTAAAATTTTAAATTGGAGAGTGATTTGAAGAAAAAAAAAAAGCAAAAGCAAGATTTTAATGAAGTTTGGCCTAACGACCTACGTCCACAAATGAAAGTTCTTGGTATATTTTTACTATATGACTTGTATTTACAATGAGCCCAATATAGGCTTTATAGGCCAAAATGGACATTTGTCCTTTTTACCAAAATTTGTCAACAAAATGCCCCTGTCTTGAAACTATCTAGCAAAATACCCCTATTTTAAACTCGATTTTTTAAAAATCTAGTTTCATTGAAAAACTAGATTTTAGAAAATCGAGTTATGTGAAATCAAACTTAAAATAAAAAAAAAAAAAAAAAAAAAAAACATGAAACTCGAGTTCTTTGTAAAATTTCTTACATTACTCGATTTTCATCAAATCAAGTTTTTCATTGAAACTCGATTTTTCAAATATCGAGTTTCAAAAAATGGGCATTTTACTAAATAGTTTTAAAACATAAACATTTTGTTACATCTTTTAGGTGAAATGAACAAATGCCAATTTTGACCGAGCGTTATATATATAAGAAAACGTTAAGTCCTAAACTACCTTAGGGTTAGTGTCCTTAGTCTACAAGTATATGAGCTTACAATAGATATAAGCTATTGGGTCGTAACTCGTAATATCTCTAAAGCCGCCTCAAATTTATCTTTAAAAACCTTAAATTTGTAAAGTATTGAGTGAATAACATAATCATTCTAGAAACGCGTAAGACAGATGTTGGTCGTAGCCAATAACCACAATTTCTGATGATGGTTGACACTATGATGGTTTTCTAGAAACTGTGTTGACAAATGGAAGCATTGTGTGTGGACAACGTTGTTAGTGGCCTCACATCATGTGGTTTGTGGCGTGCGTCTACTCTCAAAAGACTCATAAATGATCAATGGTTATCATCAAAGTTTCTGGAATCTGTTATGTGTCCTTATGAAGTGAGTTCTTTTTTTTTTCATTAGTGGTGGAATTGATACGAAATTTTCAGACCAGTAAGATGCAAAAATAGACAAAAATATTAGTCAAAGAAAAATAATCACACATAAAATAGTATTTACGTGATTCGGCAACAGTTTTTATATTCTGCATACAGGATTTACAATGCGAAATGACTTGGGCCTGTAGGCCCAAGCCTCCACTCTATTAACTAAGTCTCAAAAAATCTCCCATAAAAAATTGTAACAACATTATTTCGGGTCGGGTTATAATCCAAATTAAATACAACTAGGGTCCACAAAGCCCAACACATATTTCGGTCAACATGCTCACTCAAGATGCCCTTCCGACCTCTCTCTGAGATGGGTGTTTTAGTTGAGGATTTTAAATGTTTCTTGCTACATTTTGTGCAAATCTCATTTATTAAAGTTGACAAACACTGTAACAAAGTATCTAAAGCCCTTGCATGTGAAGCTCAAAATAAGGAGGGGCTTGAGGATTGGATTGAGAATTGCCTACCTTTTTCTTCTCCCCATTGTACAAAATGATTTACTGGTGAACTAATTAATGAAAGATTCAACCATTTTAGTAAAACAAACAAAAAACCCTTTGTGGTAAGAAGAGTTGTTGAGACCCAATAAGATGCATATCAATCCTAAAATAGCCCTTAGAACATTCACATTGGCTTCTCTAAATAGCATAAGCCCTAAAATTTGCCTAATAAACCTAAAAAACACCCACATTAGCATATGACTCATTAGGCAAAATAAAATTTTGATATAGTGTACGAAGACAAAAACAAAATGTCACAATTCTAGTGCCATCCATTCACTACTAGAATTCAAAATCTCATGTAACCCTTTGGATGGTTGAGATGAAAAGTTGAAAACATAACTTTTCATCTTAGTCTCCTTTTTAACCCCCCGCCCCCCCAAAAATAAAAAAAAACTTTTCATCTTGGTCATCTGATCTGATAAGGTTATAATTAAAAAGTTTACTTTTTTGTCCGATTGAACTACTGAGATCAAAAGTGAAGTTCTAACTTTTCATTTTGGCTATACATAAGTATTGCATTCTGTGCAATATCTGGATCCTCGATACAAAGCTTTGATTTTTCACATTGAAACATATAACAAAAGAAGACCATGAATGGTTATTCATAGATACTTGATTTCTTACATCTTTTGCAAAGGCCATATGAGTCTAAATGATAAATTTAAACTTTTGGGTTAAGTGATATTTCTATATGTTATATTAACCTTCGTTATATTAACTTTTTAATCGACCTCTCCTAAGATGTTATTTTCCAATAGAGAAAAGACTAATTATGCACAAATAAAGATCATTGAAACAACGATTTTCTCAAGTCTACTAGAAAAACAAAATTAAACTTAAAAATCACATATTTAAATTACTTCACAAACATCAAATCATTCAAAGAAAAAAAAAAGTAAATTCTAGCATCAAAATCAACCAGTATTACATAACCGTAAGATCTTTCCAGTCCCAGAGAAATATATCTTCAAAAAAGCACAAAGTTGGCGAGTTGTTATAGCAATCCAATGCAAGTGAGTCTAGATTTTCTGAGCAGAGCTCGTGGTTGTCTCCAACAATGAATTTGCTGTTAGAGTTGGTGGTTAGAGAATGATTCCTCTGCATTGTTTTGAATTTTGGGCTGTCGATTATGGCGCAGATATCCTTTGATAGGCACTTGAAATGTTGAAGTGACTTGAACGGTAGTCGGCATAGAATATCAGTGACCAGATTGTAAGGTTCTCTTGCCATTGTTAGTGGTTAAGGAATTAGGTTTAGGCTTTATGTTTTGTGTAGCAACCGAGTTATAGGTGAAGGACATAGGTTTAGGTTTAGGCTCTGCGTTATTTATGAGGGCTAGCAGCCGAGTTATATTATAACTAGTATGTAACCCGTGCTACCGCACGTGAATGGATATATTATTAATCATGAGTTTATTTATGTTTAAAATGCTCAGTTAAGTTTAAACTCATATTATTAACCAGAAAATTTCATTCACAAAACTTAGCAATACGTTTTTATGATACTCTCAATGTATTCAATAATTTTTCTTCTTTTATGACACGAAAAAGAAAAGAATCATTAAAATTTTCTTATTAAATTAGAGCAATGTTACACTATAAACATTTTTTACAATTATTGAGTTAGTAAATTGTTATTGATTTTTGGAGTCATCGTTAGGACAATAACATTACTTTCTTGACTACCGTTAATAACTTATCATATAAATAAGGTAATTATGAAATATGTTGTTAACAATATTGTGACTTTAATTTATCTTATTAATTTAATTTGCTTCGATGGGGAGGTGGGGAGGTGGCCTTGTTTTAAGGCCGAATCCGACAGACCCTTAGACCAGTGGGTTGACCCGAAGCCTCTGATCAGTTGGATTTGGTTTGTTTTCTTAGTAAACCTGAATATTCTGTTTGGACAGTGGGTTAAGGGTTTGAAAATTCGTATAACCCAACCCGACCAAAAGTTTAAGAGTAAAGGGAAAAAAAAAAGATATATATCTCTCGGTTCTTGAGGTGAGCTCGTGAAACTGAGTTTGCAAAAGCAAAAATCAAATCAGCAAAAGCAAAGATCAAATCACCAGAAGACAGAAGCTCAGAACGCTAAGATCGAAAGGGAAATCCCATCTCAAACACTGTTCCACCGAATCCACACGCAAACCTAAGTCTTCAAGGAGTTCAATCCCATCTTAGATCTGTTTTCACTTCTCAATATTAAATCAAAATCTCACTCTCAATCTCAGAAGCCTCCGTTCTCTCTACTCCCAATCTCAAGTCTCTCTACTACCAGTACTCTGAAAATGTACTACCAGTACTTCTGCGTTTCATTGAGAACTACACATACTCTCAAAATCTACTACCAGTACTTATGAATTTCATTGCAACTTCTTTTCGTAGGTTTCCAACCATGCAAACAAAGATAACAGGTTGTTCTTTTCATTAAGAGCATGAAAGAAAGTAGTTTTAGAAAGAAAAGAACAAAAAAATTCGTTTTGAGAAATGGTTCATACATTTAATTAATACTTATTAGTATTACTGTACTTATTGTTACCAAGTCTATTATTGTGCAGAGCTCTAGAGCTTTTCAGGGTTTCTTTTAATTGTGAGCAATTTGATTGGTTTTGAGTCGTAATAATAATCAATTTCCTCATGAGTCATTTGCTTGTACCCTCTTAGAGGGACCCACTAATCCTGTTATTTATATCGAACAGTAATGCCATACTCTTCTTTCATGTACACCTTGTCTCAATTCTGGAAGTTCTGTCTCTCATTTTCTCACCTTTCATGCACAATCACAATCATCCTACTCTCTCCACATTATAGCTTCCTTTCATTCTTCTTTCTTCCCCTCTTCATGGCTTTCTTTTTTTTCCTACTTTTGATCTTTTTTGTCCCTTCAAGCAATGCTCAGTGGCCACCTTCACCTGGCTTGTAAGTAATTTAATATCTGAAGTAGCAATAGAATTGTTTGCAATAGTTTGGTCATGGCTGAACAGTGTTTCTGATGGTTTAATCTGAATGTTGTCAGCAACAACATTTCCTGAGTGTTTGTTAGACTCAGATTTAAAGACACTTGTGACAGTGTAAACTTCCCATCTTTCTTTGACATTGTAATCATCAAATTTTATTTGGAATGTATAAGATTTTCCAAGCAAGCTTTGAATTTCTTGAGGTACTTTATTTGGCACTTGATTCTGCACAACATGATGTAAGGCCCATAAATTGTTAGTATAATAAAAACATTATGTTTAAGCATAAATTTGGAAGTGGTTAAGAATTTAGATTAGATACTTTTGAAGAAAGTTCCATAGCAGTTTTTTGAATTACTTTTTCTGCATCTTTATCAAAAAGAACAAAAGAAGCTGTCCCAGTATGATCCTTCACTTGGATTTGTAGTTTGTAACTGTATATAATAATGAGAGAAGTTAGAAAGTGTGCTTCATTTTGTTTTCCTATGCAATCATTTGAACAGGTATATAGTATAAACAATGTAGAATTTAGTCACCTAGGCATAGGGAACTGAGATTCAGAATTGCAACTGTTGCACCAAAACATATTATTTTGTTGTTTTACTTTTCGCTTGCAAAGTTGACATGAGATATAATTCCACCCTAATTCTGTTTCTATGTTTACAATATCCGCATAACAGGTAAAAAATCTTTCCTGCAAAATTAGTCATTCTAGTTAGTTTTGATTGAATAATAAAGATTTAGATTTGAAATATTTCAAGATAAAGAAAACCTTGACTCCTTCCACCCATTCCAGTGCTTTAATTTCTGCCAATGACATCATAGTTTGCAATATCAATTCTGATTCAGATTTGGGTTTTTTGTCATGTGCTGGAATAGATCGAACAACATTATCGTATTCATCCTCAACAACTTTATATCTGAAGAAAGGAAGAGATAAAATTTTTAATTAAAAAAATCCATTCATAATCCATCATAGAGAATTAGTAAAGTAAATGTTTATGAACCTGTCAATGAGCTCAGAAACCTCTGTAATGTCCAAATTGACGTAAACTTTAGTTGCACTTGTGGTGTTAAGATTCAGTTTGCCTTATTAAAAAAACCATAAAACACATTGAAGAATTTGTTATACACATTTTTTTTTATTATTATATAAAAAGTGTTATATATACATATACTACCTATCTTTCAGTACCTTGGAATGCTTTTACAGTTGTTGAAGTAACAATAATTATATAAGGACCTTCATCTTCTTTGAAGTCATTTCTAGTAATTGTTTCAGCACTTTCATCCCACAATGATATTTTTAGCTCTTTGTCCCTAATGGTACATTATAGCATTCAAAAGACATTAAAATGTGAGATTTGCTACCATTCATGATTAAATACAGTAGTTAAAAACAATCTTAGTGTTAATAATTGAAAGAGTGGAAAACTTGAATAAGCAATTCACCTCTATATTTACACAACCATGTAAAGTAAAAGGGAACACATAGGAAGCCTAAAAGGAGAAAGAAGTTACTTCAAACAAACAAATTTAGTTGAATAATAGAACCATAGTAAACTCATACTTAACAGATAAACGTGTTGAATAAGTGATCACATAAAGGAATTGGGAACATTGTTAAATAATTTTCACAGTTTTGATACTTAATAGCATGGTTTCATGGCAGGCCTGCCAAAATCACATGCCATAACCAATACCTATTTGTAGCAATGAGTCCAATATTACTGAAACCATCTCCATTAAATAGTCTGAAAGATTTCAAAATATGCAATTTGAAATTCAAGTATAACTTTTATGATGGGTGCAATGTGCATCTCATGTTCAATTTTTAAATAGAATTATATTAAGTGCAACCCTCTCTAAACTCCATTTAGAAATGGTACCTAGTCAACTTAATAGGGTGTGCAAGACTGGAAGGTCTTAACCCAACCCGGCTTCCCATCCATACTATAAAATTAATAATAATTATTGAATGTTACTGAAATAAAACTTAACATTTATATTCGATTAATTATAATAGAGTTGAACTCTATAACCATAAATGTGCAACACAGCCAGGTTCAAAAGTCCAATCTGGTCATTAGTGTTCAAGCTGAGATAGAAGTACTTTTCAAGTAGATATTTATAGTTCAAATATTAAAAAAGGATAGTTTTTCATATAAATAGGGTGGTGGGCTCAAACCCAGTTGGAAGGAAGATGAATAGAAATAAAAGTGCATGGGTTCAGAGACATTCATATATTTCTTTTATCATTTAATTTTGTCAGAATAGCAAACAGAGTCACATGAAGAAACAAAAGAATTATTTTGAGGTAAATGGGAGTAAAATGAAATGTTCATTACTCAAGTAGTAGAATTTGGAGATTTCTTATATTTGTAGAGCCGTTGTGAAAGTGAACTTGTTCAATGGGTCCAACAGCAGTAAGTTTGCCAATCATATCTGCAAGTTTGTACACGTAAAAAATAATGTTTGAAGGATGAATTTTGATTAATTAAAATGGGGAAGAGGTGAAGTAAAACATAATTTACCTATTAGGTAAGAATTGTCATTCAAACGATTGTTGATACAATCATATGTTGCAAATTCAAAGGCATGCATAGGTATGAGTTCACTTTCTTCATTGCACTCCTTAACCGAAGTTGTTAAGAGGAAAATGATGTTCAGGTCATTTGAAACCAGTCTGTAACCTTTATTTGTCACGATTACTTTAAAGTTTGAAGTGATAAAGGTTCCTCATTCATGTAGGATGGTACTAAATTTTTGAAACACATTCTTTCTTACAATTGCATGCATTAAGCTTTTCTGTAAAAAGGGAAATGGAAGTCAAAAGTTAGTTTATATATTATATTACAAAAACAACTAATAGTTGAAAGATTCAAACATTTTATTGTTGTCAAGTATGATAACCTTTTCATCGATAAAGATCATGTCAAGACTGATGAAGTTATTTCCACTTCTCTTATTCACTGCTTTCCACATTCTGCATATTCTCACTCTAATTCTCCATGTCTCCTTAGCATCAGATATTTGATCAAGAAAGCTGTATCCTTTGGACATTGTTATACCGCACAGTTGCAATAAAATATAAATGTATTAGAGATACTATTAAAAATGATAATGGAAGTTTTACTTTAAAAACAATGTAAACAATGCACAAAATGTTTATATGAGGATTTAAGCTCATTTTACATTTTACCTGCAGGTTTTTGTGACTCTCATGCCAACACCTCGTGAATTTACACCTTGTGAATTTATATAGTCTAAAAAGCGGCATCCATTGCCAGGAAGCATGGTGCATAATGAGAATTACTTCGGTGGAAGATTGATTTCTGTTGAAATCACATGGTATGGTGGTGGCAATGTAGTATCTGTGGTGGGATCGTGGAACAACTGGCAGACTAAGTAACATAACTTTTCATTTTCCAAGTTTCAACTTAATTTATTTTTCTCCTTTAACTTCATAATTTGATATTGATGAACTCCCCCCTTTCTTTCTTTCTTTCTTCAACAGGGAGGACTTGCAGAATATAGGAAAAATTGCTTCTGTTACTATGATGCTTCCATTAGGAATACACTACTTTTGCTTCATTGTTGATGGAGAGTTGAAATGTGCTCTCAACTTGCAACGGGTCAATAATAGCGAAGGAGATCACTATAACATAATCAAAAGGCCAATCTTAGGAGCAAAAGCACCAACATGAAGTACCACTATATATATATTTTGTTGCAGGACAAAATAAAATAAAAACCCTTCAATTTCACAAACCCTCACAAACCCAGAAATCGTTTCACATGCAAACCTCAAAGAATGGAGAAAAAAAAAAGACCACGCAATTAGATATCAAATAAAGATATTAACTTGTTCTCAAGCCAATAAAGATTAAAAAAAAAAAAAAAAAAAGATGCTATCTTGTTATCAAATAGAAAACAAACATGCAACATTAATCATAGAAAAAATAATATTAAAATTATTCAAAAAAAGAAAATTCACTAAAAGAAAGGAAAAAGAATTTACTTACATTTCCTTAGGAGTATGTGCTCTTTGCTTCCTCAATCTTCACTGTATCACCTTTAGAAAAACAAAATCACAAGATTGCAATTATATTTAAGCTCCTTGGTGGGCTAAGAAATTACATAAAGAAATAATTAGGTGGAAACAAATTAATAGACTCTTGTAATCCAAATTGAATTTCAAAACCAACAACACTCAAACTAAAGTAATTATCAACATTAACTGATCAGTAAAACTAAATAAAGTTAAAACAATTCATAAATGTCTGATGCATTGAAGGTTAAGAAACCATAATACTCCATTTCTTCATACTAAAATGGATATAGTCGAAGAGTTAGAGAAAGAGCAACCTTTTTGTACTCGTCGCTCTGGGTCTGGGTTAATACTGTTGCCGAGAAAGAGAACGGCTCCAATGGGAGTTTGGGTCTTGTTCCAAGGACAAAGACCTCTTTCTTTCATTTAATAGTTGTGGCTCTTTGATTTTTTAGAGATAGAGGCAACTGAACCGGGACATGAAGAATTGGAGAAAGGAAGAGTCGTGCAAATAAGAAGGGGAGGAGGCAAAGAGCCGAGAAAGAAGAGAAAGAGTCTTAAATTACAGATTCTTTCAAGGTAAATCCATATGGAATTTATGAGTTAATTAGTGACACCTAGATTAATATTATTTTGCGGTCCCCACGTGGCTCACAGATTATGGAGTAATTGAATACAGGTGGCAGAGACAAATGGCACAAAATTAGAATTCTATTGGAATTGCAATTTGAATTTCTCTCTGCTTCACCTATTATTTTATATATAGATGAGATCACTATATATAGCTAGAAGCTACTAACCATTCTTTCCATGTAGACATGTAGTGGTAGTTGATTATGAATGTAATTTGAACTTTATATAATTTTTTAATGCACTAATATATATCTGGTTTAGATAATTGTTTGAAACTTTTGTTACTTGAATTTGTTATTTCTAGGTGGTTGTTTGTGCTTTTTTTTTTTTTTTTAATTTGAATTATTTGTAGATGGTTGAAAGTTGATTATTGTAGTACTAGAATATTAGTGGCATATTTGATCTTGTGCTATCTTTGAGGGAGAAACAAATCCAGAATTTTGGCTTTTATAATGATTTTTAATGACTATGCAATTTATCTTACGCCCCAAAATTGAGGGATACATCTATATAATATATACAAAATTGAAGGCGTTTCATTTTTTATTATTATTAAATTCATAATATTTTATGTAGTATTATTACTACACAAGTTTTTAAGACCTCACAATTTTATATGTCTATATAATATATGCTTAAAGGAAAAACAGTGTGAATGATCCAATTTCCATATGCCCTAAGCGTGCCACCAATTTACTTCAGAATCTAAACTTGCACCCAATTTATCAACTGACTCACTCATAGTTGGGTCCCTACTACTAACACGATATTTAATCTTGCACTACTAGCTAAGCAGGGTTGGAGATTACAAATGGGTAGAGATTCACTGTTATATCGAGTTTTCAAGGCGAAGTATTTTCTGAGGTGTGACTTTCTTCAAGCTAGGCGGAGTATTATGGCAGGGCAGAATATTGTAAAAAGGGGAATGCGGTGGCAAGTAGGCAACGGACAAAGTATTCGGATATGGATGGATAAATGGACCCTTAACCCCTCCATATACAAGATTATGTCTCCCCCGGCTAGTCTTCCTTTGGAGGCTCGGGTATGTGAGTTAATTGAGCCAAATCATGGGACTTGGAAAGCTGACTTGATACGGAGTATTTTTCTCCTGCACGAAGCAGAGGATATATGCAGCATTGCCTTGAGTTCTAAGCTACCTGAGGATAGGCAAGTCTAGGCTCCTACAAACAATGGCAGGTTCAGTGTTAGAAGTTCTTATAGAGTGGTAGTGGAGTTAGCTTCTGATGGCACGACTAGGGCCGCTTTTGATGACAGTAGGATGAGGAAATTCTGGAAGCACCTATGGCAGCTCAACATCCCTCACATGGTCCGACACTTCGCGTGGAGAGCTTGCAAAGATATACTTCCCACCAAAGAAAATTTGGTGCGAAGGAAGGTGCTGACTGATGGCAATTGTGAGATGTGTAATTCGGGATTGGAGACATCCGGCCACCTGTTCTGGGAGTGTAGTCGGGCACAAGATGTGTAGGCTAGGTTGAAGCTTTAACATACGCAGACATACATCCACTTCCACTCTTTCATGGATATGGTATGGTACGGTGTGTTCGAAGCAGAATGGGTTAATGCGCTGATTGAAAAGATGGTCATTGTGGCGTGGGCTTTGTGGACAAATCAAAATGAATTTCGGAATGGAGGTGTGAAGAAAAATGCCACAAGGATCGGGTCTAATGCTTTGGAGTACCTTGTAGAGTACCAGGAATGTGTTAAGGAACCTGAGAAGCAACGTGTTGTTCAACTTGAGTTTTGGAAGCCACCACCAAGAAACAAGTTTAAAATCAATATTGATGGGGCTGTCTTTGCTAATCAGAAAGCTGCTGGTGTGGGGGTATTGATCCGAGATAAGGAAGGTAAAACTATTGGGGCTCTTAGTAAGAAGATTTGGGCCCCTCTTAAAGCAACAGAAATAGAAGCGAAGGCGGTGGAGATCGGACTGCAATTCGCAAAAGACCTCCTCATCCAAGACTTTATTCTTGAAGGTGATTCTCTATTGGTGATCAATGTGTTGAAGGAACTCTCTCCCCCTCCCTCGTCAGTGGCTGCCATCATTTATAGCTCTTTATTAGCTTCACAGGAGTTTAGACAAGTTGATTTTTCCCATGTCCGGGGGCAAGGCAACAAGCCGGCTCACCTATTAGAAAAATATGCTCTAGGCATAGATGATTTTTTAGTTTGGTTAGAAGAGGATCCTTGTTTCCTTAGCCAAGCTCTTATCCAATATGTAAACTATTTTTCTTTGTTTTAATAAAAGTTTACAGTTGTAGGGATAAATGCCCAGTATAATATGTTGGGCCTTGAGTTTTTGTCTGAGAACGCTGAATGGTCCGAGGATGGACAAATAGTCATTTAGGGTCCCAATTTAAAGTCTCATGAGTAAGGAACAAATGAGAGGTAATCCGAGAAGGAATTACTCCTCGGATGTGGCGTGTGTAGCTCAAATATGTATTCCAGCAAGTAGAATGACCCTCCAAGAAGTTGCGATGACAAGAACATGCTTCATGAACATACAGGAAGGAAGGAAGCCCAAAAATATCTAGGGGAAAACTGCTGCCACAGCATTAAATGCATGGTAGCTACTTTCCTAGCCGCATTCATGTGGAGAAGACCTCTGAACAGTGTTACCTTGGCTATCACAATTCACAGAAAACTAGAGAGGATGTCTGATGGGACAGATACTCAAATGGAGTCTCAGATGATCAACAAGTGTAGAATCAAGATGTTCCAAAAGGAGCTATATAATGTGAGAGACCCTCCCTGAAGGAGGGGGAGAAAGAAAGAGAGAAGGAAGACTATAGTAATCTAAATTGTCTTTGTATTCAATTGTGATCAATATATATAAGGGTGACCTCCTCAGATTGAAAGTCTACTGATATTAGAAGCTCTTATTTAGTGTTTGATTGTCATTTAATTCAGTACTAGCCGTTGTTCAACTCATTAGGGCCTAGTTCTTCGACTCACTCTCTACAAATTTATTGTATTGGGCTCATTGGACCAATATCCCATACGTTTTGGGCTTGGACGGTAAATCGAGACCCTACAACAGTATTTCCCATAAAATATATATATATATATGTCTTGAATATATCTAGGTCATCAGAGTTTTTGTATAACTTAAAGATAATTCCTAACCAGAGATAGATGAATTATATCCACACACACACAAAAAAAAAAAAAAAAAAAAAAAAAAAAAAAAAAAAGCTACATATATGCCCAAAGGAAATCTGGTTTGAATTATCCAATTTCTATATGCCTTAAGCATGGGGCTAATTTATTTCAGAATCTAATTGATTTCCATAAAGCCATCAATCTGAATAATGTATCATACCAGGAATCATTGGATATATCTAAAGGATTACACCCTTTGTGAAAAATGTGAGTTTCATGTACAAGATCCATGTGTGGTTTACATTTGAGAGAGAGAGAGAGAGAGAGAGAGAGAGACCTAATACATTAGGTACACTAAATAATTTCATGAAATATACACATCACACAAAGCAATTATTTATGGAGTAATTAATTAATTATATAGTATGTAAATGAAGTGGCAAGATCATAAATATCAACACTATATTCCGAATAAATCAAAATTAATAATTTAATTTGAGTAATATTAAATGTAGGGACACGATTCTCAAGCGGCCCAACAATGACTTTGGGCTCGCGCGTGGTGGATCCCTCACAATAAAATTTGTAGAGAGTGGGCTTGAAAGGCTAGCGTTTGGTCACAGGGTGTTGGTCCAAACCGGACTTTAGGGAGGCTCAGATAAGAAAAGGCTTCCGCCTGGATATCGAAACCCCACAGTTTAGTAACTTGAGGGATTAGGCTCCTCGGATCAGGTCCGAGGAGCACTGTTGTCTTTCTCCAGTTACCCGGCGGTGGGTTTTTCGTGGTGGAACAGATATATTGTCCGGGTATTTTCATTCCTGGAGCTTTTTTTCCAGGAAGTGAGCTGGGAGCCTCTTCCTAATTAGTTTACCTTTCCTTTTATACTAGCCTACGTTTGTTGTCCCTCGTCCACGTGTAGGGTCAGTTTTTCCAGGACAGATATCTGTCCCATCAGTCTAATCCCGAA
Organism: Quercus robur; assembly: GCF_932294415.1. Classification (NCBI taxonomy): domain Eukaryota; kingdom Viridiplantae; phylum Streptophyta; class Magnoliopsida; order Fagales; family Fagaceae; genus Quercus; species Quercus robur. Next base: position 71,392,838 of record NC_065538.1, on the reverse strand, counting down.
ATTGTTGGAGATGATCAATAAAGCCTAAGAATCCGGCTCTGTTAGGTGCAATGTCATATCAGCGAAGGGTATTAAGGACAACTGCCCCAAGATATTTTCTGATCTTTCAAGTTAGCTTGTATTCCACTCTAATCCATGAGACTTTGGGTCTGCCGAGGACCAAGCTGTCCTCGGCTGTATCTTCGGGCCACTTTGGGCTTCCTTATTTTCGGACTTGGGCCCTGGCCTCCTTTAGCTTGGGGCCTGTGGACTCCCCATAAGCGAGCGAGCCGGGCCCCTAAACTATTGGGCCCCACATTAAAAATAAAAGAAAAAAATTAAATATATGCCCAAAGGATATCCGGTTTGAATGAACCAATTTCTATATGTCCCAAGCATGGTGCTAATTTATTTCAGAATCTAATTGATATTCGCAAAGCCTTTGATCTGAATAATATAAAGTTCCATATATAAATTATTTGATAAATCTAGAGGATTAAACTCTCTTTTCACATAAATATGAGTTTTTTTCCTGTCTATACAAAAAACATATTGATATCGATTGGTATCTTAATCTGATGATAAAGAGCTATCATAAAGAGCGGAAGCAATAGATTGAAACTCTCTAAAAAAAAAAAAAAAGTTTCAAGTACAAAATCTACTTGTGTGATTTACATTTTTGAGAGAGAGTGATGTACTACATTAGGAACAAGGGGCACTAAATAACTTCATGAAATACACACTACACATCACACAAATTAAGCAATTATTTATGGAGTAATTAATTGTATAGGTAAATGAAGTGGCAAGATCTTAAATATCAACATTATATTCCGAACGAAGAATTAAAGATTCAAAACGAATACAATACAAATATAGTAAATGCTATGCAATAATAGAACTAACATAAATTAATGACTCTAATGATGGATTCCAATTCAACAAATTAGAGATCTCTATGCCATGAATTTGGCATGAATGTCTATCAAACTCTTCTTTATCAACCGACTCAGTCTTGAAAACATGAAGCTGAGCCACAATCTCAAAATCTTCCTTCAAGCTGCACCCACTTTTGTTAACTTCCCCAAAAACGCAAGACTCAATCTGCTCTTTGAAGATCTCACACACAGTAGGGTCGAGGTTTAGTTTAGACAACTCCCTTGACAAGTAGTTGTGGCGAGCATAACGCAGCCCAGTAACAAAGAGAGGGATTTTCACCTGAGCATAGAACTGTGGGGAAACTATGTCTTCAACAATGGTTTCAACGCCCTGAGAGGGATGGATTTTGAGTTGGTAGGGTTGTGTGATGTACAACCAGATGGAGATTGCGGTGGTGTCTGAGTGTGTTTGAGGCTTGGCTTCGTACATGTTCAAAGAGCACTGAATATCCTTCACCATGGTTTGTTTGTGTATGCGTGTTTTAGCGTTAGGGTTATGGCTTTGCTTTGGCTTTAAGAGAAGTAGGGTGTAATATATAGTCGATATAATTTTTGGCATTATTATAATACCACCAAATTGAAGAAGGATTAGGCTTTCCGCTATCTATGAGTATAGACAGTTTTAGATAAGTAGCAACTTTTTATTTTTGAGACGATATTTATATTAAATCCACTTCGAAATAAACTTGTATATATATAAAGTCCACTTCGAAATAAACTCTTAATTCGACTATTAAAAATATGAAAAGTCTTTTCTCAAAAAAAAAAAATGAAAAGTCTTAGAAAGTACTAGAAAACTAGAAATTAGACTGTCACATTGAAGAGATCATGTGGTTGTCACATTCGGGGTGTGAGGAAGTGGTGCAGGCAGCATGGACTAGTGTTGGGGATCTCGGGTTTGATGGTACTATTCTGGCCAAAGTAGACAAGTGTGGGAAAGATTTAGGGTGGTGGAACAAAAATGTCTTTGGTAGTGTGAGAAAAGAACTGGATCGGTTGAAGAAGAATCTAACTAAGGCTGAAATTGAAGCCATGGCTAGTGGCAACAACCATCAGATTAGGCAATTAAAAAGGGAGATTGAGGTGTTGTTGGAGAGAGAAGCTATTATGTGGGCTCAAAGATCAAGGGTACTATGGGCAAGGCAAAGGGATAGAAATACCAAATATTTTCACAGTTGTGCTATAAGGAGATATAGGAAAAATATGATTGAGGGAATTAGGGATGAGGAGGATAGATTGAGGAACCAACCGAATGATATATCCACTGGTAAATTATTTCAAAAACTTATTTACCTCAACTAACCACATTATGCCCCAAGATGTATTATCATGTGGACCTACTATTATTGATGATGAGATGAATGCTGCTCTAAGTAAAGAATTTGATGAAAAAGAAGTGGAGGAGGCTTTACACCAAATGGCACCACTTAAGGCTCCTGGACCAGATGGAATGCCTCTACTCTTCTACCAACATTTTTGGGGCACAGTAAGGAAGGATGTCACTACCTCCATTCTGGCATGGTTGAACTCAGGTACCCTACTTTCCCCCCTTAACCACACTTTTATTACTCTCATTCCTAAAACAAATAAGCCAAAATATGCTCATCAATTCTGCTCTATTAGTCTTTGCAATGTGCTATACAAAATCTACTCCAAAGTATTGGCCAACCAGTTGAAAAAATTATTACCCTTTATTATAACTGAACACCAATCAGCTTTTACAAAGGATAGACTAATTTCTAACAATATCCTTGTAGCTTTTGAAACCTTCACAGTTTACAAAATTTTAAGTCTAATACTCATGGTTTTATGGCGATCAAATTGGACATGAGTAAGGCTTATGATCGGGTGGATTGGGGTTTTTTGGAAAAATTGATGAGGCAAATGGGTTTCAATGAAAGGTGGATCTAATTGATAATGGGGTGTGTAAAAATTGTTTCTTATTCAGTGTTGGTGAATGGAGAGCCATGTGGTATGATATAGCCTACCCGTGGAATAAGATAATGTGACCCACTATCACCTTTTCTTTTTCTGCTTTGTACTAAAGGCCTAAATGGGCTAATCAAGAGAGCTGAAAATAATAGAGAAATACATGGTTTTTCACTATGTAGGAAAGGGCCCAAACTAACCCATTTGTTTTTTTGCAGATGATAGTCTTCTCTTTTGCAGGGCAACCATAAAAGAGAGTGGCAAGGTATTGGAGATTTTGAATATGTATGAGGAGGCATTGGGGCAAAAAATCAATAGAAGCAAAACGACATTATTCTTTAGCAAGTGCACCCACGAGAAACGAAACATGAAATAAAGGTGGCTTTTGGTGTTCCGGAAATCATGCAGTATAAAAAGTACTAAAGTCTTCCTTCCTTTGTGGGTAAAGAAAAAGGCAAGTTTCAACTACATCAAAGAGAAAATATGGAGGAAGTTACATGGATGGGAATGTAAATTGCTCTCTTAAGCAGGTAGGGAAGTGCTACGAAAGTCAGTTATACAAGCTATTCCCACCTACTCAATGGGTTGTTTTAAATTTCCCACTGGATTGTGCCATGAAATTGAAGCCCTAATTAAAAAAATTTGGTGGGGTCAACGAGGTGACCGTAGAAAGATTTATTGGATTAAGTGGGAGGACATGACAAAATCCAAAACAATGGGTGGAATGGGTTTTAGAGATTTAGCACTATACAATGACTCTCTACTAGCAAAGCAAGCTTGGCGTCTTTTGCACAACAAAACATCTTTATTCTATAAGGTGTTTAAGGCTCGTTTTTTCCCAAACTCTACAATCATGGAAGCGGCCGACTCAAGAATGGGATCCTATACGTGGAAGAGTATTCTTAGAGGAAGGGATATTATTCAAAGGGGTGCAAGATGGAGGGTTGGAAATGGAGAAAATATAAATATATGGCAGCAGCGATGGCTGCCTAGAAAACACCCAACAAACCTTCCAATATGTCCCATTCAAGACTTTGAAAATGCTACTGTGTCCTGCTTGATTGATCAAACCACAAGGCAATGGAGGGTGGATTTGGTGGATGGGTTATTCGTGGAGGAAGATGCTGAATTAATCAAGTCAATGCTGTTGAGTCATGTGGAAGCAGAAGATGTGCTATTCTGGCCGTACACAAACAATGGTGTCTATACATGTAAATCGGGTTATCGATTCCTCAAAGAAGAAGCTGAAATGGAAGCCACTATTCCTCCTCTTTGAGACAAACATGTGTGGAAAGCTATTTGGTCAATGCAAGTACCACAGAAGGTTAAGATGTTTATATGGAGAGCTTGTCAAAACGCTATGCCAACGAAACAAGCCCTAATGAGACGCACAATCATTGGTAATTCAATCTGTGATCGTTGCCAAGCTGAAGTTGAAGACCCACTCCATGCTTTGTGGACTTGCATCGAGCTTGACACTGCTGGGCAGATCAATCATTATGGGAGTTTCGAAATTCCATCGGTTTTGTAGACTTTAAAGACCTGGTTTCATGGATAGTAGCAGAGGGTGAGCAGTTGGATCTTTTTGCAATTATCGCTTGGTCAGTTTGGAATCAAAGGAACTAGGCTCGGGTACAAGCTTTTGCTAGTGATCTTCATCAGATAGTCGCTGCTACAAGAATCAGGTTGAACGAATTCCACACAACAAGACAAGGGCTGGAGCTTCAAAGGCAACAAGTTGTTTGATTAGCACAAAACCAATGGCTTCCTCCTCCAATGGACGTGGTGAAAATAAATTTTGATGGAGTGACATGTCCAAAAAAGAAGAAAGTTGGTATAGATGTGGTAGTTCAAGATGTAAATGGCTTGGTGCTTGCCTTATGTGCAAAGATAAAACACCAACCTTACAAGGCAGTGGAGATTGAATCCTTGGTAGCAACAACGACCCTATCCTTTACAACAGATCTTGGTTTTCGACACGTTATTTTGGAGGGAGATTCAATGGAAGTGATACAAGCTTTGAGAGAGAATACACAGCCCCTAACACCTATGGGATTACTGATTGAGGATGTTAGAAGGTTTTTCCAAAACTTTGATGAATTGCTATATTCTCATACTAAAAGAGATGGCAATGTTGTAGTTTATAGTCTGGCTAAATATGCTTTAAGCATACCAAATTTTTTAGTGTGGATGGAGGATGTTCCGTCACACATTCTTCCTATTGTACAAGCTAATTTAGCATGTTTACATTAATAAAGTTCAGTTCTTTCCCCCCTTAAAAAAAAAAAGACTGTCACAGGTCAAGAATTTTTTATTATTATTATCTTTTTTTTTTAGGCCGAACGGTTTTTTTTTTTTTTTTCCCTTTAAGATTTAGGTTAAATTCTTCTAAAACGAATTCAGGTTAAATTGACTATTACACATGAAGTAGTTTAAAAGGAGAAAATATGCTTTAAGCATAATAAATATGCTTTAAGCATACCAAATTTTTTAGTGTGGATGGAGGATGTTCCGTCACACATTCTTCCTATTGTACAAGCTAATTTAGCATGTTTACATTAATAAAGTTCAGTTCTTTCCCCCCTTAAAAAAAAAAAAGACTGTCACAGGTCAAGAATTTTTTATTATTATTATCTTTTTTTTTTAGGCCGAACGGTTTTTTTTTTTTTTTTTTTTTTTTTCCTTTAAGATTTAGGTTAAATTCTTCTAAAACGAATTCAGGTTAAATTGACTATTACACATGAAGTAGTTTAAAAGGAGAAAATCTCTTAAGAGTTTTAATTTAGGTTAAATTGACTGTTAGAGATTAAGTAGATCAAAGAAAAGTAGTTTATCATTCATGCTTATTTTATCTTAAACCCCAAGATTGCATTTTCAATATTCTAATATTTTCTACTTTGCATGAAATGACCATCTAATATTTTCTACTTTGCATCAAGGGCGACTTGATGCATTTTGGGGTTTAAGACAAAAAATGAATTTAGACCTTTTATATATTTAAACATAATTTTTTTATTAAAAAATTTAAATATTATTTAAATTCTATTCTCTTGTTTTAGATGCAAAATTACTAATTAACATAAACTACATAGATTTTTTTTAATAGAAAGTTTATAGACACAAAATTTGTCAAAACTTCACACCGATGGATACAGTGCCGGCTGAATGATAGAGCAAAAAATGCGGTCACCTAAGGCCCCAACTAAAAAAAGACCCCTAAATTTTAACCAATAGAGTTATTTATAATCAATAAATAAAATAATATTTTTTTACCAGATAAAAAACAAATAAAAGAGAGAGAAAAATGCAATGTCCACAATATTTTTCACAACACTTTTACAACTAATATTAAGTAGTAGGTTGTTATTGATGACAAAAAAAAAATAATTACAGTGATATTTTCAAATAGAAAACAAAAAGCAACTTAAAACCTAGGATTTGTTGTAAAAAATATTGTGAATGTTGCACTTCTAAAAAAAAAAAAGAATAATAATAAGAGTTGAGTTTGCAAACTTTTACTAGTTTTCATCTAAGTCTACCACTAACACTGTTTTTTTACTTACCACTATCAATCTACCACAACAAGTATGAAAAATTTTGTCAAACTTTTTCTATCTATAAAATTTCTAAAAAAAAGAAAAAAATTCTACGTAGTTCATATTAATTAGTAGAAATTTTGCATCTAAAATAAGATAATCAATTTTTGCCTTAAGCCCCCAAATGCATCAAGCCGCCTCTGGATGAATACCACATATTGATAGTATTAAGTAAAAAGGATGATATTAGTGATGGATCTAGAAAAGAACTAGTAAAAGTTTGTCAACTCAACTATTGGAAAAAATGTTGTGAATTTTTTGTGTATTGTTTTTTTTTTTTTTTTTTTAGAAGTGCCACATTCACAATATTTTCACAACAAATTCTGAGCATTAAGTTGTTACTCATTTTAATTTGAACCCACCACCGAAATTACTTTTTTACCCACCAATAACAGTCAGTAACAACTTATCACTTAGAATATTAATTTGTTATGAACGTGTTGTAAAAAAAGACGTAACATTTTTTTTTTTTTCATTTGATAAAAAATATTATTTTATTTATTAACTAATATTTGTGCTTAATTAATACTATTACAATAAAAGACATAACTTTATTGGTTAAATTTTAGGGGGTCTTTTTCTACTTGTGAGCCTTAGGCTACTGTCTCATTTGCCTATTACCATAGAGCGGACCCTACTTCAAAGTGAAAGTAACAGTTTTCTATTATGATATACCCTGTGTAAATTTTTGCTTCTCAAAAAAAAATACCTACCGAATGGCAATTACTATCAAGAATGCTGAGAGTTAAATGTTGTTTCCATTTATATCTGTTCTAGATGAATGTTTGAAAATTTTGTTACTTGAATTTGTTGTTTCTGTGGTTACTAGTGATTTTTTTTTTTTTTTTTTGATGAATTTATAGATGGTTGAAGGTTGTTTATTGTGGTACCAGAGGTTTTAAAAAAAAAGAAAAGAAAAAAGAGAGAGAGAGTGGTACTAGAGTTTTAGTGGAATATATTTTATATTGTACAATATTTGAGGGGGAAAAAAACCAGAATTTGGGCTTTTGTTATGATTTTTAATGATTATGCAATATACTTTACGCCCAAAATTGATGGATACATCTGAGGGGTGGCAATAGGTTATAGGTGAGGTATGGAGAGGGGGTCATATTCCCTGCCCTGGCCTCGTCCCCCTTCCCCGCCTCTAGTAACTAATCAAGGGTGTTTCTTTGCCCCAATCAATCTCCACTCCTATGGGACCTCGAGGGCCCCGCCTTGCCTCTATAATTTTTTTAAATACAAATTTGGAAATTTGAATCAAATTGCATACGTCTTGGTTAACAATGACTTCTAGGCTAGCAAATCACATATATTTATCATTGAAAATATTTTAAATCATAAACACAATACAAAAGCCCTAAATAATTTTTGCAATGAGAGAAAACATAATTAATAAAGAGACAAGTTGTAGAAAATAAACAATTTTGGATGTGGAGGGAAGTTTCAGCAAAAAAGATGACACAATAAGGGGGGGAGAAGAGAGAGAGAGTACATTAAAGGGAAAGAGAGAAAGGAGGGAGGAGAAATGGGTGATGACAACGAGGAGGTATGGTAGGCCTAACGGTGAGGTGGAGTGGGGCTGAGAGTGACATTATGAGAGGCAAAAAATAGAAAGAGTGTTAGCCTGTTATAGTATTAGTGTTTGGGAGAAAATGAAATTTATATACTTATGTTTTTTATAATATAATATAATGTAACTAATATGTATAGGTTAGGTATGGGGTGGGGAGACCAACCCTCACACCTGCCCCATACCTGTTTTGGGTGAATTAGGGGCGATAAGGACAAGTTTAAATTTTCAATCCCATACTTTTTGATGGGTGCATATATAAGAAACAAGAATAAATGACCAACACTTGTTAAAAAAAAAAAAAAAAATTCAAAAACTACTGGCCCACCTATGAAACCTGATCGAATCGAACGGTCCCGAACAATTTTACCAAACACACTAATTTCAGTGGAAAAAAAAATATTGGTCAGTAAGGGTAGCTATTTCAGGATTAATGTGCATCTTAGATTCTTAATGGGACTCATTATCAATCACTACAAGTCCATTAAATTTAATAACAAGCCCGTTAGATATACCAAATTACCAATTAATACAAAAATCATATTTATAAAGAGAATTTTTATGAGTAAAATCATGTGTAAATTAAACCAAAAAAAAAATTTAAAGAAGTATTTTAGCAATAAAATTTTAATCTGAATAGAATTATAAGTTTTTTTTTTTTCTCCTCAAAATTTGGTAATAATGTTTTACCTATATCAAATTTATTATAATTTTAAAAAATTAATTAGAGTACCTAACCCTCTTTCTCACTCTCAAACGTCTCTATCCTCTTGTTGTCCAGACACCTTTAAGTTGAAGTTAGCGACCACCGATTGAAGTTAGCAACACAAAACTCAACACTTCCAACTGATCAACAGCACAATACCCAACCATTGTTGAGATTGTTTCATATTATTTTGATCAAACCCAGTAACACAAAAGATTTGGAGGTTGCTGGTTAATGAATTCTAAGCAAAATAATTTGGGTTTCTCTCAACCCAACACCTTCATCTCTCTCAGTGGCTTAAGATTTGAGTTTTTTCTTCATAAAAGACTTGGATGTTGTCGGTGGATAAAATTTTAACAAAAAAAAGCTTTGAATTCGCTTGTTTGGTAAAAATCTAGGCAAAAGAAAACTTTGAATGTTGTTGATTGATGAAAATGGAGAAGAGTTTTGAGTGTTTGTTAGTTGATAAAATGTAAAAGACTTTGGCAAATAATAATAATAATAATAAATAAATAATGTTCAAATTGAGAATAGAGAAATGATAAAGAATCCGTCGAAAAATATATTTAAAATGTAGAATAAAAAATAAATAAATAAAACAACTTGTTTTTTAAAACTAGAGTCTCATGAATTCACAAAACCAAAAGAAAGGCTTTGCGTGTGTTCTCCGTGAAATGGCGGGACCAAACGTACTCTTTAACTTTAATGGAGAGACGACCCATTATGCACAGTGGTCCTGAAATGGGCAGGTGGCCTTGCCACTAACATTGTCTTCCACCTCTGTCTTTTTGAGAGAAAAAAAGAGACGTTATCCATCAAAGAAAAAGAATAGAATTAAAGCACTGATGTTGAAGAATATAAATCAAGTTTCCATTTTACAAAAAAAAAAAAGGAATATAAATTAAGTCAAAGATCTACTTTTTCTTATTAAAAAAAAAAAAGAAGGAATTTTCATATTTACGTCTTCAAATTATCTAGCAAAAAAGAAGAAAAAGGTAAAGAGTCGCATGTCTAGTGCTATCCTTTATTATTATTATTTTTTTATTATTTTTTTTCCTTTTCAAATTTGACAATTCTAGGGCTATCCGCCACAGCTTTGATTCCTCCGCAATGATAGTAACATAGACCAGAATTGATATGGATCGTCTTATTAATTATACACCACTCAAGGCCCAAGGGGTCAATATCAAGACACCTTGATTTCTTAAGATTATTTTGGCGGTAAGCACCGGGACCATCAAGAACCACATAAACGACAAGCTTTGCAATAAATAAAACGGACAAGCTTTGCAATTAGGGAACACGTTAGCTTCACCCTAAATAAAAAGCCGATTGTATTTGATACTCGACAATTCTAAACCTCAAAATGCAGAATCCTGACTCACAAAAATCCGACTGAGCCAATAAAACAAAAAGAAGGAATCAAAATCAACACACTTGACTTCCACGCCACGAGACCCAACAGTAGAGGTAAGGTAGAGTAGACCGTGGAGGGATTCAAGTGCCTCTTGATGTTATTTTCTCTCCAGCAAACAATTTCAACATTCAACAAATGCAATTTGCTTTCTCTTTTTTTTTTTTTTTTTTTTAAATAAAAAAATTACCAACCTTCCCTTAAACTGAGTCATATTCTGTACAATTTCTCTGTATGCAAACTTCTCATGAGCTTACAATTTCAAATTCAACAACAAAATAATTCTTTACAAGCAAAATTATTCATTTTTAATTAGTGAGACCACTGCAGGATATTCTAATCCAGGCAAGAGAAACAACATGAATTTTAGTAGAAATGGATGAAACATTAACAATCACCCTTTTTTACCATTAGTTAAGTTAAAACGTTTACACAGCTCAATTAGCTTGTCCATGTTTTCGCTTTTAGAGCATCCGCATTAGTAGATACAAATTTTTTGTAAATTTGCACATCTAAAACTTACTTTTTTTTATTTTACACTCATTTTTACAAATCACCTACAGCAATTTATCTATTATACACATTTATTCAATAAAATATTCATTCTTTTACAATTTTTTTATTATTTCCTTCACCCTTCACACTTCTCTCTTCTCTTGAAATCCTCTCACACACAACCCACACCATCAACTATCAATCCACCATCATCAAGCACAACCACTGCAAATCGTTCACCATCATCAACCACTAATCAAAACCCAGATCATCGAGCACCATCATCAAACTCTCCCTTCACCCACTAATCAAACAAAGAATAAAAACCATCAAAACCCCAAAAATCATCAAAACCATCAAAGAAGGCGGCTGGTTTGAAGTTGAGGGAATCAAGGATGTAGGAGACCATGAGGCTGACGGTTAGGGTGGCGAGCATGGCGGTTCCGCCGGGGTCGAGGAGGAAGGCGGTGTATGGGATGAGGGCAATGGCGAAGTATGTTGCTCCGGCAGCATCATTTTGACTAGCTGGAATATCAGATTGAAGAAAAGGATCTAAGATTGAAGAGAAGGATTTGAGAGCAACAGAGATAAGGAGAGGGATTGAGATAGAACGAGAGAGGTGAGAGTGAGAAGCTAAGAGAGTGAGGTGAAGGAGAGAGAGAAAAAATCTGAAAGATCTACAGTAACCGTGCATATCGGTTACTGTAGCAAATATGCACACTTTTAGAAGCACTAATGTCAAGCATTTTTGAGGCAAAATGTGTGAAATTGGTGTCTTTTTCTATTATGCAAGACTTTGCATCCATTGATGTGGATGCTCTTACAGGTCTGAAAATAAGTTGGGAACCAGAATGAAAATTTGGCAACGCAGAAAACAGTATATGCATATAAATGGAATTTTTTTCATTGGTAAATTACACACGCACTCTAGGGGTCTTGAACATGACCTCACCCTCCACCTAGCACACACAATAATCAAAGTCCAGCAAACAAGGAATAATTAAAATTAAACTTAGAAATCACATATTTATAGCAGATAGTGCTACGACACTCATGATCCATCGATAAGAAACCCAGCTAAATAAATCACATAAATGCACACTTTTCTAAAATCTATGCCCAGCACAAAGTACAAAAGTAGTTCAAACATCCAATTTCAGTCTCTTTAAGTAAAAATTTTTTTGAGAAGTCTCTTTAAGTAAATTTGAGCATCAAAATCAACAGGTATTACATAAAACTTGCAAATTTGATCAGGATACAAACATAATTTTTACATAACATAATCTCGTAATAAGCATATTACGCTCACCGCTCACAACATTTTACAGAAGGGTCTTTACCAGGTGTTGAAGATAAGTGGACATTATATCCAAAAAACTGGAAAAAGTGTTGAAAGATGATACATATCATGTTAATTATACTTCCTTCAATCTTCAAGCATTCTCAAATACTCTAAAGTAAAACTCTCTCCTTCACTTTCCACACTGAGAAAAACAAAGGCACCAAGATAAGTGGCTCACAAGACATTAATGTTGAATAAAAAAGATGGCAATTTTTTTAGGTGAAAAAGGGTAAAAACTTAATTCATCAAAATTCTGCCTCAACTTGTACATGTAGATTGCCGAACGCCGATATAGTTAATCAGAGCAACGCGACTAATTCTAATACCAAAAGAAGTCGCTCTTTTTTCTTTTTCTTTTTTAAACAAGTGACCAAAAGAAGTCACTATAGTAAGCTTCAAAACGGAAATTACAAGTTAAATTCACTAAATTACCTCTTTTTCATGCTTTTGTTTCATCATCCTGTTTGATTATAACACCAACTTGAAACCCTCCGACAAGAAATCATCCCTAAGAATAAAACAAGGACAATTACATGAGGCACTAAAAGTCACATGAAAGTGCATACCAGATTATAGCATCAATTGCTACAGGGTAGGATAAGTAAGACTGGCCTAACAATTAAATTGTGAACCGAATTACAAACACAACTACTCTGATTGAACCAAACCCAACTTATCCCTAACAAAATCAATGCTAGAAAAATAAAACCCATGTAAATTTACCTTTTCTTTTTATGATTCTCTTCACTCAAATTGTGCTTCTTCCCATACCCTCTTCTACTAGCCTCAACCGGAACGAGGCTCGCAAGACAAATCTCGGCCTCAAACAAATCCGGCATACCCAAAATCTTCACATTCTTAACCCTTTTCTTCCTCAAATCATACCACACAAGCCTCTGATTATCCACAACCAACAAGACCTCCTTGCCGCTCTTCGAATAAGCCAACGGCCTCAAATACTTAAACGATCCGACCACTTCAGTTCGAGCAATACTAAACAACATAAACCAAGACTCTTTCACTCTATACTCTTTCATCACCCAAACGTCAACGCGAACGTCATGATAATCCGCGGTCACGGACACACAGTCCCCTAAAGCCCCAACCTCAATCTGAACCCTCTGATCTTCCAAACACTTGGGCAGAGGCAATTCACGAAAATTCTCATCCGTCAGATCGAACGAAACGATCTGATCAGCCTCGTCCAGTTTGAACTTCTTCGTCACAACCCAATGCAAAGCTCCACAAGCAAGCGACCCGTTTTTCTTCATGTAACACAGAACGTAATTCATTTCCTCAACCCTTCTCCACTCGTTCGCTCTCAAGCTGAAAACCTTGACCTCCGAAGCAAAACCTTCGCTTTCCAAGTCAACGAACTGCGAAATCCTCACCAGCTTGTAGTCGTCGTGCGCAGAGTCGTATCCGAACCCGTACGCACGTGCGCCGCACACGCTCATCCCGTGGTCGCAGGGCCGATCGACCGGCAAAAACGGCAACACCTTGTGCTTCTTAATCGAAGGGTTCCAGAAAGCGATGTCTTCGGCGACGTTCGTGATGCAGAGCAAGCCGTTGGCCGAGCCGAGGACGCGAATCCGATTGCTGTAGCACATGAGAGGGTGGGCGAGCTCGACGGCGGCGTTTAGGGACTCGAGGCTTACGGAGAAGAGCTCCGATTCCTTGCGGAGGATGACGGTGACGTTCGAGGAGGTGGCGATGGAGTAGCCGAGGTGGAGGCGGATGAAGTATGGGCTGTCGATTAGAGTCAGCCATGACTTTGATATGGAGCGGAGCTTGATGAGGGTTTTGACTGGTTCTCGGCAGAGTATGTAGTTGAGTACCTCATATGGGAGGTCTGCCATGGATAGTTGGTCCGCCATGGATGGTTGGTCCGTGAAGGTGTTGATTGGAGCGCATCTAGGGTTTGGATTTAGGTTTCCAGGAAGGCCCTCAAGTGCAGTGAGCTGTTTCAGTCTTGGTCCCTTGGATGGAGAGTGAATGGTGGAGAGAATGAATAGGGGGTAGGTCCTGAGTAGGTAAGGTACAACCAATAAAGTTCCAAATCTAACCTTCCGTTGAAAAATTTGCATTATTAATTTTTTTTTTTTTTTGAGAAAAAGAAAAGGCTGCATTATTTTAATGATGAGAGTCGGTTAGGCCTGTTTGGGTGTAAAAAAATAATCACTCCTATTCCAAAGCCCGGTTTGGCACGTAAACCCGGTTTTTTACTCTTCCTCCCACTTTGGCACACTCTAACTAGAACTAGCTTGATTTTTACATTTTTGTTATAAATAATAATTACTTTTTCTTATCAGTGGTGGTAAAGGTAAAGATGAGTCATGGGATCTTACAGCTCTACTTTACCAAAGAAATTTTTTTTTTAGAAAAACCTGTTTGAACAGATCAGGCCACAACTGAAACAAGAGCGGTTCAGATCAGCTCCTCTTCGCTTGACCAAGAGCGGTTCAGATGAGATTAGTGAAAACAACTGAAACAAGTCCTTTAAAAGCTTCCACAAGTTGTTGAGTAAAAGATGAGATTAAGAGAGACTTCGTGGAGCTTTTTTTTTTTTGACTTGAAGAAGGTAGAATTGATATATTAAAAATGGCAACAGTACAAAAGTATAAGAATAGGGTCGCCACAATAGGCCTATCCGCCTAGGCTACAGGACAAGAAGCAGACTAAACACTGCCACAAAGAAGGTGAAGTAATGGTCTGAGATGTCCTCTGTGTGCTGAGAGAAAAGTGATTGTTTTTGGTTTGAAGGGTGTGTGTGTGTGTCACTAGAGTCATTGGTGGGGTTGTGAAAAGTAATGCCTGATGTGACAATCCTCTGTCCATGGGTTCTTTCCATGCGTGTATTTATAAAGGATCCAGTTAATGCATCGCTACACGTTAAATTTTCTATTTTTGAAAATATTTTTTTAAGAATTGAAAATTTTGTTATTATTTTTTTAATTTTTGAGAATATTTTTTTAAAAAATAAAAATTAATGTGTGCTTTTAAGACACACATTAGTAAAATCCATTTATAAAAATGTCAAATAACTCAAAAACACCCCAAAATTGTTTTAAATTTTGCTGACTTATTACTAAAAAAATGTTTTTGCTGACTCATTACTAAAAAAAATGTGAAAATTAAGTGATAAAAACAAAATTTAAAAACAAATCCAAATAGGCCGCATATCTATGGATCCCACTATTTTTTAGTGATAAAAATTGGATGATGAGTGATGGAAACACCCAAATCCAAACAGCCCAATAATTATGTTATTTTTCTTCTCTTCCTTAACATTTTACATTTTTTTTAGTGGGACCTTGACATTTTACTTGAATTATATATATATATATATATATATAAAATAACCGCGTGAACGTCCTTTAACTACACTCAATTGTTTTCCCTTTTTTTTTTAAGAAAAAATAATGGCAAAACTACACTATTAGTCCCTCAGGTTTGCCTAATAAATACTAGAGAAATGCTAAGAGCATTCACATTTGAAATTTACAAAAAATTCTATTTTATCATTTCAAAAGCTACTCGATCATTTATATCATACCATTTTACAACACACCTAATATCTCAAATTTTATTTCACCATACTACACATTAAAATAATATAAAATAAAAAAAAAATATTCTCACTTCTCTCTCACAGAAAGCACGCTCATTCAACCACAAGCAAACTCACTAATCAACCACAACTCACAGCAACCCATGGATCTTCTGCAAACCCATTAATCAACCACAACTCATAACAACCCACAGATCTCCACCGCTACACAAAGCCCATTGGAACCACCACGCACAATCTTGCCATGATTCACGCCGACCACCACACACGACCTCGTCGATCTCCACCGCTACACCCACGAACAACCCATGACCCATCAAACTCGAAACCTAGCTAAACCCATGAACAACCCATCAACAAATCTCCACCTCAGGCTGATCGCCGTAAGACCCATCAACTATGCACAATCCATGCCGACCACCAAAATCAAAACCCACTCACCTCTGCCGTGAGTCCATGACCCACCTTGTCAGAATCCACGCCATGAGTTCATGACCCAACTTGCTGCGACCTAGCTTGCCACGCATGACCTCGCCATAACCCCACACCATCACCTGACCCACGCCAGAAAATTCCCACCACCGTGAGCTAAAGAGAGATGTGATGAGAGAAAGGAGTGTGGATTGGATTGTTGTGGAGAGAGGGAGAACAGAAGTCTGAGAAGAGACACCTAAGAGAGAGAAAGAGCTGAGATTTGGAATAAAAAATAATATTTGGGATTTGGGATTGTGCTACAATAGGCTCGTATATTTGGGACGATATTGTAGCGGACTTGTAAATTTGTTTGGACGATTCCGAATGTTGGGTGGTTTTTGGGCTTTAATGCTAAATCATCCTTACATACCCCATTTGGCAGTCCCAATGGGAATGCTCTAACCGATGCTCTTAAGGTAATGGTTAACAATTCATTTAAAAAATGTTTTATGGGAAAAAAAAATTAATATTTTGACAATTTTTTTCATTTCTCATAAAAATTGTGTCAAAACTTTCCTAAAATAGATTGTTAACCATTGCCTTAAAAAAAACCAACCCACTTCAAATTGACCCATTAATAAATGAGTATTCCCAAATCAAACTCAAAAATGCTAGCCCTAATATGAGATTTGTTTTGCCTACCCAAAATATTGATCTGCTTCTGCTTTGTTTAGGGCCACTAGTATCATTTGGCTTACTTTGCCACCACGAAGATCAAGCCAAAACAACGTTGGCAGCTCATTATTTAAGATTTTAAGGAAATAATAAGGCAGTACCACCTCCTCAAACAGTAACGAAGTCAATTCAAACAAAGCAATGATTAGGGTTAGCAATTTTAACAAAACCACATTTGAAAATTTCAATCCACCCAAATTTGAACAAAGCAGGGAGTGTTAGCAATTTTGAGTTTAATCTGGAATATCAGTTTGTTGGATTAGTTTGAAATGGGTTGGCTTCTAATGGATGGATTTTTTTTTTTTTTTTTAAATGAGTCAGATTTGGGTTTCAATTTCTTTATTAAATTTGATGCCATGTCAATCAAAATTTGTCACATCATTCATTTGTTAGCCATATAGGCGCTTAAATTAATTGCGGTTAATAGAAGGATCAATTGTGTTTATTTTTTAAACTTAAGGGAACAAGAGCACTCATTTTAAACTTGAGAAACCAATAGTGCTTATTAAGCAAACTTGAAGGACTAATAGTGTAGTTTCGCTAAAAAAAATCAATCTTAAGTGGTAGGATGTTATTGGTGGGTAAAAAAGTAATTTCAATAATATGTTTAAATTAGAACCAATCTATAATTTATTGTGAAAATATTATGGACATGTCACTCCTCTTTTTTAATAGTTAAGACTTAAAATAGAGATTAGTTGAGGCAATCTTATTTATATTTAATCATAGTAGTTTATTCTGAGAAAGAGACTCTAAAAAACCCACAAAAAAAAAAAAATCATAGTAATTTTTGTCCATTAAAGAGGCAATGTTTAAATAACATAAACAATGAAGAAGTTGCATATGCTTCTCAAGGTAGGTTGAGCTGTAGCCTTCTTCCAATTACCCATTAAAAACTCAATACTTACTATGTCTAAGATATAAGCAAATTATAAACGCTTTCTGAGGTAGTAGGTTAAGTCATTAATCTTTTAACTTAACACTCTTAGTTTCCTTTAAAAAAATTAAAAATAAAAAACTCTATTGTCTGTAACTTGGGATCACTTTCATGGGATTCATCCTTGTAATAACCTGATATGTGTGGAACGGAGAAACAACATACACTTAAGGAAATAATGAGATATTCGAAGAGATCAGAATACTCTCGTTTATCAATAAAATAAAATAAAATAAAGATTATTATTTTTTACTGGGGTAAAGAGAGATTAGTTGTGGCAACCTTATTTATAAATTTTATCCTACTAGTTTTTTTGTCCATTAGAAAGGCAATGTTTAAATAGCCTAAACATAAAGAGGTCGCAAATGCTTCTTCAAAAGTAGGTTGAGCCATGTTCCTAAAAGAAAAAAAGAAGAAAAAGAAGAAGAAGAAAGTAGGTTGAGCCATAGTTTTTCACTTACCCATTGAAAAATAAATACTAGAGGCCTAAGCAATAATTAAATCATAAACACTCATTGAGGTGGGTTATAAGTCATTTCTATGTTCCTATTGTTCTTCCATCCTTTCATTTATTCAATTCATTACCTTTTTATCTTCAATTTTATTATTATTATTCTATATTTGCATAAGAATACAAAAATTGGTGGCATGCGTAATTTTTTAAAATTCTCTTGAGAAAAAGGTAAGAAGGTACACATGTAAATGGGTAATAGGAAGTGTGAAGAGTCTTAACTTTTTTGGTGAAATTTAAATTCTCTTGAGAAAAAGGTAAGAAGGTACACTCGTAAATGGGTAAAAGGAAGTGTGAAGAGTCTTAACTTTTTTGGTGAAATTTAAATTCTCTTGAGAAAAAGGTAAGAAGGTACACTCGTAAATGGGTAAAAGGAAGTGTGAAGAGTCTTAACTTTTTTGGTGAAAATATTGAGGTGGAGTTTGATGGAAACCATGTACTGATTATTATGGAATGAGATTCATGGTATTAGACTATTAGGGTCTGCTTGGGAACAACTTGTCTATCTAAAATTGAAAATTTTTTGTTGAAAGTGTAGGAAAAAAATTGAAAAATAAGTTGAATAGTACAATGGGGCCCATAAATAATATTAAAAAGTGCAGTGAGACCTATCAATAGTAGCAAAAATAAGCTAAAATTGCAAATAAGTTGAAAATTTCAGCCCATCCCAAACCAACACTTACCGTTCAAAGTAATATAAAAGTTAGGTAAGAAAATGTTTAAAACATGGTGCTAAAAATGTTGAAAAACATAGACCATAGTGCCACAAACAATGCATTATAAGTGTGGAGGGCCAATTATGCCCCCCATACATGCATACATTTTTTAGTGGAGGCACGATGTGTTGAAGGCTCCAATAGGTTGTCTTGAAAGTAGTTTACACGGAATGTCGATTATTTCATTGGTGATTAGTAGTTTTCTGTGGAGATTGAGCATGATTGTGCTTGTGCCTTGGAGTTCAATTCAGGTTAAGGGCTATTGGGGTTTTGATTACAATAGGTTATTGGGTTTTTATATTTTTGAGCAACATACTAGAACAGAGCTTGTTTCACTAATGTTAGGAGCTTTACGAGTTGCTAATGATGGCATGAGGAATTGGAGTGCTTGGACAACATCAAGCTAGTCACTTGGCTCAATGTTTTCTCAAGACACCAATGGCTCCTCATGCCTATCTAGTGAAGCTCCTAACTACTCTTTGAGGGGGACAAGCCCAATCTCCTTGCTAGATTTAGAGTGATGAGCATAATAAGGGGCAGCATGTGGAGGCATCTTACTTCACATGATGCCCAAGGCCATGGCAGAAGAGGGCCATGGTGGGCAGAGTCGGATTTTGATATTTAGTACCAACAGGTGGTGCTGACCTTATGGGATGGTGCATGGCAATGGTGGTTTGGTTGATGGTTGCTTTGTGTGTGGGCTTGGTGGCTTGAGTGCAAGGTAGTGCTGGGTTGCTGTGATGATAATATAATGTGCTAGCCATTGGGCTAGTTGGTGTTGGCAAAATGCATGGACTTGTGTGAGTGGGCAGATGGCAGTTACTTGATGTCCTGCATGTGGGCATATTGTGTGGGTTGTGATGCTGATGAGAAGGGCTTGGGCAGGGGGCCAAGCCTTCTAAAACGTGATGGACCAATTGTGTGTGGGTTGTTGGAGCATAGGTAGAGGCCCCATGGTGTGCTGAGATATGGGCTAGCATGTGCAAAGTGTGCAGCAGTAGTTATCAGCAGTTACCAAGTAGTTCTTAGCTTTTTGGATGTTCAGACATGTTGTGTAGGGGCTGGAAACATGGAGAGCAGGCCAAGACAGCATCAGTTGAAGGTGTCCTAAGTCAGACCACAAGTGGCAGCAAGTCTTGGACAAGGGGGCAGTTACTTGGCAGTAACTGCTGTGATAGTTATTTCTGTGTATTTATCCTAAGCTGTAGGGGCTATCAACAACAAAGTGTGTAATTTTGGCTTAGAGAATTTCGTGTGTATTCTCCAGGCTTCCTTTGTACTAGATATTAAGTAATAAAGGTTGAGATTGATGCCCTATAAATACTGTATGTGCTTTGTGTATGTGAATTCCCTTGATAATTCTGTTCTGAGTGTTCCTACAGTGTGTGTGTGTGGAGTGTTGGCTGAGACTAAGTTAGGGACTTAGTGCCATCACAGGCAGAAAATTTCAAAGAAAAATTAACCATGTGACAATTGGTATCAGAGCATGGTTGCCATGTCTTCAAACACCAAGGCGAGGGTGGCTGTCTTGGAGAACATACTCGGAGTTCCTAGACATGGTGAACAACTTTTTGTGTGTGACAAATTGGAAGCTGTCTCTACAGAAACTGCTATGGTGAGGAATGATCTTGTAGAACAGAGGGATATGGTGTTGACTCGTGTTGAAGAGTTGGTTGTTGCACTAGACACCCAAAACCAGACAGCAAGAGAGACTCAATGCCAACTTGAAACATAAATTGTTCTGTTGAAGAGAGCAATGAGTGGCCTGCCTAGGGAGGGGGAAGTGGCCACCAAAATGAAGGTGCCTAAACCAAAGCCCTTTAATGGTGCCAGGAATGCCAAGTATTTGGAGAATTTCCTATGGGATATGAAGCAGAATTTCAAGCCTGCCAGGGTGCCTAGTCAAGAGATGGTGACGATTACTAGCATGTATCTTTCAGGGGATGCTAAGTTATGGTGGAGAACTCATGTGGAAGATGATGCAAATGCTGGTAGAGGGAAAATTGACTCGTGGGAAGCCTTAAAGAAAGAATTGAAGGACCAGTTCTTGCCTACTAACACTGCTTGGGTTGCAAGAGATGCCTTGAAAAAATTGAAGCAAACTGGTACAATGAGAGAATATGTCAAGACGTTCAGTTCTTTGATGTTGGATATCAAGAACATGTCAGAGGAGGACAAAATGTTCAATTTTATGTCTGGCTTGCAGCCTTGGGCACAGATGAAGTTAAAGAGGCAGGCAGTGCGTGATCTGCCTACTGTTATGTTTGTTGCAAATGCTTTAGTAGACTACAAGTTCAGTAAGCCCAATGGGGATGAGGAAAAATGCAAGTCCAAGGACAAAGGCAAAGACAAGCAGAATAAGGATAGCAAGAAGAAGGATAAGTAGAAGAAAAATTGGGGTAACAAGAGTAAGGGAGAGAGTTCTACCTTTCAACCAAGCAAAGAACAGCCCAAGCTTAATGCATGTTGCTTCATTTACAATGGCCCTCATTGTGCAAGAGACTGTCCAAAACGTGAGAAGTTTAATGCCATGGTTGTTGAAAATGGTGGTGGACAGTCCAATGAAGAAGTTCCCAATAGAGTGAACCCCTTGCAATTGCTGAATGCACTACGTGCAGGAGGTACTTCTAGGGGTTTGTCTTATGTTCAAGTGGAGATGAATGAGAATAAGGCTGGGGGTATGCTTGATTCTGGTGCTACCCGCAATTTTGTTGTTGATCGGATAGTCCAAATGCTTGGTCTGAAAGTGAGCAAGTGTTCAAGTAAGATCAAGGCAGTAAACTCAGAGACAAAACTTGTGTTGGGAATTACTTATGGAGTGAAGTTTAAGGTTAGCGAGTGGACAAGAAAGGTAAATTTCCTAGTCATGAAGTTAGATGATTTTGATGTAATTTTGGGCGATGAATTTCTAGTGGCTACTAAGGCTGCCTTACTACCATTCCTTGGAGTATTATTAATCCTTGATGAGAAGCAACCATGCTATGTTCCTGTTAGGCGTGGGGCAGGGAATAGCAAGATTAGTAAGGGGAAAGAACCAATGGTTTCAGCCATGCAGGTTGAGCATGGGCTGAAGAATGGTGAGATGACTTACTTGGCTACATTGATCGAGATGAAGCAGGATAAGTATGTCGAAGTTCCAAATGCTGTGGCTGGACTATTAGAGGAGTTTGTTGATGTGATGCCTCTAGAATTGCCTAAGACCCTTTCACCAAGGCGTGTTGTTAATCATAGAATCAAGTTGGTTCCTGGATCAAAGCCTCCTTCGAAGGCCCCATATAGAATGTCCCCAATGGAGTTGCTGAGATAAGAAAGCAGTTGACAGAACTGCTAGATGCAGGCTACATTTAGCCCTCCAAGGCTTCTTATGGTGCTCATGCTCTGTTCCAGAAGAAGCACAATGGCTCATTGCAGATGTGTGTGGATTATAGAGCCTTGAATAAAGTGACTGTGAAGAAAAAGTATCCAGTCCCTTTGATTCAAGACCTCTTTGACAGATTGAGCAAAACCATTTACTTCACAAAACTGGACTTGAGATCAGGTTATTGGCAAGTGAGGATTGCTGAAGGGGATGAGCTTAAAACTACTTGTGTGACCTGGTATGGTTCTTATAAGTTTTTAGTTATGCCTTTTGGTTTAATAAATGCCCCTGCTACATTCTGTAATTTGATGAATGATGTCTTCCATGAGTATATGAATCGCTTTGTAGTGGTTTACTTGGATGGTATAGTAATATATAGTGAATCCTTGGAGGATCACTTGGGGTGTTAGGGTGAGGTCTATAGCACCTCGGTCACAGCAGCTATGGCTCAATCCAACATTTCCTAATGAGGGGTGCCCCTATTAGGCCATGCCCTAGGGGTTAGTCATATATGGTCGCCCCCACCCCCCTTTGATTATCAAAAAAAAGAATCATTGGAGGATCACTTGGAACACCTTAGGAGGGTGATGTCCAAATTGAGGGAACATCAATTGTTTGTTAAGAAAGAGAAGTGTGAGTTTACCTAGCAAGAGATTTTGTTTTTAGGGCATAAAGTCAGCAAGGGTATGGTGATGATGAATAAGGGGAAGGTGCAGGCTATCCTTGATTGGCCTCCACCAAGTAAAGTGACCGAATTGAGATTCTTCCTTGGATTGGCTAACTACTACAGGAAGTTTATCCAAAGGTATTCCAAGAAAGTTGCTCCTTTCACAGATTTGCTAAAAAATGACAAGCAATGGGTGTGGAGAGATGCATGTCAAGAAGCTTTTGAGAAGCTGAAAGTTGCTGTATCAAGTGAGCCTATGCTGCATTTGCCAAATTTTGAGTTGCCCTTTGAAGTCCATACTGATGCTTCTAACAAAGCAATTGGTGATGTGCTGGTACAAGAGAAACATCTTGTTGCCTATGAGAGCGGAAAGTTGAATGAAGCAGAGCAGAAGTGTTTAGCTCATGAAAAAGAGATGATTGCAGGTTGAGCCATGTTCCTTAAAAAAAAAAAAAAGGTTGAGCCATAGTCTTTCACTTACCCATTGAAAAATAGATACTAGAGGCCTAAGCGATAATTAAATCATAAACACTCGTTGAGGTGGGTTAGAGCATTCTCATCAAGGGTGCTATAAGTGCTAAAATGCTATTTTTAGCGTTTATAACCTCAAAACCCACTCCATTAAAGATGCTATAGGGGCAAGAGCCCAAGATCGTATATTAGGTCTTGGGCTTTATCCGAGGATATAGATGGGCCTGAGGAGGACCAAATAACTATTAGATATTCCCAGACCAGGTCCCATAAGTAGGGAGCAAATGAAAGGTTGTCCGAGGAGTAGCTCCTCCTCGGACTTGATGAATATGGTTCAAAGTATGTGATCTAGCAATTAAAGTGACCTTCCAAGAAGCTTCAATGATAGAGATGTGCCTCATGAACATACGAGAAGGAAGGAAACCTAAAAATATCTAAGGGAAAGCTGCCACCACCGCATTAAATGCACCGTAGCTACTTTTCTGGCCGCATTTATGTGGAGAAGACCTCTGAATAGTGCTACCTTGGCTACTGCAACTCATAGAGAACTAGAGAGGGTGTCTGATGGGACATGTACTTAAGTAAAGGTTCGGATGATCAACAAGTGTAGGATGAGGATGGTCCGAAGGAGGATATATAGTGTAAAGGATTCTTCGTAAAGAGAGGATCGGAAAAAAGGAGAAGGAGAATATTGTATTAATCAAAATTGACTCTATATTCAACTGTGATCAATATACATAATTATGGTCTCCTCGGATTGAAAGTCTATTGATATCAATACATCTTGTTAGTGCCTGATTGACATTTAATTCCATATCAGCCGTTATTTAATTCATTAGAACCTAGTTTTTTAACTCATTCTCTATAAATTTATTGTATTGGGCTCATTGGGCCGAGATCCTATATACTTTGGGTTTGTGCACAAATCGGGACCCTATAGATGCCATATGCTAAAAAATTTGACATCTTGCTACAGTGAGCTCTCATTTTTTAGAGCGCATTGTAGCAAGATGTAATAATTTTTTTAATATTTTTAATTCTCTCTCTCCTCATACTCAAAATCACTCTGTCCTCTTTCTCACTCTCACTCTCTCTATCTTTTCTCTCTTTCTCTTTGCTTCTCACTGACTTCGGTCTCTCTCTGTCTCCCTCTTTCTCACTAAGCGACAGTTTGACTCTGGCAATCAGTGTGGATAGTGGTTCGGCGAAACTAGGGAAGAAGATGAGGTTGAGTTTATGGTTCGTGGGTCTCTGCTGTTGATCGGGGTGGCTGGGTTGCTATGGTTCGGCGAGTGTGGCTAGGTTTCAACAGTTGTGGTGGGTTTGGGTGGGTTTTGTGTGATTTGATTTTGGGTGAGAAATTTCTTCAAATATGCTCTTTCTGATTTTGGGTCTGTGATTTCTAACATGGATTTGTGATTTGTGGTTTGTGATTCGTGGGTCTTTGTTCATCGCTTTTCACTGAGGGTGGGTTGTTTTGATTTTGTGATTTTGGTTGTTTTGTGGGTTTTGTGCTTTGATTTTGGTAGGTGTGATTTGATTTGTGATTTGGTGGGCTTCTGGGTCTTTGTTGTGATTTGATTTTGGCTGGGTTTCGGCAGTGGTGCGTGGTTGGAGGTGATGAGCTTGAAAAGCTCCGATCATGGAGGTTTAGAAGGAGAGCTCAGTTTAAGAGGGATGGCTCGAAGGGATGAGAAGGGTTCTATGTTGAGAATATGGAAAGGGTGAGACTTAGGGTCGAACCACAGAGGAGTGGTGGCGTTGATGTTCAAAGACGAAACTTGGTGGTCAGCCATGGAGCACGGGTTTGAGAGCAGAAGATCAGAGAGAGGGAGAAGATTCTAGATCTGTTAGGTTGAGAAAAAGAGAGAGAGACAGAGGGATAGAGAGGAAGAATAAAAAAAATAATAAAGAAAGAATCTTTAAATGAAGTGGTAAAAAAGTAGAAGTTTTGATGTAGGTTGTATTGTAAAGTAATGTGTTAAATGTTATAGAGTTGGTTTTTTAGATGATAAATGCTAAAATTTTTACAATCTTTGATAAGAATGCTCTTATAATTCATTTCGATGTTCCTACTGTTCTTTTATCCTTTCAGTTATTCTATTCATTACCTTTTCAGCTTCAATATTATTATTATTATTGATGCAAAGAAAATCAGTAAGTTGAATGCTCCGGACTTTAATGGATTAGTGACTGTTTGGGAGGCCTGAAAAGAAAAGACAAAAGATCAAAGGTGACTGGGAGGAACCAACCAAGAACCTTCCGATACTTAAGTTAGTCTTTTCTCTGGAATCTTAGAATTCCAACTTTTAGAATAGTGAGAACTAACTTCCATTTGATGTGGATGAGTGTTTATATAGTGTACTTTGGAGTGGTTACTTATCTTGTAACTTCCCCAATATTTGAGGAGGTTAGAAGGTCCAGAATTAACTTCCATAACCGCGTAAGAGTTAGAATGTCCAATCTTATTTTCTACAACTGTCATTGGAAGTTAAGTACTTAGTAGGAAGTTATAGTGATGAACCAAGATCTTGCTCATGTTCCAAAATAGTAACACGTGGTTCGATTCACTAGCTTTTGTAGATAAATCTTTTTTGGAAATTTCCAAGTGTTGGGGGTCGTCCAGGTTCTTTCTTGATGGACAACCTCATGACCATGGATGACTGTTCTACTAGGGATGATCATTCTTGCCTTTTTGACCTGGACGACTTTCATGGACGAATTGGCATTGGTTCAATTTTCAGTTCACCATCAGTTACCCCCTTGTCCAAGGGTCGTCCAAAGCACTATAGAATTTACTGTCGTTCTTTGGACGTGTATCTTTATGTCGATGGTTAGATGTCGTGCCATGTGTCATGACCTCATTGATGACTGGTTGCGTCAATTTACCTTTTTGAGGAATTTGCCAAGTGTCATTCTCTAGTTGGTCGCGTCATTTCAGATGCCAAATTTCATTGCTTATAAATAGTAGAATTCCTCTTCTACCCTTCACATTTCCTAAATTCTCTCCCTTGACATTCTTCGTCTAGTGCCTTGTCTAGAAGTATTTCTGCATCTTTAGTCCTCCTTCATCTAGAGCTAGGTATTCTCTTCATCCTCATTCCTAGGTTTTCCTTCGAATTTCAAGATGTCTGAGATTGTCGTTTATTCGTCTAGTGATAGTGTTGATAAGGCTATAGATGAGTACCATGACACTACTAGTTATAGTAGTTCCAGTAGTGGTAGCAATAGTAGTTATAGTAGTAGTGGGGGGAACACCACAGACGAGCAATACATGTCTGGTGTTCTTGGGATTCCTTTAGAGGTTTTTCATGAATAGCTTAGGATGAGGGTAGCATTTGGGTCTCGAGCTGGTACCTCAACGAGTGTTCCTTTGTCCACTCCTTTAGACGAGTTTGAAATAGTATATAGTTGTGCTGTAGGAGTCCATTCCAAGATAGATGAAAAGAGACTTA
The DNA here is from genome assembly GCF_932294415.1 of Quercus robur. Taxonomy (NCBI): domain Eukaryota; kingdom Viridiplantae; phylum Streptophyta; class Magnoliopsida; order Fagales; family Fagaceae; genus Quercus; species Quercus robur. The sequence continues at coordinate 71,366,031 of NC_065538.1, read as the reverse complement.
CTTCTCTTAGGAGTTGGTACCAAATTCTAGACGACCTTAACCCTAGGTTAGCTGTTCGTGGGGAATGGTGCTGTCAACCCTGTTTTGGCGTAGGTGTTTATGAAGCTTACCTTTTAGGGGGGCTTAGGTTACCCCTTAATGCCTTTACTAGGGAATTACTTACCAGGTTAGGATTAGGAATATATTAGTTTAACCCTAATGTGTGAAGGCTAGTCGTTTTGTGGAGGGAAGTGTTTGAAGGGGATCGTCCTCTCATTGTGGACGAGTTCCTCTACTACTACAATTCCTCAGAGATTAACTAGTCCTTTGGCTTTTATCAATTCACAGTTATGGGGAAAGATTGTAGATTAATAAAATCACTTGTAACATCTGATAGGAATTGGAAGACGGAGTTTTTCTTCGTCTTTGGTTTTTGGGCTGGACACCCTGTTGAGGTTGGCAGGGATCCATTTGCCCCCTACACTGAAGAGTTAGAGAACCTTCGTCCTGAAGGTATGTTTATTTATTTATCTTTCACTTATAATTGTCTAAACCTTTTCTCTTCTCTCTCTCCTTTTTTTTTATTATTATTTTTAATAGCTATTGGACGACCATCTTTGAGTAAATTTTATCTTGATCACATCTAGAGGGCTCACTATACACTGACAGGAGTTTCCATTCATTGGTCACCCTTCAACGTCCTGCAACATGGGGACTTGGTCCTGAGCCATCTCCCGAAGCTATAGCCCACGAACTTACAACTCGTAGACATGAATTTTTACTTAAAGAATTTATTTTAATATCATCTTTTTAAATGATTCTAACATTTTTCTTTCCAGGGATGGCAACCATGAAAGAAAATAAGGGAAAGGAGGTAGTAGACAAGGTAACCAGGCCAGAGGCTCAATCTCAGCCTCATCCTTCTATTGTAGATAAAAGAAAAAACTTATCCAAGATGCTGGATTTGGGAAACTGATAGGCCAAAAACGAATTGACCCCTTGTGATGAATTAATTGATTGATTAGCCAAGTTTATTAATTAATCAAATTAACATGCAAGATGCGTGGTAGCACAAACAAATCACCAATTAAACTAAGTATGCATCGGAAATTAAATTGACACGGTGATTTGTTTATGAATGGGGAAAACTTACACAGCAAAAACCACACCGGGTGATTTTAAGGTTACAACTCCCGAGAATCCACTATTATCATAACAAGCAGTTACAAGTAAAGGAATCCCAGTACCTTCTACCAACCTACAGTTAAACTATTACCCCAATACCCAATTGGACTTGCTCTATAGTGACAATCTCTCCTTTTCAATGCATGGCTCCTAGTATGTGACTAACCAATTGCGCAGATTCTAGTACCCGACTTCAATCACCAACTAGAGAAGGTTGTTGGCTGCAAAGTTTTTCAGTTCATCACACAGTGAAGATCAAGAAGCTTATTGATTACAAAACCCTACAGTGTACAAATACAGCAGCTTCTTCACAAGAAAGTTGAACTAGGGCAAAACAGGTTTTCGGTTACACTTTACTTCACACTTATGGAATTGTGCTCTTGTGCAACTGTGCGTTTTACGGCCCTTAAAATAATTCCTATATATGTTTAGGGTTGTAAGAAAAGAAAGCCCAAACATACAATCACGGATTGGATGAAAAACAAACCAAAAATTCTAAGTTTCATAAACCTTGATAGATACCCTATCTATCGAGCCACGGGCTGGAACAGCTTTTCAAGGCTCGATAAATGCTAGCTGTCGAGCTTTAATGAACAGCAATTTTCACACTTGAATCTTAGACAAACTTGCATGGCTTTTACACTTGAACTTGAAACCTTGTTTCTTGAAGTATTAAACACATCCTGGATCTACCCAAATATAAGTAAGGTGCGTTTTGTCAAAGGATTAGCCAATTACATAAAATAGTGACATATGTTTCTAATATGTGAAAAACATATGTCCTAACTGAAACCTTCCCAGTCATCGAGGAAGCAAAAAGGCGAAGCATGGGTCTTCCAAGCCTGGGGTTGTCAAGTCTGGCCTTCCTCCTACATCTCAGCAATCCATCCAAGTCCATAATGTAGACTCGTCTGTGCCCATCGAAGTCACCCCGTCCAAGATCACTGCGCCTACCTCGTCTTAGCCTTCTCAAAGGGTTGCCATGAATCTCGTTGAAAATGAAGATTTGGCTTGGGAACGGTTTTAGAAGGCGGTGACTAATGAGGATGTGATTACATGCTATGATATGTCTTTGAAGGAATTTGAACATTCTGTTGTTCATGATCTCTTCAAAGTATGTGATTTCACTTTTGCCTCGTCTTGTCACTTTACATTTGTCTAGTCTAACAAGTCTTTTTTTTTTTTGTTTTTTAGGCAATGTCAAAGTTCATCGCAGTGTCTAGGCAAGCCACAGAGATGGACAAGATGAGGATCCAACTTGAGACAAGGATTCAGGAGGTTAACGACGACTGTAGGGGCTGGGCTAAAATGGTAGCCAAGGCTACAGACGAGGCCAAAGAATTGCAAAACCTCGTCGAGGAGCTCAAGGCAAACATCGTCGAAAAGGACACTCGTCTTGACCATCTTCAGAAGAAGAATGATGAGCTAAGCACCCTTCTTAAGAAAGCCAAAGAGGACGCTGTTGTAGAGTTCAGTGCTTCCAAACAGTTTACTAACCTCTTAAATGCAAACTATGCTGTTGGCTTCAAAAATTTTCGTATGGACGTTGAGGAACGCTTCCTAAAAGTTGACTTCAGTTCCATCAAGCTCAACATTGGTTCTACAAGCTCTCTCCTTCAAACAAGCTCTTAAGATGTCAACATCGAGGACGATGCCACTACCCAACCTACTCAGGATGACCTCACTTCTGGAGATAACCCTCATTGAAAGATGTTTGAAAAATTATCTTGTCATTTTCCTTTTCTCTTTATATATATATATATATATATATATGAGGTTCGTTGTTTTGAACCATTTATATTTATCTAAGTACATTATTCTCGTCTATAATCTTTGTGACGAGCTCTCAAACAATTGCCTTCTAAGCTTTACTTTATAAGAGTTTTTGGACGGTGGTTGTCTACCTTTTTTCTAAACTTTATAAATGTTTATTTCCATCACTTTTTTTTTTTTTACCATTGAACATGTTATTGTATGGACGAATTTCTCTTTATTTACATCATCCATGTCATGCTGGTTTTTACGTGTGGTTCGTCCACCTATGAAAGCATTTTAGCTCATCCATGTTTAGGATTTCCTCATGTTCTACATTTTCACCAAACTTTACAAGTATAACTTGTCTTATGAATGGCATTGCTTTCGCCAACTTTACTCGTCCAGAGATTTGAATTAGTTGGTTCTACTTTTCATCCATGAGTTGGACAATCTATACTTGTCTTTATGCAAGACATATCCAGCTTTTACCCATCCAAAGGTTGGATCGTTTTAGCTGTTCTATGGATTTGAATATTCTCGGGCACGTATTTTCTCATCCATTGGCTAAACGAATAAGCTTTAGGCTTTTTCCATGCCCATTAGTTAGACGAACATGCCTTAAACTTATTTTTCTTTGCTTTATCCTTAGTTTAAGGAAAGCTTATAGACGTTACATCTCTGCGTCCAGAGATTTTATTCGTCTTGGGCCCTTAGCTTTCTTGTGGATGAAGTTATGTAAATTAGAAATTCATACATCATATACATTGGGAATCCAAACTGTATATACATAACATAAGCATCATTCACAAGCATGGCACATGCTTAGAAACTAGTGCCTTTTAGGGAATTAAAAATACTATTACAAAAAAGTTTCTAAGCCCATGACTTCGTTCATAGTCCATAAATAGTGTACGGTTTAGAAACTAATGCATATTTAGAGAATTGAAACACAACATATATTACTTATAACAAACACAAGTAAATGCAAGTAATAAAAATCAACACACAACTTTAGCTCGTCCAGGGCGACCACAATGTCTAGGATGATCTTGTCTAGGATGACACTCGTCCAAGCTGGTATCCTATTGATAATATCTCCTTAAATGCTCCACATTCCAAGGGTGCTCTAGCTTCCTTCCATCTAGGGCTTCTAAGTAATATGATCCTTGTCTCTTGGAATTAATAACCCTATAGGGTCCTTCCTAATTAGGTCCTAGTTTCCTATAGGTTGGGTTTCTAGTTGCCAAAGAAACCCTTTTTAGGACGAGGTCCCTAATGTTGAAGCACTTGGGTTTCACCATTGCATCATATTGTTTAGCCATGAGGTTTTTATACCTCGCTATCCTTTGCTCTGCATTCATCCTTACCTCATCTATCAAATCAAGGTTGAGACTAAGTTGTTCTTCGTTGTCCTTGTCTTGATACTTCATCACCTTGTGGTTCGCCATGTGCACCTCTACAGGTATAACTGCTTTGCTTTCATAGGCTAGTTTGAAAGAAGTTTCCCTTGTGGGGGTCCTCATAATTGTCCTATACGCCTATAAAACTCCTGGTAACTCGTTTGGCCATACTCCCTTTGCCCCCTCAAGTTGAGTCTTGATGATTTTCAACAAGGATCAGTTTGCTACCTCTGCTTGTCCATTTGCTTGTGGGTAGGAGGGTGAGAAATAATGATTCTTGATTCCAAATTGCTCACAAAAGTCTTTGAAAGGTTTGTTATCAAATTGTCGTCCATTATCTGACACTAGTACCCTAGGTACCCCAAATCTACATACAATGTTCTTCCAAATGAAATTTTTGACATTCTACTGTGTGATCTTTGCTACGGGTTTAGCTTCCACACATTTAGTAAAGTAATCGATCCCTACTACTAAAAACTTCATCTGCCTGGTTCCAAGTGGAAAGGGACCCAAGATATCCAATCCCCATTGTGCCAAGGGCCATCATCAGGGTGAGATACTCTGACGGTTGTCTAGGGATGTTGTTGAAGCGTTGACATTGGTCACATACCTTGACATAAGCCTTAGCATCTGCTTGAATAGTTGGCCAGTAGTAACTTGCACGGACGACTTTATGGACCAGTGCTTTTGCTCCTGAGTGGTTTCCACACATTCCTTCATAAACTTCCCTCAACACATAGTTTGACTTGTTCGAAGCTAAGCATCTTAAGCAAGGCTAAGAGAAACCTCTTTTGTATAACACCTCGTCTATGAGGACATACTTGGCATCTTTGGTCTTCAATTTTCTAGCCTCGTTCTTGCCTTTCGAAAGCCTTCCATCTTTGAGGTAAACTACTATCGGAGTCATCCAATTTTCTTCTCCTTCAATTTGCTGTACTTTTGGAAGATCTATGCTTGGCATATATTGGATTCTATCATACCCTACCATGGCCCTCTCTACTGAAGTTGCTTTCACCAAAGCATCTACTTCCATGTTTTCCTCCCTTGGGACTTGAACAAAGTTGGCTTCTTTAAACTTTTTGACAAGTCACTTCACTTTATCGAGATACCTTCTCATATGGTCTTCCTTAGCTTCAAATATTCCATTCACTTGATTTATGACCAATTGAGAATCTCCCTGGACGAGTATTGACTCTACCCCTAAGGACTTAGCCAGTTCCAACTCTTTAAAGAGTGCTTCATATTCAGCTTCATTGTTGGTTGTTTGATATTGTAGACGAGATGCATATTTCAACTTGTCTCCTTCAGGGGATTTTAGCACAACTCCAATTCCTCTTGCATATAATGTGAATGAACCATCCACACAAATGACCCATTTCTGAGAGTTTTCTTCCTCGTCTAACTCACCTTAGTTGGGAGTGAACACTGCAATGAAATTTTCCAATACTTGAGCTTTCATCACACTTCTTAGCTGGTACTTGACATCAAACTCACTAAGTTCTATGGTCCATTGGATTAGTTGTCCTGTGGCTCCCAGCTTGTTCATCGCCTTCTTTAGTGGATGATTTGCCAAGACGTTGATGACATAAGCTTGAAAATACTGTCGTAACTTCCTGGAATCTGTGACCAAAGCAAAGACTAACTTTTCCATTATGAGATATCGTCCTTCCGCTCCTTTTAGTGCTTGGCTTATATAATAAACCGGCCTCTGTATCTTCCCTTCTTTTCTAATTAATGCTGAACTTACTGCATGTGGAGACACTGCCAAATACAAGTATAATTCTTCACCTGGTATAGACAGGCTTAGTAGAAGAGCTATTGTGAGGTAGGTCTTGAGGTCTTGGAAGGCATTTTGACACTCTTTCATCCATTCAAATGCCTTTTTAAGAACCTTAAAAAATGGTAAAAACTTGTCAATAGCTTTTGAGATGAATCTGTTAGGGGCAATAACTCGCCTAGTGAGAGATAGGACTTCTTTGATATTTCTTGGAGGCTCCATATCCAGTATCACTTGAATTTTATTAGGATTTGCTTCAATTCCCTATGTGAAACCATGAACCCAAGAAATTTTCCTGACGAAACTCCAAAAGCACACTTGCTCAAATTTAGCTTCATGTCATATCATTTAAGTATATCAAAGGTCTCTTGAAGGTCGTCCAGATGCTTTTCCTCATCCAAGCTCTTCACCAACATATCATCCACATAAACTTCCATATTTTGTCCAATATGTGGACAAAACATATGGTTAATTAAGGATGTCTTCTCTTGATCTACCTCGTCCATCCTTATTTGATTGTAACCTGAAAAGGCGTCTATGAAACTTAGCAATTTATGACCCGTAGTTAAGTCCACCAGTTGGTCAATGTGTGGTAATTGATAGCTATCCTTGGGGCAAGCCTTGTTCAAATCCGTGAAGTCCACGCACATCTTCCATTTGCCATTAGCCTTCTTCACTATCACCACATTAGCCAACCAGTTTGGGTAATAAACTTCCCGGATAAATTTTGCCGTGGTCAATTTTTGGACTTCTTCTTTAATGGCATTGTCTTGTTCAAGAGCAAACACTCTTTTCTTTTGACGTATGGGCTTGGAGGAAGGATACACGTTTAGACGATGGGTAATGACACTTGGGTTAAAACCTGGCATGTCCTCATGGCTCCATGCAAACACATCACCACTCTTCTTTAAAAACTGGACAATGTCCTGCTTCGTCTTCTTTTCCATGCTTACTCCAATCCTTATAAACTTTTCAGGGTTATTCTCATCCAAAGAAATGTCTTCTAGTACTTCGGTGGGCTCTACAACAACCCTTCTCTACTCAATGCTCATTGTCTGCATGTGCTCGTCCATAGCCAACATGGCTAAATAACACTCTCTTGTTGCTAATTGACCTCCTTGTACTTGTCTTATCCTGTACTCCAAGGAATTTGACTGATAGGTGGTAAGTAGATGTTACTGCCTTCCAACTGTTCAAAGTTGGCATTCCGATGATGGTGTTATAAGAAGACGAACAATCCTCCACAAAGAAATTCACTTTCTTGGTTATTTTCTGTGGGTATGATCCCACCATTACAGGTAATGTAATGGTGCTTACAGGATGCACTTTCATTCCTCTAAATCCCACTAAAGGTGAACATACTAAAGGAAATTGATCTCATCCGAGCCTCATTTGTTGGAAGGCGGGGTAATACAAGATGTCTGCTGAACTTCCATTATCCACTAGCACCCTTCTAGTTGTATAATCTGCGATGAGTAAAGTGATGATGATTGCATCATCATGTGGGTGATGGATTCTTTCAGCATCCTCGTTTGTGAATGTAATGGCTGGCTTGTCTGTCCCCCTCATCCTTGGTGAACGTCTAGAGAGTTGGACATTTTGTACCACCTTGAGATACGTCTTTCTTGACTTGGAAGACTGCCCTATTGAAGTACCTCCTATAATAACCCTTATTTCTCCAAGTGGGGGTCGTGATGACTCTTCTACCTTTCCTTTCAACTTCTCGTCTTTATGATCTCTTCCAACGAAATGTCTCAACTTTCCCTGTCTGATAAGATTCTCTATCTGCTGCTTTAAATCATAGCACTCGTTTGTGTCATACCCATGGTCTCTATGGAAGCGACAATATTTGTTTTTATTACACTTATTGGGATCTCCCTTCATCTTCTCTGGCCATTTCAAGGATGGGTCGTCCTTGATTTGCATAAGTACTTGATCAAGTGGAACATTCAAGGGCGTGTAGTGCTGACTCCTTCTTGAGGACGAACTTGCCTTCCTGTTGTCTCGATCCTTCTTCTCTCATGTTCGGGCCTTTTTTGGACGAGGGCCCTGTTCTGGATGACGTGGGAGATCTATTTCCATTTGCTCGGCTTTCTTCCTTTTCTTAGCTATGATTGCATGCTCTGCATTCATGAAGTTTTGGGCTGAATGGACAAGTTCAGTCATGGTTTAAGACTCTTGCTCATAGAGTTTATGGATGAATAAATCAAAATTAACTCTATTATGGAAGGCTGCCAATAACAACTTGCCGTCCATCTTATCTACCCTTAGGGCTTCCCTGTTGAAACGAGTAATGAAGGAGTGCAAGCTTTCATTTTTCCCCTTGTTCTATAGTTAATAGGCTGGATAAGGAGAGCTTATGCCTCTGTACTTCGATAAAATTGTTGACAAACAATTTACTCAATTCTTCGAAAGAACTCACGGTGTTTGGAGGTATTTTGTTGAACCACACTTGTGCTGGCCCTTTAAGGGTGGTAAGGAAGGCCCTACACATAATCTCGTTTGGAACTCCTTGGGTGCATTGTAGTCTTGAAGGTTGTATTATGATCACACGGGTTGCACATTCCATCATATGAGTCTAAGGAAGGCATCTTGAACTTAGAAGGCAGGGGATGACTGTTGATGGAAGCCACGAAAGGAGAATTAGTTCGATGAACTAAATCATCTATGAGATTCACCTTTCTAATGTTCTCCCTCATCTCGTCCATGGCCTTTCACGTTTGATTTATCTCCTTCTCCAAGTGTGGCACTCTTCGTGAAGCGATACCCCTTGACTGGTTCTTATGCTCAGTGTGATAGGCCAAAAACGAATTGACCCCTTGTGATAAATTAACCAATTAATTGAGTCAAGTAAATTAATTAAGTTAATTAACATGCAAACACGTGGTAATACAAACAAATCACCAAATAACAAAATATGCAGTGGAAAATAAATGACACGGTGATTTATTTACAAATGGGGAATCCTAACGGTAAAAACCCTACTGGGTGATTTTCAGGTCACCACTTTCGAAATTCCACTATTATCACAACAAGCGGTTACAAGTAAAGGAATCTCAGTACCTTATACCAACTTACAGTTGAACCCTTACCCCAATACCTAATTGGACTTGTTCTGTAGTTACAATTTCCCTTTTCGATGCACGACTCCCAAGTACGTGACTAACCAATGCGCAGATTCCAGTCCGCGACTTCAATCACCAACTAGAGAAGGTTGTTGGCTGCAAAATTCTTCAGTTCATCCCAACGATGAAGATCAAGAAGATGCTTGGTCATAAAACCCTATGATGCACATACATAGCAACTTCTTCACAAGAATGATGAACTAGGGCAAAACTTTGTCTTCGGTTACAAATTACTTGAATAAAATTTGCTCAATACTTGTGCAACTTGCATACACTTTGACGACCCTTAAAATAATCATTTTATATGTCTAGGGTTAGAAGAAAAGAAGACACAAACACATAATCACGAATTAGAGTCAAAACAGAACTGAAATTCTGTTTTTCATAAAGCTCGACAGATAGCTGTCTGTCGAGGTGCTGTTGAGCAGCTGTCAAGCCTTGGGGCTGGAACAACTTCTTAAGCTCGATGGATAGCTAGTTGTTGAGCTAGCTGTCGAGCTTTAATGAATAGCACTTCTTCAGCTTGAATCTTAGACAGACTTGCATGTTTTTAACACTTGATCTTGAAACATAGTTTCTTGAAGTATTAAACACATCCTAGATCTACCCAAATACAAGTAAAGTGTGTTTTGTCAAAAGATAAGCCAATTACATAAAATAGTGACATATGTTCCTAACAAGTGAATCACATATGTCCTAACACAGTGTTTTCTCCTTCTCTAACTTCTTGACTCTGGGCTTGTCCTTCTACATATACTTCATGACGCTGTCTCCTTAGAGTAATCTCCCTAGTCAACTCTTGGTTCTGAAGGGTTAATTCTACCACGGAGGTTGCCATGAATTGCACTTGTTGTATGGAAGGTGGTTACGTGATAAGTGTTGACTAGCGTTCGCAGTTAGGATGATGAGAAGCGTTACCACTCTCTTGGTGGCCTGGACTAGTGGCAATTGATTTTGTCCGAACCATGTAGCCTTTTGTCAAAGAAAGATAAATTGCAAAACGTAAGTTTAATCTTCCAACAGATGGCGCCAACTGATGATGCAAAGAAAATTAGTAGGTTGAATGCTTCGGGCTTCAATGGATTAGTGATTGTTTAGGAGGCTTGAAAAGAAAGAGACACAAGATCAAAGGTGACCAGGAGAAACCGGCCAAGAACCTTCCGATGCTTAAGTTAGTTTTTTTCTCTGGAATGTTAGAATTCCAACTTTTAGAGTAGTGAGAACTTACTTCAATTTGATGTGGATGAGTGTTTATATAGTGTACTTTGGAGTAATTACTTGTTTTGTAACTTCCCCAATATTTGAGGAGGTTAGAAGGTTCAGAATTAACTTCCACAACCGCTATAGGAGTTAGAATGTCCAGTCTTATCTTCTACAACTGTTATTGAAAGTTAAGTACTTAGTAGGAAGTTATAGTGATGAACCAGAATCTTGCTCATGTTCCAAAATAGTAACACATGGTTCGATTCACTAGCTTTTGTAGATAAATCTTTTCTGGAAATTTCCAAGTGTTGGGGGTCGTTCAGGCACTTTCCTAATGGACGACCCTCATGACCATGGACGACTGTCCTATTAGGGATGATCATTCTTGCCTTTTTGACTTGGACAATTTTTATGGACGAATTGGAGTTGGTTCAATTTTCAGTTCACCATCAATTATTATTGTTATTATTATATATTTGGATAAGAATACAAAAATTGGTGGGATGCGTAATTTTTTTTAAATTCTCTTGAGGAAAAGGTAAGAAGGTACACGTGTAAATGAGTAATAGGAAGTGTGAAGGGTCTTAACTTGAAATTTAAATTCTCTTAAGAAAAAGGTAAGAAGGTACACGTGTAAAAGGTTAATAGGAAGTGTGAAGAATCTTAACTTTTTTGGTGAAAAGATTGAGGTGGAGTTTGATTATGTACTGATTATTATGGAATGAGATGCATGGTATTAGACTATTAGGGTCTATTTGAGAACAGCTTTTTTATTTAAAGATGAAATTTTTTTGTTGAAAGTGTAGGAAAAAAATTGAAAAATATCTAAATAGTATAATAAGACCTAAAAATAGTATTAAAAAATACTGTAAGATCTATGAATAGTAGCAAAAATAAACTAAAAATTTCAGCCCATTCCAAACAAAATCTAAAAGTTAGGTAAGAAAATGTTTAAAACATGGTGCTGAAAATGTTGAAAAACATAGATCATAGTGCCACAAACAATGCATTATAAGTGAGGAGGGCCAATTATGCCCCCCATACATGCATACATTTTTTAGTGGATGCACGATGTGTTGAAGGCTCCAATAGGGTGTCTTGAAAGTAGTTTACACGGAATGTCGATTGTTTCATTGGTCCTTAGTTTTCTGTGGAGATTGAGCATGATTGTGCTTGTGCCTTGGAGTTCAATTCGGGTTGGGGGCTATTGGGGCTTTGATTACAATAGGTTATTGGGTTTTTATATTTTTGAGGAACGAACTAGAACAGGGCTTGTTTCACTAATTAGGCCAATCTGACCAAATAATTTTACCAAGATCAATGCATCCTTTTTTGTATGAGATTGGCCCAACTATGTATTGACTACGATATATGAGTTTTTACGAGCTACAGCTTCTTCAGGTCCATAAAGCAGATGATTCTACACACACACACACACAAAAGTCCATAAAGCAGATGTGTTGGGCCTCAGTTTGGCAAATGCAAAGATTGTCTACATATTTAGAATTACACAGTTTGATTCCCTTCCCATTTTTTTGGTTCACATGGGTTCCACACTGATGGGGTCAAAAGACCAAGTTGGACTTTCTCTTCTATTTTTGAATTTATTGAATTCTAAAATGGTTTTACTCCAAAATCATAGTGTTGGTGACACTTTTTTCATATTTGTGGGCTTTATTAATATAAATTTTCAAATAAATAAAGAAATAAATGCAAGCCAAACACATGGACCAAAATCAGGTGCATTTTATTCTCGGGGATAAAAGAGTTATGGTTTGGAGGGCATAAAAGGGCATTTGGCAAACTTCCTTGGGCTCCATGAATAGCCTTGGAAAACTTGCAAGCCCATTAGAAGTACATAGTGCATGAGCCTAGTTACACAAACAGTCTCACTAATGTGCTAAATAAAAGTATTTTTCGCATCTCATGACCCGTGAACTCATGGGGCATTTCACATGGGTTATCTGATAAGTATGACTAAGTTTTTGAGGTTCAAATTTAAAACTATTTTGATAATGATTATCAAGATAAGATGATGACTCATTTTGATAAAACTCCCTTAACTATCTATAAAATTCGTTCACAATATTTTCACAACAAATCATAAGTGGTAAGATGTTATTAGTTATAATTTGAATCGACAACTTAAATTATTTTTTTATCTACCTGTAATAGCTAATAATAACTTGTCGCTTATGATTTGTTATGAAAATGTTGTAGATAAAACATTTTTCGAAAAGTTCTACCACACTAGCCAGAAGAAAACTATCCACAATATTTTAGAGGCAAAAAATCATATCTAATAATTTCTTAGAGCGGCCCTGTCTTTAGCCATCCATCTCTCACCATCAATAGCACCCTAGAACTTGGAAAGTGGAAATCCCCATAGAAACTATGGTAGCCTAGACAAGGTGTTCCATGCTCCAATGATAGTTGAGATCATGTGGAATCAAGCCAAGTGTGGGCTCACCGTCCTAGACACGGAATTGTTAAATAATTCATTAATTCCGAACTTACCTATCTAAGAAATGAAGATGATGATGATGATGATGATTCATACTGAACACAATTAAGACAACTGTATAGTAATAAGAAAGGTCGACCATTATTTCTAATCCTATTAATATTATCCTAATATGTGTTTTCTTGAGACCAGAATTCACGTGTCACACGTACATAGATTCATAGAAGAGATCATATCCATTCCAATGTATAAAGTTGAATTTAAGATATAAGTTTCTTCACGAAACTTAAGTATAATTGAAAAACTTATAAGTCGACAAGGAATCTGACAGATGGGCCGCCTGTAATGTGGGGCCATTAGTAATACTCCTAAATTTCGTAACCTCTACGTTGTAAATTGTAATGTACCCTCTCTATTTGACCACCAAGGCTTTATTTTAAAATGGATTTTAATCATTTTAAAAAGAACTAACTTAACTGAGCAGACCCGTATATATTTTTAAAATAAGATGGATGTAAGTCTGATGCGATATTGGTTTCATTACATCAAAATATAAATAATAAAAATATAAAAAGATGTAAATTGAGGTGAAGTGAAAGTTAGGAGAATTAATGTAATTAATTCTAATGTTTTACGTCCATTGCAAAAATATGTTTCTATTCAGAATTGTGTATTACAATAGGAATACTTACTTGGGCTTTGCCGCTCTGGTAACCTTAGAACCAAATTAACTCACGATATTACAAAACCACGATACTCCATGTTTATCAACAAAATCAGTCTACTTTTTATGAAAATATCTTATAATATAATATTGGAATATCCTAATATATTTTAATATTTTTCCTCAAATTCAAGTTGTAGGCTTTAGCAAGGGTGGCGCCACCTTATAGTTAGGGTGGTATTGTGTATTACAATAGGAATTCTTACTTGGATTTTGCCGCTTTGGTAACCTTAGACCCAAATTAGCTCACGATATTACAAAACTAGGATACTCCATGTTTATCTACAAAATCTATCTACTTTTTATGAAAATATCTTATAATATAATATCGGAATATCCTAATATAATTTTATCATTTAAAAAAGAACTAACTTAACTGAGCAAACCAGTATATATTTTTAAAATAAGATGGATGTAAGTCTGATGCGATATTGGTTTCATTACATTAAAATATAAATAATAAAAATATAAAAAGATGTAAATTGAGGTGAACCGAAAGTAAGGAGAATTAATGTAAGTAATTCTAATGTTTTACATTCACTGCAGAAATATGTTGCTATTCAGAATTATGTATTACAATAGGAATACTTACTTGGGCTTTGCAGTTTTGGTAACCTTAGAACCAAATTAGCTCACGATATTACAAAACCATGATACTCCACATTTATCTACAAAATCAGTCTACTTTTTATGAAAATATCTTATAATATAATATTGGAATATCCTAATGTATTTTAATATTTTTCCTCAAACTCAAGTTGCAGGCTTAAACAAGGACAGCACCACCTTATGGTCAGGGTGGTGGTATTGTGTATTATAATAGGAATACTTAATTGGGCTTTGCCATTTTGGTAACCTTAGAGCTAAATTAGCTCACGATATTACAAAACTACGATATCCCACGTTTTTTTATACAAAATCAGTCTACTTTTTATGAAAATATCTTATAATATAATATTGGAATATCCTAATATATTTTAATATTTTTCCTCAAACTCAAGTTGTAGGCTTAATTGCTTAAATAAACCTTTGGTTTGGAAGGAAAGTTTAGCGATGGTAAAAAATTTTCGCATCACTTGATCTGCCCGATCCTATATGGTTCCCTCACCTAAAAAAGGTGTTGGGGTAAGGTTTTTCTCGCCTGCCTCACTTTGAATATGTGTATATATATTATTTAACTTTTTTTTTTTTTTTTATACATATTATCAAATTTTATTTATTTATTTTTCATTTCCCCCAAAACACTAGCTCTCTCTCTCTTTTAGCACTCTAATGTTACCCATCAGTTTTCCCTTAATTAATGTAGAAGCCACCTCATCAGGAATATTTTTTAAATAATAAAAATAAATAAAAAAGCCTCTAAGCCTCTCGCCATCTTTAGGAAAGTCAATGTAGGGAAATAGCTTATTAGCTTTAATGCCTATTGAATGAATTTGGACCCACTAAGAAACGCCTCTAAGAGCATTAGCATTGGAAAATGCTAATGCTATCCTATTTTACCATTCTAAAAACTCACTTTACCATTATACCATTTTATTTTACAATACCTCCACATCCCAAAACTCTATTCTTATTAAAATATTATTTTTTAATCTTTCTCTACTACTACTTTCCACCCGTCACTTTTTTTCAGATTCCAACAGCTCCACCATCACCAATCACCGCACCACCACCACCACACCACACCTCCACCTCTACGGCTCCACCATCATCAATCACCACACCACCACCTCCACGGCTCCACCATCATCAATCACCACACAACCACAGAAACCGCCGATCAACCCCGATCACAACAGGGGAAAAAAAAAAAAAAAAAAAACCAGATCAACCCAATCAAAACCCAGACACCGCCACTTGATCAACCCAAATCAACCACCAAAATCTCACCGGAACAAAAACCCAAACACCGCCGATCAACCTCGATCACAACAAGAAAAAAAAAAAAAAAAAAAAAAAAAAAAAAAAAAAAAAAAAAAAAAAAAAAAAACCAGATCAAAACTTTCCCAACATCCTCAAACTTCTCCTCCTAATAAAACCCAGCAAGCAAATTCCCAAAAGTAGTGGCATTCGGCTTCACAGACTTCCTCTCCATCTCAGCCAAAACAGAGTACCCAGAACTGGTCGAACCCGATTCCGAAAACCCTTTAATCACCGTATTAAACGTATCCAAATTCGGCTTAATCTCATAAAACTTCGGAAACTCAATGTAAACCCGGTTCAGCTCCTTGTAATCCTTAGACAAAAGACAAGCAAAAAGCAAAGCGTTGAGAGATTTAACGGTTCGAGGAATACCCAGATCGTGAATTCGCTTGAAAGTGTCAATGGCTTGTGGGATCATCTTGGCTTGACCGTACAGAACGATAGCGTGAGAAGCGAAACGCTCCGTTTTGAGGTCGGGGCGAGAGGTTAGGAGGTCGTCGAGGAACTGGCGGATTGTGTCGAAGTGGTTGGATTCGGAGAGCTTGGAAATGGCGACGGAGAAAGCGATGCGGTCGAGGTGGGACTCGGGGGTGAGAGAAGCGGCGTGGCAGATTTCAAGGATTTTGTGTGGGTTCTGCTCGGATTTGAGGAGGGAGAGTGCCGATCTGGTCTTGGACTTGGAGGAGAGAGCAGATGAGAAAGAGAGAAAGGAAGAGAGAGAGAAGGTAACAGAAATAATGAGGGAGAGAGAGAAATTTCGGGGGAAAATAGGATTAAAATATTATTATTAGGTTTAGAATTCTGCTACAGTGCAATTCTAAAGATAGAATTGCACTGTAGCAAGTATTGTAAAAAATTTACAATACTTGCCTTTAGCATTCCGGGATGTAACATGTTTTGAAGCTTAAAATGCTAAAATACCCTTAGATATGGCTTTAGCATCTGCTGATGCTAATGCTCTAAAGATCACTGTCATAGAGGAAGAAGCCTGTGAAGCGCATGATAAAGGTGAAAAATGAGAAAAAAGCTTTGGCATGAGAGCGCGCGCGTCTTTAACATGTGTACTATGTGGTGCATGGAGTGCATCACTAGAAAGAAACGGGTGTGTAAGGGCTCTGAGCACATGTGAGATGTGTGAAGAGTGCCTTTAGAATAGGGAGTGAAACATTCAACTATATGCAGATTTGAGGAGTTCAAAATCTAGACTCAAGTGTAAGTTTTGATATTGACAGCGAAAGCAACAATAAAAGTTTATGAAGAACAAATAATGTGGCTTGGAAATCATGTTTAAATATAAATAAATAAAAATGACGTGGCAAGAGAGAGTGAAAATAAGAATTGTTTCATCTTTACTAATAATAATTATGTATTACAAAGAAACCTAATATTGTGTATATATAAGAATACCTTATTAGGCTGAGTTGATAATCCTAAAACCGTAGTACTATATGGTATTACAAAACCACATTTGCCTTTCCCTCTCTCTCTCTCTCTCTCTCTCCTTTTTTTTTTTTCTTTTTTTTTTCTCAAAAAGAAAAAAAAAGAAAAAAAAAAAAAAAGATTGTCCCACATCAACATGTGAAAGTATTGGAGAAGATGACGGAAATGGAAGATGCTTTTCACTTTCGTATTGGGCTAAAGGGGCCCACGGTTGGCTGCTTGTGATTTATTGGGATGAATTATTGGGATGGGCCATGGTGGTCCTGGCACTAGTCCACACATCTACCTCTCAATCTTTCATTGGCTAATCAACCAGGGACGAGGGAACCACTACCTAAAAAACTAATTAATCAAACGAATTGGTCATAGGACAATATGATTTCTATATAAAACTTTATAATTAATCAAAAGATGAAATTTAATTGCTAAATTATTGCTCTTTCAGAATGGCCACTTTTTCCTTCTTTGAGATATACTAAAACTTCTGGTGCTTTCATTTTGGACTTAAAGTTGATATGTTTGACATGGCTTCTAGCCTACTACTACTATGTAATGTGCATTCTATTATTTATCAATGAAAGCTTCTTGAAAGGGATAACAATAACATGAACCTAAAGTTCAAATTTAAAAAGAAATAAAAAAGGAAATGAAAAAGGATAATTACATGACCAAAGTGCACGAAGTACTTGGGGTTTAGGAAAGAAATGGTTTGAGTTACAGATTTAGTAACATATTGTAACTATCTAGAAAAAGAAAAGGAACATTTATCCATCAGACAGTAGTCATTAAGTAAATATTCATGATGGCTCTCATTCTGATCATCTATTGCAGACTCTTGGTGTGATGGTCACTCCACAAATATAAGTACTTGTGAGCAAGGTTTTGAAATCCGGACCGGACCGTACGGTTCGACCGGAAAAACCGTGAACCTCTCAGTTTTGCGGTTTTTTTAGCTACAAGAACCGCCCAATGGAAAAAAAACAGGAACCCGTACGAACCGTGATCGGACCGTACGGTTCTGAGAACCGTGACCGGTTTTTGAGGTTCGGACGGTTCCTTTTTTTGGGCAAAGTTTCGGCCAATACTTCAGCAGTACTTTGGGTTTTTTCAGATCTGGAACCAAATGAAAGGGAGAACAATAAAAATAAAAAAACAGAGAAGAAGAAGAAGCAGAGGAAGAAGAAGACAACAATGAAGAAGGAAAAAAGCAAAAATGAAGAAATCAACCCTCACAGCAAGCAGCCTTCATCATGTGAACCCAAGCATGTGACTAACTTTCAGATGACTAACCCAAGCATCTTTACTCTTCTTCTTTGTTTCGTCCTCACCTCCAGATGCTAACTTCTCTTCTGCATTTTTTTTTTTTTTGGCTTTCTCTTGTACTGATTTTTAGTTTTATGAACCTAAGCATGTGACTGCTTTGGAAATGACAAAGGATAGTGGAAAATTGAATGGTGGGAGATGAGAGTGTCAGACTACGTGTCATTTCTATTTTGAATCCCTCCCTAGTGCCCACGTCATATTGATATGCTGAGGTCCACGAATTCTTGTTTTTTTTCTTTCTTTTTTTCATTGTTTTTAGGTTCATATATTATTATTATTATTATTATTATTATCATGCGTGTGTTTGTATAAAAGGTGGGAAAACTGTGAACAAATAAAGAAATAATGGGATTTCTTAATGATTTAAGAAATGAAATTAAAAAATAATATATTAAAAAGTTCTGACTGAGTCTATGACCAACCATCCAAGTAAACTTTGTCATGAACCAAATCCATCAAGGGTGCCAAGGAAACCCATGTCATTGGTTACCAGGCGCAAAGTACTTGGACACTAAAGTGTGACAGCTTATAATATTCTAGAAAATTTAGGTGGTATTATTATTATTGAGAAGTAGAGATTTGAGTTTGATATTGATATATTAGTTGAATTATCTTAAAAAAATTTATATGAATTTTGACTAATAATATATAAAGAAATATATGTTTTAATATTTAATTGAATTATTTTAGTTAATTTTTCTATATTTACTAATTTAATATATTTATTTATATTTTAAATTAATTATGACGTCATCACGGTTCGACTCCGGTTCAACCTCGGTTCGACCTTAAGAACCTTGAACCTCTCCCTTTTACGGTTCAATGAACGGTCCGGGTCTGAAAACCTTGCTTGTGAGGAGTAGAAGAAAGGGTCAGAGTTCGAGTCTCCAAGAGGGAGTTTCACGCATTACGTTGGACTAATCAAAGATTATGTTGTGATTAATATTTTCCTACATACATGCCACTTGTAGAAGAGGACATTTTCAAGTCCATACAAATAAATACTTTGCAAAATTTTTATATCAGCTGCCTTTTCGGCCTGAGCTTCTTTATCCCCCGGCAACTTGAAAACCCAGATTAGCCTCAAAACTCAAAAGGCAAAAGTGCATGTTCCTTTATACCGTTAATAATTCAGTGTATAGTTCTTAACTTCCACACTTTCTCTCTAAATATAACTGCCAAATCTTTATTTCTTGATGAAAATGTACAGAATGAATAATACAATTGGTTCTGTTCCTTAGATACAAAACACAGCTAAAAAAGAATAATTGAAGGGAAGAATAAAGTTATAACTAACTAACTAACTATTTTCCAAACTTTAGGCTAACCCAACCGTAATTAGTGGCAATCAAGATAGAATTCACACTAGTAACACTTAATTATGACGTCTCACTTTTGAGAATTACTATTTATCATTTGTCCAAATACACGTGTTTATTATTTATATTAGACGGAGAATCGGCGTTTAAATCTCCCGTTATAATAAATATTAAAAGAAAAAGAAAAAACTGCTTGGCGGGACCTACACACGTCTGAAGAGTAACCGTATGGGAACTTTTTGTTGAGACATTGTCTAGTTTGAATCTGTTGTTCATTACGTAAGCTAGTCACCGCTTATACCCAAATAATTCTCATTGATTAGCTAAATACAAACAACACAACTACAAGAGAAAACAAACAACACAACTGCGAAGAGAGAGTTGAACTTGTCCACTACTAATATCCAAAGAAAAAGCCACCGAGTCCAAACCTTTATCCTCGTTATCAAACCATAAATAAATACACGTTCTCTTCCAAGCCATTCAACCATTTTTTCCTCCCTCCAGCTTCAAAATGATCAACGATAACCATGATCAATTGGCTCATCCCATCTCCGATGACCCCAAAACCCCACTTCTCCCTCTCCATAGTGATCCACCGCAACGGAAACTCAGTTTCCGCTCCTCTCTTTTCTCCATTCTCACACTCAAAAACCTCTACATCCTCTTAGGGCCGCTTTTGAGCACAGTTGTATGTCTTTTTGTTAAGTTTGATGGACCCGTGACTAGCAAAAACATGTTGGCCATTCTTGCTTGGGTCTTTGCTTGGTGGCTCACTGAGGCTGTGCCTATGCCCGTGACCTCCATGTCTCCTCTCTTTCTCTTCCCACTTTTTGGGATTTCTTCTGCTGATCATGTTGCGCACTCTTACATGGATGATGTGATTGCTCTTGTGTTAGGAAGCTTCATACTTGTCCTTGCTGTTGAACATTATAACATACACAGAAGACTGGCTTTCAATGTGAGTTCCTACTTAACTTCAATTTTTTTCCCCACTTCTTTATCTATTTGCTTTCTCAAAAACCCACTTCCATTTTGATTGTTGGTAAATTGTGGTTTTGCATTCAAGGGCCTTGTTCTAATTGGTTTTTGGATGTGGAGTTTGCTTTAGTATCTTTAGGGAATATGGTATTTAAATAATTCAATTAAAATTTTCAAGAAATACCAGCCAACTATTGGAGTTTGATTGATATTTCTTTTTTCTTAACTCATCCCTCTTAACTCATCCCATGATAAAAAGAAATATCAAGAATGTTGATGACACAATCAATTTTATAACATATGAATCAGCATTTTTACTTGATCATACCGACATTATTTTTATGGTACACCATCAAAATTTGTCATTTCTACAGTCATATATGTAAATAAATTAAAAAAATCAAGAAATTTGTGATGTGTTAACTTGTTGAAAATTCGTATCATATGCTATAGAGTCAAAAATTTGACAAATCCTAAGATATACCCTTCAAAAACTGGTTTTAGAAGAAAATATAAGAAAAAGAATATACACCGTGTCAAAAAAAAGAAAGAAAAAGAATATACGAATTTTTCTTTCTCACACACTCTCTCTAATAATTTTATCTTTGATTGGTCTCCGTTTCTCTCTCTCAAATAATTGAACACAACCCATTAGCTGTTCGACACTTGGAATCCTTTTTTCATTTTTTCTGAATTAGACACTTGGAATCTTGGACCAGTAGAAATCATGAAGCATCTACTTTATTGTACGACGTGTCTTTTTAGTTAATTTTACAGCCACGTTTTCATGATAAAGTATTAAACGTCAAACTTACCAAAATAAACACGTGGGACAATTACAGATTACCATTGTATTTTGTGGTGATCCACTAAATCCACCACTCCTCCTTCTCGGAATCTGTGCAACCACAGCTTTCGTCAGCATGTGGATGCACAACGTGGCAGCTGCGGTGCTGATGATGCCCGTGGCCACTGGGATCATTCAGAATTTACCAAAGGGGCCCACTCAATCAGACGTTGAAAACAAGTTCTGTAGGGCTGTGATTCTGGGTGTGATTTACTCTACTGCTATTGGTGGGATGAGCACACTTACTGGGACAGGTGTCAATCTCATATTGGTGGGGATGTGGAAGAAGTATTTTCCTAATGAAGAGCCTATCAGCTTCAACAAATGGTTCTTTTTTGGGTTCCCTTTTGCTTTCTTGCTTTTGATTGCCTTGTGGGGTATCCTTTGTTTGTTGTATTGCTCAAAGGGTTCAGGCAGGGCTCTCTCTGCCTATTTGGACAAATCCCATTTGAAGAAGGAGCTTGAACTTTTGGGTAAGACTTAATATATCTCTTAACAATTTTTTATATATATTTATTTTGGGTTTGTGACTTCACACACAAGTCTCCTTCACTATTCATTTCATAACTTGTTTTAGATGTCAAGTTATGAGTAACACAATATCGTCCTCACATAATCTTTTCGTTAATACTATTTTATTTTGCATCAATTACAACATACCTCGTTAGTAGTTGTGAATACTTTTGCCAAAATGCTATTGATTTTCATACTTTCCAATATTGCAACCATTGTGTTATATATACCATTAACACTAGTCAATTTCTTGGGACTATGGACTATTGATAGAAATATGTAACTGTCTGGGTGTTGGCTTTGCACATTCAATCAATGGAGTCCATTATTGACTTTAATAGTTGCAATGCCTTGTACAATGAAAATAGGATGAAATGAATATGTGACATAAGTGAAATCATGTTTTTGTCTTTGTATATTTTGAAATTAGCCTGATCAATTTGTGACTCTTACTTTGAACGGACCAGGTCCAATGGCTTTTGCTGAGAAGATGGTGCTGGCTGTGTTTTCGGTGCGTTGCAAAATATTGTAATGTGTTGACCATAGAAACTAATTTTAGGAATGCCTTTGGATTAACAAAATATGTTGCTGCAGATACTAATAGTTTTGTGGATGACAAAGAGCATAACAGATGACATTCCCGGCTGGGGAGTTCTTTTCAATGGCCGCGTTGGTGATGGAACAGTTAGTGTGAGCACAATTACTCATGATTTGCATAAATTTTCAAAAAATGAATTACAATGGGCTTAAAGGATGAACTTGATTCTCAAATTTGCACAACTTAGGGTGATTCATAATCATGCAGGTGATGATGGCAACCTTATTATTCATAATTCCAAACAAGAAAGAAAAGGGAGAGAAGCTGATGGATTGGAACAAATGCAAGAAGCTACCCTGGAGCCTTATTTTGCTTCTAGGAGCTGGCTTTGCCATAGCTGAGGGAGTGGAGTCCAGCGGCCTTGCCAACGTCTTGTCTGAAACCTTAGATTTCTTGGAGAGGGCTCCTTATTTAGCCATTGCCCCTGCTGTCTGTCTGATAAGCAGTATCATCACCGAATTCATCACATCAAACAATGCAACTACCACACTAGTAGTTCCTCTTCTCATCCAAATAGCAAAAAGTATGCATTTACACCCTCTCCTTCTTATGGTTCCCGGAGCAATTGGTGCACAATTTGCTTTCTTGCTTCCAACGGCAACTCCTTCAAATGTTGTCGGGTTTACAACTGGACACATTGAAATGAAAGACATGATCAAGATTGGATTGCCACTCAAGATTGCAGGAATTGCTGCATTGACCCTTTTGATGCCTACACTTGGTGATTAATCCCTTTCCACTCATCAGCTTACTGTTTGATATTTTTGTTTGAATAAAAAGATTACATTTGTCTGTGTTTGTAAGTGACTAACCAATTTGTATTGCAGGAGCTTATGTTTTTGAGACAAATAAAGATGTTTAACAACTGGCAAACTCCCAATCCAATTTCTGGCAAATTCTCAAGCAAAAGAATAAAGCATCATGTGAAAGATCAGTAGCAATCCATAGACAACAATGCGTTATTATTCCTTGGCAAACAAAAGGCTCACTGTATACAGAAGGAAAGAACATGACTAGAGAAAAAGAAATAAAAGGGTGCAGTTCTCATTCTTTTCCCCCGTATATATTTTTCACCGGTTGGTTGTGCTCGTGCATTTCATTTTATATTTTTATGTAGCAATAGTCTGTATATCTAATGATTGCTTGCTCCTCAAGTTAGAGCAATGTTTGAAAATTTTTCACTACTATGAAATGTATCAATGAAATATGTAAATTGGATGTCTGTGATTCATTCAAGCTTTGTATATAAATGCCAAGAGTCTTGTAGCCCCATGCACAAAGTGTTTGGAAGTTCTAGAGTAGAGAGGTTCGAGTTGTGGTGCTAGTAGCATATTACTGTATTTTTAACTATCTTATTTTTTATTTAAAAAAAAAAAAAAATTGTATGTAAATTATATAATGATTCGTTGCTTACATGCAGTGTTAGATTTTAGAAGTGTTAACTAATTTCTATGTCAAAACCAGTGTTAATGAGAGTTGTTCAAAATAGCTTCATTATATATTGTTCAACCAGTAAGTTCACTTGAGCGAGATTGCAGAAAATAGTGATTGAGTTTACTAAACCAATGTTTTATCCTAGGTTTCACCTATATAAACAACCATTGATGCACAATTTCATTTGGGAGTGGCAACCACCATAAAGATTATTGAGAGCTTGAATTCTTTGTGCCCACTATGTTTGAAAACCTCATCCCAGAGCTTATAGTTAAGACTGTGAGCTCATCTTTGAGTTTTCTCTTTGTAAGTTCCTTCCAAAGTTTCACTTGAGCTTCTCATTCAAATCACATAATTTGTTGCCCCTAATGCCTCAATCACTAATAGCCCGTTTAGATTGAGGGAGGAGGGAGGAGAGTACAGTAGAATTAGCTAAAAATAGACTAATTTTGGATAAACTTTACTCTACTCCCCCTCAATCCAAATGGACCATAAGTTCACTAACTTTTCTTTTCCAAGAGATTTACGGAATTATACATATTCAATATAAGTTTGTTATGAGTTTTGATTATCATAATTATAGGGGCCAACTATCTAGAAGGTAATATTAAAACTGTATGAATTGGGCCTATGACCTAATCCGAGAATGGTTAAATAAGGTTATAATGGGAATGGTATAAGAAAAAGAAATAAAGATTGTATGTGATGGTCCAAAATATGTCCGAGGAGAAAATTCATCTCGGAAAAGGGGATTCGAGGTCAGTAAGAATGTCTTATCATCCCAGGTATCCTTCAAGGTTGCATCACAACTAAGAGTCAGGCATTGGATAAGGAATGAGCAAAGGGAGGCAACAAATATCTTCAAAAACTGCTACCTTCATATTAAATGCCTCCCAACTAACTCTCTGACCATATTAATGTGGAGGTGATGCCTGAACAGTGATCAAGCAGCCTTGCAGCTACTAGTTGATGGTTCTGGAGGGTGTTGGATGGGACAAGAAGAAGTTCCTAGAATCCAACCTACACGTGTATGGTAGGGATGATATCAAGAATATAGTATATAGCATGGGAAGGTGGCTTAAAAAAGGGGATCGGAAAAAATCAAGAAGTCTTTGTAATAATATTGTGAACTCTTATAACTTTGTTCATCAACAACACATTATAATATAAGCTCCTCAGGCCAGGCCGAGCACAGATTTTCTTATCTTATTTGTGTTTAACAATCTTAATTCAACAACTTTTATTATTTTTCTTCTAGAGTAGAACTAGTTCTTTCACCCATGCTTTATAAATTTATTGTTCGGCCTTGTTGGGCTAAAACTCAATCCTATACTGCGTCCAATCCAAATTGAGTCCTTACAATAATAATTTTTTTTAAGAGAATGAAAATTTTGAATTATTTATTTAAATAAAAATTATACACACACACACACACACACATATATATATATATATATATATGTATGTATTTTACTTGAAGGTATAATCAACCTCATGTAATTCATTTAAAAGTAATACATTATAACAAATAAGAAACCGCCTTAAAGATTAGATTTGTATATTCATAGCCTTAAGGTTTAAAAAGACTTTTAGTTAAATTTAGATAGACTAAAGTGAACTGAAATGCTACATTAATGTGACTCAATAAAAGTGTAACAAAAAAAAAAAAAAAGTTTTGCTTAAAATTTTAGATACTGAGTTTAAGATCTATATATATTTTAGGGTAAATTCCATTCATACCTCTCGAAGTTTGGGCTAATGCCATCCAGGTCCAAATTTTTTCAAAATTAACCAATTTGGTTCCTAAATCCAATTTAGTCCCTTAAATAGTTGAGAAAAATAACTAACTATTTAAGGACTAAGTCGGCTTTAAGGACCAAATTGGCTGGTTTTGAAAATTCTTGAATTTAGTTGGCATTAGTCCAAACCCTAAAGTATGTTAGTGGAGTTTACCCTCTTTTTTAATGAATTTAGATTTAGAATAGGTACTCTCAACCCAAAAAAAATTCCTTATATATAACTACATTAAAATGAACCAAAGTGAACCAAAATGGATCAAAGTGGACATGTATGGACCAAATGGGAACAAGGTGGATTGAATAGGACCAAATAAGAATGAATGGATAGATTAGGACCAAAGTGGACATATGGACCGAATAAGACCATAGAGGACCAAATAGGACCAATGTCAACTAAATAGAACTAAAGTGAATAGAATGGACCGAATACGATCATAAAGGACCAAATGGGACCAATGTGGACAAAATAGAACCAAAGTGGACTGAATATGACCAATGTGGACTGAAGTGGATTATCTAGGACCAATGTAGACCGAATAGGATTGAAGTGAATAGAATAGGACCAATGTGGAACGAATAGGACTGAAGTGGATAGAATAGGACCAATGTGGACCGAATGGATCCAATAAGACCAATGTAGACCAAATAGAACCAAAGTAGACTGAAGAGGACAAAATGGACCAAATAGCATTTTTGAATATTTATCATTTTTATTGCATTTTTAGAGTCATATTTCTAATTTATAATGTCTATTTTATTTGTATTTTTTAACTCAAAACTAAAGAGTTTAGCCCAAATATAATAAAATTTCATACTTTTCAGCCCAAAAATTAAGAAAAAAAATGAATTTTTTAACTAAACTGGAAAAGGCAATCTACAAAAAGGATTATTCTAAGGCCAATTAGCCCAAAATGAGCCAAGGGGGACCAAAATTGACCAAATGGACTAATTTGGACGAAATGTACTGAAGTAGGCCTAATTGGATTGAATAGCAATTGTTTAATTTTTAGGTAGAGCAAATTATGTTCAACAAATTTTAGAGTATAAATTATACATTATATTACAATTACAAAATAATTATTTTTTCATGAGCATCATGTGGGTCTATGACTAATTATAAATAAATTGTTAAATTACTTGCTATTATGCAATTTATTATATTAAAGGAAAGTTAGTGATTAAATCAGATTAAACTACATTCGTACGCACTGACGAGGAAAAATCGTATTATATTCAAAGTCAATTAAGGAAAATAGCCAAGGGCCTTGTAGCTAAATTAGCACATTTCCATGCACAAAGTGCTTAGGGGTCTAAGGAAGAAAGGGTGTTCAAGTTGTTGAGTTAGCATCATATTGTATTTATCTCTAAAAAAAGGAAAAGGAAAACAATGATACAAGTAATTATTAACCTAGATTTAGGGATTCATAGTCAAACCAATTAATTAAGCATGTGAAAAATCAAATAGATTGATTGATGCATGAGATTTATCAATTTTAGGTTCTGGTTGCGTATGCAATCTCAAGCTTGCATGCGCAAGATGAAAATCCTACATATGTAGTCTCAAGATGCGTATGCACCTGTCTTGCAAGAATATACTTTCATGTGTTAAGATTGATTAACAAGAAAATTGAACACAAAAACTAAGAAGAACACATTGAAATTCCTTGAAACTGAATATAATTAACACAAATCCAAATTAACATATATTAACATATATCAGGGAAAAATAGGTTTTTTTTTTTATTTTTAAAATGAAGAATAAAGTAAAAAGACTCTAGCCTCCTCTTGAAATGGAGGCATAATAGTGTGTTTATAGAGATCAAATTAGGGGTTTTAGGCTCTTTCAGAGGTTTTAGAGCCTCTTAGGCATCTAAAATGCACTTACCTGAATATTAAAGAGTTTTGATCCCAAATATGGATGTTTCGGGCTTCTGGGGTGAAGCTGTGTTGTTAACCATGAAGCTTTCATATGCAATTTTGAGTCTATGCATGTAGCCTCATGTGGAACCCTAATTTCTTGATAACATTGCATTCTTGACTTCAAACAAGCTTAACTTGCTCATTTTTAATCCCAATTAGGCCAAATTGGTGTCCATTTTGAAGCACTAAGTTTTTACTTTATAAGTGAAAAAAACTCACTAAAAAATTATTTGTGGTTAAAAAGATATTGGCAAAATACTAAGAAAATATCATTTTTCATATTTCAAAGTAATTTGAACACTTTTGAGTTGTGATTACCTTTGAATTATCGAAAATGCTTCAATTACCCTTTGTTGAAAAGTGTCAAGCTTGTCATTGGTGTCGGGACTAAAGCTTATATACCATTACAAAAAAGGGTGTTTACACCAAGAAAGATCTAGGTGTGGGTATTCGGTTCCTACAAGTTAAATGAATCGATAGCTCATCATATTCAGTAGTTTTAATTTCTCATACACCTACTTTGAAACCATAAGTAGAGTGGGTAAAATGGTTTAGCAAATTTCATCAATAGATAAGAGGCACAATATGTTTTTCAATAGCTAACGGAGTCGCAACCTCTTATATATTGAAAATTTATGTAAGAGGAGCATTATGTAGGTGCAAAATTAGGGTTTAGAAAAGATGACACAAAAGAACCATTATCTAGGTGAAGTTATGGGTTGTTTTCTCAGGTAAGGTTCTCTTACACTTGAGTGAGTTTCATTTTTTCTTGAGTGAGCTTCACTTTTGCTCAAGCGAAATCCTCTAGATTTGTGCAAAGTAAAGAAGACTATTACAATAGCAACTTTCAATTAGGAATTGAAGCAAAGGTTCAACTGTAGGTTGGTATTTTTGGAAAGGCCAGGGTAGTGGTAAGATTCCTTATACTTGTAACTGTTTAATTATTGATTAATGGATTCTTAGGAGTAGTGACCTTAAATTCACCCAGTGAGGTTTTTGCCTTGCGAGAGGTTTTCCTCATTTGTAAACAAATCACCTTATTAATTTATTTTCAGATGCATATTAACTATTTGGTGATTTGTTGGTGCCTCCCTGATTTGCATGTAATTTGACCAAATTAATCAACTTGGGTAATTATATTAATTAATCGGGGTCAATTTATCTTAACCCAACAGACAAAAAGGCCACCACACAATGAATGAATGATATCAAAATTTGAATTGTGGTTACAATCAAATTTATGGGATTTTCCCACAATAAAATGCTAACAAACATTCTTTTGATTAATAAAAATAAAAATTCTAAGTTAATTTATGATTTTTATAAGTATGAAGTTTACTTTAGGTGCAATGCATACAAGAAACATAAACATATACATAACTTTATGCTTGTAGATATGGATATATACGTGTGTCCTATTTAACATTATTTTTATGATTAACACTTTTGGTCCTTAAAGTTTCAAATGACTCTTATTGGTCCCTGAAGTTTCAAAATTAAGCATTATTGGTCCTTTTATTAACCATCATTAGTCTCCGTGCCTTTGTGACCAACGAAATAATGATATGACTTTTTTAGGTGATATGACAACTATTTTATTAATTAAAAATTACGCATCACAATTTGCGCATTACACCTAGGTTTTCTTTAAGTCTTTCATCACATCAGATTCAATAGAAACAAAATTTCCCCCAAAATACACAAAATCCCTAAATTGAAACCAAAGAGAAATCATGTTAGAATTCTATCTAACTCCTATAAAAATCAACTCATAAGCCATCAACATTGTGTTCCTGTTGACACCCTATTTTACAACCCGTATTTAACCTCACATGGAGGGTAAAAGGATAATTTCATCTTGGAAATATGCATCTTGATTCTGGTTATTAGATCCTTAATCTCATTTCACCAAAATGATCTTGATATTGTAACAATTAAATCGACTGGTCATAAGCCCGAATCGGACCATCAGATTGAAAGTTATCATCAAATCAAGTTTTAATGGATGAGATGCACCATCATAAATTGAGTCCGACTATATGTGATTATGAACAATTGATTTCAATTGGTTATAAGTATAATCAATTTGAGATCAATGATGTGTTATAATTTGATTGGTTAGGATTACATTATATGGTAGGATCGCACACACTTAATTAACTAGATAGTTAATCATTAATTATTCAATGAGTAATTTGTGTAATTATCTTTTAATTAGAATAAATTTGAAACCAATTAAGTCTGAAATGGGAGTGATTGGAGCTATTTAATGTTAATTGGGAGCTAATTTGGGACCTTTTAATGTTAATTGTTCTGAAACCATTTTCTAACAAATGACCTCTGCTCACTATTCCATCAATATCTCTTAGAATATTTTGAATTTGTGAATGAGGTTAATTTTCCCAGAAACTAGACATCCGGGGCTTCAATTTGAGCATAAGAATGAAACAATTCCGATCAGAATTAAGTCAAATATAATTTTTTGAAGTTGACTCTACCTGTTGTTACAGTAGTTACGAGAAAACCGAACTTTGCTTGCTCCCCACTCTCATCAATCTCCACATTTAATGCACCAAATTTCCCCAAAGGCTAAAATAAGGTCTAGGTTCATGATTCTTTGTCAACCCTCATTAAATGGCCTTTCATTCATATTTCCTCCATCACTACTATATAAACCTTTCCTTTCCTTCATTTCAAAGCACACAAAAAAAACCCCATCTCTTCTCTTTTCTTGAGTTTTAGTGAAGTTAAGTAGTCTTTTCATATCTTGGTCTTCCTAAAACTCAAGATATTGAGTGAGACTTGCTCTCCCTCTCCTAACTCTTCTTTTCCTCCACCTTTAGGACCTCCATCAGAAGTCCCTTTCTCCACCATATGGATCTTGCATGAAGGTATAATCTCTTTCCTTAACTTGTTTTTTGTGTTGTCATAATGAGAATTTAGGATTAAAGCATGATAGTAAATATTAAATTCTCTAGAATATGTTTAAATGTTTTTAAATGTTCTTCTTGATTATTCATCACATGTTCATGCATATCACTAGATTTAATCTTAAATCCACATCAAAAATATGAAAAACATATTTGTTTAATAATTCTTTTAAATTCTTGAATCTAGTTTATCACCATCCACACATATTCACTAGAATTTATTTTTTTCAATTCTTAATAAATTGAATTAGGGTTTATCACATGCACACATATTAAATTCAACATGCAAATTAATTAATAACATATTGGATGATGTGATATGAATGTTGGCCACCATAGTCTAGAAGACGGGTTTCACCGGGTAAAGTGGGTGCCTAATACCTTCCTACCTTGTAACATAGTCTTCAAGTTTAGATCAAGGGTTAATAGATCAAATACTTATCCATGTACTTTTCGATTTTTAGATTGTAACTAGGAAATAAAGCAATGTACTTTATCTTAGATTGTATCTAAGGCCAAAGCCATGTAATTTCCTATGATCAATGTAAATTCAATTTCAAGTAAATAAAATGAGGAATTTTTTTCAATTTTGGTTTTCTTATTTATCCCAATAATTAAATAAGTGGCGACTCCCCTTAATCTAAAAGAAAAAATATAACTAGTTGAATCTCCATTTTGAGAGATAATAACACGACTCTACCCATTCACGTGGGTTTGGCCCAACATCTTATAAAAGCGAATCGAGGGCGCAGTCTTTCACAGTTCCTACAATAAATCTGAAATCGGAGCATCGGTTTTATTGGTTGCTACTGTGAAAATAGGAACACCACTTCAAAGTTTTAGATTAGGGAATGAAAAGTTTTTCAAATGCTTGCAAATTCTTCACAAGCATATTATTTGTTGATTATATGTAGACTCC
The DNA here is from genome assembly GCF_932294415.1 of Quercus robur. Lineage (NCBI taxonomy): Eukaryota > Viridiplantae > Streptophyta > Magnoliopsida > Fagales > Fagaceae > Quercus > Quercus robur. The sequence continues at coordinate 71,334,473 of NC_065538.1, read as the reverse complement.
AACAATATTTCAATATCATTATAATACATACTTGCAAATGCTTGGCATAAATACTCCAACAATAATACAATATTATTGGAATATTATTGCCTTATGGATGTTAGCTCGAATTTATGATGGGGATAATTGAAAAAATTCTAGAAAAGGTAAATGATGCAAAAAATAATTAAATTTTTTAGGCTATACAGTATTAAATTTTTGTTATCCTCTATATGCTTTTTTTTTTTTTTTTGGTTTTGGTTTTGGTTATCGCTAATTTTTATTGACAAGTTAAACATGCAATTTGAGTCATAGCTCATTCACAAATGTCAATTTTTTAATCCTTTTTTTACATATATTTTTTATTATATGAAAAAATTAGATATTTATGCGTGATATCTTGTGTTAATGTGTTTATATTAATGTTTATGTTCATCATATTCTTATTATAATAAAATTTATGAGTGAATTTTGAGTTTTGATTTCATAAAATATTTGAAATAAAAAGCTCTTTTGCATGGAATAAAATAGTGATACTAGCAAACATTTTTTTGAGAAGAAATCCATCAATGATTCTATTTAATCTGGTAAATCAGCCACAACAAGAGAAAGATAGTTAGACGGAACATCCTCCATTCAAACTAATAACGGGGTGCGAAAGTTTTGTCTTCCTAACTAAGGCATGTGCTATAACATTAACTTGCCGATAAACATAGGAGAAAGAATAACTTTGTAAAGAGTTTATATGAATAAGAGTATCTTTGATCAAGTGTCCATATGCAAATTGTAATGTATCCAAAGGTACTGTTTGCAATAGAAGAAAACACTGGTAAATTCACCAGGAAGTTCGTCCCCCATTCGATGGCTGCAACGACCCAACCTCCGCCCCCATGATACATTATTGGGTGAATTTCCGCGTTGATTATAGTTGGAATGCTGGTTATGATTGGAAAAGCAAAGACAACAACGACAACTAGCATTCCAATAGCTAGGAATCCATTGTTACTTGGGCAGCCGGCATCAAACAAGACCCCATCTTCATCCTAGCAAGACTGCTTACTCTCCCTCAGTTTGTCAACGCACCTACCAACTTTGAACTACAAGAATACAAACAACAATTTTTCAGTAGGAATTTTAATTGAACTTTGAAAAGAGAAGAACAGAAAATTCAAATATTTGATGATTTCCATACATTTTCTGTGTCGGAACAATAGCCACATCCTTGCTCCAAACATTCGTAACAGTTGGAATTTATCCTTGAAATACATTTTGTTGAAATGACAGTGGTAGTGGGAGACATAGCTTATTGGTTATAGAAAAAAAACTGAGTGCGGCGAAACCAAATAACAGTATTCCCAGAGAGATCAACATCATCTTTTTTCTTAAGGCTCTATCTACAAGAAGCGCACCGACAATGGATCCAACAAGTGATAGTGCTGAAAGCAGCACTAATACTAGAGATGCAGTTGATTTCGAGTTGACACCTCTGATTTGGAAGATCATTAGAGCCTGTGCAAGAGCACAAAACGGACACCAACAAATTTTTGACAAGTTTGAAGCGTAGCTCCTATGAGGATACCCACTAACAGGGAATTCCTCTTGATGTTGAAGCTCACATTCTCTTCTCTGTCAATGATGGATTGCAATCTCTTGAGCTTTACTTTGACAGAAGCTATATCATGAGTTTTCTCCAGTGCCACTTGGGCCTCCTCAATTTTTTATGTTTATGTTAATGTCTATGTTCCTTAAATTCTCATTATAATAAAAATCATGAGTGAATTTTGAGTTTTGATTTTCTTAAAACATTTGAAATAAAAAGCTCTTTTATATGGAATAAAATATTGGTATGGACAAACCTTTTTTTTGGAGAAGAAATCCATCAATGATTCTATTTAATCTGGTAAATCAACAATAACAAGAGAAAGACAGTTGGATGGAACATCCTCCATCCAAACTAATAAAGGGGTACGAAAGTTTTGCTTTTTAACTAAGGCATGTGCTATAACATTACCTTGCCAATCAAGAACAAGAGTATCTTTGATCAAGTGTCCATATGCAAATTGTAAAGTATCCCTACACTTAAAGAAAGTTTATGATCATTTCAAAGGCCTACGCTTAAGAAAGTTTTTCACAATTTCAGAGTCACCGTTGAAGATAGATTGACTGATACCAATTTCCTGAACAAGTAGTGTAGCCCGTCTAGTTGCTAAAAGTTCATGGACAACCATAGAGGAGGGTTTTGGTATCAATTCTGAAAGAGAAGCCATCACTTTACCATAGGAATTTCGAACCACTACACCAATTCCAGCTTCATCAGTGTCTTCAAACAAAGCCTCATCAAATATTTTTTTTAAAGGTAAGGTGTCCAAGTTTTCCATTTGATATTTCGAGCTCGGGGATTTTTTTTTAAAGTTCTGGGAGCATGAAATCTATGGAAATCCGAGAGAAGGGTCTTGGCAGCATCGGCCATTTTTTCCAGGGGTAACACCTTCTTTCCAGTCCTGGATTTGTTTCTTTGGTTCCAAATATGCCAAGTAGTGATAGCGAAGAGTTCCAGCAAATGAGATTGATGCTTTACCAAATCAACGAGCTCTGCAAAAGGTTCCCAAGCCCACTGTCCTCTTATCAAAGAAGCCAAAAAATTTTATCCAAACTACTTGAGTCGTTGCACAACCCCACAATGCATGTATGATGGTTTTAGGATTATTGAACAAAAATCATAGGTGGAATCATTAACAATTTTCCTCTTCTGCAAATTACATTTAGTTGGTAAAGCATCATTACAAACTCACCAAATAAAATACTTAATTTTACCTGGATTTTTAGCTTCCATAAATCTGACTAGAACAATTTTGCAGTTTCTTGATTCGAAGCAGTAGCAAAATCTCGGCCTTCTTCATCACATAAGAGTTTGTATCCAAACTTTACTGCATAAATGGTGCAATTTGAAGGAAGGAGGCATGTGTTCAATCTAACCGTGCTTGTAAAACAAGCTTTTAGAACATTCACATCAGTATGGCCATTTTAATATTTCAGCAAATATATAACTAAAAATTCAAAAAAACTCACACATTAATCTCATTAAACTAGTGCAAAAAACTTAGCGAGGACCAGTGCCACGCCAGATGTGACGAGACACTTTCCTCGCCATAGCCAAAAATTGGGACCATTCTCACTAATATCTTTCAGCTTTCATCTCTCTCTCTCTCTCATTTGTCCTTTGTCTTCCCTCTTGGTCTGATTCTCTCTCTCTCACTTCAAATCAAACCTCCATGGCCGAGCTCTTCTTTGAACAAATTGTGTCGGAGTGGACGACACCATAACCAGCGGTTGTGATAATCTATGACAACTCTGCGTGGCGACTCCATTTTCAGATCCAGGTCAGGTGGTTGAGCTGTGTTTGATCTGGGTTTCTGTTGCTTTATGCTTTGATATGGTTTATAAGTTTGATATGTGACTATGATTTGGTTTATGGGTATGGATTGTTTGGCTTAATTTGGTGGTCGATAATGTCGACTTCCGCTTGGTTTATGGTTTTGGATTGTTTGGCTAGGCTTGGCTTATGGGTCAGGCGGTTGGGTTGTGTTCGCTGCTGTTACTCTGCCATTGTCCGCTGCCTGTGATGGTACCATTGGCGGTGATCAGCAAAGACAGCTCTACTTGGGAGATTTTGAAGTCTGGGTTTATACTTTGGGAGATTTTGAAGTCTGGGATGTGGATATGATGGTGAAGGCTGTGGCCGTTCTTGGAGCTAGTCATTGACAAGCAGATCTCCTTTCTGGACCGAATTCCATGATCCAAATAGTCTTGGCAAGGGGGACATGAACTTAGAAAGAGCACTGGACTGCATCTTCGAATTCTTATGCACGTGCAGTAAAACTACCATCCTACTCATATGCTTGTGAAAGACTCGTTAAAAACTATTCTAAATAAATAACAAGCTCGTCCATTTTCTTTTGGGTCTAATTTTGTCGTGATCTTAAATTGGGTGCTTTGCTTCTCTTTGGTATAATACCAGCCTTTCATTAGCGGTGTCAGTATTACATAAAGTCACTGTTTTCATCCAAAAAAATTAAAAATTGTGAAGAGAAGGAAATAATATTTAATTGAAAGAGTGATGTAATATTGAGACTGATATATTTGTATGAAAAAAAGAAAAAAAGAAAAAAAAAGATAGTTAAACTAGAAAAAATAGAATTTTTTATTTATTAAATTGACTAAAAATTTGAGGAAACCGATGTGAATGCTCTTAGAAGAGCAATCAACCCTCGGCTCGCCAAAGAAATTTATATATCTATATCTATATATATAATAATAGATGAAGCAAAGAGAAATTCAAATTGCAATTTCAAATTAGAACTCTAATTTTGTGCCATATGTCTAGATTTATATGGGGACCACCAATTTTTTTTTTTTGTTGTTCAATATGAATAAATCACTTCTGGATTTATCTTGGAAGAGTAGATAAGGATAGTGAATGGTAACATTTATTCATCTCTCTCAATCTCAATACAATTTTTATCAGTTTGATAACCTTGACGTTTAGGCTTCTATTTCTCCACACTTGGTTGTCTGCTCAACTCCTTCTAAAGCCCCCATTGATTATTGGTTTCACTTTTTATAAACAAGCAAAGCGGGGGCAGTGGTAGATTCATCCCAAATTTACTCCACTATGGAAGGAAAACTCAAAGGTCTCTAGATGAATGTACTTTGGGGATCAACTAGCCATCCAAATTTGCCAAGGCCAATTTCTTTTTATTGCAGGTAGTTGTTCTTCAATCAAGATATTTTATTGTAGAGTATTTTTATTGCATTCAACAGCCACGCAATCAAAGTCATGAACATTAAATTTTTCTGAGTTTGTTTGTTTGATTAACATCTTATGTCTTAGAGGTCGTCTGTTGATTAGTGGGATTATTTTATAGCCACACCAGTTCTCTCTATCACTGTCATCTGGAATAAAACAAGAAGCCTCATTGATTGTGAAAATATTCACTGTAATAAGTTTTTTTTTTTTTTTTTTTTTTTTTGGGAGATTTTGATTGTTTGCACAATTGTGGCATGCATTTAGTTTTGGAGGAGATGTCAGGGTAATGGTGTGAATACTTCATTCAAGAGCACCAAACAACAACGGAAGCCACACCTATTTCCATATCCAATGCAATTATCAAGTTTCTTCAGGTAAAATCTATTTCAATTTCATGCTTTTTTCTTAATTATATTGAAATTATATTTTACATTGATTTTTCTGTTTTGTTAGTTTTGGGGATTTTAATATTTTTGCTCCACAATTGCTACATTTGGTTTAAACTTGTGTCCAGAGTCCACATACATGGAACCTAACAAGGGGTGGGATGTCAGTTTGCATCTAGATGTAGGACTTTTTACAAAAATATGTCTATGAGTTCACATCTGTCAAATGTTTATAGATGTAGGACTTTTTACAAAAATATGTCTATGAGTTCACATCTGTCAAATGTTTATTATTAATCTTCCTCATACATGCCGCATTTCAAAACTGTTGGTCTTTCAAGGTTAGTAACATGTACAATAAAGACGTGGATGTGATCTCTAGATATATATACTCCCACCATCTGCTACTCTCCCAAGTTGGTGATGCATTTAGACTTGATACATGATATTTTCATTTAACTTTATCTTTTACTCCTCATGCTATGATAAATCTGAGTAGTTAAATAATGTGGTTCTTCAATTTATCACTAAAACGTAGTTTTTGTGTGAGAAGCCTCCTACATGCACACATGGAATGAATCTCATAGTGGTGGCTTCTCTTTTTTAACACGTGTTTAACCAAATCAAAATGACAATAACATGTTTCAACATGCAAGTTGGTATAGATATTTCTATTTTCAAATTAATTATTCAATATGCCCTTGCTGCAGTAGTAGCCCTTGGAAATTTGGTTGAAGTTATAACAGGGTATTGACAACACCAATTTCATTTTTTTTTTTTTTTTTTTTGAGAAACAAGGACAACACCAATTTCAATATGAAATTAGAGTCTAATTTTCCTCCATTTGTCTAAATTTAAGTGGGATCAGTTGTAATTACGCTCACTTTCATTTAAAAAAACATTGTGCTCCTTTTTTTTCTTTTTTTTTTAGCTGAATAAAACATTTTGCTCTTCCACAATAATCACACCTGCGTATTTTCAGGTTCACCTCCCTTTCTACAATAATCGAAACCCAAAATCCTTCCTCTCCTTCAATATACAACTCCTCTCTTCTTCAATGAATGCTATGGAATTTCAAAAGAATCTCTCGGTATCAATGGTTACTTCTATTTGAGTTTTCCTGTTGGACAGGTTTAGATTTAATTTGTTTTTGTTTCAGGTTTTTAAAACACAGAATGATTGAGATTTGAGAGGGATACAAAGATAGTGTTCGTGAATGTCGCTGCCACCATCAGATTATCAGAACTGGTGCCGGTACATTCTTTCCCCCTTTCTAGATTTAGGTATGAATTTTTTTTTTTTTTTAATAACATTTAGGTATGAAATTTGATTTTTTTTTTTTTTTTATTTATTCTTTGATAGGATAGTTTTTTTTTTTCTTTTTTATAACTTACAGAAATTACAAAAAAAAAAAAAAATGATTTTAGTTTTGGCTTTTCATCTTGGTTTTGATTCCTTTTTGTTCTGGGTTTTTGGGTTCTCCATAAAAATGTTTGGTTTCTCAATTTTTCAATATTTTTTTCCCTATTTTGGATTACAAAAATCACTAAGCCTTTCCCTGTTTTCTAATATCTGCATTCATAGTTGTTGTTGTTGTTGTTTTTTTTTTTTTTTTTTTTTTTTTCTTTTCCTTTCTGGGGTCTCTGATTCTGGGAATTGAAGTTGCCCTCAAATTATGAAGTTCTTCTTCGGAAAGTATTCGATGATTGTACTAAGGTATTGCTCTCTCTATCTCTGTGTGTGTGTTTGTCTTCTGTTTGGGTGTTGAGAAAGTGTGTAAAAATTAAAAGTTTCAAGTTTTTAGATATGTTTTTTGATTGGTTGTGATGGGGTTTTCGTTTATTAGGAAATAAATACGGCCCTGTGATGGGGTTTTCGTTTATTAGGTTTTGAGAAAATGAGGGGTAGAAAATAAATTTTAATTTAGGAATCTTAGACTTTATTTTAATTAATTGAGAGGGGAATAAAATTATTTGGTTTTGTTGTGATAAAGTTTTGGTACCTCCTTGATATGGTTCTCTGGCTTATTTCCTATTTGGATTATTCATATTATATGATTTTCTTGATATGGATCTGTTTCTAATGGATTTATTGAAAAATTGGCTTTATGCATAGAGTTTGGCTACATAAAAGAACGGGTGGTGTTTGTTTGTCCATTGCTTCAAAAGGGTTAGCAATCACCGGGATAGGTGATTGAAGATATTGGAATCATATCCCAACTGAAGAATCTAGGTGAGATTCGTTCAATTTTTTAACCCTTTTTTTTTAGTTTTTATGTATTGATTTTTCAATGGAAATGGGAGAAAAACTATATTTTTCTTCCCATGTATGTTTTAGATGGACAATTGAAACTCCAACCCATTGTGGAATTCCTTTGTTGGAATTTGTCTGAGTAGGAATTTTTTTTTTTTGGTGATCTTTTCTATCAATTATGATTGAAATTTTAAAATTTATTGTGTGATGCTATCATAATTGCAATTGGTTTCATAAATCATAATAACTTTATTAGCAAGTTTTCTTAAATAATAAATATGGGTCATTTGAAGGATGTGGTCATTTCGAAGGATGTCCAATACCATTGAGTTTGTTTGGAAGTTCTTAATGTTTAAGACAGTTCTTATTGGTAATAAAATGACCATCATATTATGGAACTTGAAGTTATGCTGTCTTTGAGTTGGACTAACACATTTGATCCTTTAAAAACTAATTGCTATGAGAAGAATCATGACAAGCCTAAAAATCCTCCCTTCAAACTTTCCATTTTCCCTTTTCTTACATTGTTGCTGTGCTGATCCAAAAGTAGGCATTTGTAGTCTCTCAATTGTTGTTAAAAGTGTGAGGAAAATTATTAAAATACAACAAGACGCTAACTTTTGTTTTTTGCATGACTTTGTGATTCATTAGATTGATTAGAAAAGCTTTGAGAAATTAAAAAGCTTTTGTTGGTTTTTGAAGTGGTGCTTTAGTTTCTCAACAGTGGAGAACTGCAAAGCTTTTCATTTGTTATAGTGCTCTTTTTGCAATTGTATTTGCTAGAATATGCTGCCTTATTTCTTGGACAACTTTTCTGCCAAATTTGTTTGAAGGAATCTCTGCCAATCAATTACATTACATAATGATTTAGATGACCACCTACATCTATTAAATTGTATTATTCATTAAATCATCTACACAAGGCACGTGATTACTAAATATGTCATGATTAAATACATGTGAATAGCTGTTTTTTATCATTTCTTTTCCTGCTTAGTGTAATGGAGAGAACCTTTTGGTGAAGTCCAGTTTGTCTTCTTTTCTTGGTTTGCATGGAATTGGACATTTATTAATATACCATAAACTGGCTGTATCTATCCTCTCTCTCTCTCTCTTCCTGGGAAATTTAGATTTTAGATAAAGGCATTTGATTTTCATAGGAATTGAAACTTTATGGAATATGTTAGTGTATTGGGTCAAATATTTTCAAATCTTAGCATCTATCTAGAGATGGTTTCTTCGAATAGAAGGGTACCCCATGCATAGCACAGGTAATAGGAGGAGGTGCTGCCAAGTTAGGAGAAAATCACGCTTAAAATTCTAACATATGTACATATTAAAAGAGAAAACCAAGAAAAGTCAGTTTTTTTTTTTTGTTTTTTTTTTTTTTAATTCCTAACTTGCATGTCACATCTTATTGTCATTTTGGAAGTGGTATTGCGTTTTGTGGTGTAGAGTTTAGGAATTTGTGTTTGGCCTCTTTGTACTTTGTAGTCTAACGAATTTTAAGTAATTATACTTTAATTGTATAAATAAGATCTACTCAGGGAAAAGGTATTTCTAAATTTAAGTTAAGCATATGGATATGGTATCTAATGTAGAAAATATTTGCATGTTAATTAATCCTTTAAATAATTTACAAAATCATTTATTAAGGCTTAGCAGTCACAATTGGATGAAAATTGAAGAAGATTTTCATTATTTTAAATTTTGTTAGTTATGAGAGGATGAAAAATGAAAGACCATGTTACTTAATGCAGAAAAGACCATGTGGACACAAAAGCTCTTACTGTTTTGTATGTGTTAGCATATGGGACAGCGACAATGGTTTTGGATACCACAATATTGATTGTAAATTTTTGCCTATCAAGACTTGATTTTACACAAATCTATGAGATTTTCCTGTTGGGTGATTTCATAAATGTTAGAGTTGATTTATCATGTTCATTATGTGTGCATTATATTTTGATTGCTTTAATATATTGTTTTAAGTTATCGTACAATCCAGGATATATTAGCACTTAGCACAATTAGGCAATATAAGGAGTTCCTGTATAATATTCCATTTTTTAAATCATCATTTGTGAAATTATGTTTAGTTTATGAGAATGTTGTGGGCTAAACTTTTCCAATACTTTTTGTAATACCCAAAAGAGAAAAGGTGAGGAATGGGGTTAAAAGTGGTCATAAATTGGGTTTAATCTAGAGAAACAATAAGAGATATTTCTTTTATTTTAACTTTTTATATGCTTCTTCATACCCTCACACAAATTATGATACATACCTCAAAGGCTCTAACTAATATTGTCATATAAGTTTTAGTTTGGTGTGATTCATTGTGGTTCCTTGGAATAGCAAATATGGTGTTTGAAATTGTCATGTAAGTTTTAGATTTGTGTGTTTTAAGCCTTTATGTGGTTTGTAAATTTTTTTTTTTACTTAGGTTTGTTTCTGTGTATCATTTTTTGTAGGTTCTTGCTTGGAACAAATTAGTAAATGCTTTAAAAATAAAATGACCTTTGCAAATTGTTAGTGAGATTAGTAAAGGGCAGACTATTGAAAGCCAAAACCGTAGAGCACTCCACTGCAGAGCATACTATGCAAGCCATAGTCCAATTATAAATTTTATAAATGTGGTTTTTTCTTCTTCTTTTTTTTTGTATTTTATTGGGTTTGTTTATGTGAGGAATAATGGTTAATGGGTGTTTGATTAATTATATATTGAACTGAATTTACAATGATGGGCATGGATATCTAATGTTATCTGAACTTTTTTGTGTTAATTGTATTGGATTCGGTTGCCAAGGTTAGATCTTTTTGGGTCCTGTTTATTATGGTTGTTTTAGTGAGGAATAATGGTTAATTCTACATTGAACTTAATTCACAACGATCTATACTACTAGACATTAAGTACATTTCTGTTGTGAATTGATGTGGACTTGCCGACCAGTTATGCATGGCATCATAATTCAGCTTCCAAATCGGTTTTGTAACAAAATTGCAATAGAACTTATAATACCTAGAGCAATTTTCATGTGAATTGGAATTATAGGAGAGGACACATTATATGAGTTTGTAATAATACTATTAATAATGAATAGAGATGAGTCGAAAGGGACTATTCTTTATAAAGGTCGCCTTTTAATATATTTTCTTGATGGTTTATATATTATCTAAATTACAGACCTATTATCTTGCCATTATGTAATCATTGTGTTCATTTTTTGTGTTAGGTTTCATCAAACTCCTGACAATTTCGGTGCTATAACTATTTTTTACAGTGATATTTTGGATTCGCTTAATTTTCAAGTGGCTTATTAGAAATAGGCCCTCAAAGATTAAGAACAAATGTCCCATCATAATATTATTTACAACAACCCCTTGATGAATATCCTCCTTAATGTACTGACTCGACTTTGAAGATTAGTCCCAAATGTTTAGACAATGATGTTATACCAACTCATTTGGATATATTTGCACTATTTTCTAATTGATTTCCACTGTAATAAATTGTTATTATTTGTTTCCTTTTATTTCTAAGTAAGTTATGATGTCAAAGTAAGTCAAGTTTTAATTGCTTTGAAGATATTGCATTTTTGCATGCAAAATAGAGAAGCATTCTAGAGAATTCCCTTCATTCAAACTCATTTGAACACAATGGAAGTAATAAAAGTGGTGGTTGCTAATTTCATATGTTCCTCCAAATGGTCTATTGGGGAATGGAAGTACATACATGATGTGAAAACTGAATTAAGGTAGAAGCCATATCATATAAGGTTTGCTGGCCTGCTTGACTGAAATTGTGCCTAATTATCATCTCCTCTTCCCCTCCTCCTTTCATCTGCTCTATCTTACCCCACCACTCATTCTCATCAACAACTTCCATCTGCACATAAATATCATTTTCAAACCACAAAAATGGAACAAATAATATACATACTGCTAAGTTTTGTTAATGAAATTTTCTGGTTAATAATATGAATTAAGATTTAACTGAGCCTTTTAAACATGAATAAACTCATGATTAATAATATATTACCGCACGGGTTACATACTAGTATATAATAATAAGTGAAACTGAGAGAAACTCAAATTAAAATTTCAAATTAAAGTTCCAATTTTGCACCATGAGTCATAAATTATTTATTTTTAAAGAGTTTTATTTCTTAATTTTAGAATTAAATGTGGGACCGCATTATAAATATTCATCTAAATGACTTATTAAGTGCAAAAACCAATCTCAAATCTAATGTTATCGTCAATTATCATGTCCAATTAGCAATAAACAATTTTTTTTCCTTCTCCTTTAGGTAGCATTCTTTTCATATAAATTTTTCACTAGAAAAATCTTATTCTATATTGTGAGATAGATTATGCAAATGTCACCATATTACTCTATATTGTGAGATAAATTTTGCATTTGTCAAATAGATAAGGTATATTATGCATTTTTTTTTTTTTATAAATAATAATTTGATTGTTACAATAGGGGATTGAGAAGGAATTTAAACTTTGAAATTTTTTTGTTAAAAACACCAAAAAATGTACATTTAAGCTTAAAACTCTTGGTAGTATCTTATGGAATAAATATAAGGCTCTTGGCAGTATCTTACGTCAGCCAGTTAAGTTATAAAACTCTTTGCAGTATCTTATATTATAATTATATGTATTTTCTCTCTCACATTAAGTGGATATCCACACAATTATGGACTTATTAGACCTAACACAGCCCCAATCCTGCCTGCTAACTAATCATATCCCTACCATGTGTAGACCACCAAAAAAATCTAAACACATACAGGCATATTGTTTTCCGCATTTAGTATACATGTCAGGTGGTAATTGAATTAATTTTCATAAATGCCAATATTTTTTTTAACTATGTGTAAATGATATAATCAGTGGTGACTCCAGGAATTTTATCCAGGGTATTCCTATTTTACTTTGAAAAAATTTCGGGCCATTTCAGTCTATTTCGAGTGTTTTGGGACGTTTCGGTAAATACCGGCCGAAATTCAAAATTTGGCTGGTATGAGGTTTGTGCTTTAAAAAAAAAAAAAAAAGAAGTTCTTAAAACCAAAACAAATTTGCATTTTGTACATCCAAAAACCTCAAAAGGAAAAAAAAATGAAAAGAAAATTAATGAACAAAGGTTGCTTACAATAAACTATAAGTTCGTTTGAAATATTAATAAAATTATTAACTATTGTTGTTTAGTTATTTTATTAATTTATTTGTCTTTTATAAACTATAATTTGTTATATTATTATTTCATTAATTATAAAATTATTAATTATTATTTAGCCTAACATAATTTAATTTATTTGTCTTTTATAATGTATTGGTTAATTATACAGCTTTAATTATTGTTGTTTAGCATAACAATAAATTATATTACTTTAATTTGTTTGTCATTAATTATACTACGTTAATTTATTATATTATTTAGCCCCTTATACACATTACACTAAAAAAACCTAACATTATATATTTCATATGCAGCACAATAATTAAAACAGTGTCATGTATAACATATTACATTGCTTTAATTATTATGCTCCCAGCCCCACGTGTGATGTGCCCATCAGCCCATCTATCCCCACCCCACTCAATGGACAAGCATAAGCCTTATTGCCTGATGCCCAATCACAATTGCCTGCCAATCAGAAAATTTCGCAAGATTCACAAATCACAATATTCACTAAAAGACAATTAATATTACACCAACACAGAACACACACTGACCAACACAGCACCAACGGATAAAATAAACACTAAAGCCAAATTAAAAAAGACAAAATAGGAAAAAGCAAAATATAAATAAAGACAAACAATGATCCATTCGGCCAGCCAATCAGTGAGAGGAGTGATTCATTTGGCCAGCCAAATAGCCAATCAGAGAGAGAGAGAGTTACTGAGTTAATTTAAATAAAGACCAAAGAGAGAGAGACGCTTATTATTTTAGAAAATCACACTCAGTGAGAAAAAGAGAGAGAGATTGAGAAACTGAGAGAGAAATTAGAAATACCTTGAGGGAGCTGAAGCTCAGGGAGGGTCCGCGGGTTCGGAGGGATCTGCGATCTGCTAGCACCGAGCTACGGCGACGACGACTGCGACTGCAATCTGCGATCTGCTAGCACCGAGCAGAGCGATTTGCGACTGGCAACTGCGATACGATCTACAGTCTACGATCTGCAATTTGCGATGAAGGGCGAGCTACGGCGACCGAGGAGCGAGTATTGGGGTTTTTTGGTTTGGTTTTGCCGTTTTGGTACAGAGGCTTTGTATTGGGTTTTTTTTTTTTTTTTGATAAACACAGTATTTCTTTTGGTTTGTTTTGCTTTTGCTCTGTATTGTATAGACCGTATCGTGTATTGGGGATTGGTTTTTTCTGCAGCGGCGTGACCAGGGGTACGATGGGTAAGTTTGATGTCTGATTCTGTGTTGTTTTTTTTTTTTTTTTTTTTTTTTTTGTAGAATATGTGGGTCGGTTTGTTCTGTTGGGCTCGCCGTGGGCTTGGCTTACCATGGGCTTGGTGTCGTTTCAAATTTTTTTTTGTTTTCAGATTTTAGTTCAATTTTTTTTTTGGGCTTTTTTTTTGCTTGAAAGTTGAACAGATAAATTTTGGCTTGGCTCTGTTACAATTTTTTTTTTTTTGTTTTTTCAGATTTTAGTTCTTTTTTTTTTGGGCTTTTTTTTTTTTGCTTGAAAGTTGAACAGATAATTTTTTTTTTTTTAATCTGAGGGTGTTCCTAATTTTGTGTTGAGGGTGTTCCTAATTTAGCTTAAATATATATATATATATATATATATTTTAGTAATTTTTTTCAGGTCAGGGTGTTCCTGGGAACACCTTGACCTGTATGTGGTGCCGCCACTCAGTGGCGGAGCCAGGATTTTAGTTTAGGGGGGGCAAGATCAAAAGACAATAATAAAAAATAAAAAATAAAAAAAATAAAAAACCTAAAATTATTAATTGACAATTGTAAAATAAATAAACAATTGTAAAACATCTAATTCATAGTTATTAATTGACAATCAATCATCGAAGTAAGAGATTAATCTATATACATAAAGTTTAGAAATCTAATTTGATTACTCAAAATAAATTGAGAAAATAAATTTCAACTTTTCTCTATTCTTTTAATTATTTTAAATTTTGGATTTGCGGTAGAGACTCAAATTTTGAAACGATGAAAATGGAAGAGATGAAGGATAAAAAAGTAATGGACATTTTAATGCTTTAGTACCATACAAGACTTTATTATTAGATAAGTGAAAAAAAGTAAAAGACAAAAAGAGTTATAATTGGTCAAAAGTGTAAACAGTTTTAACAAGTTTTGTTTGGTGGCATTTATTTGTGTCAGATTGTTTAAAGTGGGAGGAATTGTTTTAGTAACACTACAAAATTTCACAATATTTTTACAATAAATTAAGGTGTTAGACATCATTGGTCAAAATAAAATAAAATAAATTATTCTGAAATTCATTTCAACTAAAAATAAGAGTATTGTGAAAATATAGTGAGATTTTATTGTGTCTCTAAACTTTCTCAATTGGAAGATTTGTTATTTTATTATTTATTTCATATATGTACTGTTGGTTTAGGTAAACTATTTCGTTGTTTTTCTATTCTGTTAGGAGCTAAATCAACTTTACATAAGCATGTATAATGGACATTGTGGAGTCAGGGGGGGCAGGTGCCCCCTCTCGCCCCCCTCTGGCTCCGCCCCTGCCGCCACTGGATATAATCTAATTATAAATACATACAAGTTGTAACTATTAAATTATAATCTACATAAAAAAAAATATTAAATTATAAAATTAAAAAATAAAATAAATGTGCAAATTATGGCAAAATTCGAGCTTATTTGAAAAGAGTTCAAAAATGACAATCCATTTTTTTTTTTTGATAGACACAATCCAATTATATTCTTTAACGTTACTCTTCTATATCCATGACCCAATGTTCTATGTTGGTACGTTAAGCGTTACTTGTCCCAACGAAATTTCCACCCATTGCCATAAGTAACCGTATCTCCTATAAATACCAGCCAGCAGTTAAACATTCTCTCCCATGATGATGAGTTTGTACTAATCTAATAATCTTGAATCCTAAACCAACAGTTACAATGAAGACCCAGTGCTTTTACCTTCTTCTTACCCTTGTGATCCTTCCAATTCACGCTTCGACAGCCCTAGGAGGCAAGCGGGGTCTTCTTGTGGTTGGCCCTGCTGGTCCAGGTGGGTGGTTTCAGATAAACATAACAGAGCCGCATGTGAAGGAGATCGGAGAGTACGCGGTGGAGGAATAATACAACAAGGAGTCTAAGTCTCAGTTGAAGTTCACGAGCGTCGTGAATGGCGAGGCCCAGGTCGTGGCCGGGGTCAATTACCGCCTCATCGTGGCCACTAAGGACGGTGCCCTATCCAAAAACTACCAAGCTGTTGTGTGGGAAAAGGTTTGGGAACATTTTAGGAACCTTACCTCTTTTACTCCGGTTATGGCTTAATTAAATTATTCTTAAGGAGTTTTGTAATGTAAGTGGATGGATTTTGAGTGTTGAATGAATGCACCAAACTTCTTCAGTTGTTAACTTGTTATAAAACTTGAGGAATTTTTAACTTGTTATTTCTTATTTTTTCATATTTGTTTGCTTATTTCATTTTTATTTTTGATTTTTGGTGTGTGTTGAGGATCAAATTTTTACGTTTGCTAAGGAAGTAAGGATAAGGGGAAAAAAAAAAAAGTGAAAAAGAAAAAAGACATGAATTTTTACTTGAATAAAATTTAGGACTTCGTAGAAAAATTGGCATTTAATTGAATCATTGTTCTCACGGTAGGATGGACTTAGGATATTTGTCAAATTGAAAAGCAAATGGACAAATGAAAGTAGGAAAAATATTCATTAATTTATTGCGTTTAAAGAAAAATATTAATTTGATAAAAATACAGTTAGGGTCTCTTAGGTGTTTATGGCGAGTCACCGTTGTGTTTATTTTCTAAGAAAATTGTTGTCATGTGATATCTATAATCCATTGTTGAATGTTCAAGTAAAACTACTGTAAAACAAGTGATTTCAATAAATAAATAAATAAGTAAAAAAAGTGACAACCAATGCCAACAGTTCATAAATACACTAACACTGAAAATGTGCAATAGATTCGGCGACAATTGATTATCCATATAATAAATACTTAACAATAATTGCATTTTAATTGCCTTAAAAAAGTTAACAATTATTAAATAAATCAACAAGAATAGCATCACCACCGTGTACCCTTGGGTCACTCCACAAGATTAGATTATAAGATAATTGATTATCTTGTAACCAATAAATACATATTTTATACAATTTTCTTCGCTGCCCAACCATTTTTAAATATAATTTTGCATATAATGTTACAATATTTTTAATGTCAGGATCAACATTATTATTAACTTATTGATGAATTTAAATATATGCTTCATTCCAGAAGATCCAAATATGATGCCAAATGACATTGAGGCTGGACCAAGTGACTTGAATCTCAACATTAATTATGGTAAGCTCATTACAATCTATTAATAAAGTTTACATGTCATGTCATGTATTTAAACATTTTATTTATACAATTGTGCAAGAGACTTTTATGAATGTAGGGAAGAGATAAGATTCAACCTACCAGATATGTCCATTTTGTAATGCATGACTGTTCTGCACCAAAGACATGTCCATTTTGTAACACATGACTGTTCTGCAGTGAGTCTTCCACGATGTACTGTATGAATGGAAAAATATCTCTTCCCAACTTACCAATCTCAAAACCATTAACGGATTTATTTTGTGAACAATTTGAACAAGGTCGACATTTTAGGCAATTTATACGGTCTTACAATCACAATTTTGCATTCATCTCAATGGGTGTTCATGTGGATGACAGTATGGCATCAACAAGTCGCAAAATTTATACTTTTCGAGCCCAGGGTTCCATATATCACAAAATTGGTAGTCTTTTACCAACAAATGATAGGCTGCGTTATTTACAATTATACATCTATGACACGGACAATGAAATTGAGCATAGATTGAGTGAGTGAATCACAAGACCTTCGTGCACATATTGTCCAACGTGTAAAAACTATTTTAGACCAAGAAAATCCATTTATTAAGGAGTTTAGTCAACTAGTTCAGAGGAAGATTTACATCAATGTAAACTCATTATCAAAGCATTCTGCGACATAATATAGGCAACCAAAGCTGAAGATGCAAGTAAGCAGTATAATGATTGCTATGAAACAACATTTTGGGAGGGAGAAGAAGGAATGGAAGTTGGTCAACGTGGGAACACAACGGTGATATCTAGCGTTTTGCTCTCAATTTGCATAATAGATAATACAACCTTCAATTGAATCTCTAAATACAAGATATCCCTAGCACTAAGACGAAAGGAAATTTGTGTTGTATTGTGTGAGCCAAGGAGATTTTTGTGAGAACAATTAATTGAAAGTCACTTTGTGCTCCAACTTCCAAACACCATTTGCCTCCACCTTCATTATCATCGTATTCCTTGAGCTCTCAAACACATAAAAAGGAATCCAACCCTGACACATCATGCAATCAGTTCCTTTATCTGGCACCCATTCTATAGGCGGCTTAATTACAAAGGATAGTTAACAATTAGTGTTGTAGGAATTGTCTGCCACCCATTTTAGCTTAATCACAAAGGATAGATAACAATTAGTGTTGTAGGGATCAAATGCAAGAAGACGAGCAAGTACCACACCCAATTTGAAATCTCCTTCTTAATAGAATTTATTTGCACACCAACTAGTTTGTCAGAAGATTGACAAAAAGCATGAAGTTCTTATCTTTTATTCCGAAATAGTGTTGATTATATGACCAAAATATTCCCTATCCCAATAAGATTTAAGATAATTTGCCACTTTCTTTAGAAGCATTGAGTACATTCCTACGAAGTTTAAGGGTTCAAAACACATATTTTATTATTGAATTTTGTTATCCAATTTCCTTACATGCCCCATTTTTTACTGTTTTTGTTTTCTATTTTCGTTTTCTTGTTTTCAAAGGAAAAAGATTTTTTTTTTTTTTTTTTTTTTTTTTTTTTTTTTTTTTTTTTTTTTTTTTTTGTTTTCAAAATGAAAAACACGTTTGGTTAGTTGTTTTGAAAAACACATTTTTCAAAAACAAAATTTAGGAAATTTGTTTGGTAGTTTTTTTTGAAAAAGTTGAATTTTGTTTTCTTTGGTTAATATTTTTAAAAAAAATTATATTTATTCTAATTCAAAAACATGTTTGCTCCAAAGTATTTAAAATCCTTACACCTAAAGAAATTATAAATCAATTGTTTCGTATATAACATTCAAGCCTAAAACTGTAACAACAATTATCAAGTATTATAAAAGATAATCAATAACTAAAAAGTTTACTACATGGCATCAATGCAAGGGAATCAATTTCATCCAAAAAATAAAAATAAAATAACATGGCATCAATGATGCCTATTATTTGCCAACATCAATCCTGCGATATGATCCCTATAAGCTGCCATAGCTTTAGCGGCTTGATCAGTTAAGTCAATAGTATGCGATGGCTCACCCAAATTATCCCAACCTTCACCTTCAACAGTAAGGTTATCAATATTGAAGTGAGTAAACAAGCGATCATTTTTTGTTGCCATTCGATTGAAGTTATGAATTGTGCAACAGGCTCTCATCACATTCCCTTGTTGACATGGTTTGTAACGGGGCATCATTTTTAAGATTGGAAATCTTGCCTTTAAAACGCCAAAACATCTTTCAATTATATTACAAAGAGATGAATGTCTATAATTGAAAAGCTCTTTAGCACCTTCAGGATGATCCCCACCTCGAAAGTCTCATAGATGGTATCTCTCAGTACGGTACGGAGGTAGAAACCCCAAGGTGCATGGATAACCAGAATCCACTAAATAATAATTTGGTTCAACATTCATCCTGGAGAATTAAACAACAAATTTGATCTCAAATAGTGCTTTTTATTAACATAAATAAAACATTATCAACATAAATAAAACATTTTATTGGCCTAAGGGTAAAATGGTTGAACCCAAACCAAAGAGAAGAGTTCAATCATACTTGGGACATCCGACAGCAAAACAAGTTTGCCTAGTCATGATTAAACCCCAAAAAAGTAATTTGGATAACTTGATTGTGGTCTTAGTTTGATTTGTCCTTTATATAGAAGATACATTTTCACCTAGAATGCATTGATTATGAGTCAAAATACTCATTTTCTCACTTTCCCCTTTGTTTGACATTTTTTGTTCCTATTATGAGTCAAAATTATTGTATACAACAAATGCCTCACACACACACACACACACACAAAAGAAAGAACTCACCACAAACAGGATATAAACACTCAACAACTGACAAGAACAAATCAAACTAAAACTAGAAAACAACCCAGATTGTTAAAACTCAACCCCTTAGAAAAAAAACACAATAATTCCCACACAAATCCAACAAAACCTCTCTTCATTACCAAGCTCCTAACAATTCTCAAGCTGACTTTTCTGATATCCTTCTACCTAAATTTTTATAAACTCTGAGATCTTTTGTTTATATAATTTATAAACTCCTTATTATAGAAGAATCTCTGGTGCAACTTCTTGTAAAGCCATTATAGAAGAAAAATTTAAATGGTCCCATCCATATACATCAAGGTAGCTAGAGAAACATAATTTTTTTTTTTTAACATGCATTTGAACATCCCATGGAAATTAAAAAGAACCATTATATTATATATAACTTCATAGAGAAATCTATCACTCTAATTAAGGCCATTACCAAAAAAAACAGTCATCAACAACAAAAATATAATAAACTAGAAACAAAAACATTCATGAGAAGTTCGAACAGAAGTCATAACATTAATTTGACTAACAATAGCAGTTCTCAAATGGCCACATACAAGTTCCTTAAAATGCCAATTAGAATAAGATTGAGCCACTAAATTCCCTTGGGCTGATCAAACAAACCCTTAATGCTTGTTTTTCATTTTACTAATTTAAACATCCAAGATAAGGGCTAAAAACATTCAAAGAAAATGGAAAGTTTTAAAATTAAGAATATGGCAAGGAAGTACTAGCTACTACTCCAAAATACTCGTCTATTTTTTTATTTAATTTTTCAGCTGTGAATGTGATAACATGTTCAAGCATTGATTACTAATTTCAATTTGAATATGCCATTGCAGACAAGATTCTATATTTGAATTAACATTAGATTATATCATCGTGGACTATTTCTCATTGTTTCCCTCGCACTTGAATAAACTCCATGGGATCAAGGACTTTCTCACGCCTTCAATTTGGAATTTATACATATATATATTGGACAGTTTTTTATTAAACAGAGCATATATATATATATATATATTGGAAAGGAATGCAAGACACACACAAACCCAACACTATAGAACCCACAAGCATACCAACACGGCCAAAGCAAACCCAAAACCCCAAAATCCCAAACCAAACACACATAGAAAATACCCATTCTGAGTAAACCCATATTTAACGCCCATACCTAGATTCAATGCAAAATACGTAGCAAACTTCTAGCAATTTTGAAATAATCCATGAACAAAGAAAAAAGGAAAAGACCCATAACTTTGAGTGATTAGGTCCCTAAAATTATGAAATACTCCCCCAAATCTGAGATCGCATACATCACGCACACACAAAAAAGAAAAAAAGAAAAGGAGAGTGAGATGATGAATAGAAAAGGAGTAGAAGAATCTAGTGAAAAACAAGAGGCATTCATGAAGGATAATCCAGTGAAGACCTTTCACTTACCTTACAAGTTGTTCTCTCAATCAAGGTTTTCTCTGTGAGCAAGAGGGAGTCAATGAAGGCGCAGAGCAAGATAAAGGGTTATCAGAGTTAGGCGCTAAAATATTGAGTGAAAAAAAAAGGAGGCGCGGGAATTACTTTTTGTCGTTCTTGTGGGTCGAACCAGTGTGTTGGTTCATTAATTGGCTGTTTTTCAGGCGTGTTTTAGCGTGTTTTCTTAGGGGAGGGAAAAATGAAAAACAAAAACAGTTCCAAACCAGTTTTCAATTTCCTTCCCAATATGAAAATTGAAAATAGTTTTTGAAATTAATAAAATGCTCACACCAGGGAAGTCTAGTATAAACTATTCGAGTTGCTGCACAGCATTTTGTTAATTTCCTCCAAAATTTCAATAATCTTACTTCTAAAAAATTGTACTAAAAAATCGTTCTAATATTTAGTGTTCTATTTTATAAACAAATAAGAAAAACAATAAAAGGATTGTAATAACTTGATCATACTATATATGTTTACAAATTTGAAAATTGCATGATATTGTTAGTGATGTAGGTAATTAAGCCAGTTTCATACCTACTAACAAAATAAAAATATCATTTTGATAAATAAAAATACAAATATCGTTTAGTGGTTAAAGAACTTGCAAATCGAAACTGAATTTTAGCTAACAATGCCATGTCTCTTAAACGTGTACTTTAGTTATAGATGTGTATTAAGTGCCTATCTTTTAGGAATAAATAATTACTCCCTCCATCCCACTTTGTTTGTCCTGTTTGAAAAGTCAAATTTTTTAAGGGAACATCATTTATTGTCTTGTCTACCTTTTAAAAATGTTTAAGTTTCCAAAACTATCCTTAAATAAATTTATCAAAAAATTGAATTAGTAAATTAATAGGGGTATAATAGGAACATTAGTAAATTAATAACTTTTATTTTTAGAAACAGGATAATATTTTGGGACATCCCAAAATAGAATAGAGGACAAACAAAGTGGGACGGAGGGAGTACCATTTTAAAAAAATTGAATAAAAAAAAATACTGAGTCTACAACGTGAGAGTCTTTAGTATTTGAAAATTTTGTTCTGCCTTTTAGTACTAAGTGGCTGCCTTTTAGTATTATTATTATTTTTTTTTAAATTGATAATTGTGACCCTCTATGACCAATATATCTTTTTATGTTATTACAAAGTTCACAATCCAAAATGAATAATTTTCATTCATTAAACTTTTGGGCTTGGGTTCAAAAAAATAATAGATGCACCAAAAAAAATTACATCGCTTGATATTAAGGGTCTGTTTGGGATCCACTTATTTTGCTAAAATTAAAATTTTTTTGTTGAAAGTACTGTAGATAAAGGTAAAAGTTAGCTGAAATAGTACAGTGAGACCTATGAATAGTATCAAAAAGTGTAGGAGAACCCATAAATAGTAGCAAAAATAAGCTAAATAGTAAAATAAGTTGACAAAATTAATCATACCAAACGGGCACTAATTTTTTTTTTTTGAGAAAACAAACACTAAACTTAGAGAATATGTGAACTTCTCAAAGCTTTTCTTGGTGTTTTAAGAAATTAATACCATTTAAATTTTCTTTTATTTCAACTTAGCCTTAATCCTATTTCCAACTTTGTGAAAATTAAATTTAAGGGTGTGAAAGACATTGAAAATTATATATTACACTCAAAATCAGCTACCAATCAATTTTAATCCAACCTAACAATTAAATAAATAGCTATACAAATTAAATCAAATAAATTTTTTTTATAGTTATTTTTATACTAAATGACTATCTTTTAAGATTATAAATAACTTCATATATAAATCCCATTAAGAAATTACTAGCCTCTGAGCACGCACTCACACATGTGCTCAAAGGCTCTTCTATTTTTTGGGTAAAATTTAATAATTTGCATCAATTATAATTTGGGACTACTACATTTTCCAATCA
Source organism: Quercus robur (assembly GCF_932294415.1). Taxonomy (NCBI): domain Eukaryota; kingdom Viridiplantae; phylum Streptophyta; class Magnoliopsida; order Fagales; family Fagaceae; genus Quercus; species Quercus robur. Next base: position 71,311,263 of record NC_065538.1, on the reverse strand, counting down.
CAAAATACCTAGGGGTGTGATGAGTATTATGTGTTTGCAGATGAAACAATTTTTCATCACACCCCTAAATATTTTTGTAATCGAAAAATGTAGTAATCTCAAATTAATTGATGCAAATTATTAAATTTTACTAAAAAAATAGAAAAGTCTCCTCACGCGTATGCTCAGAGGCTAGTAAAAATAATTGTTTTTAAAAACTAATGTGGGCCACGCCACATCAACATTTTATAAAAAATTTGTAAAATTGTTTGTATTTATAGCAACTGAAAAAACAAATGACAATTATTCAAACTTTTTATTTTGAAAACTGAAAAAAAAAAAATGACAGTTATTTAAACTTTTTGATGGTGATAAAGATAAGAAAATAAGGATAGTATTTGTTTTAATTAATTAATTTATTTATATATATCCATTACCCTAAAATGTGGGATTAAAAAAAACCCACCGGCCAATGACAACTTGAGTTCAGGAGTTAGTGACTTAGTGGGTTTACTAAACAATTTGTTAAAAAAAATAAAAATAATAATAATTTATTGACAAAATAAATTTGTAGTTCAAGTTGAATTTGAAAACCACCGAAAAAGTTATCCTATTTTGTAGTCAATATTGTATGGGGGGAAGTTTGAGAGGTATTTTTACAAGGTTGGTTTTGTCTTTATTTAAATTAGAGTATAAAAGTATTTTTGATACTAGGAAGAGTCCTATTCCATTTATAAGAGTTCAAAAAACATAGTTTAGATAGGTTTCTACCGAGGTATTGTGCATATTAGATTTCTTCAACCATTCAAATTAGTTAGTTAGGCACGTTTTCAAACAATTTAGAAAACTAACATCTCGAGTTTTTGAAACTCGAGATCCATATTAGAACTCGAGTCTTAAAGACTTGCTTTAGATCTCGAGTCTTTAAAACTTGAGTTTCATGCAAAAAAAATTTAACCTATAGTGGCGTTTTTAAGACTTACAGTGACGTTTTAAAACCCTATAGCGACGTTTTCCTGCAAATTTTTTTTTATAAGTACAGGTTTAAGGAGCCCTATAGTGGCGTTTTTAATCCCTATAGTGACGTTTTATAGACCTATAGCGGCGTTTTTTGCAATTTATGAAAATCGACTCTCTAAAACTCGATTTTCAGCGCAATTTTTTTTCTCCAAATCGAGACTTAAAAACTCGAGTTCCATCTGGAACTCGAGTTTTAGATACTCGAGATGTTATGTTTCAAAATTGTTTTGAAATATGACAATTAACTAAATTGTTTAATATTTATTGTTATTTTAAAAAAAAATTCGGTTTCTACCACCTTCGGTGGTTTAGCAGTTATTGGACTCGCTCGATTTCTCAGAAAAAAAAAAAAAAAAAAAAAAAGGACTCACTCTAGTGTTTTGGGAGTAGAGGTAACGCTCACTAGTTCTCCTAGCAAAAATAAATAAATAATAATAAGTGAAGCAAGTTTCTTCCAACGAGTGACACCCCTGACCCCACCACCCGTAAGATACTCTTTTTCATGTTTGTTTTAGTTTTTCTATGACTAATGTTTCATGTTTGTTATGTTCTGTTTGATAAGAAGTTATGAGGTTGGTTCTTTTCATTTTTGTGATCATGGGATTTCTTTTTTACGATAATGGTTTCTGGGTTTTGTTAGGGGTTGTATGTTTTTCTTTTGTTTTTGGGCAGTGTGCATGGGGGGCTTTTGTGTTCCGTTTGTTGCAGGCAATGTTGATCAGGGTTTGAACTTTTGAGAACTGAGCTTTGGAAAATTTGCATAAAAATTTTGTGTTTTACTGATCAGTTTGATTAATTATATCAGTAAATTTGTCTTGTAAGTCATGCTATGATCAGTGTTTTTGTTTGATATGTGAACTTATAAGCTAATCGGTGCTCTGTTTGCTACTTGTTTTTATGAAATTATGCGTTGCTAGCCAAGTGATCAATGGGTGAAGATTGAGGTTTATGTTTAAATGTGAGTGATTAACAGCGAGGACGTATTTTGTTACTTGTTGCTGATTGCAGTTATAGTGATAATTTCAGGTATATTTTAATAATTTGAGAAGTAAGGGTTAATGTATTTTTCATTATTGATCAATCAGTGAGTCCTATTTATGATGTGTCTTTTACTGTTTTGATCAATTTAGGAGGGAACTTGTTTGTTGGTGCTGGGTAATGGTAGTTCTTTTTTGTCTTGTTGATATTGTGAGTTTCATTAGTTACTCTGATTTCTGTGTGCAAATTTGAATGTATGAGTTCAATTGAACGCATTAGATTGTCCATATCATGGCAGTACTTGTATGTTGTTCTCTTATTAATTTTTATGCCAGTACTTGTATGCTGTTTTGTTATTATTTTTACATTTTTGTAAGATTATATAGGGGATACTGACAAAATTAGTGAAGGACATGTAATTTAAGTCTGTTGTTGATGGAGCATTATACCCTATTTGATCATGGCATTGGTGCCACATTCATCGCAAAGTGGCCCTGTGACATGCATGAAATGAGTTTTTCAATGACTTGCCTATTTCCTGTTATTTTTAAGCTTTAGTAGAGACTTTTCATGTTTGATCTATATTTCTTTGTATCCACTTTAGTTGTTGTACATGTGATTCCAGAGCTGTTACTTATTAGTTGATGTGGTTTACAACATTTTTACACCTAGAAAGGAAAAAAAAAATTCTTTTTAATTTTGTCTTTATTTTGGAGTAATTGAAGTTTTTAAGTCCTTGGTAGTTGGTGCCATAACTAACATATAGTTGAATACACTTAAACAGTGAATCATATAGTTCATTGAATGAATTGAAAGTTAGATATTTAAGGATGGTGATTCTCTTATCAACATAATTTAACAATTTAAAATCAAAGTTTTTTCTTTGGATATCTAAAAGACTTGAAAGTTAGACATTTAATTTATTTCCTTTCCTCTTAGAAATTTGAATCTTCTGTAATTCATTTGTCATATTTAAAATAGTTTTTTGGTAGCTATATTTAGCTTCTGCATTCAGTTTCTATATAAATCAAGCTCATGTTAATAGAGGATGATATGGTTGAACATTTTCTTGCTGAGGAATAAGACACCTAAGCAGTGTGGTTCCTATAAATGGATAATAGGATGTTAATTAGAAAACATCCAAGTTTCTTATGAACAAAAATTGGTAAACTTCGACATTTTTTGAAATGGGCTCTACTTCATGCACCATTAGTCTCATTGATTTTTTTAGATTTTCTTATAAATTTTTCAATATGTTTACTTACAAGCATGTTTTCTTCCTCCACCCTAAATCTCTTTTCTAGTCAATTCAGTGAAGTAGTAGCTGTACAAGCTTTTTGAAATGCTTTTAAATCAGGCCTGTATTTCTACTCACAAGAGACTTTACCAGCTAAATCTGGCAGGCTTTGATTGAAGTTGGCTTTTAAATATTTATACAAATATCTCCAAAGTTATTTTAAGTCACCTATTAACTTTCCGATTTACTTCTTAGCATTTTCTTGAGGCATCCAAGATTAATTGATGGGCATGAGTACTTGGACATGCCATGCACATAAACTTTGTTGGTTAAGGAGTGAGAGGGGCATTTTGCGTGTTTCTTGTTATGCCTTCTGGATTTTACAATCAGCAGGCTTTTCATACAGATCAATTTTTATTCAGATTGCTTTGCTACAAAATTAATTTCTGTACTTGATGAATTTTTTAAGGGTGTCCAGTCTTCTTTCTTTTAATGATTTTGGTTTGCTATATAGGTTGTATGAACAATGACTTGTATGAAGAGCAAGTCTCCCATGGAAAATGATTTGTATGAAGAGCAGCAATTCCCATCTGGTCTCCTCACTGGCATATGTTTTAATATTGCATCTAAAAGGGATACAGTAAGTATTTTAATGAACTTATTTTTTTTAAAGAAATATTCTTGTTCATGCTTCTAGTCTGCAGATTGAATCATCACTCATTCACATGATTTTATGCCCAGCAAATTAGTAGCTTTTAATCCTAAATAAATTAAAAATGGTAACTTATCTCCAATTTGGGATGGCAGTGGGTTGGGTTAAGTAATCAACCAGCCCAGTTTTAAAATAATTGGGGGGTGAGGTTGGACTTTGAGGAATCAAACAGAATTCAGGTTCAGTCTTAGAATATATATTTTTTGATAATCAGTCTTAGAATATATATATATAAATATATATTTATATATTTATATATATATTCCTGGTATTGTGTTTGTTACTTGTTCATTGAATCTTTTTGTGATATTGTAACAGGAGAAGATATCTGTTCTAGCAGTTGATGCAGTTAGTGACCTCTCTGATCCTAAGCTGGGAGTCCCAAATCTGTCTAATGAATGCTTGACATGTGGTGCTAAAGATACTAAAAACTGTGAAGGTTTGACATGCATTTATTATCAAAATTATGTTGTGTGATGAGTTCCTTTTCTTTGTACTTCTACTGGAAATTGTTCTAAAGTAATGCAGTTATTGTGTTTTTAAGGTCATTTTGGGTTTATCGATTTCCCATTCACCATAGTCCACCCTTTTTTTCTATCTGAAGCTGCAAAGATTTTGAACAAAATTTGCCCAGGATGTAAATCTATCAAGCAAGAACTTCAGGTCAAGGTCCAGTACCTCACTCCTTGAGCTGAACAGTAGGTTTTTTTATTTTTTCAAATAATTTTTTTTTGCTTTGTATTCCAGCTTACTGCTAGATTTATTATAGGATACAGCATTGAATGCGTTATTAAAGGGAGATGCAGTTTTTTCTATTTATATCTTATTTATCCTGAACACATTTCTCAAACATTGTTAGTTTCTTAATGTTAGTTGGGATAAAAGTAGCTGTATCAGCCCTGATATAAATATGAAAGAATCTTTTCCAAAAGTCTTGGGTTAAACCTAGTTTTGACTTTTTTTTTGCAAACTGCATCTCCCTTTTTTACTCTTCTGATAAATTTGTATCATTTGTATGATATGGAACCCCTTTTTTTCCGGAGTAATATGTTTTATTGTGAAAGAAAAGCAGAAGGATATGACTCAAGTACAGCAATAATATTCAAAAGCCACTAATAACTTACGATCTAAAATTCAAAAGGTTAGGAGAATCTAACAGGGAGGAAAAGATTCAGACCCATCACTTTCATCCACTCAAAAGTGACTCAAGAAAATACTTTAGCTTATTGATAGTAAGCTCATTAAAGATCCTAAAAACATACATGAACTGCACTATCTAAAATTCTTGTATTTTATGCAGACCATTGTGGACAATAATTTCTTGTATACATGCTATCAATTAACATACACCCCATTTTGAAGATTTTAATGTAGACTAGTTTAATTTTAAGTTGAATGGATATTTCCTAGTCATCTGCTTGTAGCTGATGGTGTTTTATGCCTGGCTAATCATGCATGTAGCTGGATGGGGATTCAGCATTGGATCATAATCAACCTAAGGGTTGCAAATATTGTGTGGTAAGTTTTCTATACTCTTATTAATTTTCTTTGCCTTTTTTGCTTGCGTGATTTTAATATTTTGGGACTAAACCTTTGTTGTTGTTTGTCACTTTTGTAATAAACAGGGAAATTCAACAGAGTGCTATCCAACAGTAAAATTCAAAGTTTCCACTAATGAACTCTTTAAAAAAAGTGCAATTATAGTAGAGGTAAATGAAAGGTTGCCAAAGAAGTCTCAGACAGAAAGTTTAAGGAGTCTACCAGCTGATTTTTGGGATTTTATTCCAAAAGATGATAATCAAGAAGAAAGTAATTTGAAACCAAATAGAAGGGTTCTATCACATGCCCAGGTAGCATAGCCTTCCTAAATAGATTTTAAATCTGCTGTATTCTTTAATTTTAGGAAGAGTAGGCATAAAATGACACCAATAAATATCACACCATCCTTGACACAACACCTTTACTATCTTTTCAAATTGGTGTTGCCTTTACAAACCATTCTTTGTGCTGTTCACTGACAATATACTGAATTGTTTGATTTGGTTTTGTTCTAATTGCTGTCACAATTAGGCATACTGTTCCTATGCCAACCCGAAAGGTATATGATGCCCCCTTTATTATGATTCCTTATTTTTGTTTTTCAGGTTCATTATTTGTTGAAATCTGTAGATCTTAAGTTCATCAAAAAGTTTGTTTCGAGGACAGATTCACTTTTCCTAAACTGTTTTCCTGTGACACCAAATTATCATCGTGTGTGTGAAATTACACATACAATTCCACAGCAATTATTCTTTGTAAGAATTCTCTCATTCACTCTTCTCCTTGTTTTGAAACGGATTTCAAATCACATCATCTTGCAAGATTTCTGGTTAATGTTCTCTTGCATTGATTCTGATTAATTGTTGTAGGATGAACGGACCAGGGCCTACAAGAAACTGGTTGGTTTTACCGGGACAGCTAATGAGTTGGGTTCTCGTGTTCTGGACTGCCTGAAATTTTCAAAGGCAAGCTGCACAGCCTTGATTTCTTTTAGTTTTTGAGTCAGATTTTTTGCGTATCATTATGCATCTTGCTTATTTTTATATTCCTAACATGCAGTTAAGCTCAGGCAAGTCATCTAATAATGTTTTGGCTTCTGCCCAACAAAAAAACGGTACAGATCCTTCCAGCTCTTCTGGGTTGAGATGGATCAAAGATGTTGTTCTTGGGAAGCGAAGTGATCATTGTTTTCGCATGGTTGTTGTTGGCGATCCATATATCAAACTCAGTGAAATTGGTATACCATGTCATATTGCAGAGCAATTGCAAATTTCTGAGAGTTTGAATAGATGGAACTTTGATAAGTTCATTGTTGACTGTACACTATCTTTTATTGAGAAGGGAAAGGTTTACGTTCGCAGAAAAGGTGAACTGGTTTGTGTCCATCATATTAATGAACTTCAAATTGGGGACACAATGTATAGGCCCCTGAATAATGGAGATATCGTGTTGATAAATAGGCCTCCATCCATACATCAACACTCCCTTATAGCTTTATCTGTCAAGGTACTGCCAATAACTTCAGTTGTTTCCATAAACCCACTTTGCTGTTCTCCTCTTCGTGGGGATTTTGATGGTGACTGTCTTCATGGCTATGTTTCTCAATCAATTGATGCTAGAGTTGAGCTTAGTGAGCTTGTTGCTTTAGATAGGCAAGTAATAGATGGGCAAAATGGTAGGAGCCTGCTTTCACTTAGTCAGGATAGTTTAACTGCTGCTCATTTGATCATGGAGGATGGGGTTTCCTTGAACCTTTTTCAACTGCAGCAGCTGCAAATGTTTTGCCCATATCAATTTCCGTTGCCTGCAATCGTCAAAGCTCCCTCACTTAATGGTTCTGTTTGGACTGGCAAGCAATTATTCAGCATGCTTCTGCCCCCAGGGTTTGATTATGTTTTTCCTTCAAATGGTGTTCATGTTAGTAATGGAGAGCTTTTATCTTCTGAGGGATCGTTTTGGCTATGTGACAATGATGGCAACCTTTTTCATAGTCTTGTCAAACATTGTCGGGGTAAAGTAGTTGACTTCTTGTATGCTGCTCAGGAAGTTCTTTGTGAGTGGTTATCAATGCAGGGCTTGAGTGTTTCACTTTCAGACTTGTACCTCTGCTCTAACTCACGCTCCCGGAAAAACATGATGGATGAAATAAATTTTGGTTTAAAAGAAGAAGAGCATACCTCTAATTTCAAACTGTTGATGATAGATTCTTGTCAGGATTTTCTTGCCAAAGGTGGTGAGGAGAATTCTGTGGTTCTTGATGTGGAGCATTTCTATTATGAGAAGCAAAAATCTGCAGCACTATGTCAAGTATCTGCTGATGCTTTCAAGCAAGTGTTTCGGGATATTCAAACTTTAGTCTATAAATATGCTAGTAAGGATAACTCATTTCTGGTTATGTTTAAGGCTGGAAGCAAGGGTAATTTGCTGAAATTGGTTCAGCATAGCATGTGTCTTGGCTTGCAACATTCAATGGTTCCGCTATCATTTAGAATCCCCCGCCAACTTTCATGTGCTTCCTGGAATAATCGAAAGGCACATTATTCAGTCAAGGTTGAAAATTCTCCTGAACATGCTGGATCTTACATCCCGTATGCTGTGGTTGAAAATTCCTTTCTGGCGGGCTTGAATCCTTTCGAATGTTTTGTTCATTCAGTAGCAAGTCGAGATAGTTCTTTCAGTGCCAATGCAGATCTCCCTGGGACTTTGAACCGAAGGCTTATGTTCTTAATGCGCGATTTGTATACCGCATATGATGGAACAGTTAGAAATGCATATGGGAATCAGCTTATTCAGTTCTCTTATAATATTAATAAGGACAAATCAACTCCAAATAGCAGCACCCGTGACTTATTTAGTGAGAGTGTTGATGATGATGATGCCATTGGTGGCCAGCCTGTGGGTTCATGGTCTGCTTCTGCCATTTCAGAAGTGGCATATAGTGCTTTGGATCAACCAATTAGTCTACTTCAAACTTCTCCATTGCTGAATCTAAAGGTACTCTTCCTGCTCTTGTGCAAGGGTTAACATATGGTTTTTTATTCTTCTTTTTTGGGGGAAATATCTGAGGGTATTTGGCTCAGTCAGTTGTCGATGTTGAATATTTGCAGAGTCATGTTAAATTAATTCTATAAAATTACACTCCAATCAACATGCTATTGACTGAATCTACTTTTATTAAATAAGAATCCCCTCCCCTCTGAGAAGCAGTTCACCTGAACATGTGTTCCAACCATCTTTAATGTCTTATGATGCTCCAACTTTCTCATTTGACAATTTTTCATAAGTATTCTCCATTCTCCTAAGGTTGAATTTGGAGTTGTCGTTTGAATCTATGGCCAATGTTAGACTGAAGACAAGGATTATTCTCTTGACTAAGACATTGATGGCAACGGATTGTACTTCTTAGTCGTGTAATTAAGATCTAGACAATTTAATTTATAGGAAAAAATTCTTAGTTAAATTGGAATGGAATACCCAGAATTAATATTTATTGGATTTCAGAAGTTAGACTTGGAAAGGGAGAGCAATGTATTTGAGAACTTATATATGATATATGTAATAAGAAAATTAAACCGGAGCTTCATGTGGAGAGAGAGAGAGAGAGAGAGAGAGATTGTGCTTTTTTTTAAGGGTAAGATATTATACAAAAGTTACATCTTGAAAATTATCTGATTAGTTTTTGTTGCCTAGTTTATGAGGATTTGGATATTTTAATGCTTATTTCAACTAACATTATAATACTTATTTTTTGTTCAGCGTGCCTTTATTTAGTTTCCATGTATGTGTCTTACATATTCATTTAGATTTTAGCTCTCCTGTTATATAAATCTGCCTATAAATGTCTGGCAAAAGGGGAATGAAGCTCTATTGTATCAACTTTCTTAGTGTCATCTTAATCATGTAGGATATCGTTTGTTGATCGTATAGCTTTAAAAAATTTTAAATTTGACATGTAGTGGCTAGGGTGCCAAATTCAGTCTAACCTGAAAGACTTGAGTATATGAACTTGGTTGCATAGTCAGATTTGCAGTTGCATATGTTTGTTTCAATGAACATACTGGTACCTGTAAGGGGTAGATGGTCAAGTGACTGTATCCATTGTTGAATGTCATGTTTTAAGGCTTAAGAGTATCTTATTCTTTGTAAAATAAAACACCAAATTTGCCGAAGTGAAGCCTATTATAATTCAGTTTTCCAAAGTGAATAGAAAACACAAGGATTTTTTCCCTGCTAGAAAACACATGCCTAAATGCAGGAGGCCATTAATATCAAGAGATTAATTTAAATAAAATGGAACCACATGAACTTATGCCCTTACAAGGTTCACTCCTTGAGTTTCTTAATGTAATTAAGAAATTTAAATAATGTATTACAACTAATTAAGAAATTCAAATCTGCTTATCTCATTTGAGCAGGTAGTCTAATCACCTAAAAAACACTGTTCCTTTTTATGTTTCATGTATGGTAGTTATCCAAATTTTACATGACTTGGTTAGTGGTCTATGTAGCTAGTGATCCAGTAGATTGTTGTTTCTTTCTTTTGTGTTGAAGTAGGGCATGTCCTGTCCATTGACATTTATTACATTGGTTCCTCACTAATCTGCATGCACTTTTAGATTTTTATGTAGTTTTGCATTTTTGGACTTATCTTTGGGTGATGTTCTAGTTGATTAAATGTATTTATAATTATGTCTCGATAATTCTTGACAGAACTTTTGTGATCTGGGTTAATTATGCAGAATATACTGGAATGTGGTTCAAGAAAACATAATTCTGACACAACTTGGTCAATATTTTTTTCTGGGAAACTTGGAAGACGGACGCATGGTTTTGAGTATGGAGCCTTGGAGGTTAAGAATCATTTGGAGAGACTAATATTTTCAGACATTGTGTCTACTGTCATGATAACGTTAGCTTCTTTTTCCCTCCTGTTTCATGCTTAATATTAACAATGACTACATAGTTTCATCTGATATTAATTAATGTGATTCTGTGTGTATTAGCTTTTCTCCACAGACTTGTAACGAGACACATTTCAGTCCTTGGGTTTGTCATTTTCATTTATGCAAGGTATTACAATCTTGCAATCCATATCTTTTCTACATCTATGCAAGTCCCAGATATCAGGTATAAATACATGTACTTTCAGGAAATTGTGAAGAGAAGGGGATTAACAGTACATTCAATCATGAGTTCCCTTCACAAGAGGTGTAATTCTTCAGAAACAGACTCAGAATCAAATCTTCCCAACTTGCAAATATTGAGCAAGTAAGCTTCTCCTTCTGTTTGATTAAAAGATTTAGTTAAACTTCCATTGGGGATTCTTTTTTCATGTTCATTTTTTTGGTAGATTCTTCCTATGTTTCTGGTGTTTTCACTGATTTTTTTAGTATGAAGTGGACTTATTTTTACAAATTAGAATTTGAAAAATCGTATATTTGTAATAACTGGTAGAAATTTATATGGCTACATTTAGGAGTATTGTCACATGTTACAGCAAAACAATTAATGTCTAAAAAAAATAAAAAGCTTGGATATGCTACTAGTTATCATTGTACTACTGCCTAAATTTTTTGAGCTGTTGAAAATAATATGAAAATGAGTCTACATTTTACCTAAAGGAGAAAAGAAAAACCAAAACTTAGCATCTAGCCCATTAAATTGTTGTAGTTAAATTTCACCTATTATATATCAGGTGTATTCAATATTTATAATTTGGAAAAATGTCAAAATTCAAAAACATTCCTTGGGGTTTCAATTCTTCATTGTAAATCCTTGAGGTTTTTATATTTGTGAAATTAACCCCTATATTAAAATTTCGTCAATTTTAGTGATGGAAAGTGGTTACCTGCAATAAAAAAAATAAAAATTCAATAAAAAAAAGTTAAAATTTAATAAATTAAATTTTTAAAAAAAATACAAAAGATATAAAAAAAAATTTCAAAAAAAAACATTAATTCCTTTAAAATGATAAATTCAAACCAAAAGGCACAAATTAATTAATCTTAATGCAACATTAATTCTTTTTTCTTTTTTGAAAAAAAAAATTTATATATTTTTTTTGCTATATTTTATTTTTCAAAATGATTTTATTGTTTTAAAAAAAATTATTAAATTTCATATTAGTTTTAGTAAATTTTATATCAAATGAAAATTTTGTAATAAACCTGGTCACATGTAATCATCACTTAAACTGAGGGAATTTTAACATAGATTAGGGATCAATTTCACATATATTAAAACCTTAGAGAGTTAGATGGAAATATTGAAATCCTAAGGGGTCAGTTTGCAATTGACCCAAACCCTCTTGGTGTTTTTTGCATTTTGGCACTGGAAAAATTCAGGAAACCCCCCTATGGTTAATGGTAAAATACGAAAACCCCCTAAACTTTCGAAGGTAACACTTAACCCCCTTATAGTATTGTTTTATGTGTAAACCTTAATTGTGTAACTCCCTAGGGTTTTGGAGTGTAGCACAAAGCCCACAAGTAGTACTGTCACATGAGCAACTCATCATTTATTTTTACAGATGTTTAATGTTTTACACATAAAATGATATAACAAATGGTAAGTGTTATATTCAAAACTTTAGGGGGTTCCATGTTTTAAGGAGAAACCACATGGGGTTTTTTGTGTACTTTTCCCTTATAATATTTTTAGAAAAAGTAAATGATATAAATATACAGGAAATTACGTAAAATTTTTATTCTAACTCTACACTATTTATTTGTGTTGATTGGTGATTACTCATGCAACTATTCAATTAAACGAAAATAACCTGAAATTGCATATAAACGATCCTATGTTTATTGTTTATACATATACTTACAAAAAATTATATTATCAATTTGAACAGTGTAAAGTCAGTTTTATTTTAATTTTTTTTAACTATATGCTGCATAGTCGACATTTTTACATGTAAAGCATATGATAATAATTAGGCTGAATATAATATTAATGTGCCAACTATAGATGCTAGCAGAAAGCATCTTTAAACAACATGCCTAGAGGATGGTCATATTAACTTGATGTGACTCATGCATCCCAAATGTAGTAATCAGTCATGCAATGAAGCTGTAGCAGTCTCATTGAATAATTCTCTTTGTTAGATCAATTTATATGTTTGAATTTGAAAATTTTGATCCTATGCTCCTACAATATCCATTTAGACTGGTACTCCAAAGTTTATTTGTAATACACACTTAGTACAGTCCATTCTGTTTTCAGCATATTATGATTTGTTAAGGTTTGGAAATCTAGATAAACATAAAGTCAGGTCTCAAAATTGTGGTTGCATCTGTTGTGCCACATGCGCCCCCGCCGCCCCCACACCCCCCCCCCCCCCCCTCTTCCTTTAGTTCCATGATTCAATTAGTTTTCTCATCAATTAATCTAATAATTTGTTTCAAATTCAAACAAAGTTTATTGTAAATTAGCATCTGAGCATGTGCTCACGCTCGTTCTCAAAGACTCTTCTTTTTTCTTTAAAAAAAAAAAAAAAAAGTAAATGTATAGTTGCTTTGAAGAAGTGGGTTAGTGGGATAGTGATCCTATTTTGTAGGAAATGTTTTAAGAGAGAGTTAGAGATATATTTTTGCAATATTTACTCAAGTTTTGCCCCTACTTAAACCTAGGTTATAGACGTATATTGGAACCAAAAAAATGTTCAATCCAAACAGGAGAAGTCCCTTAAATATTAGTATAGATAAAGAATAGTCCATAATTGCTAACTCAAATGGCAGTTCCCTCTCTCACAAGAGCGGGTGGAGGGTAAGATTGTGGGTTTACAAGCCATTGGGTGAGTGTATCTTATGAATAAGGTAAAAAATGAAACAAATAATCTCTCCATTCATAGTGTTTTATCCCAAAAGTTCATGTTCCTTTTATCTCTCTTTTTCTCTCTGCCTCTCTCTCTCTCTCTCTCTATGCATGTAATGATTTATTTTTTGGCCGCTTTTGGAAAAGACTATTTTTTTTAACTTTTGATATGTTACTCATGCTTTAATACCAAAATGAAAGTATGACCATGATTTTACAAAAGTACCTTGGTTTAATATTATAATATTCCCTTTTGACTTGGTTGATTAAATGGCAGCGATTGTTCTGTAGTTGAGACACAGAAGGAAGACAATGATGCATTTTGCATCACTGTCGCAATACCTGAAATTTACAAGACTCCTTTAGCATTGGATTCAGTTAGAGACTCCTTCATACCTTTCATTCTTCAAACAGTTGTTAAAGGTTGGTAGCGCACTAAAGCATCTCTATATTTTTACTAAGCCATTCCATTTCAAGATATAGACTTGTGCATATTCTATTTATTGTTTGCTGAATATGTCATTCATGCTTGTTTTGTATTTATTTATACTCATTTTCACATTTCTTGAATTTTCTTTAGGAATCCCTGAGATAAAGAAAGTGGACATTTTCTGGAATGATCAACCTAAAGTATCAAGACGTCATCATGGTTCGTTTAGTGAACTCTACTTGAGAGTTGCTATGTCAGCAGGCTGTGATACAACAGATCTTGAGAGTTTAATTTCGAATGATTGTGTCCAAATGACGGATTTGATCGATCGGTCGCGCAGTCATCCAGATAATGTTCATGATATTGTTTTGGCCTTTGGAATAGAAGCTGGATGGAAATATTTTCTTGAGGTGTATTCTGTTGCCTAAGATTTGTTTTTTTCTTTGGTTTCTAGGGGGAGGGAGTGGATTTGCATTTCAAATTTCAAGGTAACTGATACTCTTAACTACTGCTATGTCTTTTCATGTGCAGCGTTTAGAAGTTGCAATATCTGATGTTGGAAAGTCCATACATCCTCAACATTTGGTTCTTGTTGCTGATAGTCTATCCGCTACAGGAGAGTTTGTTGGCTTGAATGCAAGAGGCATTGCTCGACAAAGAGAACATGCATCTGTCTCATCACCCTTCATGCAAGCATGCTTTTCTGTTAGTTCTCACATGTGTTTTTCTTTATTTTAGTATTGCCGTGATTCTTTTAATGAAAATTATTTGTAGGCATGTAATCCTGTCTGTCTTCTGTTTTTTGTGCAGAACCCTGGTGCTTGCTTTCTTAATGCTGCTAAGGCTGGAGTTGTGGATAATCTTAAAGGAAATCTTGATGCATTGGCATGGGGAAATGTGCCTTCTACAGGGACTGGTGGCCACTTTGACATTCTATATTCTGGGAAGGTAGATATTATATTGTTCTTGCAGATAAAATGTCTTCAGTAACTTCACCAATTCAGGGGTTTTAATAAAATAGCTCAATTTTGAGCGAGCACAAGAAGGGATTTATGCAGGGGATTTGGCTAAGTTTTAGTTAAGAAATGTTTATTTGGATCCCTCCTTTATAATCCTTCATCTAAGTTTAGGAATAGAAAAATTATGAGGCATAAATTATGCTTTTAGGATTCTAGTTGTGGATGTTGTCTCCCTATAATGCTTTTGATAATTTTTAGAACAAGTGGGGCTGGAGCTACAAGGCTTTTGGTAAATTGTAAATCGTCTCCCTATAATGCAAAAGTCTTGAAATTTCAAAGATCCATCCAAATCCATCCAAATGCAGCCTCAGACTATAGGCTTAACATATGAATGTGTAAAGACCCCATTGTGGTGATAATAGGTTTGTCTTCCTTTTTTCCCTTCCCTTTTCTTTAGTGCATCTTTTTTTTTAGGATGCTAAAAGATTTCCATGTAAGTCATCCACCCTATCAAATTTATTCTAAAGGATGTTTAAAGAAGCTCTGACTAGTGCATTAATAAGCTTTGTTGAGATTTACTGAACTTGGAATTTGAAAAGTTGTTGAATATTTATTTTATTAACACTTGTATTAAAATGAAACTGAATTATTGTCTTTAAGGTTCTTTGAGAAGTGAGTAGTAGTCCCTAGAGAGAACATACTTCACTAAGCATCCATGTCTGTCAGTTTTCATTTTTCTGTCTTATCCTTGTCCTTAAATTGGTCCGAGTCTTGTTTAATATGCAAATATACAGAGTGATACTCAACTAACTCTATGGAATGTAGTTTGTTAGGAGTTTTTTTTTTTTTTTTTTTTTTACTCATGAGCAAGCTCTATGAAAATTTACATTTTCACTACGTATTTCCATTAAAATTTTTTTTTTTTTTTTCATAGCTGGATTTTTCTTTTTTCTTTCAATGATCTAATTTATTTCAATCCCAACTATTGTTCCTCAGATGCCTGAGCTTGAGAAGCCTGTAGATTTTAATAGCCTGATGGGTAGGCAAACTATTTCTGATAAGCAGAATGTAAAGGCTGCAACACTTGAATGCAACAGTATGTCTGATAATTCTGGTGCTCAGCCTGTCTACAAGTATGGCGGTCTTGCAATGGAAGGCCTTAAAAAGTTAGAAAGCAAAAATAATTCTGTATTAAAAAGGGTTTGGACACCAAATGATATTCTGAATCTGTCCCATGCGTTGAAGCAGATATTGCACAAGTAAGTCAACACCTCCAACGATTCTCCTCTCTTAATTATGTTCATTGCATTGTATTCTGTCATGTTACTCTAATTGGTTTCTTATAAATATTTTAGTCATCTTTTTTTACTAATTTCTCACTCATCATTATTCATTCTTTCCTTGCTCTATGGGACTCTAAACAAGAATATTGTTTCTTTCTTTTCAACTTATAGCATAACCGTGTAGAAAAATCATATTTATATGACATTAGTGATTTTTATATAATGATTCAAGTGCCTGATATTCTTTGGGACTAGTTCTTAGTTCTTACTTCTTACCCTCAGCAAAAAGCATTAGCAAATTATCTATATCTATATCTATCTATATAATCAATATCTATTTAATAAATCATTAAATGAGTTAATTTAATTATTTTGTCCAAATCTATGTACGTGTAGTCATTTAAGCTTTTTTTTTTTTTTTTCAAATTAATATTAATCAAACAATAAGATCTTTTAAATTATGCATCTTTGAATGTTTTCATTTAATTTTTTAATAGTAAAAAGAACATTTAAATGATATTGTTTACTAACTAAAAAATTTACAGAGTAACATGATTGATTAGTATCACATCAGCAGCATAATAAACAAAGTCTTACTTACTTTAGTGATATTGTAGTTAGTACAAACTTTCTACATAGTACATATAAGTCTTACAAATCTATATATTACTAAAAGCTGAAACGTAGCGTTTAATGCTGCTACTCTCACGTTGCGTTACATCAGTTATCACGTTATTCTTTTTTTTTTTTTTAAATATAATTTGTTCTACAATTTTAAAATGGTTTTTACAATTTTCAGCCCTATAAATGCAGCCCACTACTTATTTTTTTACTTCCACTATCATCCTATAATAAATTCAGACCACTACTTATTTATTTACTTTCGCTACCACCCTATAATAAATCTGTATAATTAATTCAACCACCTCTTTATTTATTTAGTTCCACTATCAAGCCCAACTCAAAACCTTTTCAGTTCAGTTTTAAGGTTTTGTGTGAGCCTTTTCAGGTTAAAAGGGGGAAAAAAAAAAAAAAAAAACAAAACAAAACAAAACGTTGAAGCCTTTCAAGCTTTAGGGTTTTTTTTTTTTTTTTTTTTTTTCAATTTTCTTATAATTATTTTTAACATTTATTTTTTTAATATTTATACTTCTCCAACCTTTCTCTCTCCCTTACCATTTCATCTCCCCACTACTTCTTCAATCTTTCTCCCTCCCTCACCTTTTCATCTTCCCACTACTCTCTACATTAATATCATTCCTCCTCTTTCCCTTTATCTTCCTTTATTTTTGTTTCTTCTTATTCACACTCTCTTACTATAAATTTGTCATTATCTCTTCTATTCTATGCATAGTTCATTATCTCTTCAATTTTATGCATAGTTTTCCCTCACAAAAAAAAAAAAGTTTTCTCTCTCTCTCTCTCTCTCTCTCTCTCTCTCTCTCTCTCTCTCTCTCTCTCTCTCTCTCTCTCTCTATATATATATATATATATAAATTTTTTGGTGGATTTTTTTTATTTTTCTTCCATCTCTACTTTAGGTTGATAATTTTTTATATTCTTTAAAACTCTATTTTGAGTTAATGCGATTTAGTAATCTATATATTACTAAAAGTTGAAGCGTAGCGTTTAATACTGCTACTCTCACGTTGCGCCACATCAGCTGTCACGTTATTCTTTTTTTTTTTTCTTTTCTTTTTTAAAATATAATTTGTCCTACAATTTTAAAATGGTTTTTACAATTTTCAGCCTTATAAATGCAGCCCACTACTTATTTTTTTACTTCCACTATCATCCTATAATAAATCCAGGCCATTATTTATTTATTTACTTCTGCTACCACCCTATAAGAAATCTATATAATTAATTCAGCCCACTTCTTTATTTATTTAGTTTCACTATCAAGCCCAACCCAAAACCTTTTCATATCAGTTTTAAGATTTTGTGTGAGCCTTTTCAGGTTAAAGGAAAAAAAAAAAAAAAAAAAAAAAAAAAAAAAAAAAAAAAAAAAACAACAACAACAACAACGTTGAAGCCTTTCAAGTTTTAGGGTTTTTTTTTTTTTTCTTATAATTATTTTTAACATTTATTTTTTTAATATTTACACTTCTCCAACCTTTCTCTCTCCCTTACCATTTCATCTCCTCACTACTTCTTCAATCTTTCTTCCTCGTTCACCTTTTCATTTCCCCACTACTCTCTATATTAATATCATTCCTCCTCTTTCCCTTCATCTTCCTTTATTTTTGTCTTTTTTTATTCACACTCTCTTACTATAAATTTGTCATTTTCTCTTCTATTCGATGCATAGTTTTCCCTCACAAAAAAAAAAAGTTCTCTCTCTCTATAAATTTTTTGGTGGATTTTTTTATTTTTCTTCCATCTCTACTTTAGGTTGATAATTTTTTATATTCTTTAAAACTCTATTTTGAGTTAATGCGATTTAGTAATCTATATATTACTAAAAGTTGAAACGTAGCGTTTAATACTGCTACTGTCACGTTGCGCCACATCAGCTGTCACGTTATTCTTTTTTTTTTTTCTTTTCTTTTTTAAAATATAATTTGTCCTACAATTTTAAAATGGTTTTTACAATTTTCAGCCTTATAAATGCAGCCCACTACTTATTTTTTTACTTCCGCTATCACCCTATAATAAATCCAGGCTATTACTTATTTATTTACTTCTGCTACCACCTTATAATAAATCTGTATAATTAATCCAGCCCACTTCTTTATTTATTTAGTTTCACTATCAAGCCCAATCCAAAACCTTTTCATATCAGTTTTAAGATTTTGTGTGAGTCTTTTCTGGTTAAAGGAAAAAAAAAAAAAAAAAAAAAAAAAAAAAAAAAAAAAAAAAAAAAAAACAACAACAACAACAACAACGTTGAAGGGCCCATTTGGTTATAGAGTTCAAAAATTATTGTTTAAAAAGATGTGAAAATTGTAATTTAAAAAGTGTTATTGAAATACATGTTTTTAGTGTTTATAAAATAAAAAAATGTGTTTGGTATCATGGTTTAAATAACATGTTTCAGTGTTCAAAAACATAAAATATGTGTTTGGTATGTGTGTGTTAGATGGTAAAAAAAAGTTGAACAAAGTACAAAATAAATATTTTTTAAATCAGCAAAGTACAAAAAAAATATAAAATATTGTTTAAATGCTGCCGGGTTGTGTCTGTGTGGGTGAAAAAGCTGACCGGTACTGTTCAACTTAATTACAAAAGTGCCACTCAGCAATAGTTTTTGTTGTTCAAAATCATTCCCAAGGTGATTTCAAAAACTATTGTTTAAAACATATGTTTTGAGCAATATTTTTTAAACAATACTTTTTGAAATCAATGACCAAACATATTTTTTTTGTTTTTGAACAATATTGTTTAGTGTTTAAACACTAAACAATATGTTTTGAAATCAATGACCAAACACCCTCGAAGCCTTTCAAGATTTAGGGGTTTTTTTTTTTTTAATTTTCTTATAATTATTTTTAACATTTATTTTTTTAATATTTACACTTCTCCAACCTTTCTCTCTCCCTTACCTTTTTATCTCCTCACTACTTCTTCAATCTTTCTCCCTCGTTCACCTTTTCATTTCCCCACTACCCTCTACATTAATATCATTCCTCCTCCTTCCCTTCATCTTCATTTATTTTTGTTTTTTTTTATTCACACTCTCTTACTATAAATTTGTCATTATCTCTTCTATTCGATGCATAGTTTTCCCTCACAAAAAAAAAAAAAAAAAAAAAAGTTCTCTCTCTCTCTCTCTCTCTCTCTCTCTCTCTCTATAAATTTTTTGGTGGATTTTTTTATTTTTCTTCCATCTCTACTTTAGGTTGATAATTTTTTATATTCTTTAAAACTCTATTTTGAGTTAATGCGATTTAGTTTTGTTTTTTAAATTGCTGCTGTTGTTTTTTTTTTTTTTTATTTATTTTTTTTTTTATTATCTTTGATTGTTAAATGTTATCCTATTGCGTTCTAAAGAATTAAATATAGCACATAAAAATATAATATTATTATATTACATAGCATGATTTGGATAATTTGGTATTTATTCTGTTACATAGCATGATTTTTTATAGTGCTCAATTTAGATATCAAACTATGAGACTTTACTAATTTTTTTTTATTTTCTAATCCTTTGTAGTGGACAAAGTACTCTTAATAGTTGTATTAGAAGTACTCTATAATGCCATTTATTTAAAGAAAAGCAAAGGTTAGCCAAACGAAAATAATCGGATAGGTAACAAATTTTAACTTTTGCAATTTTATTTTTATTATTTTTATTTTATAACAATACATGTATAGAAATTTAATTCTTAGATTTTGCTAATAATTCTTTATTTGATAATATGTTTTGGGCGGCCGAAATTATAATTTCTACAAAGAAAATAACCTGAATAAATTACCAAAAACAAAATTTTATCCTAATATTGGTTCAATTAATCATTGTTAAGTTTTATTAATTTTTTTTTAGCTAATGTTTTTTGGTGTTTTGGATTGTTCCTATATTACATTTATAATTGTTTCTATAATAAATAAAAATGTAATTACGAAATATATTACTCATTATTAGATTAGTTTAAATTGTAAAAAAAAAAATTAATAAAATCACCACAAAAATAATTATCACGCGCAACGTGTGGGTTCGCAGCTAGTCTATATAATATCTAAAAGCGGAAGCGTAGCATTTATTTTTGTTACGCTCATTTTGAATCACATCAAAATGTTAGTCAATTTCGGTCCACATTAGTCCATTTCTATCCTCTCCGGTCCATTTAGTTTACTTTGGTCCTATTCAGTCAATTATGGTCCATTCCTTCCACTTTGGTCCATTCAGTCTATTTCGGTCCAACTCAGTCCCATTTGGTCCAATTGAATGTATTTCGGTCCATTTGAGACTAATTGGACCTTAAATTGATTTTTTTTTTTTTTTTTTTTAGGTTTCCTTTTTCAGTTTTGGGCTCAAAATAATAAAATGATATATTTATAGAAACAAAGAAATGGAAATTACTTTTATTTAAAAAGTTTTAAAGAGAATAAATTATCTTTAACAAATTTCAAAGAGCAACTTCTTTATTATACCACATTACAAACTAATTATATATTCTCACGCAATGCGTGAGTCTACTAAAATAATAAATGAAATAATGAAAATAATATATGATTAATAAGTCCAGTAATAGTGTCATGGGTTTCTTTCAAATGTTCCCTCTTTTGTGTTGTTGGAAAATAGTTCAATAGTGGTTTTTTA
The DNA here is from genome assembly GCF_932294415.1 of Quercus robur. Lineage (NCBI taxonomy): Eukaryota > Viridiplantae > Streptophyta > Magnoliopsida > Fagales > Fagaceae > Quercus > Quercus robur. The sequence continues at coordinate 71,290,045 of NC_065538.1, read as the reverse complement.
ATTACCCATAAATAAATATATAAAATTTTAAAGTAAGAATAAATTTATTAGAAACAAGAGAATGTTCAAATATATGCAGGGAGTTTATTAAAACTACTCATAAAGCACTGGATTCTGAAATTTAGAATTAATTATCAAGAAAAGGACTAAGAATGGACACTGCCTAAGGAAGTAATTGAATCATACAATAATCTCAAATATAAAGATCAAACTTTCCTTGCCAACATGCAAGTTGAACCACATTCTGTAGTAGCACAACTAACTAGTTTATGAATACCGCCTTTTCCTATAGAAAATTTTATTAAAAAAAATTATTATTTGGGTGACTAAGAATATGCTAAACTCCAATGAGCTTACCTCAAAATAGCACCTCTCACCTTGGATATAGAAGGTGGAGGCTCACTAGGTACATAGCTTACCCTCCAAAAAAAAGTGCTGCACCACCCCCAAGAAGTTCTCTATTTGAAATCTGACTGCTTATCTTAGATATTGGTGGCATTATCAGATATTGTAGTTGTGAGTTTTCTATTTAAATGTTAATATGCGCACATATAGGTCTACTGTCTTGCATGTGTAAGGGTCACACCTGATTTTAATTATAAATTGTATGATTTTTAGTGCTTTGCTTTTCATCATTAATATGATTACTTCTTTGAATGATTGACATGCTTACTCTCATTTTTGTAGTGCTCCTTGTATTCATAGCTTAAGTTCTGTGTGTTTATATAATTTTTTTTTTTCATTAAAATGGGTGGGAGTTCCTTAAATAATTATACTTTTTTTGGTTGTAGGTATCCAATTAATCAAATGGTAAATGACCAAGACAAGTCAATTTTGATGACGGCCTTATATTTTCATCCTCGAAGAGAAGAAAAGTTTGGAATTGGAGCTAAAGACGTACGTGCCATAAAGGTATATAAAATTTTATGAGGAAGAAAAAGGAAATAAGTTGGTTTTAAACCTTATGTTTGGATTATTAAATGCTTCTTTTGAAAGTTGGTCCTTGGATAAAAGGCATCTCCTCCTCGTATAGATAAGGGGTGGGCATGGTAGTGTGTTAATTAAGGGTGTTCGCAGTGCGGTGCGATTTTGGATCATTTTTAGCATCGTGTTTTGCGATGCGATTTAGTCAAAATCATAACTGTTAGAGTTTAGCCAAAACCACAATCGCACTGCACCTCATTTTTATGATCACATATGCAATACGGCGTATAAGATATGGTTTGAAGTTGGTATATTTTTCAAATTTCAGGTTTTTCCTGCCTAACCCAAAACTAATTTTTCCCTTTGTTTTGGGCCAAGTTTTAAACTATTGAACTATTTTTTCTTTATTTTGAGTTGGCTTTCCTAATCAACATTGCTAGGGTTATTATTATTATTTTTTAAATAGGGTTATTAAACTATTAATAATATATTTAATATTAAAATATATATATTAATATATAGTGAGGGTGCGGTGTGCTTTGTGTGGTTTTCTTATTATAAAACCGCAAACTATATTGCACCATGTGGTACGGTGCGATGCACTATTACATGTGGTGCGGTGCGGTTAAGCCATTTTGCAGGTAATTTTGGTGTGGTTTTTGTGGTTCGGTGAACACTACTGTTAATTGTATTTATCTATAAGAAGAATAAGGAAAAAAAATGTTTGTTTATATGTCAGTAAGAAAAATTATTACAGGTAAATATTAAATATTTTTCAATAGTGTTGGGTGTTCAAGTTATACAATAAACATTATTGCATGATAATTGATTGTGTTGTGTAAAAAAATTAAAGGCAATACTCTGCTAGGAACTTGTGCTTAGCTATATGAAGAGTACACTTATTTTGCTTTTCAACTTATTTTCATTGTGAATAGATATAAAAGTATGGAATCAGTACTTGTAACTGAGATGATCTAAGAATTATGAGTTACAAGGTTTTTTTTATAAGGGTTTCTTATTATGGAAAAATTGTAATATGCTAGTCAAAATTTTCTAAACACACACACACACATATATATATATATATGCCTACTTATATTTTATTATTCATATTCCATAAATAATTTCAATGATGACTTGCCTTAGTTTACATGTACAATTATTTGCTGTTTGATCAATTGTAAAGGGACCATTTTCATGGAAAATAATACTCAGAAAGTTTTTTTTTTTTTTTTCATTATTATACATGGCAGTGGCTTGTTAGTAAGATCCTCTTTCATATCCATCCGCACTCCCCACCCAAAAAAAAAAAATATATGGAAAACCCAAGAAATTTCAATTTTTCCATGTTAGCAAAGTTCATTGCTATCATAATGACAATGCTTCTTTCATATGTTTGAACAGAATTACAGAACCGAAAGTAGTGTTTTCTACAATTTATTAGTTAAAAAAGGATAAATAGAAAGCCTGAACCATTTGAATTGTATGTGAAAAAAAAACCTTTAATTTCCTGCCAAACTGTAATTTTGTATAGAAATGAACACAGCTCAGTTGCATATCATTTAAGATTGAAAATATGGTTTATTTGTGCCTAAACAACTTGCTAATCAAAGGGTCACTATTAATATCAATAATATATGATTTGATTATGTGGGATTTTTTCCTTGGACAGCTTCATAATGGTTCTTTCCCCTCCATCTTTTACAGGTTGCTTGTCACCCTAAGTATCAGAATACACGCTGCTTTGAAGTGGAACGAAATGACGGGACAACTGAAGATTTCTCGTACCACAAGTGTGTCATTGCTGCTTTAGAGATCATTGATCCTAAAAGGGCAGAAGCCTATAAATCAAAATGGTTGCAAAACTGCAATTCCTAAGTTTTTCACATCAGAAAATTAAATGTGGTCATTCCCACTATTTTATTATCCGAGGCTGAGCTATTAAGTAGTCTTATAAATCTATAACAATGGTGGTGGATCATCGCAATGATTGTTTAGACCTTTCATACCTTTTCAGATATGTACATCTCCATTAAAGCAGTATCTTTGTGCACAAGTAGAGGGCTAGTAGAGATTTAAGAGATTTTCTTCTTGTAGTCAACAGTATATCTTTTTCTTTTTAGGTACTACTTTTACTATAACTTCTCTGCCTTGCATGACATCAAGCAAAAAGGCTCTAGTGGAACCAGCAACCAGAATCTTGTAAATGTCAATTACAAATTTCATGATGTGTCTATGATTATGTGTACAGTTGAAACATTCATTTTAACAGCTTTTCTAATAAAATTGTCTTGGCATTTCAGCCAATTTGTTGATCTGGTTTGTTTGCTACATAGCATTTTCAATGCAAATGATGTATTGGAAGTTATGGCTTTTGATTTATCTAAGACATTGGGGAATTCATATAAACGAACACAAATATTGTGGAATGAGTACTCAAAAATTGTCAATGTGACACTTTGAATTTTGTTTGTTTGTTTGTTTGTTAGTCATAATGTCTTTTGATTTTTTTTTTCTATAATTATTATTATCATTTTTATTATTTTAATCTCTCAGGTGTTGTTTGTTAGTGGCAACAGAACCGATGGGATCATTAATTGTTTGATTTAAAATGCTAGAAATAGGTTTGGAATCTGGATTTGCTTAAATGATATAACAAATTAAAACAAAGGGTCATTTTACGAATCGCACACAATCTAGATTGTAGTCACAACTTACACACTCACTTGTTAGCTCATAGTTGTGTGACTTTTCTCAATTTTTATTCATGTTGCATATAATTGGTAACGCACACACTTTTTTAGGTATTCAAAATCAGAATGTAGATTAATCTTGTTATTGGAGAAAACTAGTAAGTTGTCCGTGCGATGCACAGATAACATTGTAATATTTTATGTAAAATGGTTTCAGAGAATGTTGTGTATATATTATTATAACATAATTGTTATAGAGCTTTGTTAGTATAATGAGTTCATTGTAAAGAGTAACAAAAAATAAAAAATACTTGTAGGGATTTCTGCGACTTGATGGTGGTGAGAGGCTGGCATGATGATGTTGGCGGCCTCTTAGATTCCTCTATTTCTTTCTCTTACAAATGCTTTGTCAATTTCAAGTCTTTTATTTTGGTAATAATAAAACAGTGTGTTTCATTTAACGATCCACAACATTTTCATGTCTCTCTATTTCTCTTTAGGGTCTTATCTGGTTAGTCATATTACTCCTTAATTATTATTATTTTTGCTTTTGTTTTTTAATACTAAAACGGGGGGTAAGGTCACACGCTAAGGTTAGTCATGTTACTCCTTAATTATTATTATTATTTTTGCTTTTGTTTTTTAATACTAAAACGGTGGGTAAGGTTTTTTGCTTTTGTTTTTTAATACTAAAACGGTGGGTAAGGTCACACACTAACATGTGCACGTATTGCTAAGTAGCAAAATAGGGAGTGGACCCATCTGATTTGATCCAAGGAGTGTGTGTGCACGTATTGCTAAGTACCAAAATAGGGAGTGGACCCATCTGATTTGATCAAAGAGTGAGGGTACACGTATTGCCAAGTGCCAAAATACTACTATAAGGGGCTCTATTTTAATCAAGTGAAAGTCATTTATTATTTACTCCCTTCGTCCCACTTTGTTTGTCCTGTTTGAAAAGTCAAACTTTTTAAGAGAACATCATTTATTGTCTTGTCTATCTTTTAAAAATGTATAAGTTTTCAAAACTATCCTTAAATAAATTTCTTGTTGATTTTCTTTTCAAATAGTTTTGAAAATAAAATAGGGGTATAATAGGAATATTAGTAAATTAATGACTTTTATTTTTAGAAACAGAATAATATTTTGGGACATCCCAAAATAAAATAGAGGACAAACAAAATGGGACGGAGGGAGTATTTATTTTTGGGTAAGGTCTCCCGAAGAGCATCAGTAGAAGATGTTCTATAAAAAATGTCATTTTGACACACCAAAAGCATACTTTATTATTTTACCACATCATTTTACAACATCTCATTTATCAAATGTTTTATCATTCAATTCTATACATTAAAATAATATTTACAACACATTAAAATAATATTTACAACTACTTCCCTATCATCATCATCATCAACAACAACGGCACAACCACCTCAGCTGCAACAATGCCGACAGCCACCACCAGCACAAACCCACATCCACTAACACCACCTTATAAATAAATAAATAAATAACCATAACTAGAAAAATTGTTGCGGCCACAACCACCAAAAAAAAAAACCGCCGCCACCCACCGACCCACCGCATCCCACACACCCACCCACTACCGCTGCCAACCCACCCACCGCCAACCCATCCTTCAGAACCCATTCACAGGCCGGTCCTCCCACCACCAATTTCGCACAACAGAACCCACCACCACCGATTCGCCCATCACTAGCCGACCCACCCACCACTGAATCTGACCATCACAACCCACCACCAGTGATTTGCCAATCACCATCTCAACCCACCCACTGCCGAACCGGGCATCAAATCACTGGCAAAAAAAAAAAAAAAAAAAACCACAGCGACAGAGATTGGAGTGAAAGAAGAAGAAAAGAGTGAGAAGAAAAAACTGAGGGTAATGTCTGAGAGGAAGAGAGAAAAACGGCGAGATTGAGAAGAAAAAAGAGTGAAAGAAGAAAAGAATGGAGAGGCTTGATGTCTGAGGAAGAATAAGAGAGAAGAGAAATGAATAAAGTGAAGAGAGAGGAGAGAGAAAAGAGAATAAAAAAAATATTAAATCGTTGTACCATTTCTGTCTGTATCGTGTCAAAATTGAAAGGGTACTGTAGCATGTTGCAAAAATTTGACACATTTAACACATCTAATAAAGCTCTATTTTTTGTGTTTGGTGTGTCAAATGCCAAATATTATAGTGTGGGGCCCGGCCCAAAAATAATGGGCTATTCCAAATTCAGGCCCATCCGAGGAGTGTCCTGTCCGAAGAAAAACCACATATGAAGCATTACTCGATCCCACTAACGCCAAGGAAACCTGTCCGAGGAGTAACTCCTCCTCGGACATCACGAAGCCCAGACAAGGAACTCTCCCCAGCCATTTCAGTTCATCCTCCCAACATATAAAATGAATAAAATCCAAAATATCTCATGGAAAGCTACCACCACATTAATTGCGTCCCAACCACCCTCTTGGCCGCATTAATGAGGAAAAGACCCCTGAACAGTACCACCTTGGCCTCTGTAACTCACAAAGGGACTGATGAGGGTGTCTGATGGGACAGGTGCTCAAGTAGATGCTTAGATGATCAACAGGTGTAAGGTTGAGATGAGAGGAGGAGAACTATATAATGCAGTGGAGTCCCTCAAAGGAAGGGGAGGGAAAAACTGTATTGGGAACTGAAGAAATAGAATCATACAGGAGAGATCCATTCTTGTGTTTTTATTTTTTCTGCAAACAATACTGTCCATGTATCAAACCGAATAGGTTCACTGAGGCTAAGTTCTTTGACCCATCCTCTACAAATATTTATTGTGGGTTGCGCTTTGGGCCAAGGCCTGATCAATAGAAGTTGGGCCAGGAAAATCGTGCAACTACATATAGTATTTAGCACAAATACCACATCTGCTGTGGATGCTCCCTTAAAATAGTTTGAACTTTTTTTGAGTGTATAACTATTGGGAGAAAGTGTATTGGGGGTGATCCTAAAGAACTGGTTAGAGATTTCAAATTCTGCATCTCATGAATCTCATGAACCTTGGAAATTACTAGATTAATGTTGGAGCATTTTAATATTAATTAGTTAAAATGGATTTATATGATAATATAAATGTAAAGATGTGAGTGTTAATATGGAAAATAAGGAATTAGTGAAAATGTGTAATCTTAGGTTAAAAATGAGAAAGGCTATTTTATTTTTTTTAATTGTGGTGATTAATGTGTTGATATGTATTGAGCAACTATTGAGCTAGATACATTCAGAATATTTTCCATATCCATTGGTGAGTAAATGATCTTTTTAATATGGAAAATGAAGAGTCATTCACCCACTAAATGGATTAGTTATTGAGCCTATTTATTCCTTCAGAAACTCTTTATCTTGTCCATTACTTGTGTAACTCCAGCCCATCAAATTTATGTCTAACAATTAATCTTGTAATACCCACTACATCAGATTTATGGACCTAATTAATTAGATTAATTGGAGTAATAATTTTGTGAGGCCCATTGAGTCTATAAATAGACTCATTGATGCAGCGTAGGCATGTAGAAGCAGAATTTATTACACACAAATACTACAACTCTTCCACTATACCTAAGTTCTACAAGAACATTAGGCTAATAGGCAAAATAATAGAAAAAACCTCTCTAGCAAACTTTTATTCAAAAACACACATAACTTAAATAACCTCTCTATAAAGAGTATTTATAGGAATAGAATTTCTCCTACTCCTTTTAGGAAAAGAAATAATAAACCTACTTCTACTTGAGAAAGGAAAAACAATATAACTAGGAAAAGAAAAACAATTAAAATCCCAATTCAACTAGGAAAATGATTTTAATTCAAAGTACTAGAGTAAATAAATTCTAATTCAAATAGGAAAAGGAAAAATAATAAAAACTCTTTGTTTTTCATAATGTGATTTGCATCACTCATTCAGACCTAATCCAAGTAATTGCAATATAACAACGTTAAGACACCAAAAAATCCAACAATTGCAAGCATTCTTATAAACTAAAAAAATAGAGAGATTCTTAGCAAAGAAGGGTGTTCTTTTTGGTAGAGCTTTGGGCTTGAACGCTTTGGGCTTGAACACTTTGTGCAGAGGTTGTTCTAACTTTACGACATTTGTTGGATTGTTGTATTCTAGGGAAGACAAGTTAGAGAAGGTCTGCACCAGTTACAAAGTTTAGCCAACCAAGGACTTGAATCTCTTTGAAGATAGCAAGTGTCGCGCCTCAATCCAAATAGTGTTGTGTATTTCTTATTTTTAAATTAATAATATTCAGAATTATTATTTGATTTTTCTTTGTATTATTTCCATTATTATTATGTTTGCACCAACAATTAATCCTTTGAATATATTTGCATGTTCATCTCAAAGTAAGTCATGATCTAGAACCAAGACACTCAAATGCACTACCTCAAAATCTATATTTTTATATTATATAAAAATGGAAGTGTAGTATTTAATATTGTGATGCTCTAATTGCGGCACCTCATCCGTGACATCATCATTTTTTTTTTCTCTCATTTATTATTTGCATATTAAAAATATGAATAGATTGACTTTACCCATTCATTTTGGGTGTGATTTTAACTATACATATAACTTTTCCTTTACATACATACATATATATATATACACTTTAATTTAAATGTTTATAATTAACTACACATTGAAATCAATGAAGAATTTTTTTTTTTTTTTAATTTTTCTTTATATATTCATTTGCTTTGATTTATATTTTTATTATTGAACAATAGAATCAATGAAAATAATGTCTATAAAATGGTATTCACAAATCTTGAGTGATCTTTGATGTAGAAATACAATATTTATGTAAAAAAAAAAAAAATTCAAAAATTTTCCTCTACCTTTATTTTCCCTTTCTACTTGCACTCTAGGTCTTTTGTTTTTGTTTTTATTTAAGGGGAAAAAAAGTGACAATTATCATGTATAAGGCTATTACCAACACTTCTGCTTGGGATTAGCCATCTTGCATGGCTCAAAGTCTTATTAAAAATTTTGAATGTAATTATGCATTCTTGCAATTTTTGCACGCAACATAAATTTTATTTTCTAATTTTGTTTTATCTGTTGTTAATGGTGATATATTCTCAGTGAGAAAAATAAGAAGGATCTTGAAAAATATTAAAGTATTTCCCCCCAGTTTTTTCTTCTCATCTCTTATTCCATCTTTGGTTTTAATGTCACATAAGAGGTGTTGAAGTAAATCTTTTTGCACTTTGGTTTTAAACCGTTGCTTTGTTGAGTTTTATTAATTTTTTAAATACGTTAACAGTGTTTTGAATTGTAGAAAGAATAACAAAAGGGTTTGAGAAAGTTAGTAAAAACTAAAAGAATAATTCCAATTTCTAACATACTTTTTAATGATGCACAAAATGTTAAAAATAATTGTTATTAAAAAATACATATTTTCCCTAACTTACTTTTGCATTCTTGAGAAAGATTGTATTTTTGTTTTTAATTTTGGCACGACAAGGATTTGAATTGTTATATATATATATATATATATAAAACTTTTGTGCACTTTGTGCATGTTAGCGACTAATTATTATTAATAACAATACACATAAACATAAATAAAATAGCAATAAACATGAACATAAATATTAAAACTAATAATAATGGTAATCATGATGATGATACTTCTTGATTGTGATTTTGGTTTTCAAGCAATACCCTTAACTTTAAGCCTTCATTATTTAAATTTTTTTTTACCAATAATTATAGGTTGGCAAGAGTGCATAAGAAAATGGATAATTAATTATTTTTTCGTCATGCATTATCAACTTTAATAATTTGGGATTGAAATGGCAAATCTAACCAATGTACTTGGCAGTGACAAATTGAAAGGACAATTTGATATCAATTTTGGTTGCATTTGTATTTGAGAAATAAGAAACCATGTAAAATTTTAAAAATGAGATTTCGAAGCATTAATGTCAGAGACAATTTTTTTTTTTTTTGGCTACAAGAGAACATAATGATTTTTAAGGACTCTCTTTTGTAAATAGCGGAAATTATTTGAATTTCAAAAAGATAAAAGCAAATATTGCAATCTCAATTTTTATAACGGTGAATAAAAAAAGAACTTTTATCAATAAAATACCTTTTTATCATGGAAAAGTTAGCCTCCATGGCAAATGGCCATATTAAGACTTACCCCTACAATGGAAGCTATAAAAGTTTATTTATTAGACAAACAAAATATTAAACACCCTTGCAGAGCCCATACAGATCATGGAGGTAGCCATTGTAACCATGTTAAATTTATTGTTGTAATTTTTAATGATATAATCAAAGCAATAATTATCAAAATGAATAGGAAATGGTGAAACACCTTTGCATATGTCTACTCACCTTTTGCGGTTTCTTTGATATTAACGAGGTTGATGCATCTCCATAGATGGCCGCCCCCTCGCCATTGGCCTCAGTAGCCTATTGGCACCCAGGTACCTGTTTGACCTAATGCTCGGGGGTTCTAGCCCCCGCAATCACCTAGCAAAAAAACAAAAAAAAGATGACCGCCCCCTCATAAACACCAACCCTTGCATTTTAAAATTTTTTCTTTACCATTCTAGGAATTAAATTGAACACTTTTCTTCTACTTAATTACACACGTCTAGTCAATTGGAAAAATATTTTTTGTTAAGATGAGAATTTTCTCTTATGGTTAGGTATGTTAATTTTTTCAATGATATATATCACTAAAGAGTGCTTTTTAGGGGGCATATGCTACAAAAAAACACAGTCTATTGGCATATCAAAACTGCCGCTAAAAACTCTAAAACCACTAAAGGCACATATAGCACAATACACATAAACAAAATAAAAATTAAAATCAACATAAGTTAAAAGCTAAAGATCATCCTAAACTTCCAATTGTTGGCTGATATATCTTTGATTGTTGAATGGAAATTTTATTTTGAGTTAAAAAAAAAAGGAAAAAAAAATGATGATAATGATACTTCGTAATTGTGATTGTGTTTTTTTTAAGCAATACCCATATGCATCCATCGAAATGGTATTATAAAGGTTCAATGTGACATAAAGATATCTAGTGAAATGCATCAATAATAAAATTGTATGGACATAAAATACATGATTGTAGTTATAAGATATGTTAGAGATTTTTTCCTAATTCCATTAAAACCAAAATTGGTAATTGTTACTCATTGTGTTGTTACATATATATATATATATATATATATATATATATATATATATATATTAGAGGCCACAAGAGAATTTGATAAGAATAGACTAAATGGGAGGGGTAGCTACATATGTTTCTGATAGAGTTCTTTCGCATTGTATATCCATAACATTCAAGGTTTTATGCTTGCAATCTGGAAATTCAACAGAGTTTCAACAAAGATTTACAAGTTTTAATAAGAGGATTGGTAAATTGTAACAAAGATTTGAAACGGATTATAAATGTGCACAATCTACTTGATTTTAAAACTCTAATGCATTAGCTAGGTGAATTTATTGGATACATTGCACTAAGTACAGATTTCTCTCTATGGACAAATTTATAGGGCAAGAAAAACTTCTTTCAAGCAGAGTTTAATGTATATTAGGAAATGATAAATTTGTTTGATTGTAGCTCACATATATTGTTGTGTTACTCACCAAAAAAAAAAAAAAAATCCAAAATTATATAAGAATATGGCTTCCTTCATTTATTGTAAATTCATGGAATCTTTTTAATAGGCCAAAAATGTATTGACCCATTTGGTAAATTAATCAATTAATTATCAAAGTTAATTAATTAAGTCAATTTAACATGCACTAAGGTGGTAGCACAAACAAATCACCAAATAACTAAATGTAGTGGAAAATAAGTTTGATACAGGTGATTTGTTTACGAATGGGGAAAATCATTAAAGCAAAACCCCACCGACTGAATTTAAGGTCACCACTCCTGAGAATTCACTATTATCATTCACAAGCGGTTACAAGTAAAAGGAATCTCAGTACCCAATACCAACCTACAATTGAACCCTTACCCCAATACCTAATTGGATTTGTATTGTAGCGGCAATCTCTTCGTTCAATACATGAATCCCAGTACGTGACTAACTAATAATACACGGATCCCAATACATGACTAACACACCAACTTGAGGAAGATTGTTGGCTGCAAAGTTTTTCAGTTCATCAACAATGAAGATCAGGAAGCTCCTTGGTCACAAAACCCTTGGCGTAAAGACGCAGTAATTTCTACAGAGAATATGATGAACTAGAGCAATTTTTATCTCCGATCACAACATGTATGGATTATTCTTTTGCAACACCTTGCATTACCTTGTGACGGCTTTTAAAATAATCCTTATATATATCTAGGGTTGTGAAAAAAGAAACCCTACACAAATACTCAAGGATATGCGTGTAATTAGATCTGGAAAACTTGATTTCATAATTCTCGACAAATATAGCTTCTGTCGAGTTTCAACATTAAATCTCGATAGAAGTTTTTCTGTCGAGACTGTTGTCGAACTTTAATGAACAACACTTCCTTCACTTTTTTCTTGATTAGACTTGCATGGCTTCAATACTAAACTTGAACACTTATTTCTTGAAGTACTAAACCCATCTTAGATCTACCCAATTACAAGTAGAGTGCGTTTTGTCAAAAGATTAGTCAATTACATCAAATATGTCCCTAACACTTTTGCATAACTATAAGCTCCATTCAATCAATACCATGCATACACAAGATACACAATGATAACAATGTCAATGACAACACTCAAGCTATCACTTCTAAGCCTTAACACCACTGCCAAGGATAACAACAAATATTCAAGCTATGCTCTTCTTAGCTTCAACACCAACTACAAGGTCTTTTTCTTTTTCTTTTTTGAGAAACAAACACACACAGGGAAGAGGGAAAGGGGTTCTAATATAAAGACACACCATAGATTGAAACTACAAGGTCTGTTACTCATCATTGAAGCTTATATATTTATTATCTTATCAGGATCCATTTTGCCCTGTTTATCAGTATAAAAATTATTGTACGGTTTTATCAAGTTTGGCTTTGGATCAAATACACCTACACAAGGAGATGTCTAGAGATACTAGAATTCTAGTTATTAAAATAATTTAGCCTTTCATAAATAAATAAAAATTAGAACCAAGTTTTTTCTACTTTGAACCCCTCCCCGTGACCACCCCCCCCCCCCCCCCCAAAGTATGAGTTCTCTGAAGATAAAGTGTAAATATTTAAATTTGATGAAAACATATAATTTGCCTGATGTTGTTTCGTTGGATCATGATTTAATCTACAACTTTCAATTAATTGCTACATTTGAGTTTTGGCACCTTTTTAATAAAATAAAATGGTTAGGGTTTCATCCAAATTAATAGATTTAGCATTTAGTGGATAAGTTATTTTCTCTTGCCACAGCTTAGTTTCATGAACTTTTCAATTCCCTACTTTTTCACCTCTAAGCCTTTAAGGTTTGCACAAAAATGAATCCTAAACGTTATTTTGGACAGAATCCTAATGATTTTATTTTAGTCCAAAGATTAAAAGGTCAAATGTAACAATTGAAAATTTGTAAACTAAATTGTAATGGGTCAAACCATAAGGAGTAATTATAATTTACTGTAAATTCCAATAATCATGGGATAAAAAGTTTCATAAAAATAAAAGCTTTTTCATAAAATGAGAATAAAATACGCTAGCATATCATAGAGAAAATACAAATGTTGGAGTTTAAGTGATAGTCCAATGGTAGTGGCATCCATTCTTGTATCTTATGTATGTGGTTTGAATCTCACATTAACCTTCCCAACTATCTACCAATTTTTTTTAATTAAAATAAATGTCCAATTAGCATTAATTTTTTTAAATTAAAGTTAAGAGTAAATTCCACTAACATATCCTGAGGTTTGGATTAATGCCAACTAAGTTCAAGGTTTTTCAAAACTGACTAATTTGGTCTCTAAAGCCAAATTAGTCCCTAAATACTGTTAGGCCAGTTAGTTATTTTTTTTCAATTGTTTTAGGGACTATGTTAGCTTTAGGGATCAAATTAGTTAATTTTGAAAAGTCTTGAACATGGAGTAATCTACTCTTGCCTTTTTTAAATTTTGATTTTTGATGTTTTTTTAACGGAGGGCGTGTTTGAATTTCAAGCACTTATGGTCCACAATTACATCATGATACCATAGCAGTAAGGTAGTCTTAAACTTAGGAACTATTCCTTTGGTTTTCATCTTAATTTTCTGTCATTTGTCTAATTAAATAACTAAAGAAACCGTGATAAAACACCATTCTCCATTTTTCTTTTTCTTTTTTTGCCTTCTGCCTACCAGAAAACCCATCAATTGTAGATCTCTTAAACTTTTCTCACACAATATCAGAAGATAAAATATGGCTTTAGAAGGACAGAGGAGCTGGAAATCATAGTGGAAGCCAGGAATGATCGATCTTCTCCATTAATCCCATTTTTTTCATTAGAAGATTGGTCTGTCCGTATGCTACACAAATTATTCTCTTTCTTTTCTTTTTCTTTTTCTTTTTTAAAGAGATTGTCATTGTAACGACTGCTTCGATAGATCCAATTCTCTTAAGTTCGGAACAAATAGCCATTTGAATAATAACAGTAGTTCATCATATTCATTCCCAAATATAGCGAATGCTTTAAAGGCATTGGTTTAGGATATATTTTTTTACTGTAAAAAAATAAAATGTATATTTTTAGAAACTTTTTGTGGAAAGAAAAATCAATTAATTTTTTTACGGCTTTTTATATTTTCCATAAAAAGTAATATTAAAATTTTCTTAAAATTTTTTATTATCAATTATCCTAAAGGTATTTGTTAACATGAATTTGTTAAAAAAAAAAAAAAAAAAAAAAAAAAAAAAAAAAAAAAAAAAAAAAAACCTACCTTCCCCATCAAATCCACAGCTAGCACAACCTACTGCTATAGTTCCACCCAAACCCAATCCCAATCCTCCGTGCTGCAAACCCAACCACCTCTATAATCTCCTTGGCTTCATCATTCTCTCTTGTTAGAACCAGGAGATTGTGTGTGAGAAGTCAAATCTAAAGCTGATTGGTTTTCTCACGGGCTAAAAAAAAAAAATGTCAAAATAGCATTTTGATCCCTACATTTTGGTAACAGTTAGTTTGGTTCATATTATTTTTAACTTACAACCAAATTTGGTCCATACCGTTAACTTACTAACGAAAAATACATATCTGGCAAATGTGTGCACTACTAGCACACTTAAAGCTTACGCACCTTATATAAGAATATTTCAAGCATTATATAGTAGAGTCTAAATTCCATAAGGATATTGGGTCTAAAAAAATTTAGGGTGGTTACCATTTTTTTAAGGGTGGACAAATCATAAATTTTTTAAACTTTATATATAATTTTTATTTATTTATTTTCTAGGTTAGGTTGGTCTTGTGACCATCCTGCCTTCAACATGGAGCCGCCATTGGGCCCAAACTCTTATCAATACTAAGCCCTCACTCCTGAGTCTTGGGGAGAAAATGTGAGGGGAAGAGAGTGCTTGAAGGAAAATTACTTATCCCCTCTTATTTATGTCTAACGTTGAGGGAAAAAGGAGGTTTTATCCTCCTACTTTTCTATCTCCCAACCAAACAAAAGAAAGCAACATTTGCACAAGGTTTTTTTTTTTTTTTTTTTTAGCTGCCACATAACTCATTATGCAACAATTGCTACATATTAGTATGTAGCAAAACATTTCTCTACATTAAATTATGATGATTTAACTATATATATTATTGCATAAAAGTTCAACTCACGCATGAATGAAGTAATTTTTTTTTTTTTTTTAAGAGAGTCTTAACCTATGACTCTTTAATATCAGACCAAAACATCAATCGGTTTTTGGTATAAGCAAGAATTGAACCTCAAATCTCTTATTCAATTGAACTAACTAGAATCTACAATGAAGTCAATTTAGGATGAGTAATTAATCAAAAGTCGCTACCATTTCCCAATCAAAATGTGCTTGTGAGTGACTCTTAGGCCATACCAATTAGCACAGCTTTTTTTGTCTTTGGCAATCCAATAAAGATCACTCCTATGATTGTGCTTGATTTTGTCTCTTCCTCCTCTTTATCCGCATGTTACATTTCAAACTCTTTTTTTATTTTTTAGAAAAATATTAAGTTACAACTTCTCTTAATATTTTTTTTTATTAGATATAAATTTTGATAAATCTAACCTTAGATAACATTTTCTTCTTATATTAATCACAATTGAAAATTTTATTGAATATCAAAGATCAACAACTATGTTACTAATTAAATGTTTAAATTTCAACTGATGGGATAGCAAAATAGTTACATCTCTGGTGCGTCCAAATGGGTCGTCCAGGAGCCAAGGGCCAGATATTTAAAGAGGTCGTCTATGGGCAAGAAGATCGTCCATAGGGAAAACGCCTGGACAATCTCATGACACTTGGGAAATTCCCAATAATAGATTTATTCACATGTGTTGAAGATTCAAACCACCCGGAACTTTGAAATGAGAACAAAACCCTTTTTTATCGCCATAACTTCCTCACAAATGCTTAACTTCCAGCAACAATTGTAACAGATAAGATTGGAAGTTATAACTTCCAATAGCCGTTGTGGAGGTTATGCCCGAACTTACTAATTCCCACAAATTTTGGGGAAGTTACTAAGCAAATAATCGTTCCAAAGCTCTCTATATAAGGGTTCGCCTACATCGAATCAAGGTAAATTCTTTTTCTGACATTTACTCCTCTAAAGTTGGAACTCTATTTTTCAGAGAAAAACTAATTTAGTCATCGGAGGGTACTTGGCCGGTCCACCCCTGTTACCTTTTGATCATGTTCTTCCTTTCAGGTCTTCCAAGTGAATCATTGTTTCATTGAAGCCCGGAACATTCAGTCTACTGATTCTGTACAGCATCATCAAGTTTTTGTAATATAAAATTATTACAAAAATAAATTTATGGATCAAATAGTAAAATAACATCTAATTGAAGATGAGATTTGACATGTTTGTTAAAAATATAAAGAATACGCAATTTAATCATTAGATTTTAAAAATATGTAATCATGTTAATATTTTGAGTGTGACTTGTAGCTACACTACAACCAAGTTTGTAATCAAATTTTGTCTTTTTCATTTTTATTTTAAATTATGAGTGACCAATTGTATAGCCACCAAGACCAAAACCCCCAACACTAGTCAGTTTCAATTAGTTCAACTAATAGAAAAATTTCTTGTCGCAGAAGAAAAAAAAAAAAAAAAAAAAAAAAAGGTCTCCACCCTTTCACCACGTTATCGCATGTGCCATGTCGGTTACAAGGACAATTTTATCTCCTCATCATGACTTATGAATCATGACAAGTCACAAGTAGCCGTTATCACCTATAAATACCAAATTACCAACCACCAATCAAACAATTCTCTCCAACTTCCTCTGATTTAAGTTTTTAACTATCTGTAACTTACAATGGAGCCCCAAAAGAAGCGTTGCTTTTACTTTCTTCTTACACTTACGATCCTTCCAATTTATGCATCGACAGCCCTGGGAGGCAAACGTGGTGGTGGTGTTCTTGTGGGTGGGTGGCAGCCGATAAAGAACATAACAGAGCCGCACGTGAAGGAGATCGGAGAGTACGCGGTGGAGGAGTACAACAAGGAGTCTAAGTCTCAGTTGAAATTCGTGAGCGTCGTGAAGGGCGAGACCCAGGTGGTGGCCGGAACTAATTACCGCCTTATCTTGGCCACTAAGGACGGTGCCCTAGCCAAAAACTACCAAGCTGTTGTGTGGGAAAAGGTTTGGGAACATTTTAGGAACCTTACCTCGTTTACTCGGGTTAAGGCTTAAATTATTCTTAAGGAGTTTTGTAACGTAAGTGAGTTGATGTACCAAACTTCTTCGGTTGGATTTAGAGAATAAATTTATGAAAGCCGGAGGTATCTTTATAAGTTGTCATTTCCTTCCTTTACATATTTGTTTGCTTATTTCATTTTTATTTTTGTTTTATTATAAACTATTTTATGTGTGTTTTTCTAATATATATATTTTTTTGAGAGAAATATATTTGTGTATGCCTGTGTGTTTGTGTGGAGGATTAAATTCTACATTTACTAGGGGATGAGAAAAGATGAAAAAAGACATGAATTTAATTAGTTCGAATAAAATTTGAGACTTCATGGAAAAATTGATATTTGATTGGTAAGGTATCAATAAGCCTATCTATTAAGAGATCTCATCCATCATCATGATGTTTTTTCATAAGAAATTTTATGTTATATCATCAAGTAGCAGTTCATTGCACACAATCAATTCTAATTGATAGCTTCAACAATGGAATGTAAATCAATAAATCAGATTCAGACAACAATGATAAATACATACAAACTAGTATTTATAATCAAGCCAACAATCATTACGAAAAGTTACAAACAAAATAAACAATAGTACACCCAAAAGAAATTGACAAAATCATTCAAATAGCAAAAGAAGTCACATCTGAATGAGAGGTAACAAGTAAAATTATTGAGGACAAGTAGTTGATATGATATAAAACACAACCACCCATAACCAGATAAATCAAAATATTGGATGAAGAAATTTGATGATGCCATAAATATCACCAGTGAGCTATGATGCCTACAAAGAAAAGAGAGAAGACCTAACAGAGAGCACCAGTGTGATGCCGGCCAAACACTCTCTGAAGGTCAAATTAGAACTATTCTCACAACTCTGGAGTGTTAAAAGAAAGGTAAATTATGTGTACCTTGATTTGTGAGGGTATTGGGGCTTTTATAGTAGTAAAAGGTTGGCCTATCTTCCTTGGTATAGAAGTCTTTTTCTTATAAGAATCCCAAATGTGATGGACAAGACTTTTCCTTGTAGAGAAGATCTCTATTAACATGCGTATCTTCCGAAATTCTCTTTGTGCTAGAATTCCTATTTTCTTTGGGATTTTATGATGATTCAGGCGTGTGTAGCAAGTATTTCCAGTCTAGGGGGCTTACCCACTATCGGCCCATGGGCTAGGATCTATCAGGCCCAATTTAACGAAGGTCCGTCATGAAATTTTTTACCCCTTCAAAATTAAATTAGATTCATGAATACTACTCAAACGACCTGTTAGTGAAAAAAGATGGAGTTTTAACTATTCCTAATGGAATTGACAATGCAATATGACAATATATATATTTTATATTAACATTATGTTTGATGTTGCATTGAAGGAAGAGATTACTTTTTTTTGGTTAAAATGAAAATGAGTAACGAAAGGAGAGGAATGTAAAAGGATTTTGTGAGTCCACCATTTTTTCAATTATAAAATTACTTTAATACCCATTAAAAGTTTTGTTTTTTTTGTAAAGTTACTTTTATAACCCTATTATTTTATAATTTAAGAAGATAAAAGTGTAAAATACATTTTTCACTTTCCCTTCTCTTCTCCTTCACATCTTAACACATATTTTCTTTCTTTTCCCATATATTTTCCTCTTTCTTTTTCCTTCCTTTCCCATAATTTCCAGTCAACCGTGAAAGAAGAGAAGCAAAATAAAAAAATTTACTTAAAATGTTGGACATTAACTAAAAGTCCAAAACACAATGCACTAGTCAAAGACATTGTTGTACTACTTCTCAAAAAAATGTTGCCCATGAACTGAAAACTCCATGTACTATTCAAAGACATGTTGTACAACTTCTCAATCCTAACCTTAGAACTTGTTCAGAAAACAAGGAATGCTTGGTGCACCATGTTTCATGACCCAAGGTTGGTTTAGGGCCAAATTAGATGTTAAATTGACTTGAGAAATGTTAAAATGAAAAATATAACTTTTAATGAGTAAATAAATCTATTTTTGGAAAAGTAAAGCCAATTAAGCCCTCGGCTTGTGCCTGCAGGAATCATCTTGCACGCAAAGCCATGATGCATGTGCACGTAAGCTCGAGCCTAAGCGCACACGTAGGGTTCTAGAAACTATAAAAGGCGAGTTTTTTGCATTAAAGACTAAAATTTGGAACGAAATAAGATTCACTAGAAATAGTGAATCCAAGAGGGAGTTTTTCACAAAACATCATTTAGTCAATTTTCTTTTGATTGGGGTCTTTTCTGGCCTTGATCTTTAAGTTTAAGATTACTAATTACTTTTTTATTGATTGTGAATAGATTTGAATGAGGAGAACGGTCAAAAATCAAGCTTGAAGAGCTTTTGTTTTGAGGTATTGAGTTCTAAATTTTTTTTCTCTCTTTTTATTTAATCTTGTTGTTAATCTTGTTTCTTTTCTTGTTTCTATATGTTTTAAATGTTTGTATAGCTTAGTTTTAGGTAGCCTTTGTATTTCCAAGCGTGTTAGGAATGTTAGATTTATTGTTTTAAGTATTTCTCTATATTTTATGCTTGCTACACAAGGCTAGGGTTCTTAAGCAAGCCTGCACACGCATGCATCCTGCATGCGCACACAGGTCAAAGTATGTGCACGCATGTAGCTAGCTTGCACACGTTGGCCTTTGCATACACGTGCATACCATTGCCCAAAAACCCTATTGTAGATCTTTGCTTTTTTTCTTTTTTTTTTTTTTGCTTTTTCGGATGTTATACCTCTGTCTTGATTCCTTTATATATATATATATATATATATATATATATAGATATAAGTCTCTGCTCGATGTTTGTTGTTTGTTTGTCTTTCATATGTTTAAATTAAGGTTTATCTTTTGTTTCTTTTTTTTTGATGCCATGAACACGTATTCACATGTTCATGCATTAATACCATTGGTGCTGAAATGCAATGAGATAAGTCATGCATTCACATGAACACGCACGATGTATGTTTAATAATATAGATGAACATGTTTGTTTGGATGAGTTTTTCTTAAGCTATAGATGCAATCATATGTTTACTTATGCTTGTGTTCTTGCCTTGATTAAATGTTTACATGCTTCTGCCTTGGATATGATATGATAAGATGCCATGATACATGTATGTTAGGCTTAGGTTGTGCTATGCCATGATAGATGAATGATCAGATTTTTGGGATGATTGATGCCATGTTATATGCTAGTGTGTGTATGATTATAAATATAATATTGAATATGTATTTAATAGGATTAAGACATAAGACACAATGAGAGGAAGTCAACCTTAGGGCTGAGTGGTTTTGGGTGCCTAACATCTTCTCAAAACCGTACCTAAATTTCGAACCCATATCTCAGGTAGTAAGATAAAAAAGTTCCTTCCTCGAAAGGACGCTATATATATGATTCCTAGGCCATTACAAAAACTAGTGGCGACTCCCCGTTGTGTTCACAGAGCCATGGAGAGGTTTTTTGCTGAGTACTTCGGTTTACTCTTCGATAACACATCTCGGTGTTATCTTGTGTTTGCATCTCTCTTCCCTT
This sequence comes from Quercus robur, assembly GCF_932294415.1. NCBI lineage: Eukaryota > Viridiplantae > Streptophyta > Magnoliopsida > Fagales > Fagaceae > Quercus > Quercus robur. The sequence goes on along the minus strand of NC_065538.1, from coordinate 71,268,988 downwards.
ACTCTTTAAAGCTTTATATTTATTGTTGTTTGCTTGTGGTTATGACTTAAAGAGTTGTTTCGGTTATCACGTATCATTTACTCTTATTTCGCACCTAGATAAGTTAGAGTAAAAGCAATTAAGCCTTGTTTTTTAAATTAGAGTTCTAAACAAGCTATAGTGTTTTACACTATCTGAGTTTTTAGTTAGAAAAAAATATATTATACTTTTTTACATTTGATGAATAATGAGGTTGTATATACACAACCTCACTATTCAAAGATGTTAAGATCTTTTCCATTCTCATATCGGGTTGGAGCATGTTTTTATGTGTTTGGTGGCTAAAATAACAACTGTGGGGGGTTTTTACACCCCCCCCCCCTCCCCCCCTCCCAATGCTAGTGCTCTAAGGGGGTCTATCCTCTATTACAGTCACGCGAAAGTCATTTATTATTTATTTATTTCTGGGTAAGGTCTCCCTAACCCCTTAAAACAGTTTGAACCTTTTTTTGAGTGTATTACTATTGGGAGAAATTGTATTGGGGGTTATCATAAAGAACTAGTTAGAGATTTCGAATTCTACATCTCATGAATCTCATGAACCTTAGAAACTACTAGATTAATGTTGGAGCATTTTAATATTAATTAATTAAAATGGATTTATATGACAATAGAAATGTAAAGATGTGGGAGTTAATATGGAAGATAAAGAGTTAGTGAAAACGTGTAATTCCACATTGAAAATGAGAGAAACTATTTTATTCTTTTTAATTGTGGTGATTAATTGGCTGATATGTATTGAGCAAATATTGAACTAGATACATTTAGAATATTTTTCATGTTCATTGGTGAGTAAATGACCTTTTTAATATGGAAAATGAAAAGTCATTCACACACTTAATAGATCATTTGTTGGACTTATTTATTCCTTCAGAAACCCCTTATCTCATCCATTTATTGTGTAACTCCAGCCCATCAGATTTATGTCTAGCAATTAATCATGTAACACTTACTACATCAGATTTATGGACCTAATTAATCAGATTAATTTGGGTAATAATTTCATGAGGCCCATTGAGCCTATAAATATACTCATTCAGATCTAATCCAAGTAACTGCAATATAACAACATTAAGACACCAAAAATCCAACAATTGCAAGCATTCTTATACACTAAAAAAATAGAGAGGTTCTTTGTAAAGAAGGGTGTTCTTTCTGGTGGAGGTTTGGGTTTGAACACTTTGTGCAAAGGCTATTTTAGTCAAACGACATTTGTTGGACTGTTGTATTTTAGAGGAGACAAGTTAGAGAAGGTCTGCACCAGTTACAAAGTTTAGCCAACCAAGGGCTTGAATCTTCTTAAAGAAAGCAAGTACCGCACCTCAATTCAAATAGTGTTGTGTATTTCTTATCTTTAAATTAGTAATATTCAGAAGTATTATTCAATTTATTTTTGTGTTGTTTCCATTATTATTGTGTTTGCACCAACAATTAATCCTTTGAATATATTTGCATGGTCATCCCAAAGTAAGTCATGATCTATAGAACCAAGACACTCAAATGCACTAACTCAAAATCTATATTTTTATACTATATAAAAATGGAAGCATAGTATTTAATATTGTAATGCTCTAATTGCGGCACCTCATTTGTTACATCATCATTTTTTTTCTCTCATTTATTCTTTATATATTAAAAATATGAATAGATTGACTTTACCCATTCATCTTGGGTACGATTTTAACTATACATATAACTTTTCCTTTACATATATATGTACTTTAATCTAAATGTTTATAATAAACTACACACTGAAACCAATGAAGAATATAAAAAAAAAAAAAAATTTAAAACTTTGTCTTTATATATTCATCTATTTTGATTTATATTTTTATTACTAAACAATGAAATCAATGAAAATAATTTCTATAAAATGTTCATAAATCTTGCATAATCTTTGATGTAGAAATACAGCATTTATGCAAATTTTTTTTTCAAAAATTTTCCTCTACCTTTTTTTTTTCCCTTTCTACTTGTACTTTAGATCTTTTGTTTTTATTTTTATTTAAAGGAAAAAAAGTGGCAATTATCATGTATAAGGCTATTACCAACACTTCTGCGTGGTATTAGCCATCTTGCATGGCACAAAGTCTTATTAAAAATTTTGAATCTAATTATGCATTCTTGCAATTTTTGCATGCAACATAAATTTTATTTTCTAATTTTGTTTTATCTGTTGTTTATAGTGATATATTCTCAATGAGAAAAATAAGAAGGATCTTGAAATATATTTAAGTATTTACCTCCAGTTCTTTCTTCTCATCTCTTATTCCATCTTTGGTCTTAATGTCACATAAGAGGTGTTGAAGTAAATCTTTTTGCACTTTGGTTTTAAGCCGTTGTTTTTGTTGAGTTTTTTTATTTTTATTTTTTATAATTTTTTAGATACATTAATGGTGTCTTAAATTGTAGAAAGAATAATAAAAGGGTTTGAGAAAGTTAGTAAAAACTAAAAGAATGATTTCCAATTTCTAACATAACTTTTAATGATGCACAAAATGTTATAAATAATTGTTATTAAGAAATACATATTTTCCCTAACTTACTTTTTGCATTCTTGAGAAAGATTGTATTTTTGTTTTTAATTTTGCTACAACAAGGATTTGATTTGTTATATATATATATATATATATATATATATAAAACTTTTGTGCACATTGCACATGTTAGTGACTAATTATTATTAATAACAATACACATAAACATAAATAAAATAGCAGTAAACATGAACATAAATATTAATACAAATAATGATGGTAATCACGATGATGATACTTCTTGATTGTGATTTTGGTTTTCAAGCAAGACCCTTAACCTTAAGCCTTCATTATTTATATTTTTTTTACAAATAATTATAGGTTGGCAAGAGTCCATCGGAAAATGGATAATTAATTATTCTTTCATCATGCATTATCGGCTTAAATAATTTGGGATTGAAATGGCAAACCTAACCAATGTGCTTGGCAATGACAAATTGAATGGACTGGTTGATATCAATTTTGGTTGCATTTGTATTTGAAAAATAAGAAACATGTAGAATTAAATAATAATAAATAAATAAAAAGAGATTTCAAAGCAGTGATGTCTAAGACAAATTTCTGAATTTGATGGCTATTGGAGAACATAATGATTTTTAAGGAAATGGTGAAACACCTTTGCATATGTTTGCTCACCTTTTGCGGCTTCTTTGATATAAATGAGGCCGATGCATCTCCATAGATGGCCACCCTCTCATAAACACCAACCCTTGCATTTTTAAATTTTTTCTTTACCATTCTAGGAATTAAATTGAACACTTTTCTTCTACTTACACATGTCTAGTCAACTAGAAAAATATTTTTTGTTAAGATGAGAATTTTTGCTTATGGTTAGGTATGTTTTTTTAATGATATATATCACTAATTAATAAGTGCTTTTTAGGGAGCATAAACTACAAAAAAATACAGTCTATTGCAGCGCATCAAAATTGCCACTAAAAACTCTAAAACCACCACTGAAGGCACATATAGCACAAGACACATAAACATAAACAAAACAAAAATAAAAACCAACATAAGTTAAAAACTAAAGATCACCCTAAACTTCCCGTTGTTGGATAATATATCTTTGATTGTTCAATAGAAATGTTATTTTGAGTTTAAAAAAGAAGAAGAAGATAGAATAAAACTAATGATGATAATGATACTTCATGGTTGTGATCCTTTTTTTTTTAACCAATACCCATATGCCTCAATCGAAATGGTATTATGAAGATTCAATGTGACACAAACATATCTAGCAAAATGCATCAATAATGAAATTGGATGGAAATAAAATACATGATTGTAGTTATAAGATATGTTAGAGATTTTTTTCCCTAATTCCATTAAAACCAAAATTGGTAATTGTTACTCATTGTGTTGTTACATGTATATAAATATTAGAGGCCACAAGAGAATTTGATAAGAATAGACTAAATGGGAGGGGTAGCTACATATGTTTCTGATAGAGTTCTTTCATATTGTATATCCATAACATTCAAGGTTTTATGCTTGCAATCTGGATATTCAACAGAGTCTGAACAAAGATTTACAAGTTTTAATAAGAGGATTGGTAAATTGTAACAAGAATTTGAAACAGATTATAAAGGTGCACAATCTACTTGATTTTAAAACTCTAATGCATTATGTTAGGTGAATTTATTGGATACATTGGACTAAGTACAAGTTTCTCCCTATGGACAAATTTAATGGTGCCATAAAAACTTCTTTCAAACAGAGTTTAGTATATATTAGGAAATGGTAACTCTTTTTTTTGAGTAAATAGTAATACTTATTAGAACCCACACAAAAATAATAATATTAATATTTTAAACTGAGTTTATAATACATTATATAACCAGAGTACAACTACAAAAGGGTCTAACCTTTGTAGTTGTAAACTGGAGTTATAAACAGAAAATACTAAACATACACAACTAATGTGGGATAAACATTCCCTTTTTTTTTTTGGAGTAAACAGTAATACTTATTAGAACACACACGAAAATAGTAATATTAATGTTTTAAATCAGGTTTATAATACATTATATAATCAGAGTACAACTACAAAAGGACATAATCTTTGTAGTTTTGTTTGATTGTAGCTCACATATATTGTTGTGTTACTCAAAAAAAAAAAAATTCCAAAATTATATAAGAATATGGCTTCCATTTATTGTAAATTCATGAAATCTTTTGCATAACTATAAGCTCCATTCAGTCAATGCCATGCATACACAAGATACCCAATGATAACAATGTCAATGACAACACTCAAGCAATCACTTCTAACCCTTAACACCACTGCCAAGGATAACAACAATACTCAAGCTATGCTCTTCTTAGCTTCAACACCAACTACAAGGTCTGTTACTAATCATTGCAGCTTATATATTTATTATCAGGATCCATTTTGCCCTGTTTGTCAGTATAAAAATTTATGTACAGTTTTATCAAGTTTGGCTTTGGATCAAATACATCTACACAAGGAGATGTCTAGAGATACTGGAATTCTAGTTATTAAAAAATTTTAGGCTTTCATAAATAAATAAAAATTAGAACCAAGTTTTTTCTACTTTGAACCCCTCCCCCCCCCCCCCCCCCCCAGGGGCGGGGGCCCCCCAAAAAAAAAAAGTATGAGTTCCCTGAAGATAAAGTGTAAATATTTAAATTTGATGAAAACATATAATTTTCCTGATGTTGTTTGGTTGGATCATGATTTAATGTACAACTTTCAATTAATTGCTACATTTGAGTTTTGGCTCCTTTTTAATAAAATAAAATGGTTAGGGTTTCATCCAAATTAATAGATTTAGCATTTAGTGGATAAGCTATTTTCTCTTGTCACAGCTTAGTTTCATGAACTTTTCAATTCCCTACTTTTTCACCTCTAAGCCTCTAAGGTTTGCACAAAAATGAATCCTAAATGTTATTTTGGATAGAATCCTAATGATTTTATTTTAGTCCAAAGATTAAAAGGTCAAATGTAACAATTGAAAATTTGTAAACAAAATTGTAATGGGTCAAACCATAAGCGGTAATTATAATTTATTGTAAATTCCAATAATCATGGGGTTTTTTTTTTCTTTTTAATTGAAATGGCAGAAGTATATTAAACAAAAGAAAAAATAATCATTGGGTTAAAAGTTTCATAAAAATAAAAGCTTTTTCATAAAATGAGAATAAAATATGCAAGTATATCATAGAGAAAATACAAATGTTGGGGTTTAAGTGATAATCCAATGGTAATGGCATCCTTTATTGTATCTTATGTCTGTGGTTTGAATTTCACATTAACCTTCCCAACTATCTACCAATCTTTTTTTAATTAAAAATAGATGTCCAATTAGCATTAATTTTTTAAAATTAAAGTTAAGTGTAAATTCCACTAACATACCTTGAGGTTTGGGCTAATGCCAACTAGGTTCAAAGCTTTTCAAAATTGACCAATTTGGTCTCTAAAACCAAATTAGTCCCTAAATACTGTTAGGTCAATTAGTTATTTTTTTCAACTGTTTTAGGGACTATGTTGGCTTTAGGGATTAAATTGGTTAATTTTGAAAAGTTTTGGACCTGGAGTAATCTACTCTTGCCTTTTTTTGAATTTTTTTAATGGAGGGCGTGTTTGAATTTCAAGCACTTATAGTCCACAATTACATCATGATACCATGGCAGTAAGGTAGTAACAAATCTAATACTCTTAAACTTATGGACTTTTCATTTGGTTCTCCTCTTAATTTTCTATCATTTGTCTAATTAAATAACTAAACAAACCGCAATAAAACACTATTCTCCCTTTTTTTTCTTTTTCCTTTTTTGCTTTCTGCATACCAGAAAACCCATCAATTGTAGATCTCTTAAACTTCTCTCACACAATATCAGAAGATAAAACATGGCTTTAGAAGGACAGAGGAGCTGGAAATCATAGTGAAAGCCAGGAATGATCTTCTCGATTAATCCCATTTTTTTCATTAGAACATTGGTCTGTCCATATGCTACACAAATTTTTCTTTTTCTTTTTCTTTTTTAAAGAGATTGTCATTGTAACGACTGCTTCGACAAATTCAATTCTCTTAAGTTTGGAACAAATAGCCATTTGAATAATAACAGCAGTTCATCATATTCATTCCCAAATAACACAAATTACCAAAAAAAAAAAATGGAAATATCAGTGAATGCTTTAAAGGTATTGGTTTATAATATATTTTTTACTATAAAAAAAATGATTTATTTTTAGAAATTTTTTATGGGAAAAGAAAAAACAATTAATTTTTTTTACATCTTTTTATAATTTTCACAAAAAGTAATGTCAAAATTTTTCTAAAATTTTTTATTATCAATTCCCTAAAGGTATTTGTTAACATGACCTTAAAAAAAAAAAAAAAAAAAAAAAAAAAAAAAAAAAAAAAAAAAAAAAGAGGGGGAAAAAACTACCTTCCCCATCAAATCACCATTAGCACAACCTACTGCTATAGCTCTACCCAAACCCAATCCCAATCCTCCGTGCTGCAAAACCAACCACCTCTATAATCTCCTTGGCTTCATTATCATTCTCTCTTGTTAGAACCAGGAGAATGTGCGTGAAAAGTTAAATCTAAAGCGGATTGGTTTTCTCACGGGCTTAGAAAAAGAAAATGCCAAAATACCATTTTAATTCCTACATTTTGGATTTTATATTTTGGTAGTAGTCAGTTTGGTTTATGTTATTTTTAATTTATGATCAAATTTGGTTCATGTCATTAACTCACTAACAAAAAATGCCTACGTGGCAAACATGTGCACTACTAGCACACTTGAAGCTTGCGTGCTTTATATAATAATATTTCAAGTATTATATAATAGAGTTTAAATTCCATAAAGATGTTGGGCCTAAAATAGTTTAGGGTAGTCACCATTTTTTTAAGGGTAGACAAATCATAAAATTTTTAAACTTTATATATAATTTTTATTTATTTATTTATTTTCTAAGTTAGGGTGGTCTTGTGACCACCCTGCCTTCAACGTGGAGCTGCCAATGGGCCCAAACTCTTATCAATACTAAGCCCTTAGTCCTAAGTCTTGGGGAGAAAATGTGAGGGGAAGAGGGTGCTTGATGGAAAATTACTTATCTCCTCTTATTAAAGTCTAATGTTGAGGGGAAAATGAGGTTTTATCCTCCTAATTTTCCATCTTCCAATCAAACAAAAGAAAGCAACATATGCACAAGAATCCACCTGACCCTTGAACATATGTTTTCTTCTTTTTGCTATCACATAACTCATTATGCAGCCATTGTTGCATATTAGTATGCAGTAAAACATTTCATTACATTAAATTATGATGATTTAACTATATATATATATATATATTATTCCATAGATTATATGAAATGCATAAAAGTTTGACAGTTAGACACATGCATGAATGAAGTCAATTTAGGATGAGTAATTAATCAAAAGTCGCTACCATTTCCCAATCAAAATGTGCTTGAGTAACTCTTGGGCCGTACCAATTAGCACCGCCTTTTTTGCCTTTGGCAATCCAATAAAGGCCAAGGACTCTATGATTGTGCTTGATTGTGTCTCTTCCTCATCTTTATCCGCATATTACATTTCAAACTCTTTTTTTATTTTTTAAGAAAATGTTGAGTTACATGCAATTTCACCCAATATTTTTTTTTGTTGGATATAAATTTTGATAAATCCAACATTAGATAACATTTTCTTCTTGTATTAATCATCATTAAAAAAATTTAAAGATCAAAAATCAATAGTTATATTACTAATAAAATATTTAAATTTTAAGTTTTTGTAATATAAAATTATTACAAAAATAAATTTAAAGATCAAATGGTAAAATAACATCTAATTGAGATGAGATTTGACATATTTGTTAAAAATATAAAGAACATGCAATCTCATCATTAGATTTTTAAAATATGTAACCATGTTAATATTTTGAGCGTGAGTTGTAATCACGCTACAACCAAGTTTGTAATAAAAATTTTTCTTTTTTTATTTTTATTTTAAATTATGAGTGACCAATTGTATAACCACCAAGATCAGAACCCCCAACACTAGTTAGTTCCAATTAATTCAAGTAATAGAAAAATTTCTTGTCGGCCAAAAAAAAAAATCTCCACCCTTTTTTCACGTAACTCATGTGCCATGTCGATGTCGGGTACAAGGACAATTTTATCTCCTCATCATGACTTATGAATCATGACAAAAGTCACAAGTAGCCGTTGTCCCCTATAATTATAAATACCAAATTACCAACCACCAATCAAGCCATTCTCTCCCATTTCCTCTGGTAATAAGTTTTTAACTATCTGTAACTTTACAATGGAGCCACAAAAGAAGCACTGCTTTTACTTTCTTCTTACACTTACGATCCTTCCAATTTACGCATCGACAGCCCTGGGAGGCAAACGCGGTGGTGGTGGTGTTCTTGTGGGTGGGTGGCAGCCGATAAAGAACATAACAGAGCCGCACGTGAAGGAGATCGGAGAGTACGCGGTGGAAGAGCACAACAAGGAGTCTAAGTCTCAGTTGAAATTCGTGAGCGTCGTGAAGGGCGAGACCCAGGTGGTGGCCGGAACTAATTACCGCCTTATCTTGGCCACTAAGAACGGGGCCCTAGCCAAAAACTACCAAGCTGTTGTGTGGGAAAAGGTTTGGGAACATTTTAGGAACCTGACCTCGTTTACTCCGGTTAAGGCTTAAAATTATTCTTAAGTGGTTTTTTTTTGTAATGTAAGTGAATTGATGTACCAAATTTCTTCGGTTGGTTTAGAGAATAAATTTAATAAAGCCGGAGGTATCTTTATAAGTTTTAATTTCCTACCTTTTCATATTTGTTTGCTAATTTCATTTCTCAATAAACAAAAAATTTGTGTTATATATATATATATATATATATATATATTTGTCTGTGTTTGTCAGTGTGTTTGTGTGGAGGATTAAATTCTTACATTTGCTTGGGGAATGATGAGAAAAGATGAAAAAAGACATGAATTTTAAATCGAATAAAATTTGAGGCTTCATGGAAAAATTGATATTTAATTGAATTTTTGTTCTGATGGTAGATGTCTAATAGAATTATAGAAAAGTGGTAAGGTATCAATCAGCCTATCTATTAAGAGATTTCATCCATTATTATGCTGTTTTTTCATAAGAAATTTTATGTTATATGATTATATCATCAAATAACAGTTCATTGCACGAAATCAATTCTAATTGATAGCTTCAACAATGGGATGTAAATCAGTAAATCAGATTCATGCGACAATGATAAATACATACAGATTAGTATTTATAATCAAGCCGTCAATCATCACAAAAAAAATTAAACAAACAAAATAAACAATAGAACACCCAAAAGACATTGACAAAATCATTCGAATGGGGAAAGAAGTCACATCCAAATGAGAGTGGTAACAAGTCAAATTATTAAGGACAAGTAGTTGATATGATATAAAACACAACCACCCATAACCAGATAAATCAAAATATTGGATGAAGAAATTAAATTAGATTCATGAATACTACTTAAGTATGGAGTTCTAAGTTTTAACCATTCCTAATGGAATTGATAATGCAATATGTCAAAATTTTGAAACAGAGCACTAACCCATGAAAAAACAGGGCTTTTTGTTTACTACATACATAGTTCTGGTAAATAAGCCAAGTAGCCCACAAGCTCATATGAGGAGACTTCTAGGCCCAGCTGAAATGAATACGAATATTGTCCGTTTGGGAACATCTTAATTATCTGAAACTGAAAATTTTTTACAAAAAGTATTGTAGATAAAACTTAAAACTAGTTGAAATAATATCGTAGGACTCATGAATAATACCAAAAAGTGCAATGAAACACATAAATAGTAGAAAAAATAAACTAAATAGTAAAAACAACTAGCTTTTTTAGCCTATGCCAAACGCAACCTATGTACTTCAAGAAATAATAATTATGGAGATAATGTGAAGATTAGTAGTGGGGATTACGAGAATGGAAATGCCGGTAGAATTACATAGTGACATGTTCTCCCATAGAATTTCAACTTGATATTTGATTACTTAAAAATCCCAAGTTCAAAATTTCATTGAATTCTTGAATAAAAAAAAAGGCATATCAACATTAAATAAAGTCTCAAATTACATCTTTAATCGAATTCTCACTCAAAATCCTTCATCCAAAAAAAGAGAAAGAATAAAGAAAAAATGTCAAAACCAAACTTGCTAATGCCCTTTGCCATCTATTTGGTAGGAAATATTTCTAAGGTAGATGGAGAAGGAAGGGAAGTAAAGTTTTGTCTTGTAATATAAGAAAACAAAGGGAGGAAGGAAATAGGGGTTCTTTTGTGGACATATATTTCATTGGTCCCTAAATGGATGGAAAATGAGAAGGAAAATGGAACTTGTATAAGTGGATCTTTACATCTAAAAATTTACCCTTTTCCCTCATTCTCCCATATATTTTGCATGTTTTTTTTTTCTTAAATAAAGATTGATCTTAATAAAATTGTACAAAATATATCTTTTTTCTTCCACTATTCCATTCCTCCTATCAACAGGTATGGCTGAAAATAAATGTCTTCTCGTTTTCAATAATCCAACACACTCAAACCTCTATATATATATATATATATATCACTTTGATCAACTCCTCACATAGGAGTACTATGTGTGAGGATGTCTCATGTTAGTTGGTGGGGTTTAGTTTGGTTTACCAAACATATCCGTAAGCATGCCTTAATGTGTTTTTTGGCAATTGAAAATAAGGTTATCACAAGGGATAGATTGGCTGGTTTGGTTTTCCAAACATATCCCTAAGTATGCCTTTGTTGGTTAGCAATTCAAAATAAACTCATTATAAGGAATAGACATAGATTGGCTAGTTGGGGGAGAATAGGGATAGGGGTGACCTGCTTTCTACTTTCTGTAGAAGTAGAATTGAACCAAGAGATTCACCTCTTTAATGAATTTTCTTTCTCAAAAAGAGTAAAATTGCATTCTTAAGAGGTGTATGGTTAGAAGGAAAATAGGGACTGAATATGAAGTTTGATTAGCCTATAAAGAAATTGAAAGGAGAAAAATTTTCAGCATCTTATTTGCAGATTTGGCCCGGGCTACTATAATACATCTGGATTGATAGAGATGCCCATGATTATAATGGTAAAATCAGGTCTGAATTTGATTTATTTAGTCTAAATTTGATCTGGTTAGGGCTGTTGTTTGTAACATTTGATGCAGTGTTTTGGCTGAAAGGAGTCAAGAATTCCATGTGAACAGATACCTTTGTTGTTTGTGGAAGATTCCTAGTTCTGTGTTTGATGTGTTTGGTGTTTGTTTCATATTGTTCTTCTATTCTGTTGATGAATTTGTAGTTTGTGTCTGTTTTTTTCATTTTTTTGCTTTTGGTTGTATCTCTGATATGCTGTTTTTAGTTAGTAGGGGAGAGTCTGTGTTCTGCATTTAGGTTAGGTGTTTTGGTTTGTTGTAGTTGTCTTGTTGCTTGTTTATGTAATGCTTTGTTGATATTTAAAGCTCTCACTCTACTAAAAAGAAAAAAGAATTTTAGTTCTTTTGATAGATCAACTCATCAACCCTGATACTACGACTATTAGCCTGTTCAATCCAATTACTTTTTTCTTGTAAATCATCATTAGATAAAAATATAACAACAGATTGTGGCAATTTCTCCTTCTATAAGAAATGGAGGGAGATGAGGTATAGGTTCAAAACTCAAGTGTTAATATGGTAAATTAACACTACTGTTTGTATCACGGTTAAAATCAAGATCCTACCCGTATTGTTAAAAGCACACCTAAGCCCCAGGGTCTAAACAACTCATTTAATGAAGTATGCTTCAAGCACATATTTCTGGTACGTTGAAAAAGCACAAAGCATGGTAAAATTCTAAAAAATTGAAATAACTTATGCAAAGTTTTTTTTTTTTTTACAAACTTTGTGCAATTGCACTATCCATTTAATTTGACGAGTAAAATCTATTATTATTATTATTACTGAAGTTTATCTCTTTCTTTTTTTTATTATATGTTATAAATCTTTCTATTAGGTATTATTTAGTTCAATCAGACTCGCATAGGATCTTTGCACTTAGGTTTTAAGAGGCTTTTAGCACTTAAGTGTGCGCTTGATGCTTTTATCAACATGGGATTTTGCATAGGATCAATGGCAAGGCTTTGTGGATTGAATTATAGAATAGGATCAAGAATTGTAAGATTCTAATTTTTGTATTAAAAAAAAAAATTGAAAATCGTTGAATGTGAAATAACTATTAGAATCATATTATGGTCTGTTTGTATGGAGGTTCTTAACTAGAAGAATTTGGATTTCAAATATTTGTTTAAATGACTTTTTTTTTTTTTTTTTGAGGGAATTGTTTAAATGACTTGAATAAAATATGAAATATCATTTTTTTTTACAATTAATGAAATTTATGGAGGGATTTAAGTTTTATTAATATTTAGATTTGAAATAACTACTTGCAAAATTTTATTTTAAATCCATCCTATCGTAAGTGTTTTTGTTTGAGAAAAATCTCCATATAATTCAAATAATCATGTGTTGTTGAATTTATATTAAGCAGTTTATATTAGTATATAATTGTTTTTCAAATACCTTAAATTTCAATCCTCTGATCCAAACACAACAAAAGGAAATCAGTAAACATTATAAATGATCCAATAATTTAGGGTGAGAAAATTCAATAAATCTTTTTTGTTAAAATAAATAAAAGAAAAAATAATTTAATAAAATTGATAGTGTCGATAAGAATTAGGAAAAATATATTTATCTATAAAATTGACTCTGTATTACCATTTTTTTTTCCTTGTTACTTTATCATCTTCAACCTATTAATCCTAAAACTTTCGCATGTGTTCAGCTTTGCTTAATGGAGTGTAAGTAACTATTGATAACCAAAATGTATGGGGACATGGTTCTAAATTGTTTAAGAACTTTTTCCATTGGTTTGTTCTTTTAAATAGATAAATCAGTATTACAGGCGAAAGCCGCGGGTGGCAGCCAGTAGAGGGCATCAATGCTCCGAATGTGAAGGAGATTGGAGAGTTTGGGGTGGCTGAGCACAAGAAGGTGGCCCTTGCTGACTTGAAGTTTGAGAGGGTAGTCCGGTGTGAGCGCCAGGTTGTGGCGACTGACAGCAGGGCCATCTCCAAGAACTATGAAGCTGTTGTGTGGGAGAAGCTTTGGTTGGATTTCAGGAAACTTTTCTCATTTAAGCCTTAAGGCTTAAAAGGGAATTGGGGTCATTGGCATGTGCCTATACTAAGGAAATAGGGGAAATGTAATGTGACCAAATATATTCAAGTGCTTCCTGATATGGTAATGATAATCTTGAATAACGGGTCTCAAGACTTTGGTTCGAACCTCAACAAATAACTATGCATTGGTGCTTCTTATATTCCATCTTTATTCCAAATGGTTCAAACAATAATAAGTGAGTTTCTCACAAACCAGGAATATGAAGTCTTGTTCGGAAGCGGATAGGGTGCTACTATAGTCACGCTCAAGTAGAAAAGTTACGTTAGTCACCCCCCTTCTACCTTTTTTTTTCTATCCAAAAAAAAAAAAAAAAAAGATAATCTTGAATGATACTAATTCAAAAGTCTGAATAGCGTCTTTTTTCGTTTTTTCAGCCAACACTTTAGAGAGGCAAGCAATAAGCCGGGCTTATAGAATGGGTCAATAGAGAGTTGTAGACACTAACCATCTCATCACATATTGTAAACAGGTAGAGAAGGATCCTCTATCCGAGTTGGTATTTTCTTCAACAAACAAGGAAAATGACAAGCGAAAGAGTTCGACTGTAGTTTCAGAAGCTAATATATTGGACGAGATGGAATGGCAATGAGAAGCTCATAAATATGTTTGATAAGATAATCTACCAGCCAAAGAAGTCAGTTTTGGTCAAAAGTTTTGGTTCTTAAGCAATTTCATGAAAAGGATTGCACAAATCTGGTGACTTCAAATCATTTGCTGCTGTTTATCCAAAAAAAAAATTGCTGCTCTTAATATAAGTTGTATATGATGCTGCTAGTTGTAAACTTAAATTTTATTTTATTGTATCCAATTGATCGATTTCTGAATTTATGAGTTTCTAAGATGGTTAAGATATAGTTAGTCTGGTCTTTGTACAAGTTCTGTGAATGGTAAATATGATCAGTAGATAGAACCTCAGAACTCCTGTTTATTATACAAGGTTCTTAAGGCTGAGCAGTAATGTGTGACATTTTAGCTGTTTCGAAGATTGAATCAGAGTTCTTGAACTTCTTAATTTCAGAAGAAGGTACTCAACCAGGTTCACTGCCATTAGTTCTTCCAATTTATAAAGTGTGTTTCTATTTTTTTTATCTACAGAACAGAAGGGGCATCTGTTCTGTGATGGAAATCTTAATTAGAATTTAAAACCAAATCACTGATCAAGCCTCTCTTTTAATTTTTGTTGTAGTTGTTTTTGTTGTGTCTTACCGATCAAAAGTAGAAGGTTGAATTTTTTTTTTATACATGGAAGAAAAATTGCACAATCCTGTAGGATGATAGGATTAAGGGCGTACATTTTATGAAAAAGTATTTTGTATCAAATAATATAACGCTATATGTATCAAAATCCAATAAATGAGAGACATGTGTGCAAAAATAACTACCCACTAACACATGTCTTTCAATTATTAGTAGGTTAGTTATTTTTTACTGACATGTCTCATATTTATTAGATTTTGATACCGCTGACATGGTATCATTTGATACCAAATACCTTCTCCCATTTTGGACTATCTATGGACTATGGGTCAATACTCAATCTCCTCAACTTAGCCGGAAAAAATAAGGATGCACAATTTTAAATATAGGATATTCTTGGTGTTCAAAAAATATAGTTGCTGGTTCTAATTAGTTTAACTGTTAATTCTGCTGTTCAAACTCTTTCCCTCTTAGACCCTCAAGCATTTTGTACAGCGGGAGATATCAAGTGCCCAAAAGCAATAATCAAGAGAAAATACCATAAATTAAAATCATCTCTCAAGAAAAAGATATGACTTAGAATACAACTTATATCAAAAAAATTAATTAATGCTCATAAATTGAAACTCTATCTAAAAAAAATGATATGGCTAAATACAAACCTATACCAAAAATTAATTAACGTCTTAAGTCTTAACTTGATGATTAGAATCAATCATTATAAAACAGACAACTATAGATTCAAATATTTGGTATCTCTAAAATAAGAAATTGTTGTGTAAGACAAAATCTTGATAGAATCCCTAAAATAAGATATTAATTAGTGTTTTCTTAATTTTGAACGTCACCAACCATCTATTTCAAACTTTATGATCATATTCTTAATAATGGTTAAAATTAGATCATTGAAAAATATGCCCAACAAGTCATAGAAGTATCATCATAAAATCATTTACAAGGGAATAATTGATCACATACATCAGAACAAGCAAAATTATTATTATTTATTATCAAGTTTCAAAAAAAAAATTTTATTATTTATTATCAAGATAGATCAAGCGTTATGCTTTAAAATGTATAAAAGACGCAGGGACCTCAACTTTTAGTTAGGCCACCACGAAGCAGGTCTAAAGCTTGTACTTATTCATTAAAAAAACAAAAGCTTGTACTTATCGTGTTTTTATTTTATTTTGTTTTTATTATTATATAGAATTTAGCTTTTTATCTCAGTGCCTGCTTAATCATCAAAAGTTTTAAAATACAGCCTAGCTACTGGGCAAAACAGACCAATAATCATTTATATGAAGCTTTTTTCTTTTTTTTGAGAGATTATATTACATGAAGCTGATTCCAATAGTAACAAAACTATGCAGACTCATATCATTTGATTCGATCGACTTGATCCCTTCTGTAAAAAAAATAATAATAAATAAATAAATAAAAGTGGCATGACATACATATAAAAAAGGGTAGCATTATGGTTTCAAAAAGAAATGATCATTAATTCAGCAAAAAAAAAAGAAGAAGAAAGAAATGATCATTATATGATAATTGATAAAAAAAAAAAATCGTTTTTTTTTTTAGGTAATAATATTTATAAATCCAAATGCTCAAATAAAATTACCAAAAAAAAAAAATTATGAAACATATATCATATCATCTATAATCTATAATTCTATATAAATTGAAGAGGTTTGAGTTTTGTTTGATCTCTTACAATTTTGTCACAAAAGTTTTTGAGAGTTTGTAATTGAGTAATGTTAGAGATATAACAAAAGTTCACAATAATTTCATGACATTTTCAAGTGTTTTTTTTTTTTTTTTTTTTTAATTTTTCATTGTGTAGGTGCCTTTTTTGTGTATTGTGCGTTGAGCTGGGCTGCCTCCTGCGGTAATGGGCCCGAATGTTTCTGAGTAAGGGAGTTGGGGCCGGTCCAATTGTAACTCAACTTGGGCCGGTTTGTGCACAAACTATGCCTTGTCTGCCAGGAGTGGGTTTACGGCAGACAGAATTGTTTCAGATGAGTTACGACAGGCAGATATAATAATAATAACTAAAACAGAGTACTCTGACTATTTAAATAAATGGCTAAGTAATCCCTACTTATAAAACACGATTACAAGCGTGATAATGTCATTCACAGAGAAAGTAAAGGAGAAATAAAACAATATGAACTAATCAAGAATGGGCATAAATCAAGTTTTAAGTTTGGTCTGCCAAAGCAAAACCAAAGAGGGGAGAACGCCTCCTCTCAATGCAAATAATCTCCCAGGAAAAGATCCTGCCGTGAGGATTAATGGCTTTGAAGGAGTCGGACCTGAATGGTTATTGCCCAAAAAGAATCCTTGTTACGTTTTGGAAGAGAGCAGGATTTGAAGGGGGAGAGAGGGAAATCAACCTACCGGCGCATGCTTATTGTACTATCTCTCTTTTTTCCTCAATTTCCTCTCTTTTCTTCTCTATTTTTCTTTTCTTTTACTCTGTTTTCTTTTTACTCCGTGAATACTCTGTTTTTCGATCCTTTTTTCAGGGCACGGCAAGGGCCCTTTTATAGTGCCTGCCATGGCCAATGTTTTACCACTTTGCCCCTTAACCGCCTTTGTCTGGTCTGGGCATACTTGTCGACCACCAAGTCTGTGTGACACTCACCCTTGCCAGACAAAGGCAGGTTTGTTTCATTCCTCAGTCCACCGTACCACTCTTACCTGCCACGGCATAAATACTTTCTCTCTCTTTCCCTCAAGGCATGCACCTAACGGTTCCCCCCTCAACCTTGCCTCTTTTGGGTGGTCTATCATCCCAGCAAGACGTACCTCCCAAAAGGGCTTGGGCAAGAGCCGCAAAATAGATCTTTTCCCCTCTCCCCACCACCAAACCATACCCCCTTTACCTCTTACCTCTGGCCCATGGCCCCACCACGTCCTATATTGGCTAGGTACAGGCTGGTGGTGCCTGGGCCTTGCGCGTGCTTTCATTTTAGATATGTCCAAGAGTCTGCCTGCTGCTCATGCATTTGCTGTGATCTAGAGACTCTCCGTATGTGTTTTTTGACCTTTTATGTGGGCTTCTCTTTGGTTTCCCGCTCCATTCAAGAGCTGGGCTTTGTCTGATGATGGGCCTTACATTTCTTTGGTCCACTCTTGATTTTCTTTATTTCTTGCAATGTTGAACTGTTATTCCTATCGTAATAACTTAATCCTGCTGGACCTCTTTTGGGCTAGCCGTTTATTCCTTCTCTCAGTGGCTTGTCATGGGCACCGTTTTGCTTTTACTTATGGGCTCCTATGTCCCTTTGGGCATCCACAGCCCATTTGCTTTCTTTTGGGCTTCCTCGACCCGTTTGCTAATTCCACACTCCCATGGGCTTTTTACTAACTTCATTGGGCTTCCTTGGTCCAATAACCTTATTCTCATCCTTGGGGTTCATGGGCCTGCCATAAACCCCTTACTCTCTTAGTTTGCATTGTCTTGGGCCTGCGGCGGCCCTTTCTTGCTTTTCTACCTCATACACTGCCCATGGGATGCTATTTCTTTCTTTCTGGGCTTCTTTGAGCCCACTTGTCTCTTCAAGACCCATTTGTTTATTTGTTGGGCCTGTGATCCATTATTCCTGCCGCTTGGGCCTAATGGTTTTTTGCTATCTATTTTGTCAATTCCTTGTTGCCCTTATTATTGGGCTTTCTTTCTGTTTGCCTGGGCTCTCACAAATGGCCCTTAACATTTAGCCCCCTGAACATATGAAACGTTCCTGCGATTCATATGTGAATGAAAAGGCGTTTCTGCCCTTCTCTCATCTTTTTTCTTCTTCTCCTTTTCGCGGGTCTTTTTAAGCTGTGGACCCCTTCTTATACATATATATATATTATATATATATTTTCCTTCCTTCCGCGAACAGGGTTGTCTCTTCGAATTTCCCAATTTGGCAGTTATTTTCGAAACAGAGCCGCCGCTTCATTAATTTCACCCCATTCTGATGGCGAACCCATCACCTTCTTTCGTGCTGTTATTAATGACCTGGTATTTAAGGAAGAATCCTTCTGCACTTTAAACACAAACTCTTTCTTTTCCCAGAACATACACTCTCCGTTTCTCACTCTCCCTTTTTCTTTTCAAACACCCACACCCATCTTCTCCGACTGAGCCTCCTCACCATGTCGCCGGTGAAAAGCCAAGGCTCTTCCCGCCTCAAAGGGAAGGCGATTGCTTCCGATTCTCCCGCCGTCCCTGATGTGGGCGAGGAGATGGAACATTCCAATTCGGAGCAGTCCGCTAAGGAAGAGACGCATTACGACCCCAACAGTGAATGCGCTCCTTTAATCGACCCGTGGTATGAAGTCCATCCTCACTTTCCAAAAGTTCCTGGTGACTATGCGCCGCCACCGCCAGGCCATGTATGGATTGCCCTTGTCCAGCGAAACCCCGACGTCTTTTGGGCTCCTTTAGCATCTTCGATCCCCGATCTGGCCATTCGCCAAGGTACCTCGCTCCCCATACCTCTTCATTTTGAATTTGGGTCCGGCACAGCCTCGGGTTGGAGGGAATGGGTTAACAGTGAGCTTTTCGATACGGGCTTTACGGGTTTGCTGCAATGAGCCGGCGTCTTGAAGGCTATAGTCTCATCTCGCTGCTTGTCGAATTTCCGGGACCTCTATAACCTCCGTCATTTGGTCCGAGGATGGTGTACCACCACCCACACCTTCTTTTTCTCGTGCAGCGAACTCACTGTGACCCTTGAAGATGTGGCTAATCAGTTGCTCCTACCCATTCTTAGCGATGCTGATCCTATCGCCCTAGAGTTTTCTCCGGAGGAAAAGGCCATCGAGGCTGAATTGAGGAAAAGGATGGCCGGAAACGCCAAGTTGTCATACTGGGTGAGTTCTTCCTCTAAGTTTTCTGTTGCTGCTCGCCATGCGGCTTTTATTGCATTTTGGTTTTGCAAATTCGTCTTTGGGTCCCACCCCCACTACGCCATAAAGCCTTTGTACTTTCGTTTGGCTATTAAAATATCTGCCGGGGTGAGCCTGCCGCTGGCCCCTATGTTCCTAGGACACTTGTATGTTCAATTAGACATTCTCCGTAGTGATGAGAGTCAGGCTGGGTCCTGCCATATTGTTACCTCTTCCGTTCACTGTACCATATTTCAACAATTGTTGTTTGAGCGTTGTGCTCAGTACTTGACAAAGTGTAGATCTGCTCGATTTGCCAGAGAGAAGTACCAGACATGTTCGAGAGTGATTACTGACTTTTGTGGTAGGTTTGAATCCGATTTTCCACTTGCTTTTCGTTGGTCTGGTTTGAAGCCGATTGGCTATTTTGTGGTTGAATCTTTTGATAAGGGCATCGGTTTTTCTTGGAGAACCTATAGAAACTTGGGTGCAGATTACACTTGTGTGGATTTTTCCATGGGTTCGTTTGTTGACACCATTGGGACCACTACCCCATTGGTTAGTTTTGATGAAATAGGGATCACCTATCTTGCTACTACTAATCCCAGATGGCTGCCTTACCTGGCCGATGAAGGCATTAGGTTTGTTCACTATCCTGCTAACCGGGTGAGAAGGCGGTTTGGGTTAGATCAAGATATCCCCAATGACATTTCTTTCCTCATGGAATCCCCTACTTCAGTCCGTCCTTTCTTGCGGCACACTGCCTTTGAGTTTTGGAAGCAGCGTTTCAACGCCGTTACAGTCCCCGGTTCACTAAGGGAGGGTCTCTGTACTCTTCCCATGCACGGTTATTGGCACGCAGTGATGACTACATTTGTGGATGAGCTAGCGGGTAGCCGTGGCTTCTCCCTTATTCCTCCTGACGGGCTAGGTATGGTTGTCTCAGTTAACCCTCGCTTGCTTCTTCCTTCTAAGTCTGTTTTGGCGTATGCTAGGAAACAAAGCCGGTCAGCCATCTTTGAGTGGGACGCAGAGAAGAAAGGATGGTACTGGCACGCTGGTGATTACCTTCCCGGTTGGGAGAAAAAAGTTAAAGTAACAAACATCTCTGTACCGAGCAAGAAAGCTCTTGCCAAGCTTAAGTTTGCCGACAAAACCAAGCCTGCCACCCCACTACCTCCTACAGGTGCTCCTTTGGCTAGCAGAACTCGTGGTAGCAAAAGGAAGACTACTCCTCACCCCGTATCTGCCATTGAACGGAGGGTAAGTTATCTCTTCCCTTTTTTCTTCTTTGACAAAACTTCTTTACTTTCTTGCGGCTGACTTGCTAATTTCCTCTGCCTCTTTTCTTTTAATCCAAGCATAAGGAAGACTCGTCAGTTACCCGCCTTATTTTGCTTGATGAGCCTGAATTTGAGGTAAGTCCCTTTTCTTCACTTCTCTTTTTTTTTTTTCTTTTTCGCACACGCTCCCTTTGCCATGTGTCTTTTGTTTTTTGCTTAATAATTTTTTTTTAGGAGGAGCCCGAACCCCTATCCATATATCGCCCTATTGCCGAGGAGATCTTCGCCTCCACGGGTGTACCCATGGAAGGCTTTTTTGATGGGGCTGATGTGGCATTCGCAACGCCCGCTCCCTCTACTGCTGCACATAAGGCTCCTGCCAAAACTCTCACCCCTTCCGCCGAGCCGATACCTAGAGAGGGTACTCATGTCAAAGGGATTGGTGAGACTACACCTTTGTCTGCCGAGAGACCCACTCCTCTAGAAGGGGCCATTCCTCCTACCGCCGTTCAAACCAAGATCGCTCCTTCCATTCTGCCACTTGTTATTTCGACTAGTGACCCTTTTGCAGTTATCTCCCAGGCTGCAAAGGGCGGTGCCTCCCTTGTTATTACTCCTTCCTCCATTCCCGGCTCTGCTACCCGTGGTCCTCAGAGGAACTGATGACATTCTTGAGGATCTCGATGATGCGCCCGTCCTGAAGAAGAGGATTTCTGATTCCGATGAAAAGGGGAATGCTTCGCCCAGCCTGACTTCATAGGTATGTATCTTTCCTCCCCCTTTTTTTTTGTTGTATTTTCATTTCATTTGCACACCTATCTCCCCGTTTGCAGAGACTTCTGAGGGGCCAGAAATTGCAGCAAGCGTGGGAATGACTGCTCCTGCCACACCCGTAGTGCCTATTCCTGCCGCACCTTCAGCACCCGTTTCAGCCGTACCTACTACTCCTGCTTCTACTATGCCTACAGTACTTGTTTCTGCTACACCCATAGCCCCCATTCCTGGTAACTTTGGCAAGTTTCCTTTTCTTTTTATTTCATCCCTTTTTTTTTCTGTAAGTCTTCTCTTCACATGTCATGGCTTCTCATTCTGCCTTGCATTTCCCTTTTTATAGGTCCACTTCCTGCTATCCCTTCTCAGTTTGAGGCGGGTAGTAGTTCTGTTGCCGTCCCGGATGATGCTGTGACCTTCCTTGCCCGCTTTGACCAGCCGGAGGTTAACGACCTTGGTCCGGCAGACTTCTGAGCTTCCGGTCCTCCTTACGTAGACTTTTATGACTTCCGAGTCCCTGAGGATTGCGTTTCTCACTTGGTGATGATCTACAGCAGTTGTGGCAACTTTATGTAGGAGTTTCGTCTTGGCCGTTCTGCTAGGGAGCATTTCTTGAAGATGTTAGGATACGTGCTGAACGATATTGAGCATAACTTCATCGACTCTGTTTCTGTCGAGAGAATCCTGCAGTGGAGGGCTGTGATTCAAGAACTTATCAGTGTGGGTTTTGCCGTGGAGTTTGTCCTTAATCATCTTCATGAGGTTACCCAAGCCCTTTTTATGAGGAGAGTTCAGCCAGCCATTGATGCCATAGATGCCCGTATTGAGCTTTTGAAGAAAGAAGTGGCGGATTTGGAGGGTCGTCGTGAGCACCTTCTTTCCGGCGTTAGGGGCCTAGTCGTTTTGGAGATCAGAGTCTCATTTCCAGACTCCATTAATGATGGCGCGGTTCCCTTTCCTTTTCTCTGCTTCTCTGTTTTTGTTATGTCACACAGAACACTTATATGTTTCCTACAATAGTTATTTAGCGTGTGTTTGCCACAATTTGGGTTTGTAATGATGCTACACTTTGCTACTTTTTTCTTTTTTACTATTGCTATGACATGATGCTAATACTTCGTACTTTTTCATTGCATACTCATGAAAGCACGTTACAACTTTTTCTTCTGTAACATAGTCACTTGGAGGAATAAAAAGAAAAAGTGAAAAAGAACAAAAGAAATGGACAACCACATAACTTTCTTCTCTAAGCAAAATAACGCTTCAGCCATTTTCTATTGATGGGATCTATCAAGTCCCTGTCATCCATTTGAGTTAGGCGATAATACCCACTTTGATGCGCTTCCCTTATCATAAAGGGTCTCTCCCACTTTGGTGCAAACTTGGATGGTCCTACCAAGCCTCGCCTGACATAGTCTGCCACCTTTAACACTAGTTGTCCTTCCGCAAACACTCTTTCCTTGGTCATCCTGTCGTAGGCTTCAGTCATCTTTTGCCTGTATCTTCGGCTGCGTTCTTGAGCTTCTTCCCACTTTTCATCAAGCTCTTCTAGGTTCTCGAACCTTTCTGCCGTGAAGACTTCTCTCTCTTTTTCTTTTTTTCGCATCTGCATGACCCTCAGGGATGGTGTCATTATTTCTGCCGGACTCACTACTTCAGTTCCGTAGACTAAGGAAAATGGTTAAAAGCCAATGGCTAACTTTGGTGATTTTCTGTAAGCCCAAAGATCATCCGGCAGGTGCATCGCCCATCCTCTCGTATACTCTTGGCTCATTTTGCTGATGATCTTTATGAAAATTTTGTTTGTTGCTTCTGCCTGCCCATTCCCTTGAGGGTAATAAGGTGATGACCTGTGGTGCTTGACTTGGTAGAACTCTAGCATTCTCCTTACATCACTGTTGACAAATGGTGTGCCGTTGTCACTGATGATCCTGTGGGACACCCCAAACCTCACAATTTATTTTCTTTGATGAAATTTGCCACTGCTCCCCCTGTGGCCTTACGGAGTGGCACTGCTTCTGCCCACTTAGTAAAATATTCTGTAGCCGCTAATATCCATATGTATCCACGTGATGGTGGGTTGACTAGCCCTACCAAATCTAGCCCCCAAGTGTGGAAGGGTCATGGGGTGACCATGCTGTGCAAGCCCTGTGGATGGGTATGAATCAAGTTGGCTTGTACTTGACAACTGTGACACTTTTTTACAAATTCTGCCGCATCTTTCTTCATGGTTGGCCAGTAGTAGCCCATCTGCAGCAGGCATTTGTAAAGCTTTTTCTTCCCCTGATGTTCACCACATTCCCCTGAATGTACTTCTTTTATCATTTCTTTTGCCTCTTCAGGTCCCAAGCACCTCAAAGGGTCTCCATCATATCCTTTTTTGAAAAGGACCATGTCATGCAAGAAGTAACGTGTTGCCAACCTCTTAAGCTTGTATCGTTCACTGTGCCTTTGTGGCAGGACGCCTTCTGTTAGGTATTGCATGAAAGGGCTTCTCCAATCCTCACTGATGAACACAGTGTAACTTTCCTCCCTGTCTGCATCAAGCTAGCAAGTCCCACACTGGGTTTGGACTTGATCTACGTCTTTACCCATGCTTGGCCAATAGAAGCCTGCTCTCTGAAGTCTGCGGTAAAGACTGACTTCTCCGCAAGACCTGCAAGTCTTGTCATATATTTCTTTCAATTTTCTCTGGGCTTCCTCCTGCCCCACGCATCTGGATAAGACCCCACCTGGCATCCTACAGTACAACTCTTCTTTTACCAGGGCATAGTCTTTTAATATCTTCAATTCTGCTGCATCGTCTCCCTTCACCAAGGTTTCCTTTATGGGGATTCGCCAATCCCCTTCGCCCTGTTCCTCCCGGAACTTTTCCTTCAACACCTCAATGATGGATTCTTCCCTCTTGCTGACTTCTATATTAGTGCTATTCCCTTTAAAGATTATTTGCAAACCCAATGCAGCTAACGCGTCCGCAAACCGATTTTCGTTTCTCGGAGCATGTTCTATTTCAAAGGTTGAGAATTTTTCTTCCATTCTCTGGGCCATCGCTCTGTACGGGGCTAGACTAGGCTTCTTTAAGGAAAAGGTTCCTTTGGCCTAGCAGACGACCAAGTTTGAATCTCCTAGTACTCTCAAATGTTTGACTCCTATTTCAAGAGTCGTGGCTAACCCAATTAAGTAGGCTTCGTATTCTGCCGTATTGTTAGAACAGGGGAATTCCAACTTAAATGACAGCGCCACTGCCTTGTCTTCTTCATGATACAGAACTACTCTCACCCCTCCGGAATGGGTAGTAGAAGACCTATCAAATTTCATTACCCATTGTTCCCTGACTTCTTCTGCCATAGTTACTTCCCTTGGAACTTCATCATCCAGTGAGAATTCTTCCTCTCCTGGAAACTGTGCCAATAAATCTGCTATAACCTGACTTTTCACTACCCTAGGTGTCCCCATTCTCAAGTCGTATTGCGATAACTGTAGCAACCACTGGGATATCCTGCCGGAGATGATCGGCTGTTGTAACAGAGTTTTAATGGCATGGGACTTAGTCATCAGCCATACTTCGTAGGCAAAGAAATAGTGGCACAACCTCTGCGAAGCGTATATAATGGCCAGGCATGCTCTCTCTGCCCTTGGGTAACGAGTTTCTACATCTTTTAAGGTGCGGCTGATGTAGTATATTGGCTGCTCGACACCACCTCCATCTTCCTGAGCGATTAGCGCGCTGATGGCGTATTAGTTGGTGGCCAAATAGAGTAGCAGTGGTCTTTTATGAATAGGGGCCTGCACCGTGGGGAGGTTCATCATTATCTACTGTAGCCTTTTGAAGACCGTCTGCTGCGCTTCCCCCCATTCAAAACTTTGCCCCTTCTTAAGCAACTTGGTAAAGGCAGAGGTGATTGATGCCAACCCAGGGATGAATCTCCGGATATATGAGACTTTTCCTAAAAAGCTCTTCAATTCTTTTACTGTGGCCGGAGGTCTCATAGTTGCTATGGCCGTGGCTTTGGCCGGATCCACGTCTATGCCTCTGCTGTGAACCAAGAAACCCAAAAATTTCCTAGAGGACACTCCGAATGCGTACTTGAGGGGATTCATTCTTAACTTAAAAGCTTTGCATCTTTCGAATACTCTTTTTAACACACGAAAGTGTTCTTCTCTCCTCCTTGACTTAACCACTATGTCATCCACATAGTCTTCTAGCTCCTGGTGCATCATGTCGTGAAATATGGCCGTCATTGCTCGTTGATAAGTTGCACCTACATTTTTTAACCCGAAGGGCATCACAGTATAGTAGAAATTGCCCATGGGTGTTTTGAAAGCAGTTTTCTCTGCATCCTTTGGAGCCATTTTGATCTGATTATACCCACTGAAACCGTCCACGAATGAGAACATGGCGCTTCCTGCCGCGGAATCTATTAGTAAATCCATGTTCGGCAATGGGAATTCGTCCTTTGGACAAACTTTGTAGAGATTTTTGAAATCTACACAACATCTTATCTGGCCGTTCTTCTTCTTCACTAGTACTATGTTGGATAGCCAGCGAGGATGTTGGATAGGCTTGATGAATCCTGCGGCCAGCAACTTCTGCACTTCTTTGACTATCTACCCTTCTATTTCTGTGTGAAATATTCTGGCAGGCTGAGCCACCAACTTGGCCTCTGGGTCCACATTCAATGTATGCGCAACAAGCCCGGGATCAAGCCCTGACATTTCATTGTAATCCCAAGCAAAAACGTCTTTGAATTCTTTCAACAACAGTATGAGTTCTGACTTCTCATTTTCTGTCAGGCTTGCACTAATTGAGATAGGCCTCGGTTCTCGTGAATCAGACCCTAAGTCAACTTCTTCCAACTCTTCCTCTGCCATAACTTGGATGTCCTTTTCTACCGCAACGGCCTCATCCTTCTCTTCTTCTTTTCCCAAACTTCCTTCAGCAACGCAACACTCCAAACTCTTGTGTTGCCCTTTTTGGGTGGGACCCACTTGCATCTCACCCGTGGGCCCTACGTACCTTCATAATTTATACACAATCCTACCATCAAGGCCTCGAACCCTGATGCACTGAGGTATTTCGTCTGGCTCTATGGTAGACGCTTCTTTTCTTTTCTTCATTCGTGCCAGTAGTTCTCTTAAATCGAGTTTTGGGTCATCTTGAACATCTTCCCACCTAGGCACAAAGGTGCCTCGTGGCTTTGAAACCAAATTTTCTCCAGATGGAGCCCATTGGTCATAAAACATGATTTCCACCAAGTGGGTTTCTGCCTGCTCGAATGGCGAGGGGTTTGCAACTATGCGTATCATCCTGCCATTCAATCTTCCTTTCACACATTGGTGGTAGGTGGATGGGACTAGTCGGTGTTTGTGTAACCAGGGTCTTCCCAAAAGCACATGGTAAGATACTTTCGTTCTGACCACATGGAAACGAGCTAAAACGGCTATAGGGCCTACTTTCAACCATAACTGAATGTGGCCTGCGGTGTACTCACTTTTTCCACCGAACCCTGTTACTTCCATCAGGCATCCTTGGATCTTTCTTTCTTAAATTCCTGTGGCTTGCAAGGTGCTCAACGGAATGAGGTTTACGGAAGCACCCGTATCCACCAGGGCCCTCTTGATGGGGATTTGATTTATAGATGCTGCTAAATAGAGAGGCCTCCTATGATCTGGGTGTCCCACCTCCATATCCTCACTGCTGAACGTGATTTCTGTTGATTCCTGCAGGAGGGCCCTGTCTTCTGGCATTTCTACTGACAGGTACTCCACCCCTGCCCCGAAGGCGATGCTTACCAAAACCTCCGTGACTATTTTCTTTCTTTTGCTGTAAGTCCCAACTGGTCAAATAGATTTTTGAACTTGACACTCTACTGAAGAGTGGTAATCACCGCGGCAGGAAGGGCCAAGTTTTCTTCCTCGTCTTCTCCCGGGTCTGCACATATCACCACTGCTACTACACCCTTTCCCTGGTGGTTTGGGAGTGGGTTTCTTTGGATTTCCTGCTGGGTTAGCTCTAATGTGCCTTCTTTAATCCTACAGTGCACCAGCCTGCGAAACGCCCAGCATTCTGCGGTGAGATGTTGTACATAGTTGTGCAAGCGGCAGAAGCGAAGATCCTTCATTTCTTTCTCCGTGGGCTCTCTAGAAACCTGGTTGGGTTTAAAGATCCCGTCCGCTATCCATTTGCCAAGTAGCACATCCAGCTCCTTAGGAGTACATGGCAAGGGTAGGGGCGTATCATACTCCCTCCCCTCTATTTTCCTTCTCCGATCTCCAGTGGACACCGCCATAGCCTGCGGGGCGTTTCTCTTGTCTGAACTGGGTTTTACAAACTGAGCCGTCTTTCTAGCTTTCTGCAATAGCTGTGCAAACTGGGAAATTTCTAGATTTTCCAGGACAGCTCTAAATTCCCTAATCATATTGGTCATGCACATTTCCACTAACGACCTTTTTTCACAGTGGTCGTAACAATCAAGTGCTATGTCCCTGAACCGTTTATTCCCCGTGGAAGTACTTAGTGCAAAATACATCCATCATGTCATCCCAAGTTGGGATCGATCCTAATTTTAAGCCAATGTACCAGGTGTATGCCCGGTCGCACAGTGACTTTGAAAATTCTCGCAGACATAAGTCCTCGTCTGCTGCGTAAGGGCCAAGGATATCAATAAATTTGCTCACATGCTCTACTGCACTTCCCTTCCTGTCATCGTACTGTGCAAAGGTCCTTGGTTCATACCTCTCGGAGTACGGTTTGCTGAGTACTTTTAGAGGATAAGAAGGTCTCCATGCGTAAAATCTCTCCTTTGGTGTTCTGGCTCTCTCTTGCTCCAAGAGAGCTGCTACTTTAGCCATGGTAATGAAACGCTGTTCTGTGTTCCATGGGACACCTCCTACCAGTGTCTCCTCTTTGTCTACCGCATGATCCGGGTCATGCTGGCTGCCTTTCTCTTTTGTTTTGTTTGCCTGCTTTCAGTTGACGGATCTCTTCCATCAGTTGTTGTTGCGAGTGCTGTAATGATTGCAATACTTCGATGAAGGTGTTGACATTGTCCGCGGGGACTCTTGTCTGAGGCTGAGGATCAGCCCCCGTTCTGTTGGCACTTTCTGTTTGGTTAAGTTGCTGTTGGTGAGGAGTTGTTGGCCTGGATTCTGCTTGTGAGGGTATGGCACTCATATTCCGTGTCATCCTGAACTTTGGTGGCATTGTTTACGAGGGGCTCTGTTTTCTTTTCTTTTCCTTTGCCCCTATTGCTTCCCAATTCCCCAGTGGAGTCACCAATTTAATGTAGGGGCCTTTTTGTGTATTGTGCGTTGGGCTGGGCTGCCTCCTACGGTAATGGGCCCGAATGTTTCTGAGTAAGGGAGTTGGGGCCGATCCAATTGTAACTCAACTTGGGACAGTTTGTGCACAAACTATGCCTTGTCTGCCAGGAGTGGGCTTACGGCAGGCAAAACTGTTTTAGATGAGTTACGACAGGCAGATATAATAATAATAACTAAAACAGAGTACTCTGACTATTTAAATAAATGGCTAAGTAATCCCTACTTATAAAACACGATTACAGGCGTGATAATGTCATTCACAGAGAAAGTAAAGGAAAAAGAAAACAATATGAACTAATCAAGAATGGACATAAATCAAGTTTTAAGTTTGGTCTGCCGAAGCAAAACCAAAGAGGGGCGAACGCCTCCTCTCAATGCAAATAATCTCCTAGGAAAAGATCTTGCCGTGGGGATTAATGGTTTTGAGGGAGTCGGACCTGAATGGTTATTGCCAAAAAGGAATCCTTGCTACGTTTTGGAAGAGAGCAGGATTTGAAGGGGGAGAGAGGGAAATCGACTTACTGGTGCATGCCCATTGTACTATCTCTCTTTTTCCTCAATTTCCTCTCTTTTCTTCTCTGTTTTTCTTTCTTATCTTTTTTCTTTTCTTTTACTCTGTTTTCTTTTTACTCCGTGAATACTCTGTTTTTCGATTCTTTTTTCAAGGCATGGCAATGGCCCTTTTATAGTGCCTGCCGTGGCCAATGTTTTACCACTTTGCCCCTTAACCGCCTTTGTCTGGTCTGGGCGTACTTGCCGACTACCAAGTCTGTGTGACACTCACCCTTGCCAGACAAAGGCAGGTTTGTTTCATTCCTCAGTCCACCGTAGCACTCTTACCTACCACGGCATAAATACTTTCTCTCTCTTTCCCTCAAGGCATGCACCTAACGGTTCCCCCCTCAACCTTGCCTCTTTTAGGTGGTCAATCATCCCAGCAGGACGTACCTCCCAAAAGGGCTTGGGCAAGAGCCGCAAAATAGATCTTTTCCCCTCTCCCCAACACCAAACCATACCCCCTTTACCTCTTACCTCTGGCCCATGGCCCCACCACGTCCTATTTTGGCTGGGTACAGGCTGGTGGTGTCTGGGCCTTACGCGTGCTTTCCTTTCAGATATGTCCAAGAGTCTGTCTGCTGCTCATGTGTTTGCTGTGATTTGGAGACTCTCCGTCTGTGTTTTCTGACCTTTTATGTGGGCTTTTCTTTGGTTTCCCGCTCCATTCAAGAGCTGGGCTTTGTCTGATGATGGGCCTTACATTTCTTTGGTCCACTCTCGATTTTCTTTATTTCTTGCAACATTGAACTATTATTCCTGCCGTAATAACTTAATCCTGCTGGACCTCTTTTGGGCTAGCCGTTTATTCCTTCTCTCAGTGGCTTGTCATGGGCATCGTTCTGCTTTTACTTATGGGCTCCTATGTCCCTTTGGGCTTTCTTTTGGGCATCCACGGCCCGTTTGCTTTCTTTGGGCTTCCTCGGCCCGTTTGCTAATTCCACACTCCTATGGGCTTTTTACTAACGTCATTGGGCTTCCTTGGCCCAATAACCTTATTATCATCTTTGGGGTTCATGGGCCTGCCATAAATCCCTTACTCTCTTAGTTTGCATTGCCTTGAGCCTGCGGCGGTCCTTTCTCGCTTTTCTACCTCATACACTGCCCATTGGATGCTATTTCTTTCTTTCTGAGTTTCTTTGAGCCCACTTGCCTCTTCAAGACCCGTTTGTTTATTTGTTGGGCCTGTGATCCATTATTTCTGCCGCTTGGGCCTAATGGTTTTTTGCTATCTATTTTGTCAATTCCTTGTGGCCCTTATTATTGGGCTTTCTTTCTGTCTGTCTGGGCTCTCACAAATGGCACTCAACACATTGTGATAGATCCATGTGTGAGGTGGTAGGCTATTTTAAGAATTTTGTGAAATTATTGTGTCTCTAGCTTTATTGTTTGTAATTTACACTTAATTATTAATAATATATTCTTTTCAATTGATTTTAAATTTTATTTTATATTTAAATCTTCCATTAGAATCTTGTCATATTATTTTCCTTAAATGTTAGAATAGATAAGTCTATATATTAAGACAGTTGTATTAAATGTCCATTAATAATTACGATAATGATCAAATCTAGTATTTAGACAAAAAAAAAAAAAATAGGAAGAGAAAAAAAAATATATATATATATATATATAAAAATATTATAGATTAAATTCTAGTCAACTTCCTTGAAGTTTGGGCTAATGCCAAACACATCCAAGACAACTAAAAAATAACTAAATTGGCCCTTAAACATAAAGGGCATGTAATGCTATTTGTGCCCTCTACCTAAAATAAATTTATACTTAGTTTTTCATTTCCAAGACTACAACTTTACAGTATTTGTTTTTTCCAATGCCAATAAGTGCTCTAAATCGGCCAAAAGAAACTATAATTAGGGCTGTAAACAAACCAAGCCATTCATGAACAACTTGAGCTCGGCTCAATAAAAAGCTCGTTCATGTTCGTTTGTTTACAAATAATCCAAGCTTGAGCCTTAGTTTTAGACTTGTTTGATAAACAAGCCGAGTTCAAGCAAAAAAAATTGTTCATGACCAAGCTCGTGAACAATAAGGTTCGATACAAAACATGCCGAGCTTAGGCTCGTTTAGAGCTTGATATATGTTTACTAAATAAACTCATTATTATGACATTACACATATGCTTTGGAATATTAATTTATAGCTTGTTTATTCATATATGTTTTGGAATGTTAATTTATTTAGATTTATGAAGATTATAGTTGCATGAATGACAAATGCGGATGTAAAAATTATATTTTGAACAATTACTCAAGCTATAGACAATGAATGATGATGGATGGATTTAATTATGTAAAGTTGTAATTTAAACAATTTCTAATCACGAGTGTTAGAAGCATGATAAAATGAGTATATTATATATATATATATATATATATATATTCGTTTACTTGATTTTTGGTGATATAAGCATTTGATGATGCAATTTTTTTGGATCTCAAGCTAAAAAGCTTGACTTGAGCTCGAGTTTGAGCTTGCTATTAAGCTCGAGTTTGGCTTGACTAATTAATCAAGCCAAGCTAAGCAGAGCTCAAGCTTTTTGGCACTCTCACGTGCTCAAGTTCAAACATTGTTTTTAGGCTTGTCTCAAGTTCAAGCCAAGCTTGAGCATTTGATTTTTATTGACGAGCCAAGCTCAAACACACACTACTCGATTAAGCTTGGCTTATTTACAGCCCTAAAGTCTACAATATAAATTTTGCCTTCTGCCTAAAACAATTTTCTACCACATAACTGCCCACTTTCGGTGAAGAGAGTTGTATTACCTCTCATAAGAAAGCATATTTGGTCAATGCTCTAAAGCAGCCAATATTTGGTCAACCAAAAGAAACTAGAACAAATTAGAGTTACCAACAAAAACTAAATCAGCTCTTTTCAAGTAATTAATACTACTTCAATCACTATAAATTTTAGCTATATTGTAATATCAAGAACTAATTTGTAACTAAAAAAAAAAAAACTAATTTGTTCCTCTCCTTCAAAACTTTCACAGAAGCCCTCTTTCTCTTTATTGAATCCGAAAATATTTTATGAGTGAATGTTGCACCTCTTTGCTCATACTCAAATTGGGTTAACATTTCTTTTGGTTTACAGAGCACTTATTGGCATTGGGAAAAGCAAGAAATGATGTAAAGTTATAGTCTTGGAAATGAAAAACTACATTATCAATTTGTTTTAGGTAGAGTGCGCAAATGGCATTACACGCTGTTTGTGTTTAAGGACCAATTTGGTTATTTTTCAATTATGTGTTTGACATTAGTCCAAACCTCAAGATAGTTAACTAGAATTTACCCTATATTATATAATCAAAGTTGGATTCTACAAGTTATTATTGAATCAAGTGACTATCTTCTTGTGAGGGATCCGAGGACTGAGGAGCCTAATCCGAGGGTGAAGGCATTCAATCTAAATAAAGAAAAATAGGCAAAAGGGACTCCACCCACCTGAGGAGAGCAAGAGAGCAAAGGGATGCTGACACCTTATTGAAGCCCAAGGATAAGGGAAAGGACATCAACAAGAGAGGATGAGACCTACAAGGACGGTGGGAGGAAGTTTTCTTAAGAAGATACCTCCCACCTCCACATTCAATACTCTGCACTAACCTAACTAGCCACATTAATAAGGAAATGACTCATGAACAGCAACATCACAGCTACTAACTATCTCTACTACCTCCAGAAGGGTCCTGATGGGACAAGTATCCTGAAGGATCACCTGAAACGTACAAGTGGAGGATTGAGATGCCAGGGAAGGAATTATAAAAGAAAGGGAACCTCCCAGAAAAAGGGGAAGGATATTTTCCAAGAAAGAGAAAACTAGGGAAAGAACTAAGGGGAACCTTGTAAGGGAACTTGAGCTTGAGTTATTAATAAAAGATTTACCCTTGGACTCGCCCGAGAAGGGTATTATCCTCAACTATTGGCATGCATTCGTTTATCTGTTATTCTGGATTCAATAGTCTTAGACTTGGACTAATATTTATACCGCACTTGAGTTTAAAACCCACTCTCTTAAAAATTTATTGTTTGGGGCAAGATTTGTAGGACAAGACACCACTATTCTTAGTGGGCTTTGACCTTTTTTTTTGCAGCCCTTACACTTCTTTATGTGACTTTACACAAAACTCTATATCAAAGTTTCAAGAAATTTAAAATCCTATATCAACTAAATTCTATTAGGTTAAAAGAAAAAAAAAATTCTACTATGAAAAGTCTCAAATTATTTAAGATAATATTTGATATGTATATTTATTCTAATTATTTTGATCACATATTATAATATTTATTTTTAATATATAATAAAAATTTACACACTACACACCATACTTGTGACAAGTGACTTATTAAAATCATTATTTTACTCTAAATAAAACTTTATTGAAATTTCAAGCAATTCAAAAGTTATTAATATAGTTTAAATTTATTTGCATATATTTTTTAATTAAGTCGTGCATCACAGAAGTATAATACTAATTATGATAGACAATTTTTTTAGATTTCACTTGAATAAATGAAGAAAAATGATTTAAAATATAAAAAAAAAAAATCCAAAATCTACATCCTCTCAAAAAAAAAAAATTTTCATTTTTTATTCTTCTACAAAAATGTTATCCAAATGCTCTAATAGTATCTTTTTTATGAAAAAAAAATAAATAAAAGAATAATACTACAAACACAAACTATTTTACAATATTTTTATAAACTGTTAATGTGACTTTAGCATTTTTTTAACAATTATTAGTAAGTAAAAATGTGATGTTAACAATGAGTCCCAATTAGAACTTAGAACTAATAAAAAATTTCCACATCAATAATTTGTAAAAATGTTATAAATTAATTTGAGATGTACTACGTCCATAACAAATTATAGGGGATCAGTTGTTATTGATTCAAATTTGAACCTAACACTTAGTTTCCGTTTGGGAACAGCTTATTTATCTGAAACTGAAAATTTTTTGCCGAAAGTATTGTAGATAAAAATAAAAGTTAGTTGAAATAGTACAGTGAGACTCATAAATAATATCCAAAAGTGTAGTAGGATCCATGAATAATAACAAAAATAAACCAAATAGTAAAATAAGTTGGCTTTTTAAGCCATGACAAACGTAACCTAAAATTACTTTTTTACCTCAATAATAACAATCAATAATAATTTATTACTTAAGATTTGTTGTGAAAATATTGTGAAGATTTCATTTCTCAAATAATTTACCACTTTAGGATTACTCAAAATAAAATATTCAAGTGAGTCCAAGTTAGAAACAGAACAACGACCTTCCGTTAGTATAAAGAGCCAAAGCCCAAAGCTGACAACCGTTGGATCTCACGAAGTCCTCCCCACTTCCCCCCATCCGAGACAGTATTTAGTAAAACGCAACAGATAATCAACTTTTTTTTTTTTGTCAATAATGTATTATCTCTCTGTGATCATCTTCGTCTTTGACGCCAAAGAGAGAGAGACAAGTAGATAGAAAGGACAAGTCTTAAAGTAAACCCTAAAATAAAAAACAGAAATAAAAGTTATCAAAAAAAAAAAAAACAGAAATAAAAAAGAAGAGAGTGAGTGAAAGAGTGAGACACGATAGGAAATTGCGTGTCAAATCCGGTGAGTGCACGGAGGGTGGCTAAGGCGCTCTCAGTCTCTCAAACAACGCTGCAGACGCCGAAGCTCCTGAAGAACAAGTCGGTGGCTCCGTCGGAGCTCTCCAACAAGAAGATGAAAGGCCTCTTCAAGTCCAAGCCTCGAACTCCGCCCGAAATCGTTCGCCAAACTCGCGATCTCCTCCTCTACACCAACCGCGCCTCCTCTGATCTTCGCGAAAGCAAGCGCGAAGAGAAGGTTAACCCGTCTTTACCTTGTTTTTTTTCCCTAACTCGGATCCGAGTATGTTCTCTTTTTTCATTTTTTGTTTCAACCAGCTCTCTACTTTATGCGGCCGAGAGAATTGTAGAAATGGAAAATGAAAATCTTTGTTCAATTTTTGTTGCTATGTGATTTCTTTTGCTGAAATTAAGCTAAATAGTGAAAATCTGGCTCAGTGATTGGGCTTCTGATTGTAGCTGATGAGCATCAGATGATTTGGTAAATTTTTTTTTTTTTTTTGTGTTTTAATTTTTTTGCAAAAATCATGGAAATGAATCTCTAATGAGAAATTCAAATTAACATGAATTCGAATTTCTCATTATTGTTTGAATCTAAGTTTTTTTTTTTTAGATTCTTGTT
This sequence comes from Quercus robur, assembly GCF_932294415.1. Taxonomy (NCBI): domain Eukaryota; kingdom Viridiplantae; phylum Streptophyta; class Magnoliopsida; order Fagales; family Fagaceae; genus Quercus; species Quercus robur. The sequence goes on along the minus strand of NC_065538.1, from coordinate 71,232,883 downwards.
TGAATCTAAGCTTAAATGTTGTATATGTTACCCATGGTTTCAATTGATTTCTTTTGCTGAAATTAAGCTAAATAGTGAAAATCTGGCTCAGTGATTGGGCTTCTGATTGTAGCTGATGAGCAGATTTCATTCTACACTTGTGAAATTGAGAGAATTTTAGCTTACTAAAAGAATCGAAAGCCTTTTTGAGATATTATTGATATTATTAATACATATTGATGCGTTAGATGATTTGGTATTTTTTTTTTTTTTGTGTTTAATTTTTTTGCAAAAATCATGGAAATGAATCTCTAATGAGAAATTCAAATTAACATGAATTCGAATTTCTCATTATTGTTTGAATCTAAGCTTTTTTTTTTATTATTTTTTTTTTAGACTCTTGTTTGAATCTAAGCTTAAATGTTGTATATGTCAGCCATGGTTTCAATTGATTCATATTGGTGATTATGGATGCATTAATGCATGGTTTGTAGATGTAGTATATAAGAAGACTTTTCATAAATCATCATTTAAATTAAGTTTGATAATCAAAATAGGGATTGATGCGTGCTAGACCTTAAATTATATTAATGGTAGTATAGCGATCAATGTGCTTGAAGATAAATACATATGATAACAAGAGTTTTGGAATCTTGTCCTATTTAATGCACTCTGTTTACTTAACAAGAGTTTGATAATCAATCTTGTCCTCTTTGTTATGCCTTATGTTTTTTTCACATGAGGTAGTTTTTTTAATATACATCTTTCTTACTTATCAAAAAAAAAAAAAAATGCACTCTGTTTTGGCTAGTGTTTATGATTTACTTTGCTTTTCAACATTGCATTTCTCATCAGATGTCAGAGTTATGTAAAAATATCAGGGAGATCAAATCAATTCTTTATGGAAATAGCGAGTCCGAGCCAGTCTCAGAAGCTTGTGCACAATTGACTCAAGAGTTTTTCAGAGAGGACACACTGCGGCTTCTGATTTTATGTCTACCGAAACTGACCTTGGAGGTAAGCATGCTGCCTTTTTAGGATTAGTTTGTGAGTTTTAATTCTGTTTAATGGGCTTCTGTTTGAGCACTTGATTACCAGTTTGTGTACTTGCCTTGAATTTCCAACGTTGAACTGTATGGATTTTAGAAATGAACCTTTGAATGTATTGAGTTGAGGCATATATTCTATTACAACTGTTCTCTTATTACCTATGATTTATAGCATGCGCCTACTTTAAGTAACTGATCAGTTTGACTTTGGAGCACATGATCTGCATCTCCACCTCTATCAAAACTCATTTGGACACCTATGAAAGAAAACGTCTACCTCTACCTTAAAAATGTTTAGAATGATGAATATATTTTATGCATGTATTTGAGAAATTTATACATAGTTGTTATTTTCATGATTTTTTCTAAACACATCTTCTACTTGCTTGAATAAACAAAGCTAAATATATATGTTTGATATTATGAATTCACGCAGACACACATATGATATAGGCTTCCTCTTGTCTAGATTTTTGGAAGTTCTGTACTGATCCACTGACAATATTGAGAAATTCTTTTAAGTTATTGGTATGGCATTAACAGGAAAATAAAGCGGAGCACCCAACAGCGGACCAAAAACTACCACCTGCCACCATGTTTTTGTCTACATATCATAGCTTGGCATAAATTTTGACAACGATAATCTTTTGCAGGCTCGAAAAGACGCTACTCAAGTTGTTGCAAATTTGCAAAGGCAGCAAGTTAATTCAAGATTAATTGCATCTGATTACTTGGAAGCAAACTTAGACCTGATGGATATTTTGATAGCCGGGTAAGCCACTATCGGAAGAGTCTGTGTAGATGGTAGGGTTACTGTTTGCCAAGCGTTCTTATGGGTTAAAATATGGGTGATTAATGGCTAGAGCTCACACCGATAATCAAACATGCAGTGAGAGGTTTTCAGCCCTTTCTTTCCTTAATTTTATATTATGGGAGTGGGAAGATGGGAGTTCCCTGGAAATAGAGATTAAAAATTTAGAAAATTTGTGTCAAGGCTTTGTGCTTATCAATTTATTGATCTCTTTAATTGTTAGCCATTTACACTGTTGTTGGATGCTTTTAGCATTCATAATAACATCTTTTCATACGTATTTTGTTGGACAATCATTTTGATTTGTTATAATCTGTTCTTTAGGGGTCTGCTGTTTAGAGTTTTAGAACTCTTTCTCTCTCTCTCTCTCTCATTTGACCCATATTAGCTTTTTTCTTGAACTGGATAGTCACATCATTGCTCTGGGGTACTCCTTGGTCAAAACTAATTATATCATTTTCATCCACCAAGTTAATTTGCAAGTTTCTATTTTTGGCAAACCAAGGATTTGGTTCACTTTGGTTATGGACGGAAAAAAATAAACAAATAAACTGAACTTTGAAGTGGTTTGGGACCTTTGGGTTTATAAGAACATTGGTAGCAACTTCCCTATTTTAGGGTAAGGGGTCAATAGAGGTAAGCAAAACCAAAAATCACCCAAAAAACAATCCTCATTAGCCTCCCTACCTGTGCCCTATTTTAGGGTGAGAGAAATAATAAAAACTGAATGAAGAAGTAATATTTAAACAAAATAGGGTTTAAAATAGGGAATTTGATGTGGGTGAAAAGGAAAAGTGATTAGCTAAAATAGGAAAAGTAGATTCTTATCCTAAAATAGGGGGAAAATTTTAGGTAAACTGATACTAATGCTTCATTGCCCCATTGCTTGTGAGTTGTGGTCGTTGGTGTTTTGTTTGTTTGGAATTCATTGGGTTATGCCTTAGGAGGTTATTGGGTTGTTTGAATCTTGGCAGGGTAAGTTTGGACGACATAGAAATATAGAGTTGTGGAGAATTGTGCCTCATTGCTTGTTATGGTGTATTTGGCGCGAAAGGAATGCCAGAAGCTTTGAGGGATGTGAACGCTCTATGTTAGAGATTAAGTCTTTTTTTTTTACCCACTTTCCTTGATTGGAGTGTGGTCTTTTGTCATTTTTCTTGTTCTTCCCTTCCTGTTTTACTTGATCGTTGTAATCTTGGTTTTTGATTTATGCCCCCATAGTACATTCCCAATGTACTCGGGTTGGCTGTTTTTAGTTTTTTAATAAAATTTTTGTTACTTATCAAAAATAAAAAAACTAATGCTCTAAGCATTAAGCAGTTGGTCTAGACTAGATACTCTAAACATGCAGTGAGATGGTTCATCCTTTTATTTCCTTCTTTACTTTCCTTGTGGAGGGTTGGGGGAAAGGGAGTTCCCTGGAAATAGAGAATGAAAGTGAGGAAAATTTTGTTAAGGCTTTGGGCTTATTAATTACCCTTTAATTATCTGCTATTTACACTATTGTTATTCCTTCCTTCTTTACTTTCCTTGTGGAGGGTTGGGGGAAAGGGAGTTCCCTGGAAACAGGGCATGAAAGTGAGAAATTTTTTGTTAAGGCTTTGGGCTTATTAGATAATCATTTTGAATATTCAGCGGAAAAAAAGAAGAAAAGAAAAATATATTCACTTTGGGTTGCTAGAATCTGTTGTTTAGACTGTTTAGGGTTTTCAAACTGCTGTTTTCTTATTTTCCCATATAAATTTTCATGTTCTAATGGTAGAATGTTGTTTCCTATAGTTATGAAAATACAGACATGGCTTTACACTATAGTGCAATGTTGAGGGAGTGCATACGTCACCAAACTGTTGCAAGGTGAGTAAAAAGAAATTGGCTGATTGCCTTTCTAAGCCATTACATCACTAAATTCTTGAGCAATTAAGTTTTTACAAGTTTTGTTCTGTAGATATCCTTCTTGGATAAAGTTCTTAGGCATGTCTACCAAATTGGTGTGGATATCATGCTATCATTCAATATGCTATTTAACAAAATTAGATCTATATATTATGTTGCAATTTTGGGCAAATTTCAAATTATTTTGAGCCTAATTTTTATGGTGTTTGTCTATAATAAACTCTATAACTTATTGGATTTTTCCGATTTAATTGTAGATATGTTTTGGAATCTCAGCACATGAAGAAGTTTTTTGATTATATACAACTCCCACATTTCGACATTGCTGCAGATGCTGCTACAACTTTTAAGGTTAAGTTCAACTGACAGAGCTAGTCATGAATCATAAATTTTGTGCCTTAATCATTATGATCAATTTCTGAAGTTAGGACTGCATGATATTTTAGCCCTTTCTTTAACTAGACTTCCACTTGCTGCACTCCATTTGGACAAAGTTTTGAACATATTGAAAACAACAATAACAATTAAGCCTTAGTCCCAAAATTTTGGGGTCGGCTATGTAACCTCAACAAACTAGTCAAGGTCGAACGCATGTACTCTTATATGCTATTCTACTCTGTCTGAATTCATATTTCTTGTTACTTCCATAATTGACATGTTCTTTTTCACTACTTCTATTAATGTTGAACATATTTAATGCTTGATCTAATTTCCTATTTGGTATCATAGTTCTTTCACTATTGCACTAAGGGGTCATTCTGACGCTATTGTAACATTTTGTTGCAGGAGCTCTTGACTAGGCATAAATCAACTGTTGCTGAGTTTCTTTCTAAGAATTATGATTGGGTAAACATTTTTTTTTTTTTTTGGGTAACTAACTGGGTATCCATTTTTACCTTTGGTTGCATGTTTTTACTAATGCACACACTAACATGAGAAGAAGCTATATGATGCATGATCAACTGAAAAAATCCATTAAGGCAATGATTCTGTAATAGGTTATAGAACTTCTGTAATACCATTCAGGCAATGATTCTGTGATATTATAACTTATTGTTGCCTTCATTTGTCACTCTTAAAATACATGGTATATCATGCCAAGAGCCTTGTAGCTCAACTAGCACCTTTTGGTGTTTTTTTGACGGGAACATCAAAGGTTTAAATCCCTCCAACCCCAATTATTGATTTATTAAAAAAAAATCATATCTTGGAGGTGAAAAAAATAACAATAAGACCTACAACTTAGTTCATCCACTTGGTTATTTACTTTTGGCTCTTATTTTGTTGCTCATTTGTCTTGTAAGATCTTATAAAAGGTTGTACCTTGTGTACAAAACTCCCACTTCTGCGAGGTTTGGGAGAATTCATGGTAGACAACCTCACCCCCAATTTATTGGAGAGGCTAATTCTTGGACTTGAACCCCAACCTATAGCTTTTGGTGGAAGGCACTTGCCATCACACCACAATTTCATTTTTGTAAGATCTCATCTTTGATAAAATCCTCTTTCAAAGGGCTTTAGCATTTGGGTATGGCAATCATAAAAACTCATTATTTGCATGTCAACTTTTTGTTTCCAAACTTCATGCTATTTTTGTTGCTTATGTTAAGTGCCAAGTTTGGAAACTCCTACCAATGAAGCGTCGATAAATTACTACTGACCCCAAAAGCCTAAGTTGATAGAAATGGGTTTGTATTATCATTTAATCAATATTCTAACGCTTCTGTCATGTTTGGGCCTAGACTCTTCTTTAATGAAGTCCCGCATGTGGAATTTTAACTTTAAATGGGTATTAAGTAGAGATAGGATTTGAACTCAGAATCACCTCCTTTGATACTTAATAAATGATGACTTATTCCAGATGCCTAAGTTATTGGGAAAGAGTGAATTTAATCGTTCAACCAAGTAGTCTAATGGGAGCTAAGTTTGTTCTCCAGGCCAGGGACCTAGGGTTTTTGATTGATCACAACTTGATATATCTCCCTTTTTTTTTCCAGTTTTTTGCAGAGTACAACTCAAAGCTCCTAGAATCTTCTAATTACATCACCAGGCGACAAGCTGTCAAGGTATGATCACTACTTGACATTTGACCCAACTATTTAAAAGGAAAATATATGCATCAAATGAAGAAAAAAAGTAGATTTCAGAGCTAGGAATGTTCTCTCCTCGTTGAAAATATAATCCTTTTAAGTCTAAGATTTTCTTTCCTTTTTTCCGTTTGTAGCGTTCCAGAGAATTTTTCTTTTCTCATTGGTCTTTGTGGAATTGTTGCTAGTAATTCTGACATTATATAATATGCTAATAAGGCCTTTTTATTGGTTACAGCTGTTGGGAGATATGCTACTAGATCGTTCAAATTCGGTCATAATGACTCGATATGTGAGCTCAAGGGACAACTTGAGGATTCTTATGAATCTTCTTAGAGTATGATAATCTATCTGATTGCTTAGTAAAACCATATTTTCTTTAAAATCACCATTATTTTACGGCAGTTTATGATTCATTTCGTATTCTTTTTTTGTCTTTATGTTAGTAAATGACAATGGCCCTCTAAATATATGATGGGCCTCTTGTTGGGATGATAATGTTTTCATCTTTTATGGCTCTTGCCAATATGCCAACATTTTCATTCTCCCCAGACATCTGACCTAGATGTACCATCTCCACTTCTAACGTAGTGTCAAGTTTCAAACCACTGAGATTAAAAGTTAGAATATTCATCTTATTCTAATTTATCACCCAAAATAGAAGTTCGAATATCTAATCTTTGTTTAACCAAAACTTACATTGTAAAATTGTGGATTTCCTCGTTTGCAGGAGTCAAGCAAGACCATCCAGATAGAAGCATTTCATGTGTTTAAGGTAATATATATTGGATTAGGCTGCATTTTAAACTAATGATCTTTTAAGTGTTCCTTCTGTTATTTATGTTCACATCTTTACACCTATCAAAAAAAAATTTATGTTCACATCTTTACATTGCTACAGCTATTTGCTGCTAATCAAAATAAACCTCCCGACATCATCAGCATACTTGTTGCTAATAGAAGCAAGCTTCTAAGGCTATTTGCTGATTTCAAAACTGATAAGGGTAAAAGTCGTTTTATTATCAACGATAATTTGAAAGTTGGATTGTTAGTTGGCACCATGTTTACCATAATAGTTTGCTATTGCAGATGATCAACAGTTTGAGGCTGACAAGGCTCAAGTCGTGAGAGAAATTGCTGCCCTGGAACCTAGGGACCGCTCATGACCTTGAGTGAGCTTTGTTGTATGTGAAGTTGCTGGGGTTTTTTTAATCAATTCAATTATGAATTTTATAGTCTCATAGCCCTCAGCATGACAAGTTATTAATATCTTCCAAGGCTTTATTTTCTAGTGTTTGATTGCATATCCAGCAGTTTCTAAAGATTATGTTTTGTAATTTAAATATACTTTTTCTAAGAAGTACATAAATAAATTGATGAAATTGCTTTACTGCAGAACTTAGCTGAGGATGTTTGCATGGTTTAACCAATATATAGGGTTCATGCAAGGGTATTTGAATTCATCTTGTTTAATTATACAGACACCTTTTTTCTGTATATTGGCCTCAGAAAACAATTGTTGCTCTGCACAAGTTGTTGGAACTGCCAAGGTTTTGTAGGTGAAATTATTGCACACCCAATTTATTATGCTGCCGCCTCCTCACACAAGGATATGTGCAAGACTCATTATGTGAGAGGGTGAATTATGTAACTAGAACCGATTTATGCTCCCTAATGGAGGCAGGTATATGCCAAAATTGGATTCAACTTGTTTCCTGTCCAGTCTTGTAATCATCGAAGCGGAGGCACACACATTTGCATGTGCAATCGTTATGTTGGGGTTGCATATCAGTGGTTATGATGCTTTTGGAACGGAGCTATGTTGGGGACAATTTTTCAGTCTCTTTTCACAACTCAGCTTCGCAGTTTGCTACATTGGCAAATTGTGAATGAGTAAGAGATCATTGATTGACACCACTTTCATTATGCACCAATCTGCAACATCAAAGTTAATAGATCTGCAAAAAGTTATGGATAAAAAAAAGAACTAAGCTTAATGCTTTAGAGTAGTGTGTTGATCCACGCTGTACATGATTAAGAGTAGAAGTGGTCCTGGTAGATCTGAGTTTCTTTTTTTTTTCTTTCTTTTGAGAATCAGTAGACTTGGATATTAATCGTATCTATTACTTATTATTTCTTTGTCAAATGAAACGAATCGGCTAGATAGCCTTTTTCCTTTTTTTTTTTTTTTTTTTTTTAAGAACTAACTTGTCCTCTATTATTATTAATTTATAATAAAATAATAGACATTTCAGTTCAGCTCTGGAGTACGAGTAGTGCGAGTAGAACTCATACTCAATTGCATGTCTGGCATGAATGCTCACCATCTCCAACTCAATTGCACATCCGGCATCAATGTCCTTTTAGAGGTTAAGGATCCTATTATGAAATTCTTCGAATTCTCTCTGCCGTTGCCAATAAAACGGAAATAAACTAATTAAATTATATAATTAAAATATATTTTAGAAAAAAAATGCTAAAAATAAAGAATACACTGGGGCCATATGGTCATCATTTTCAAAACATAGTGTTTAGTGTTTAAACATTAAACACTAGTGTCCAAAATTTTAAAAAACGTGTTTGGTCACCGTTTTCTGTTCTAGGTTGTTTGAAAATTATTGTTCCAAAACTCATGTTTGAACAACGTTTTTTGAAATCACCTCAGAGTTGATTTTAAACAACAAACAGTAGTTTCTAGTGGCACTTCGGTAATAAAATTGAACACTCTTATGGGGCCCACCTAGTCAGCTTTTTTGAATGTTTGTCTCTTCTCTTTACTCTCATCTCTTCAAGCCCCGAATCCTCTCTACCTGTTACAAAGATCACATAGCATTGAGCAACTCGAAACTCTCACCCACCTCCATAACTCCCCTCACCCAGCGCCATTCCACCTCACCCCTCACCGACCCAGCGCCATTAATCCTAACCGACCCATCATAAACGCGTCTTTTACACACACCGCATCACCAATAACCCCTATCAATCACATGAATCCCTTTCTCACAATTACTTCCTCACCTACGAAGCTCTGTTGCTAAGGAAAAGGCAAACTCACATAGTCCGAAGGGCTTGGTCAGGTAAAGATTTTAATTTCTTAATTACTTGTTGCAGCTTTTTTTCACGTCCCAATCAAATTCAGATCAGTTCACATTAATCCAGGTTAGGGCTTATTTTAATCCCACAACTTCTTTTAGATGGAAGCCTCGCTCTCATCCTCATCCACCTCTCTTGCTCCCAATCAAATTGAAATATATTATGTTTTTCTACCAACCGCAACTTGTTTTCCAATTCATGTATCTTTCTTTCCATACGATGAAACTCCCTCTCAAGCTGCTCATCAAGTCTTTTTATGTCATCTAAACTGAGTCTTTATATCTCTTCCAAACCCTGCATTGTGGCACGTACCTTATCATCAGAAATATCAAATAAAGGTAGAGTTGTACTTTATATATATATATATATATATATATATAGGGATATGGAGAGAGAGTTTCGATGGGAAAAAAAGACTTTCAATTGTTTATCAACTGGATTTTGAAAGAGAAAGACAATTAGAAGTTAGACAAGATAAAACTGATTTTTTTATTTTAATTCAAATTCTCTGTAAGTTTTTTTTTTTTTTTTTTTTTTTTAATTTTTTTTATAGGAAATTCTACGGAAGTCTATATAAATGAAATGAAAGCAAGGGCCGCACGTAAATTGGTTTGGTACACAACATTATTCACTTTATACTTGCTCTTATAATTATCATTTATCAACTATTCTTCTATTGCTTTATCAATTTTAGGGATAAACTCATTCTAAAAAAAAAAAAAAAAAGGGGGATAAACACAAAAAAGATTACTTCTTGTTAATTTGTTATTAATTTTTTTTTCTTTTTTTTTGAGAATCTGTTATTAATTTTTTCTTTTTTTGAGACAAAGTATTAATTTTTTCTTAATTGATATTTTTTTTTTTTTTTTTTGATAACCGTTAGTTATACAATTAATTCACGTCAAAGTTAGACACTTTATTTTCCTGATACGTACGGCTTCTTGGGTATACATAAAAACGTTTTTTTTTTTTTTTTTTTTTTTTTTTTTTTTTTTTTTAAGCATAAAGTTATAAAACCTTAATTGTTAGTTAGACAATTAATGCACGTTGAAGTTAGACACTTATTTCTTATACTTACGGCTTCTTGGGTATGCATAAAAAACGTTTTTTTTTTTTTTTTTTTTTTTTTCTTAAGCATAAAATCTTAATTATTAGTTATGTTGAAGTTTGACCATTCTACTATACAAGAAATTATACAATCCTCTTTAACCAAAAAAAAAAAAAAATTATACAGTCCTCTAGAGGATCACGTCACTTGTCTACCATTCTATTAAAAGACTCTCATTTATTTAAAATTGTTGAGTCAATAATTAGTTTCTGTTTTAAAAATTTTTCTAACTTAGCAATTTTAAATAGGTAGGAGTTTTTAGTGGAATGGTAGACCACGTCACTTGTCTACTACGAGGACCTTATAATTTCTCCTACTGCACGGCTTCTTCTTAAACATGAACTTATTACTTATTAGATAAATTAGTTCTAAAATTTTTAAAGATTTTGGAGATTGAATTAAATTTGGAATTATCACTTTATCTATACTATTAATAATAGGATTATTAGTTTGAGTTTTAACATTTTACTTACTAAAATATTCTCACACAAATTCTTAAACTCTCTAAAATGCCCTTGTCTTTTATCTAAATAATTTTAAATTAATAAACACAAACCGCTTAAAATGAATAATTTACTATTCCTAAATTTTAGATTTTTTTCCTTTATCTTCTCAATTCAATCTGAAATTTAGGACACTATCTCTATCTCACTTTGTAATATTATAACATTAATCCAAAAAAACAAATAAATAGAAAAAATGGTCATGCATGTTAACGGATGCTTTTAGGACAATTATTAATAAACCATAATTGGAAAGTTTTAATATCACTTTCACTGGAAAAATATAAAAAAACTATCAACAACATTTATTTTTTTATTATTCTTCAAATAAAGTATTTCCAAAAATAGTTCCTAAGGCATTGGTGAACATTTTTCATCATCATCATCATCGTCATATTTCTTTGATCTTTGTATCCATTTAGCCGTGGTTGACTAACACGATGGCTTAGATAATATGTAAATGAACCTTGTTTACAACCTGTTTCATAAATGCATGGTCTGCTTCTCTTGATGTTCCGAAAAGAAAAGCTTTATTTGGATTTGCATGTTTGTAATTGAACATGCTAGAAACATGTCATGCTTTGTGACGGGTTATATTTCTGGAATACAATTGAAATGAGATTCCTATTGCTCTGTTTCCCATTTAAGTTCTTCACTTATTTTTCAGTGAGTAATGCATACTATACATTTTAACACAGGTCTTGACATGTGATTCTTTGATAAACCATTCACCTGCAATTTAGTTCTATACCCGCATTATTTCCAATATTCTTTTTTGGTTATGTTTTCTCACTTCTGTTTCTCGTTCCCATCCTCTGATGCTTGCTTCTCAAATTGATAACAGTGGTTGCTATTTGCAAAAACAATGGGCGCATTATAGCTGATTGAAGTTTCTCCAGCTCTTCTTTGTTGGTTGACAAGGAAGTGAGTAAACCAAGATCAACAGTTGGAATGTCTACCAATAAAACATCTAAGTCTTTGTTCTCCCATCATTATGAATATAATTTGTTTAAAAGCTGTTTGCCATTGATGACCAGTTCTTAAAAAATTTCTTGTAGCGTCTCTGCCTTGTTTGGAGAGTTAGATTTTGACAAGTATATATGGAGAAAGCTGTGTGTGAAGGTAATGTGAGGGTGGGTTGTAGTATGGACTATGTATTCCTAAGAGCAACATGCTTTTTGTACTTGTAGTTGAGTTTTGAAATGTGAAATTATCTTTTTTTAAGTGAATATCCCCGTTGTGTTATGTATTTGCAAATTAATAGAAAATAAAACTTTATATTCCATGCCTCACATTTTAAAAATATTGATGGTAAAAAATTTAGGTGTTTCACATCTAAAATGATTTACATATTGGCGTTGTGGTATAAATAGGTTTTATATTTGAAATTATATTTTTGTTCAATGCAATGGCATGATATTTGGGTAAGGCTGGCTAACACAATTCTTTTGAAAGCTCGTAAAAAAAATTGGAAGGTTTGTGCACCGGAGGTGAATATAATGGCAAAATATTATTTTTATTATTATTATTATTGTACGGCACCGAGCTCCCAAAGCCCATACTGGCCTTGGGCCCAGACCCATCTAGGCCCCGGGCCCAAGCCCATACCGGCCTTGGGCGCAGGCCCAGCAGAAAGTTCCAGTTACCTTATGCCCTTCTTGAAACTGCCTTAGAGCCAAAAACAAGTTTTGGGTATTAAGTTCCCGGGGTTGACTGGTTAATATTTCCCGGTAGAGCGCATGGGTCAATACCCGGGAAGGTCATGATATGCACGGGAACGTGAGTTGCAGAACACAATCGGTGAAAATGGAGCCAAGTTCCAAGATCATAAATGCTGCACCGCCCTTTCACCTAAACAACCACTTTAACCAGATAATACTGGACCTTCAATAGCACTAACGGTGAATGTAATCATGATCTCCCCACTAACCTTGGCTATAAATAGAGGAAAGTTGGGAGAAGGAGGGGTTCAGAAAAATGGAGAGAAAATAGTCAAGGAGAGAGTATTTCAACTGAGTGCTGCTTTGAGTCTCTCTGCCGAGAACGACCCATTGTAGGAAATCCTTAAACCCACTACAAATAAATTGTGAGCCCAAGGGATCTAAGGCCCAGAACTCTTGTACTTGGTTCTTACAATTGGCGCCCACCGTGGGGCCATCCTACGAAGCTGTGGTTCGAGTGAGACTCAAGCAAAGAAGATGTCTGAGGAGCGTTCAAGAGGGCACGTTCCGAGTGATTCCGCAGGATCTTCTCGGGGATCGACGTGGAGGGAGAGAAGGCAGAAGCGGCTGGAGGATAGGGAGCATTCAAGAGGAGAGGAAAGGTCCGGATTGGGAGAAGGATCGGCCCAAACGCACCGGACGATTTCAAACGTCTCAGCGCATCGGCAACATGATGATAGAGACCAGGAGCTGGAGCGGTTGCGCAGATTGGTAATGGACTTGGAGCTGGAGGCAAGGGGTCGGCACCACGAAAGGAACCACAACCCCCAACCCAGGAGGAACCGTGGCGAGGAAGGTCCCAGCCGATCTGTTACACAACAACACCGAGACCGATCCCATTCTCAAGAGTCACGTCGTCACTCCCGGGATATTCGTCGTAGACGGGATCGTTCCCGGTCTCATGGATATGATAACCAAGGGTCAGAGTCGCCAGAGGAGCGGCAGCACCACAACGCCGCGATGGATGCCATGAGCAGGGCCTTGCGGATGGCGGCCCGGTCTCCATTCTCTGATGAGATTGAACGGGCACCCATGCCGAGCAGATTCACGCGTCCACCATTCAATTCCTATGAGGGGAGGACAGACCCCGTGGAGCATGTTAGTCATTACATCCACATGATGTCGTTGCATGCGCACAACGATGCATTGATGTGTAAAGTATTCCCCTCTAGTCTCGGCTCTACCGCACTGAGATGGTTCAATGGGTTGCGGAAGGGTTCTATACACAGCTTCGCCGAGCTGATTCAGGAGTTCGGCAGCAGGTTCGTAACATGCAGCCGAGTTCAACAACCGGTCGACACGTTGCTTTCCATGAAAATGAGGGTCGGGGAAACCCTTCGGAGTTATGCCAGCCGATACTGGGAACTCTACAATGAGATTGGTGGGGGAAACGAGAAAATTGCGGCTAGCACCTTCAGGATGGGGCTCCCCGAGGATTCTGAACTACGGGAGTCGCTGACAAGGAGACCCCCGCAGGACAAGAGGCAACTGATGAGACGCATAGAGGAGTACAAACGCCTGGAGGATGACCGGCTGCAAAGCAGGGGGAAAGCCCCTTTTACGGGGAGATCTCGGCAAAGCATCTTGCCGCTAAAGCCGAAAAGGGACTTCAGAATGCAGGAACCAGAGGTACAGATCGAAGGGGTTAATGTGTTGTTTAAAGAGCCCGTGCACAAGATACTGGAACGGATAAGGAACGAGCCATTCTTCAGATGGCCGAACAAAATGGGGGGCGACCCATCTCGGAGAAACCAAAGCCTATACTGCACTTATCACAGAGACAAGGAGCACACCACCGAGCAGTGTAGGGTATTGAAAGACCATCTCGGGCAGTTAGTGAAGGCAGGGCACCTGAAAGAGTTTGTAGCAGATTCCACTGACCGGGAGACCGAGCAGGGCGCCCCACAGAGAAGGAATCCCCTTCCACCACCCCGGGGGGTAATCAACGTCATTCATGCCGCACCGAGGGGGGCAGCAGCGGCAAGGATGGTGATGACAGTGGCTTGCGCGGAGGGAGAATCATCCAAGAAGCAAAAGAGAGTTGGACGGCTAGACATCTCGTTCGGAGAAGATGATTTCGAAGGAACCATCCAACCTCACGACGACGCCTTGGTGGTGACCGCCCGGATAGGCGGATTCCTGGTGAAGAGGGTGATGATTGATCAGGGTAGCGGGGCTGACGTCATGTACCCGGACCTCTTCGAAGGGCTCGGGTTAAAAACCCAGGATTTGGCGAAGTATAACACGCCATTGGTCTCGTTTGACGGGAGAATGGTGATTCCCGAGGGGCAAATCTCACTCCCAGTGGACATGGAGGGCAAGGAAGTTGTAGTTACGTTCATAGTAGTCCGATCGTTCGCACCTTACACCGCAATCCTGGGGAGGCCGTGGATTCACGCCATGGGGGCTGTTCTGTCCACCCTTCACGTGAAAGTAAAATTTCCTACTGAGTACGGAGTTGTAGAGGTAAGGGGGAATCAACAGGTGGCGAAGCAATGCCTCGTAGCCGCGGTCCAGTGGGAAAAGGAACAGCTCGGCCAAGCTGAGCACGCCGAGAAAGAGACTGCATAGCAATTACAGATACCCCAGGAAAAGGGGGCGGACGTTGCCGAGGAGGTGGTGAAGGTAAGAATTCTCCCAGACAGTGACAAATACTTCCAGATAGGTACAAGCATGAATGACCGGGAAAGGATAGAGATGTTGTTGTTCCTGTTGCAGAATATAGATGTCTTCGCGTGGAACCCGTATGAAGTGCCCGGCGTAGACCCCGAGTTCATTGTTCACAAACTCAATGTGGACCCATCATTTCCTCCGAAAAAGCAGAAGCCGAGAAGAGCATCAAAGGAGCACGTCGATGCAGTAAACCTGGAGGTCCAGCGACTGAAGGAAGCCGGGGTCATAAAAGAAATATTCTTCCCGAGATGGCTAGCAAACACTGTCGTAGTAAAGAAGAAGAGCGGCAAATGGAGAGTTTGCGTGGACTTCACCGATTTAAACAGAGCGTGTCCCAAGGATCCGTTCCCGATGCCCAAGATTGATCAGTTGGTGGATGCCACGTACGGGCACCCGAGAATGAGTTTCCTGGACGCCTTCCAAGGCTACCACCAGATTGCCTTAGCACCCGAGGACCGAGAAAAGACAGCATTTATATCCCCGAACGCAAACTATCACTACGAGGTCATGCCGTTTGGATTGAAGAATGCCAGGGCCACCTACCAGCGTATGATGACAAGGATGTTCCGGGAGAAAATTGGTTGCACGGTTGAAGTTTATATCGATGACATGGTAGTAAAGAGCAGAAAAGAGTCGTTGCATACTGAAGACCTTCGGGGAGTATTCGAGATACTACGACGACACAGGCTGCGCCTCAATGCTGAAAAGTGCACTTTCGGAGTGGGGGCTGGCAAGTTCCTGGGTTATCTGATCTCCACTCGGGGAATAGAGGCTAACCCCGACCAAATAGAGGCAATCAATCGCCTAAAACCACCGAGCAACCCTAAGGAGGTGCAGGTGCTCACCGGGATGTTGGCCGCCCTGAACCGATTCATCTCCAAGTTTGCCGATCGCTGCCGGCCATTCTATCAACTTCTGAAAAAGTGGAAGGGGTTTCAGTGGGACGAGAGCTGCGATGAAGCTTTTCGAGAACTAAAGGAGTATTTGGCAAAGGCGCCGAGGTTGGCGGCCCCGGAGCCCGGTGAGGATTTGTTTATGTACCTTGCAGTCACCAATCATGCCGTAAGTGCTGTGTTACTAAGGGACCGGGAAGTGCAAATACCGGTGTATTACGTAAGCAAGACCTTGGTCGATGCCGAGACAAGGTACCTGCCTCTTGAAAAGTTGGTTTTGGCCTTGGTACACGCCACGAGGAAGTTACCACACTACTTCCAGGCACACACAGTGTTCGTCCTCACCGAGTATCCATTGCAATCACTGTTGAAGAGATCCGATTTCACGGGACGGATTGCTAAATGGGGGACTCGGTTGGGATCGTTTGACATAAGATACCGACCTAGAAGCTCGGTGAAAGGGCAGATTCTCGCTGATTTCATCGCGGAATTTACACCTAAGAATGAAGGCCAGGTAATCTGTAGTGCGGAGATTCGCCCGTGGAGGTTATTTGTGGACGGCGCATCAAACGCTATGGGGGCCGGGGCTGGTATTGTCATAATCACCCCTAAAGGTATGCGGCTGGAACATTCCTTCAGATTGGGGTTCAAAGCCTCGAACAACGAAGCCGAATATGAGGCCCTGTTGGCCGGACTAAGGGCAGTATTGCATCTGGGCGCCAGGGACGTGGAAATCTACTCAGACTCTCGGCTGGTTGTTTATCAGATCACTGGGGACTTCGAGGCTCGGGATCCCCGAATGAAAGCTTATCTGAGTACGGCAAAGCAGATTATCGGTCAGTTTGGAACGGTAAAGATATCCCAGGTAGCCCGGTCGCAAAACAAGCATGCTGACTCTCTTGCCACGTTAGCCTCATCGGCTACCGAGGACACCCCGAGGCTTATCACGATTGAACTTGTAAGGGAACCAAGCATCTGTGTGAAGACTGCCCTCGACCGGGCCGGAGTAGAGGTTGCGCAGGTGGCGGTGGCCGGACCATGCTGGATGAACCCGATCATAGACTTTCTCTCCGAAGATAAAGTTCCAGAGGATGAGGCCGAGGCCAATAAGATTCGACGAATGGCTCCTAGGTACTGGTTGGCTTCGGACCGAAGGTTGTACAGAAGGTCCTTCGCTGGCCCTTACCTCTTGTGCCTGCATCCTGAAAAAGTCAAGGAGCTTCTAACCGAGCTGCATGAAGGAGTATGCAGCGGGCATGCCGGGGGGCGATCTTTAGCACACAGAGCAAAGACGCAGGGGTTTTGGTGGCCACAGATGCAGAAGGACGCCGCCGAATACGTTCGGAGTTGCAAACAATGTCAAAGGCACGCCCCAATGATCCATCATCCGGCCGGACATCTAAACCCTGTCAGCAGCCCGTGGCCATTTGCATAATGGGGGCTCGACATCCTCAGGCCATTCCCCCGAGCAACGGGGAATCGCCGTTTTGTACTGGTGGCCGTGGATTACTTCACAAAGTGGGCTGAAGCTGAAGCCTTGGCCAATATCCGGGATACCGACGTGAAAAAGTTTGTGTGGAAAAACATAGTTACAAGGTTTGGGGTGCCGAATTCACTAGTGAGAGACAACGGGCTACAGTTCGACAGCAACGCTTTTCGGACCTTTTGCAGCGAGCTCGGCATCAAGAACAAGTATTCAACCCCGGCATACCCCCAGAGCAACGGCCAAGCTGAAGCAGTAAACAAGACTATTTTGAACGGGCTCAAGAGAAGGTTGGATGGAGCGAAAGGAAGGTGGGCAGAAGAACTACCCAGTGTTTTGTGGGCCTACCGCACGACCCTCAGGAGATCCACGGGGGAAACCCCATTTTCTCTGGCATACGGAGCAGAAGCAGTGATACCCACCGAGGTGAGCTTATGCAGTGCGCGGGTCGTCGGGTTTGACCCCGTACATAACGCCGACCTTATGATGGAGCAGTTGGATTGGCTAGAAGAATGCAGGGAGGCCGCGACCGTACGTCTTGCCGAGTATCAGCAGAAGCTGGCACAAAGGTACAACCGAAATGTAAGGACCAGGGAATTCAGTGCCGGGGAATTGGTGTTAAGAAGGGTAGTGGGGAACATGCGGGACGTGGCTGCAGGGAAGCTTGCTCAGAGTTGGGAGGGACCATACAGAGTCACAGCCGTCGCAGGGGCAGGGGCTTACTACTTGGAGGACCTGGACGAAAGGCCTCTCCCCCGACCATGGAACGCCAACAACCTGAAGAAATTCTACGCGTAACCATCGATGTAAGCCGAAACTTGTATTCTATGAAGATTAAGAGTATGATGAACTTTTTTGTCTTTGCTGTTTTTGACCCTGTAGCCGCGCACCAAGAGAATCGCCAGCCGAACCTAAGGACAGAAACCTGACTCTCGGCTCGATCAACATCGCCGAGCAGGTGAAAACCTTACAAACAAAATCCTAAGGACAGAAACCTGACTCTCGGCTCGATCAACATCGCCGAGCAGGTGAAAACCTTACAAACAAAATCCTAAGGACAGAAACCTGACCCTCGGCTCGATCAATATCGCCGAGCAGGTGAAAACCTTACAAACAAAATCCTAAGGGCAGAAACTTGACTCTCGGCTCGATCAATATCGCCGAGCAGGTGAAAACCTGACGAATAAATCTTAAGGGCAGGAACCTGACCCTCGGCTCGGTCAAAATCACCGAGCATGTGTGAACCTTGCAATTAAATCTATGAAGACAAAAACTTGATTCTCGGTTAAAATCGAATATCCGGACAAACGGAAACTTTGCAAACAAATGCTCGAAGGACGGAAACTCAATTCTCGGTCAAACCAAAACCTGATAAAAACCCAACCCTTTTTACAAAAACTAAGTCCAAATAGCGCTCTCAAAACTACCCGCAGCTCCGCACAACAGGTTCTCGGGGGTACCATTCTATTAAGCGGCCATCGCACTGGTATAATTCAAGCAAAGCACAAACGGATATAATTTCATTCAACAAATTGAAACAGGAAAAGAAAACGGACTACCAATTAAACAAGTAAAAACAATTGTTCAATCACCACATCCCGGTGACATGGGCAAATAAAACCAATAAATTAAAACAACGGTTCAATCACCACATCCCGGTGACATAGGCAAATAAAGATGAAATAAAAATAAGCTAAAATAAAATCAACTAGGAGGTTGAGTCGGTGGTGGCACTTCCTGTTGGACGATCAGGGAGAAAGGCTGGGCCTCGTCAAGAAGTTCCTGCACAGTAGGTATGCTCGTGGCCTCCAGTTCCTCGGGCTCGGCATGAGAGTCGATTTGCTCAACCAACTCCCTCATGCTGGCCGTCTCCTCCTCGTCTAGAGCAGCCGGGGCGTTCTGGACGGCAGGTACAGGGTTTGGAAATGGAATCTGGCCGGGGTCTCTCAGCGGCGAGTCTTCAGGAACTCCCATTGCCTGAAGAGCAGCAAACCACCCGGCCTCGAAACCCATATGCCGAGCCCGAGCCACCACCGGCTCCGCGGAGTTCTCGGCATCGGCGAAGCCTACGTCGTACCACTTTTGCTCCGCGGCCGCCAAGCCTGCCCTGAGATCAGCTATCTCTTCGGCATGAGAAGTGTTGAGGCTGAGGGCTTCGGCCAGTTTGAGTTCCGTCTCATTTTGCCTGGCCAGGAGGTCAGTGCACCTCTGTTCGGCAGATGCTCGGAACTTCTCCGCGGCAGCAGCCTTCTTTTCGGCAGCCTCAGCAATCTTGGCCTTTTCCTTAGCCGTTTTTACTGCTGCCTCCCGCGCCCCCTTCTCACGCTCATTTTCCTCATCAAGCTCCCGTGCCCAGGCAGCCACAATGTGAGCCAGTTGAGCGGCCTAGCAAGCGCGAAGGTTAGCAAAGTGACAAAAGGAAATCTACAGGTGACAAAAGGAAATCTACATGGAGCAAATAGACAAAAGAATTACCGCAATGGCGTGCCACTCTAACCGGCGCCCCACGGACTCCTCGGACCCATCATCAAAGGCGTGCACGTCCTCGGGAAGTTGGAGAGCTCCGGCCAAGGTTTGGGCAATACGGCCACCCTCGCCCTTATCCCACATCCGAACAGAGGCCGCCGATGGCAATGGCTTGCCGTCCAGAAGGAACTTTGGCTCCCATGCTGGAGCCACTTGGGAGGAGGACGCGCCCCCCGTGCCGGCTTCGGTCGGCGGCTCGCGGATGACAATCCCCCCTGTTGGTCGGGGAGGAGTCTTGGCAGTGGCGTCCCCCGGGGACGTGGAATGTTGCTCGGTTACTTTCTGTTTCTTTCGGGCACGTCCGGACTGCGAGGGGGGAGGAGGTTGAGAAGCTGGACCCCGACCCTGAGTAGGCGGGGGCTGGTTGGTCGGCCGGGCACCAGGCACGAACCTGTCAAGGGTCGTTACTCTCCTTGCCACCATTCTTGCACCGGGCTGGATCGCTTCAGCTGGCAGGTTAGCCGCGTCTGTCACTTGCTGTTGATGCTCGGCGGGTGGATCCTCGGGATGGGGTTGCTCTTGGGCTTGGTCCCCTTGTTGTATAGCTTCGTGAGCTCTCTCTCTAAGGCGCCGGGATACCTGTTCCGCGGAATCGTCTCGAAGGGGAACTAGTTCGTCTGCGGCAGTGAACCGCCGACCAAATTCCCTCGCTTCCCCGGTTGTAAGCTTCGGCGGCAAGAAATTCACGTACCGGACGTCTATGTATGAGAGCAGGGGGCTGTCAACTATCAACGCCTGCTTGAAAGGTTGCCAAGTAGAGTAAACCGGTTCCACGCCGAGGATCAGGTGTGAGGCCCGGAGTTGCCCGTCCCAATGCACGTAGATCTCGGAACGAAGGACGAAGTTTAGGTCCCTGACGTGGACGGCTCTGAGGTCCTGAGCAAACACTTTGCCGTCTGCAAAAGAACAGATAATGCGTTAGCTTTTTACAATAAAAGATTTTCTTTTACTCAAAACAACTATAAGAAGGGGAGGGTACGAACCCACTTCACGCCGTGTGAGGGGGCAAGGGATCTCCCCGGCAAACCAATTGCCGCGCACCCTGACAAACTCCCCGGTGGAGTTCCTGTTCGAATCGGGTAGGCACGATATCAGCCGTACCCGAGCATCTCTTGTCTTTAAGTAGTAATTTGTGGATTTGCTCCCACAGAGGCTGTACATTTGGTTAATATCATGGTGGTCTAGTTGTAAGTTAAAGGTATGGTTCAGCTGGCCGACACAACTAACTACCCGGTAAAAATTGGGGGGAAGCTGGTCGGGGCACAGCCCATAGTAGGTGAGAGTGCTTATCAGGAGGGGATCTACCGGGAACCTAACCCCACCTTCTAAGACGGACATCAAAGGAAAGAAGGCTGTACCCTGCCCTCGGTGGAGTTCCATATCACTCTCATGGCAGTAAGCCACGTCCACGTCACTGGGGATACTAAATTTACTCCTAAATGTGGCCAAAGCAGCCGGGGTATCTAAAAGGTAAGAATAACCCATCTATAAAGCCTAAAACTACAAGAATAAACTCAAAGAAACAAAGCTGAAGGAAGAGGAAGGGGAAGAAAGACTTACTTTGGGTTCTAAGGAGGAAAGGAACGCTGAGCAAGCAAGCACACAGAAATGTGGTCGGCAAAGAGTAGGCACTAAAGATCAGAGGCGAAGGAAAAATGGAGTGACGTTTGGAGAAGAACTATTTATAGAGCCAGAAGAAATGGGGAAAGAAGAAACGCTTGATCAAGCAATAAATGGGCACAGCGAACGAGCGACCCAGCAAATGCCAAGCGTAACCGATTTGCGCGCCGCTTCGGTTCACGAACCGTCAGCAATAATGACGACTGCGCCTGGCGCCGCGAAACGGCGCGTCTTTTGAGATGACTATTAATGAGAAGTGACAGCCAGAAGTCCCAGACTAAAAGATTCCCGAGGACAAAAGGCCCAGGCAGCTCCTTGATTCTCCTCGGCGACCGAGTATGAATCAAGGGGGGGCTATTGTACGGCACCGAGCTCCCAAAGCCCATACTGGCCTTGGGCCCAGACCCATCTAGGCCCCGGGCCCAAGCCCATACCGGCCTTGGGCGCAGGCCCAGCAGAAAGTTCCAGTTACCTTATGCCCTTCTTGAAACTGCCTTAGAGCCAAAAACAAGTTTTGGGTATTAAGTTCCCGGGGTTGACCGGTTAATATTTCCCGGTAGAGCGCATGGGTCAATACCCGGGAAGGTCATGATATGCACGGGAACGTGAGTTGCCGAACACAATCGGTGAAAATGGAGCCAAGTTCCAAGATTATAAATGCTGCACCGCCCTTTCACCTAAACAACCACTTTAACCAGATAATACTGGACCTTCAATAGCACTAACGGTGAATGTAATCATGATCTCCCCACTAACCTTGGCTATAAATAGAGGAAAGTTGGGAGAAGGAGGGGTTCAGAAAAATGGAGAGAAAATAGTCAAGGAGAGAGTATTTCAACTGAGTGCTGCTTTGAGTCTCTCTGCCGAGAACGACCCATTGTAGGAAATCCTTAAACCCACTACAAATAAATTGTGAGCCCAAGGGATCTAAGGCCTAGAACTCTTGTACTTGGTTCTTACAATTATTATTTTGGTTGAAAGGGGAAATACATTAACAAAACTAAACAGCAGAAACAGGGGCAGGACAGAGCCTACTTACAAACAGCCCAACAGCATCATTCTCCAACAAGGTAGCTAAATCCACCGGAGGATTTGAAAAAACAACAAACTCACTGTCAAGCAGTAATCCTATTCTAGCCAAAAAATTAGCGCACTTGTTAGCCTCCCTGTAGATATGCCTGAATCTTCTCTGAGGAATTTGGTTAGCCATAATTCTGCAATCTTCCATGATAGTTGAAACAAAAGCATTACAAGAAGTGGGATAGTTAAAGGCATCCACAATGGCTTTAGCATCTACCTCAATAATAACAGAATGCGCATTAGCTTGCAGACACAGATGCAGGCCATCACGCAGCGCCCATAATTCCGCCATAAAACTATTTGTACTCCCGATCCTTCTAGCAAAACCTGTCACCCAATTCCCATTTTCATCTCTAATTAGCCCACCTCCACCTGCTAGGCAAAATATTATTATTATTCAATATAATGGCTTTCCCACTAGTGGTTGTTCAAAAGAGTAGCGTCTCCTAGTTTAGTGTTTTTATTTATTTTTTAAATAAAGTCAGATGTTGGTCACGTGGATGGGTTATTTTTATTAGGAAATTCCTAGAGGCACCGAAAATATGCATCGAATTTTTTCATACCTCTTAACCAAAAAAAGGGAAAATTTTCATACCCATTGCTTTTGTATTATAGTGTGGTCTTGGTAAAGTGAATTCTTATGATAAGGTGTGAAACAATTGGTGCATATAGCACAGAACTTTGTATTAATGATGGTGGGATGGGCAGATCGGCCTTTTTCACTTGCATCTTCTGTTTTCAAATTTCAATATAATAGTACACTTAAAGACTTATCCAATGTGAATGTTACTTATGGGCTTGCCCAATAATATTTTTTGGACTTGCTTGTAAGCATTCATGAAAATACACACTATAGACGAAATATGGACAAAATTAGTTAAATATATAGTATAACTCTTTGTTAATATTCCTTAATTACTTTGTTTGGCTAAAAGTCTTGTAGCTCAACTGACGCATTAGATATATACTAAAGACGTTTAGGTTTAAATTTTCTTAAAAAAAATTATAAAAAAAATAAATAACTTCATATTAGATTAGTATTTTCATAGTTTTATCATTAGATTGCATGTTCTTGTTTTTTTACTTACCTTTTTTTATATGTTTTGTTGAGAATAAAATTCTCTATCCCACTTTAATTGTTCTACTTTATATTTCACCAATTATAATTTATCATGTATTCTGATAATTCCTTGGATATCAGTGGGTTGACAAGACTCGAGCGATGATCTTTGGGCTATCTCCTGTAATACAAAGAACACTGAATCAGAGGGGACCGGTGGTGACCGGCCAAAAATCCTCCGATGATGAAGTTAGTTACTTTGAACTCTCTGTAAGGAATAAATACTCTCAAAAGGAAATTGTCTGAATCCCCTTACCCTTCATCGAGGAAGCCTTATATAGTGTGTGTGTGGAACGGTTATCTGTTTAGTAACCGTTCCCAATGTCGAGGAGTCCGGAGAATTGGGGCTATAACCGCTGTGGAGGTTACCTGGGTTGGACGGGCCGGTGAACTCGTCCATCCTTAGTAAAGATGGACGAGACTTCCACGATGAACTCGTCCATCTTTAGTGAAAGATGGACGAGACCATCTTGGAAGGCTTGCCATGTGTAAATGTAGATTCCATGAGGTATTCCTCGTCCATATATGGACGAGGTTCGCCAGAACGCTTGAAACTTTTTCTGCGCCAACTGTAGCTTCTTTCGTTGGACGAGACATATGGACGAGTTATGGACTTGGGATGATTTGTGACACCATCAATTGCCCCCTCGTCCATGTGAGTCGTCCAGAGGGTTGGACGTCCTTGGACGTATATATAATTGGTTAATAATTACTGTACCACGTGTCATTCTTTTTATTGGCAACTGATTTCGTCGATTTATTTTTCCAAGGTAGATGCCACATGTCGCTTTCGTATTGGCTGGGTCGTTTCGAATACCCAGGTCAGCATCCTATAAATAGTGGAATGCCTCCCTTAACCCTATTCATTCCAGAGATTTTCTTCCTTGACATCCATCATCTAGAGCCTCGTCTAGGAGTTCCTCTGCGTCTAGAGTCTACTTCCGTCTAGAGCCAGGTACTCTTCTTCTCTTCGTCTTTAGGTTCTAAGTTTCTTGTTAGAGATGTCTGTTGCATCCTCGTCCACTGATAGCCTTAATAAGGCTATAGACGAGTACTGTAAGGATACTAGTGATAGGTCTAGTTCTAGTGCTAGTGATGATAGTGGAGGAAGCACGGACGAGAATTACTTTTCTGGGGCCCCTGGGTTCCCTATTGAGGTCGTCCAAGAACAGCTTAGGAGAGCTTCTGGCTCTCAAGCTGGTTCTCCGTCCAATCCTACGGACGAGGTAGAAACCGTCTTTAGTTGCGCTGTAGGCGTCCATTCTAAGACGGACGAACAAAGGTTATGTAGTCTTAAATCCTGGTATCAAATCCCAGACGAGTTTAACCCTAGGCTACCCGTCCATGGAGAGTGGTGTTGTGAACCCCGTTTCGGAATAGGCGTCTATGAATCTTACTTCTTAGGTGGCCTTAGGTTTCCTTTAAATGCCTTCGCTAGAGAGTTATTAGTCAAGTTAGGTTTAGGTGTTTGTCAATTCAATCCTAATGCATGGAGATTAGTTATCTACATGCAAATTTTGTGGAGGGGAGTTTTTGGTGGGGACCGTCCTCTTACAGTGGACGAGTTCCTTTATTGTTATAAACCTTCTGCCATAAGTCAATCTGAGGGTTTTTATCAGTTTACTGCTAGGGGGAATGAACGTAGGTTGATTAAGTCCCTAGTTTCGTCTGATAGGAAGTGGAAGACGGAGTTCATTTTTGTTTTAGGCTTCTGGGCAGGGAACCCTGTGGACGTTGGCAGGGATCCCTTTCCCCCTTACACTGGGGACCTAGGGAACCTTTGTCCAGAAGGTACGTCCCTTCCCCTTGTTTATTTTTATTCTTACTTCTATTTGGCACATTTACAATTTCTAACCTTTGTTTGTTCATTGTGTTGTAGCTGCCAAACGTCCGTCCTTAAGCAAATTTCACCGTGACCGCGTCCACAGGGCTCGTCTACATACAGACAGGAGCTTTCATTCTCTTGTCACACTTAGACGTCTAGCCAAGTGGGGTTTAGGTCCTGAGCCTTCAGACGAAGCTATCGCCCACGAAGTTACTGTGCGAAAAAGTAAGTTTTTAGCTAAACCTCCTTTTCTTTTTCTTTTTTTATGTATACATTCCTAATTTGTTCATCTCATCTTAGGAATGTCAACAATGAAAGAGAACAAAGGGAAGGAAATTGCAGGAGAGGGGAAACGTCCTGAGGGTCAGGCACAGGATCGTTCTGAGGGTCAGACACGTCCAATGGCTGGGGACAAAAGGAAGTTCTTGCCAAAGAACATTGACTTGGAAGGGCTCCCCAGTCGTAGAGACAAAAGGGTTAAGCAGGGCTCGTCCAAGGTGGTCAAGTCCAAACCTCCTCAGTCTCAGCCTGCCATCCAGATAGTCGATGTGGACTCGTCCACTCCAGTTGAGTCCACTCCATCCAAGACTCCGCCCAGAACACCTTTGGCCAAGTCTACAACGCCTGGCTCGTCCCAGCCTTCTACGAACATCATTGAGAACGAAGATCTAGCTTGGGAACGTTTCCAGATAGCCGTCCAGGACGAGGACATAAACATGTGCTATAACATGGGCTTGAAGGAATTTGAGCATTCAGGCGTCCATGACCTCTTTAAGGTATGTCAATATCTCTCGTCCTTGTTTAGTTAGCAACTTTTCCTCACTTAATCATTCTATGTTGCTTTGTCTATTCATAGGCCATGTCAAAGTTTATAGCGGCGTCTAGACAGGCAACAGAGCTGGACAAGACGAGAGTCTTGTTGGAGACGAGGATTCAGCAGGTGAATGCTGACTGTAAAAAATGGGCTGGGGTTGCTGAAAAAGCTAAGGATGAGGTCAAAGAGCGTAATAAGTTGATTGAGGAGCTAAGGACTGATGCATTGGAGAAGGAGACGCGCATTGATCACTTGCAAAAGATGAACGATGAATTGAATGCTCGTCTCTCCAAGGCAAAAGAGGACGCTGTGGCTGAGTTCAAGTCGTCCAAAGCGTATACAGACACTTTGGATCGCAATTATGCAGCTGGTTTTGAAGATTTCAGAATGGACGCTATTGAGAACTTCCCTGAAGTTGACTTTAGCGCAATCAAGCTTAACCTTGCTGCTGCCACAAGCTCTCTTCTCCAGACCGGCTCTGATGACGTCAACGTGGAAGACGACGCCAGTACTCAACCTCCTCAGGACGAGCCTGCTGTGAATGTTCCCCCTTCTTAGGACGAGACTTTTAACCTTAGTGGCCTTAGTTTTCTTTTTTGCTTGGTTTTATATTTGGTCCTTTGTTTTTGGACCTTCTTTTATGTAACAAGAATACATTATACTCGTCCATGGTTTTAAGACGGGTCTTTTAAGTAAACTATTTCTGCTTTTCCAACTAATCAAGGGTTTTTGGACGTAGAATGTCCACCCTTTGAGTGAAGTTTTACTTTCTTTGTATGGACAAGTGATTTCATTTTCTTTGCATGGACGAATGTTGTTGCTAAGCTATTTCAACTCCAGCTTTAGCTCGTCCATGTCGAGAATACATATTTTTCATGTAATCTAACCCGTCTTAGCAAGTAGTATTTTTAATTAGCTTGATTCGTCTTAAGACTTGCAAACTAATCTTACATACCATCTTACTTATTTTGCCAACTTTTTATCTCGTCCAGAGTTTGGATTGTTTCAGTTGGCTCCGCCTCGTCCATGAGTTGGACGAGTGTGGATGTGGTTTTTTCCTTTTATTCAAGAAAATTTAGACGTTACATCTCTGCGTCCAGAGATTTTGTTCGTCTTGGATCTTTCAACCCTCTTGAGGATTGACTTGGACGACAATATCATGGAGAAAATTCACACAACATTTTGTACATAACATAAATATTGTTTACAAACAAGGCACATGCACACTGATGCCTTTTTATTTAATAAATACATACTTCATGACTTCGTCCATAACCATAACACAACTATAAAAAGTAATAAAATCGTAGTTTCAAACTTCACACACAAGCAACACCAAACATAGTAGTATCAAACAGCATCATACATAGTAGTACGCTAGTAGACAGATAAGACCCAGTCTCGTCCATAGGTTCACTCTTACTGGTAGTACCTCCTCAGGTGCTCCACATTCCAAGGATGTTCCAACTTTCTCCCGTCCAGGGCCTCCAGGTAGTAGGATCCTTGCCTTTTACAGTTGATAACTCTATAGGGTCCTTCCCAGTTTGGGCCCAACTTCCCATGTGCTGGGTTCTTGGTTGACAAAGAGACCTTTCTCAGGACGAGATCTCCTATGTTGAAACGCCTAGGCTTCACCATCGCATCATACTGCCTAGCCATGAGGTTCTTATACTTTGCTGCCCTGTGTTCTGCGTTTGCCCTTACCTCGTCTATTAGATCGAGGTTTAGATGAAGCTGGTCCTCATTATCCTTGTCTTGATACATCATCACTCTGTGATTAGCCATTTGTACTTCTGCAGGTATGATTGCATCGCTTCCATAGACTAGCTTGAAAGGAGTCTCCCCTGTAGGGGTCCTCATTGTGGTCCTGCATGCCCATAAAACTCCTGGTAATTCATCTGGCCACACTCCCTTTGCCCCCTCAAGCCGAGTCTTGATGATTTTCAACAAGGATTGGTTTGCAACTTCAGCCTGGCCGTTGGCTTGGGGGTGTGCAGGCGAGGAGTAATGGTTCTGAATTCCAAAGTGTAAGCAAAAGTCCTTGAAGAGTGCATTGTCAAATTGTCGTCCGTTGTCAGACACCAATACCTTCGGCACTCCAAATCTGCATACAATGTTCTTCCATACGAAGCTTTTCACATTCTGTTGTGTGATATTTGCCAATGGTTCTGCTTCCACCCATTTGGTGAAGTAATCGATGCCAACCACTAAAAACTTCATCTGCCTTACTCTCAAAGGGAAGGGACCCAAAATGTCCAGTCCCCATTGTGCGAAGGGCCACGGTGCCACCATTGGGGTGAGGTATTCCGATGGTTGCTTGGGGACATTGCTAAATCGCTGGCACTGGTCGCAGACCTTAACGTATGCTTTAGCATCAGCTTGCATGTTCGGCCAGTAATACCCTGCATGGACGACCTTGTGGACAAGTGATCTGGCTCCTGAGTGATTGCCACATGCCCCTTCATGAACTTCTCTCAGTACGTAGTTTGCTTCGTCCGGAGCTAAGCATCTAAGGTATGGTTGAGAGAAACCTCTCTTGTATAGCACTTCATTCATAAGGACATATCTAGCTGATCTCACCCTCACCTTCCTGGCCTCGTCCTTCTCTTCTGGTAGTCGTCCGTCTTTCAAGTATGATATAATGGGAGTCATCCAATTTTCTCTGTTATCCACCTGTTGTACTTCTGAGACATCTATACTTGGCATATATTGAACTTCATCCGACTTCTCTAATGATTCATCTGCTGAGGCTTCTTTCGCTATAGCATCAGCTTCCACGTTCTCTTCTCTTGGGATTTGAATGAAGTCAGCGTTTTCAAATCTTTTCACAAGGCGCATCACCCTACCAAGGTATTTCTTCATTCGTTCTTCCTTCACTTCATACATCCCATTCACTTGTCCCATGATCAGTTGAGAATCCCCTATGACACATATGGACTTGGCTTCCACAGACTTAGCCAATTCTAGCCCTT
Source organism: Quercus robur (assembly GCF_932294415.1). Lineage (NCBI taxonomy): Eukaryota > Viridiplantae > Streptophyta > Magnoliopsida > Fagales > Fagaceae > Quercus > Quercus robur. The sequence goes on along the minus strand of NC_065538.1, from coordinate 71,203,633 downwards.
TGAGGAGGGCTTCATATTCGACTTCATTATTAGTTGCTTGGTACTGTAGACGGACTTTATGTTTCAGTTTATCTCCTTCTGGGGATTGCAGGACCACACTAATTCCTCCTGCATGTCGTGTAGACGAACCATCTACGTGGACGATCCATCTCTTACTGTCTTCTGTCTCATTATGACTTGGGGTAAACTCCGCAATAAAATCTGCTAGGGATTGAGCTTTTATGGCATGCCTTGGTTGATACCTGATATCGAACTCACTGAGCTCCACAACCCACTGGATTAATCGTCCTGCAACTTCCAGTCTATTCATTGCCTTCTTGAGCGGATGATCTGTCATGACATTAATGACATGTGCTTGGAAATAATGCCTCAGTTTCCTTGAAGCGGTGATTAGTGCGAAGGCCAATTTCTCCATTTGTGTATACCGTCCTTCCACTCCTTTCAATGCCTTGCTTGTATAGTACACAGGTCTTTGCACTTTATCTTCCTCTCTTATCAATGCTGAGCTCACGACATGCGGGGTTACCGCTAAGTATAAATATAATTCCTCTCCTTCCACTGATGGACTCAGCAGCGGTGCCATGGTAAGGTATACCTTCAAATCTTCGAAAGCTCTCTGACACTCGTCGGTCCATTCGAATGCTTTTTTGAGAACCTTAAAAAATGGCAAACATTTATCAGTAGCTTTAAAGACAAACCTGTTAAGCGCAGCAACTCGTCCAGTGAGGGATTGGATTTCCTTGGTATTTTGCGGTGGCTTCATGTCCAATATTGCTTGAATTTTATCTGGATTCGCTTCAATTCCCCTGTGGGATACCATAAAGCCAAGGAATTTCCCTAATGATACTCCAAAGGCACATTTGCTAGGATTCAGTTTCATGTGATACTGCCTCAATGTTTCAAATATCTCCTGCAGGTCGTCTAGATGCCTTCCTTCGTCCTGACTTTTCACCAGCATGTCATCTACATAGACTTCCACATTCCGCCCAATCTGTGGACGAAACATGTGGTTGACCAACCTCTGATATGTCGCCCCTGCGTTCTTTAAACCAAACGGCATCACCTTATAGCAGAATAAGCCTTGACTGGTGACAAAAGATGTCTTCTCTTGGTCAGCCTCGTCCATTCTTATCTGATTGTATCCTGAAAAGGCATCCATGAAGCTAAGCAATTTGTGGCCTGCAGTTGAGTCTACTAACTGGTCAATGCGCGGTAGCGGATAACTATCCTTGGGGCAAACCTTGTTTAGATCAGTGAAGTCCACGCACATTCTCCACTTGCCATTTGCTTTTTTGACCATTACTACATTGGCCAACCAATCCGGGTAATACACTTCCCGAATGAACTTTGCTACCATCAGCTTTTGGACCTCGTCCTTGATTGCACTATCTCTCTCAGGGGCAAACACCCTTTTCTTTTGCCGCACAGGCTTGGAGGAAGGACATACATTCAAATGGTGGGTAATGACACTAGGGTCTATACCCGGCATATCCTCGTGGCTCCACGCAAACACATCGATGTTTTTCTTCAAAAATTGGACGAGGTCCTTTTTAATCTTCCCTTCTAAATCTGCTCCAACCCTGGTACACCTCTCAGGGTTATCTTCATCCAAGGAAATATCTTCCAATGCTTCAGTAGGCTCTGCTACAACCTTCTTTTCTTCAATATTCATTGATTGAACTTGTTCATCCATGGCCAGCATGGCCAAGTAACATTCTCCTGCTGCCAGTTGGTCACCTTGTACCTGTCCTACCCCGTGTTCTGTTGGAAACTTGACTGATAAATGGTAAGTAGAGGTTACGGCTTTCCAACTATTCAAAGTTGGTCTCCCAATTATGGCATTGTAGGAGGATGGACAATCTACCACAAGGAAGTTCACATCCTTGGTGATTTGTCGTGGATATGCCCCCACTACCACAGATAAGGAAATAGTACCCACTGGTTGCACCTTCATCCCACCAAAACCTACTAGGGGGGAGTTCACTGGACGGAGCCGGTCTCGTCCTAATCTCATCTGCTGAAAAGCTGGATAATATAAAATGTCTGCTGAGCTTCCATTGTCCACAAGCACTCTTCTAGTTGTGTAGTTTGCAATTAGTAAGGAGATGACGAGAGCATCATCATGAGGGTGATGAATTCTGTCAGCATCCTCGTCTGTGAAAGTGATTGCCCGCTCGTCCATGGACCTTGCTCTTGGTGATCGTCCAGAAATTTGGACGCTCTGTACTTCCTTCAAGTATGCTTTCTTGGACTTGGACGACTGGCCAGTTGAACTTCCCCCAATGATGACTCTTATCTCCCCGAGTGGTGGTTGCGATGATTCTTCCATCTTTCCCTTCTGTTTCTCGTCCCTCTGGTCTCGTCCAAGAAAACCCCTCAACTTCCCTTGCCTTATGAGATTTTCAATTTGTTGCTTTAAGTCAAAACACTCGTCTGTGTCATGACCATGATCTCTATGGAAGCGACAATACTTGTTCCTGTTGCGCTTGTCAGGATCCCCCTTCATTTTCTCCGGCCATTTCAGGGAAGGATCATCCTTGATTTGCATAAGGACCTGCTCAAGTGGGGCATTTAAAGGGGTATATTGCTGGTTCCGTACTGAAGGGTCTGGCTTCTTACTTTCTCGGTCTCTCCTTTCCTCCGTCCGTCCCTTCTTTGGATGAGTACCCTGCTCGTGATGGCGACTGGGATTTGTGTCCATTCTCTCAGACCTCTTCCTCTTCTTAGCAATGATTGCATCTTCTGCATTCATAAAATTCTGAGCCGAATGGACGAGTTCGGCCATGGACTGGGGCTCTTTTTCATAGAGCTTGTGTATAAAAAGATTCGAATTCACACCGTTATGGAAGGCTACCAGTAGAAGTTTATCATCTGCTTCATCCACACTGAGAGCTTCTCTGTTGAAATGGGTGATAAATGACCGAAGGCTCTCGTTCTCTCCCTGCTCTATTGTCAACAAACTGGACAAGGAACGCTTGTGCCTTTGTCCCCCAATGAAATTGTTAACAAACAACTTGCTCAACTATTCAAAAGAACTCACCGAATTTGGAGGTATTTTGCTAAACCAAACTCGTGCTGAACCCTTAAGGGTGGTAGGGAAGGCCCTACACATTATCTCATCAGGCACCCCTTGAAGATGCATGGTGGTCTTGAAAGTGGCTATGTGATCAAACGGGTCACGTGTTCCATCATATGAATCCAGAGATGGCAACTTGAACTTTGATGATAGGGGGTGACCGTTGATGGAAGCCGTAAAGGGAGAATCAGTCCTGTGAACCAAATCCTCTATCGGATTCGCCCTTTTCATATTCTCCTTCATTTCCTCCATAACTCTCTTCATTTGGTCCATTTCTTCCTTCAAGTGTGGTACCGTTCGTGAAGTGGTGCCTCTAAACTGACTTCCAACTTCGGTATTCTCTCTTCCGCCATGACTCTGTGTTTGTCCTCCTTCACGTTCTTCATGTGTTTGCCTCCTCATATTAATCTCCATTCGTAATTCTTGGTTTTGGCGAGTCAACTCCGCCATAGCGTCTGCCATAGATTGTGCATGTTGGGCAGATGACTGCATGACCGGCGCAGACTGGCGATCACGATGCGGGTTGCTGCTTCCCTGATGGCCTGGGCTAGTAGCCCTTGATCTAGTCCGAACCATCAACCCTTTGTCACAGAGAAGTAAACTGTGAAACAATCTCGTTCCCACAGACGGCGCCAACTGATAATTCCTTGGATATCAGTGGGTTGACAAGACTCGAGCAATGATCTTTGGGCTATCTCCTGTAATACAAAGAACACTGAATCAGAGGGGATCGGTGGTGACCGGCCAAAAATCCTCCGATGATGAAGTTAGTTACTTTGAACTCTCTGTAAGGAATAAATACTCTCAAAAGGAAATTGTCTGAATCCCCTTACCCTTCATCGAGGAAGCCTTATATAGTGTGTGTGTGGAACGGTTATCTGTTTAGTAACCGTTCCCAATGTCGAGGAGTCTGGAGAATTGGGGCCATAACCGCTGTGGAGGTTACCTGGGTTGGACGGGCCGGTGAACTCGTCCATCCTTAGTAAAGATGGACGAGACTTCCACGATGAACTCGTCCATCTTTAGTGAAAGATGGACGAGACCATCTTGGAAGGCTTGCCCTGTGTAAATGTAGATTCCATGAGGTATTCCTCATCCATATATGGACGAGGTTCGCAAGAACGCTTGGAACTTTTTCTGCGCCAACTGTAGCTTCTTTCGTTGGACGAGACATATGGACGAGTTATGGACTTGGGATGATTTGTGACACCATCATATTCATTTGACTTTTATGGTGGTTATCCTATGTATTCTTGGAATTTCTTATCTCCTCGAAATCAAAACCAAAAAATTATTCAAAAATTTTTAGATAAAAAAAGCTGAAAAAGCCAAATAATTAAATAGGAAAACTGTGACGTTTCGAATTAAGGGTGAAGATGATGTCGCCGAATTGATGATGTCAAGAGAGAAAAGAGATTTCAATTGCTCTCTTATTTTTGTTTAAACAACTTTAGGAGAGGAAGACAATCTCTCAGTATTTTTTAATGATCTAACTAAGTCAAATAAAACATGTGGCATTCTTTTAATGGAATGGTGAACCACTAGGAAAAAGTGACATGGTCCACCATAAAGATCGTATAATTTTTTATAGTCTTTTGCCCCATCCCTCTTAAGAACCTTGAGGTGGAGCGAGCGAGAGACAATGCATTGTCATTATGAAATTTGTAACATTGGTAAATACTAATTAAGGAGTAAAAAAGTTTGCACAACAAAATGCCTTGCTCTCACAAGCATTTCGGGGGTTTATCATTATGACTTATGAGGTTCCATTTTAGGTTTCTGACGATCCATCCACACATGCATGATTAGAGGGGTAGACAATGGCGGAGCCACATGAATGCTTGGGGGGGCCTTGGCCCCTCCAAAATATTTAATTTTTTTTTTTTTTTTTACAAATATAGGTATATTTTATAAGTATTTAAAGGTTAGATGAAAAAAAGGAGTCCCCCCCCCCCCCTAAAAAGAAAGCATTGATAAACTAATCTAGTAATCCTTCCCAAAAAAAGGGATTTTAGAGTTTATATACAATTGCAATAGAATGAAATAATTAGGTCGTAAGTTTTGTGAGTAGATAGTGGAACCCCTAATTTTTAGCTCAATTTCAAATCCTATTAATGCGTTCAAATCATTCAACATTGATAATATATGCAATTTGGTTGAAATTTTCTATTATCAAGATTTTATTAAGAAGAAAAAAAAGCTCATATGAGACTTCAATTATAATATTTTGATTTTGATTTGTCAAACATAGATGAAGTTTTGCAAACTGTAAGGACCGGATTTGAGTTCCTGGCCCAATGAGGTGGATGGACTTAGGCCCAAAAAGCCAAGAACAATGAATTTATAAAGAGTGGGTTGGAAAACTGGGCTTTAAAGAATCAGACCAACACCAAAGCAGATTCAAATGACAAGGGAATGAAAATAGACAGGTTTATGATGAAGATAATCATCCTTGGCAAAGTCCGAGGATATCCTTTTTTATATATTATTCTTAAGTTTGATTACAAGTTTAGTTCTCGGTTGCTACAGTGTTTCTTACTAGATTTATCGATCCCCTTCTCCCATTGCCTCCTCTTTCTTTTATACTCTCTTCTCCTTTCATCTTCGTCCTCCACGTGCATGCCAGGTGGTTGGTGTTGATACCTGTCCCATCAGCACCTTCCATAAGTCTTCTATAGTAGTTGTAAGGCTGGTATCTACTATTCAAGTATCACTTCTACATTAATGCGGCTAGAGAGTTAGCTGCAGAGCAATTAATGCGGTGGCAACAGCTTTCTCCTTAGATATTTTAGAACTCCCCTTTGTACTTTGTTTATGCAATGCTTATCCGTGCCAACAGAACTTCGTGAAACATCCCCTTGGACGGCACCCCACCTATTCGGACCTTGGCTTTGGCTAGCCGAGGATGCACTCATCCTCAGCCCACCCTCTTAAACCATTAGGACCAAAACTAACTTCTTTATCTACTAACACAGTCTCTTTTGACAAAAATTTATCCTCCTCAGACATCCTCTCGTCCTCGGCTTGGGCCACGGGCCCAACATATAAACAGATAATGAACTCCTAGGCCCAACATCCCTACACAAACAATTTATATATTAAAAAGGAAATTATGAATAATTTTGCTATAAAAATAATAATAATTGATGAAGTTTATTACGTGAAATATTATAGTTAAGCATGACTTTAATGGAAGATACTATATATATATATATATATATATTGGTTCTAAACATTTGTATGGTGTATACCCAATTATACAATGCTTGTAAACTTATTAGAGTTCAAGAAGATTATAAGTTTCTCTTATAAAGAAGATCTTATGTCTAGGTGTGTATATATACATATTAAAGTTGATGATTTTGTGTATATGTATATAACTTACTTTAGAATAAAAAATTAAAATTTATATTTTCATACACATACATATATTATGTGGATTTTTTTAGGGTGGTGTTTATTTGTGATTTGAGTTTATCTTGACATAATAGTTTGGCCCTCCAACTCAAAATTCCTAGTTTTGCCATTGGGGGTAAAAGTGGTCTTGGCAAATCTCAACACTAGCTTTTGTTTTTTGGGTTGGAGGATAAAAGGCTCTAACATAGAAAAACAAACAAACTGGATCAACTACTATCATCATCGAGCAACACTACAAACAGCCTTTCGATCTTTGAAGTATTGAGTTGAAACTTGAAACCCAATGAAGAGGAAGAAAACCTTACTTGACCTTCAAAACAACCAAAAGGGTAACTCCATTAACTGGTTGATCACATTTATCTCAATCATATGATCCAATTTAGTAGTGGTGGCTCTAGAAATTTTTTTTAGGGTGGTTATTAAGAAATTTAAACTATACAAAATTTAATAAAGCAATAACTTAAATATTTGCTATAATTACGGGCCGAGTTGCTAAGGAGAGAAAAATTGTTGCAACTGTAAAGCCAAAAAGGGTATAATTGTCATCACCATTAAGGAGAATTCACAACTACAATATTTTTCTTTGTACCATTTTTTGAGGAAAAATGAAATTAAAGATTGTTTTTATTGAATAGGTTAGACGAGCAACAAATTTTATCTTTTTGTTTTATAATAGGTTTTTTGTTAAATAATTTGTTCACTTGTTGTTATTTGGTATTGTTTTGTTTCTGATTGTTGTTATTTAAGAGTTTTTTTTTTTTTTTTTTTTTTTTTTTTTTTTTTTTTTCAGTTTTAAAAAAAGATTAAGGATTATGTTTGGGGTATAATTAATTTTGGAGTAATGTTATGTCCACAACATTTTTATGATAAATCTTATGCAAAAAACTGTTATTGGTGGGTAAAAAAATAATATCAATATCGGTCCCAAATTAGAATTAGTACATATTGGATTTGTTGTCAACTTATTGTGAAAATGTAGTAAATATAGTAGCATTGCTCTTATTTTTGTTGAACCCAAATTTTTATAATTCTCAAGTTGAGTGTTTAACATTTTTATTAAGGTGGTTACAATAAGTTAATTTAACATATAATATATATATATATATATATATATTTGGACAAGTAGTTGTGACTACCTACTTGCACATAGAGTTGCCACTCTGCAATTTAGGCTATGTTTGTTTTGGGTGTAAATGATTTCCGAAAAATATTTTACGCCTAGCAGCGTGTTTGGGTGCACATGTAAAATAAAGTTTTCCGGAAAATCTTAAACTTTGATTGTAAAATAGGCCCTTTGACCCGGAAAATCATTTACACTTATGTTTTACCTTCAAATGATTTATGGACTCCAGAGACACCCAAAGAGAGAGAGAAAGAGCAATAAGAAAGAAGAGAGAGTGAGCTAGAAGAGAGAGCACAGGTGGCCGCCCAGCCAAGCTCTGGCCAGCCCAGATCGTGCCACTCCCACTGTTGAGATCACGCGCCGGCCAAGCTTTTTTTTTTTTTTTTTTTTCTCTCTCTCTCTCTCTCTTCTTCCTCAACTCTTCTTCTCCCTCTCCGATCGCTAGCCATGCACTGACGAGTACAAATTGAGCTCCGATCTTGACAATCGACGGCAGGCCGTGCTCCATCAAGCTCTCCAACGCACCTCTTCGCCATTTTCCTCCAAACCCACGGTGAGTTTCTCCCTCATCTTCTCACTCCACCTCACCGCTGACCAGTCAAACACCTCCTCCACCTCTGCATGAACCCGATCCACCACTGCCATAGCTCGATCTGGAATAGTCTCACCATCCCTCTCTTCAATCAGTCTCACCCTCCCTCTCTTCTCCATGGTAGTCTTCATCTTCTCATCTCACTTTTTCTCTCTAACCCAAACCAAGCCCCCCACATATTTCTGTGTTTGATATTCTTTTTCTTTGATTTCAGATTTTGTTGTTATTGACATTGTGGTGGTATGAGTGGTGGTGTTTTGGAGGTAACGAAGCAATGGGGGCGGGTTTTTTCCTCTTCTCAATTTGTATTTTGGGTGGTTGGTGGTGGGTTGTGCTTTTCCTTGGTGGTGGCGGTGGCTGGACCAAGTGGTGGCTGAGGGCTGACTTGTGTTTCCCTTTTTTGGAAATAGGTTTTTTATATGTAAGACCAAACACAAGGAATAATTTTCCGGCATAATTTTCACAACACAGTGAAACAGTAGAACATGTTTTCCTTTTCCGTAAAATATTTTCCCTTGAATCTATTTTACACTCGGAAATGAATTTACATAGAGCCAAATGCAGCCTTAGTACGACATTACATGTGGTTTCCAAGATCCATTTCTCAGTCACTGAGAGTGCAGGTCACGAGTAAACAGAGTAGCAGACAGCATATTCGCATATTCTATGCATATCTTTTCCATGCATGACAAAATGGCAATCATTTACATCATTGATTCGAAGTGTAATGTTCATATATCTCTTTGTTCTCTTTTTCTTTATTCCATAAAACTGACCTAACCCGAAGTTTCCTACGTTATTCCAAATTCACTGGATGCCATACAAGAGAATACCTGGCAACCAAAATAGCAAGTTCCAATAGAAGAGTATCTTATTATTAAGGTTATTAGGGCATGTTTTTTTTTATAAGGGAAGCTCAAATTCACATTTTCACATTTTAAACAACTTTACACACATTTTAACATACTTTTTCATCCATACGTATATAAAAAACACTCAAACAACATTACTCAAACTCCTCTACCAAACGGGCAAGGTTGTGAATTAATCACCAACTACGTTTTGTTTATTTTTTATTTTTTATATTTTTTAAATTCAATAATTAGGAGATTGGAGATTTGAATTTTAAATATTTTTTAAAAAATATTAGAAAATGTCAATTAGTTGAATTACAAAACTCTTAATTTAATTATGTATAATTTGTAGGTTCTAGTTAACTTTATTGGTAAAGTTTTTAATAGTTGAATAAGTAAGAAATTTAAAGTTCAATCCTGTCTACACTAAAAATTGATTAATATTTTAGTCTAATAATAAAAAATAAAAATCACATAAACGGATATTATAAGTTAAAATTCTATAATAAAAAAATAATTACATATTAATTTGATCATAAGAGCATATCTAATAAGTTTACCTTTTACGGTGATTTTCAAAAAAGGAAAAATAATGTTTCCTACCTTTTATGGTGGAACCACACAAGGCAACCACCAGGTCCACCACCATTGGATCTTATACTAATTATTAGCTTTAAACCACATTCCATCAACCGACATACCTTTCAGTTGGGCAAAAAAGCATATTCATAAATCTTGCTGATAAGAAACAAATATGCCACTTCATTTATATATAAATAAATAAATAAATATATATATATATATATATATATATATATAGTTGGGTTCAAATTAAATCTGGTGGCTCTAAGCAAAATTACACTATCTAATAATTTGTTATAAAATTCATATTTTGAAAATCCCATTGTTGAATTACATGTCCTCTATATTCTTAACACTCACGCCAATTATAATGTCAATTAGATGTTATTTACCATTCGATTTATAAATTTATCTTTTATGCATTATTTTAAATCACAAAAATTTGAATTTAAACAATTGATTGATGACATGACTAATATTCTTTGATCACCTTAAAATTTTGCAAGCATGAAGAATATATAAAAATAATGTAATCTAATGGTAAATTTGTCAAAATTCGCATCCAATTAAAAAATATTAAGTGGTGTAATATTGCTTAAAGTTACATCAGGTATAACTTGAACTTAATCCATAATAACAATTAAGTGAAATAAAGAAATAAAGAAAAGGAGAACAAACATCAAAGTCTTTTTTTTTTGGAGACATCATCTCTCATTGGCTTATATGAGGAGTAATTTTCTACTACATTTCAGGAGCAATTCCCCCCCCCCCCCACATAATAACATATTTCATTAATTAAATTTATGAAAAGACCACTAATTTTTCTTTTTTTTTTTTGTCTTTGATATGGTCATGCATAAGGGTATTTAAGAAACCACTCAAATTGCATGAATGAACCTATACCAACCAAATTGCCAGTAAAATGAAGTAACCACACCGCACAACAAGTGGAGGTGAAAAAAGTGCACAACACCGTGCGTTGCGGTGCTGTTTAATGTTAAGAAAACCATATATGTTTGTGTATGTGTGTGAGTGTCTTATTTTATATTAAGTATATATTATATTGTAAATTAAAATTGCACCGCACCACACCATTTTAAGGTTTTTAGAAAATCACAAAAAACTACCCCGCACACCGTCTATTAATATATAAGTTTTATTTTATATTTAATATAGATTTTATAAATGTTTAACCTATATTAAATATATTAACTATAGTATTTAATATGTATTTAATATATATTGAATATATTTAGTATATATTTAATATATATGAAGCCCGACCAAGCTGCACCACATGGTAAGTGATCTATTAAAGTACAGTGCGATAAGAATTTTGGGAAAATCATATAGCACAAAATCACACCAAATCACACCATGGACCTCCTTTGTCATGCCCCGATCTACTTAAATTTTGTCATACATGATATAGAACCACATTCAGGCAATAGTGGGATTTGTCACCGTTTAAATGGATTTGCCACCGTTTAAATCCACAACTCTTAAAATTTAGGCAATAGTGAGATTTGTCACCGTTTAAATCCATGACTCTTAAATTTGTAAATGTGATAAATCACAAGTGCTTCATACTAACTTGCACAAACGAGTCCCACTGTAACACTGTTCATATGGTAGGCCATGGGAGAGAATATATTGAGGGATTATTGTAGATTCTTCTTGGGAGTTACCCGAAACATTGCTTAAAACTCGTGCGAGTGTAAACAGATATATAGAACTCTTTATTATGACTATATATATATAAACACACATGGGACTTCGAGTCCTCACTACTTGAGACAGTGTACTACGTGAAAAGCCCAGAGACAAAGCACAGCGTTTCATATCATCATCTACTCTTCAAGTTTCAACTAATTTCTGTCTCCTTTAAGAATGGCCGAAAATGGTAGGACCCCATCGCTCTCTTTTTCTCTTTTACACTTTTTAATATCTCTTTTATTGCCCAAACTCTATATGCAATTTTCTTGTTTAAGTTCTCAAATTTTGTTTTGTTTTTGCAAATTATTTGGATTTTAGATTCGCTGTCAGACTTCCTTGCCTCTGCTGTGGATGCAGCGAAGAGAGCTGGCGAGGTTTGTTAATTCGAAGTTCTTTTTTTTTAATTAACTTTCCTCACTATTTGTTCTATTCAGACTCATAAATGTTTAATTTTGCAGATAATTCGTAAAGGATTCTATGAAACCAAACATGTGGAGCATAAAGGCACGGTATGATTTTTCATTTTCAATTTTTTTGAACTGGGTTTGTCATATCTCATGCCTTTTTTCAAATTTTTTATGGGTTTTATTTATCTGATCATTACAAGTTATGGGTCATTTATGTCATTCAGAATGGCAATGAATTGTTTAAATTACAAATGTTGATGGGATTGTCGAGATTAGAAGGTAGAAAATTGTGAATAATCTTAAGGTGAAGAATTATGTGTAGACAATTTCTGTGTTAAAACATTAAATTTTCTTAGATTTGGCAAAGAGGGTGCCTGGTTATACGTACTGTACCCCGTTCCATTATTGGATATGCTCTTACCCAATCTGCATTGTGATGTTAGCATTATCTCTTCTACTTGATAGCTAAAAAGTGATGGGAAATAATTTTGTCTGTTTGGAAACATCTTATTTAACTTTTTGTTGAAAGTATATTAAAGTATACTTGCACTTTGAAAAAGTGAGAAAAAATGAAATTTAAAAAAACTGTACATAAAAGCTAAAAGCAAAATCTAACTTATAATCTAGTCCCAAACACACAATTTGAAAATTTTTTATCACCATGCGTGAGAGTTTACTACAATTCAACATGAAAAGTTTTGATCAGAAACAGAACATTGGGTTAAAATTAATATGGGTTTTGTACTTTGACTTGTCGAAAAGAGCAAATTTTTTTTTTTTTGGTATCTTGTTGACAGTGAAACATCTGAGAGTCCTATATTTGTTCGTTTATTATATCCTTCTATTTTCTTTTGCAATCTGATGGTGCATTGTGAGTGAGCGGTATTCTTTAGGAAACAAAATTGATTTGGGAAGTCAAGTGTGGAAAAGAAGTAGCAGATTATAATTTTATAGTGCTTGTGGTGGAACACAGGTGGATTTGGTAACAGAAACTGATAAGGCATGTGAAGATCTCATTTTTAATCATCTCAAGCAGCTTTATCCCACACATAAGGTTAATGCTTATTTCTTATTTTGTTTCCTTTTACGCATCAAGAAAGTTACAATTAGTGCTCTAATGGAATCTTTTATCTCCTCAAAATGGCCTTTTCTTTAAAAATAATTTCTAAACTTGTTCCAACTGGTGTTCTTAGTTCATTGGTGAAGAAACTACTGCTGCTTTTGGTGTCGTGGAATTGACCGATGAACCCACATGGATAGTTGATCCTCTTGATGGAACCACTAACTTCGTCCATGGGTACATATCATTATCTCCTGTTGTATTTGATCCTTTCTAGTTCATATATTCAGTCAAGTTCATTTCTTCACAATGTACTTATTTGTAGGTTTCCCTTTGTATGTGTTTCAATTGGTCTTACAATTGGAAAGGTTCCTACAGTTGGTGTTGTTTACAATCCAATAATGAATGAGGTGAGAATTCTAATGCTTCATGTTTGCTTAACACAAGTGGTCAAACATAACAAAAATTCTATATGAGGGCTACATAGCCAGAAATATATAGATAATATGCATGATCTTCCAAATATTATATAGATGGAGTCTTGTAGTGGCCTAGGTATTTAAGTTATCTTGTGGTGACTGTTATTCCTGCTTTCTCTCACATGAACAATATTCACCACATTTCTGTCTACTTTATGCTGTTCGGACAGTTATATGAATGCATGGGGAAGCACTTAACATAACTATTTGTAAGCACTCAAGTTGTTTTTTTTTTTTTTTCTCCATACTTGTTACCCACGACTCTGATATGATCAATTTCACCCATTGGAGGTCTGAGATTCTATACGATTGCTGTTTTGATTTTTCTTTGATACGATCATCATTCTGATTTAGCTGAAGAGATTTCCAGGCCTCTTTCAGCACTCGGCTCCTAGGGCTTATGCATTTCTCCTGTCCTATGCATTATTGAATTTGAAAGTCTAAAAATATGTTTTAATAAGTATTTCTGGCTGAGCTATGTGTAAATTTCGGTTTTCGGTTTTGTAGCTTTTTACTGGAATCCGTGGAAAAGGTGCTTTTTTGAATGGAAACCCTATAAAAGGTGAGTTTTCTAATCTTAATCTTTCAGCTTCATGTTTCTCTTTTACTAACTTCTGAACCTCTAACAGCTATATGCTTATATTTTTTAATGTTGCAGTTTCATCTCAAACTGAGCTGGTGAAGTCTCTCCTTGCAACTGAGGTATGTGGGTATATAATAGAACTAATTCTTTGATGGAAACTATTTGATGAAAGTTGAAACCTTTAATTCACAATTTATTCAATATGACATCCCTTTTAGTCTCAGCGTCATCTTTATCTGGCTGTTATGATGTTGAATGTTAATTGTGGGTTTTTAGGACTGAGTAAATAGGGAATAGTATAAAAACAAGCAAAAATTAGATAAAGAATCAATTGGCTGTAGAGCAAGTCCAACTCTATTTGTGGTTACTCTAACTGGATTTGTATGTTCTACTAACTTTATTGTCTTGTTGGAACTATATCAAACAGTGACTTTATCTGTGACCTTAGTTATGAGTATTTCAGACTTTTGGAGGTTGCACCTAAAACCATGTCTTTCTTATGTTGATTGTTTGCATATTCTCCTATGCTGTCCCCACCTAATAATCCATCAAGTTGTACTAATTCCCATCTTTGTCATTGCTTTTCCCTGGATGTGAGCTAACAATCTTATTGTTCTTGCTTTTCCTTGCCACCTTTTGGACCGCAATTCATGTTTTTCAAAGTAAATTTCCTTATATCATGAATTCTTTCAAATGAAATTTTAAAGAAGCCACCATCTCTGTCATCATGTCATCATTTCTGTAAAGCTCCTGTTGCCAGAAATCTCAGTGTCATAATTAACCCAACAACCGTGGCTAAACTAATGTAATTAAACAGTGTACAACTACAACCATAGCAAACTTAATTTTATGGTTTAAATCCCTTCATCTCATAGCAAACTTAGCAGAAATCTTGATAGATGCTGTGTGACACGTTGAAAAAAGAGAAAAATATTGTTTATAATAGAACTAGTCTGTATAGTCATATTTATGGAGTCATTGGTAGAAGGTATGGGATTTTTTCATATATATAGCGATCTGGGTTGGTTTCTGTTTCTGTTCTGGTGTATCTGTAGTAGTCCTTTCTTAAAGAAAATATTTCCTTCAAGCAAAATACACACACAAACACGTCAAGATCAAGTTCCACTTGGTCTAATTATTTTCTCACCTATTTGAGTTTTTTCAATAAGCCTGTGTTCAAAGTATTAAAAAATAAACATTTAAATAGGGAAGCTCACATTTTGGAACAGAGTGGGTCTGAGGCACTCCTGTCACCCAACCTGATCCTATCAGGTGTGATTGTGACAACAAAACACACTTTTGACTGATACCCGTAGGTTTCTAACTGACCACCATTTTTTGGATTGGCAGACAGGATATTAGGATTAGATTAACAGACTATGAGTGGGTCAAGACGCTAAGTAAAGTCTCCGTCATCTCCAAAAGTGGGGTGGTTAGGTTCGAGTCTACATCCACCGGATTATTGGCCATAAGACTCAAACAAAGAGAAGCTACATGGCCTGCAAACCACACATTCACCACACCCCAACCACCAATCAAAATGAAAGGAGAAACCACCCATCATGAGAAGACAGAGAAGAAAATGAGAGGAGAGACTGAGAAAGAGTAGTCAATTTTGTTAGTGTCATTGATTATCAAGAAGGGATTAGAAAGAGGGGGAGTCTGAAGCTAGCATGAAAGGTTTTTGTGGGGGGGGGGGGGGGGGGGGGGGGGTTGGGGGTGGTGATCCACTATGGTTGATGGGAATCTGGAGAGAGAGTGAGTGAGTGTAGGGTTAGTTGTCAACGATAGGGAATTGGAAAAATCTGCAGACCCAACCGGCTTATCGTGGTTCCTTACTTGGATCTTGCTACTTGCCCACCCAATCTTTCTCTATAAACATAAAATGTTGAAAAAAGAAGAGAAATGAGAAAAGGAATGATAAAATAGATATAAGTTACTACTTGTGAAGACTATTTCAGAATAGGATGGCACAAGTGTATTTGTTAATTTGGTGCCCAGGGGGATGGGTTTATAAAAGGTAATTTCAAGTACAACTTTGACAGTAATGGAAGCTACTGTTCTTTATTTGGCCAATAACTTTGATTTGGTAATCAAACTTTAGTTGTATGAGCCGAAATGCATAAGTAAAGCCCCCTTTTCCCCAACCCCCAAAAGAACGGCACCCAAAAGAAAAGAAAGTGGGGGGTGGGCAGGGGATAGAAATGTAAAAGTCTAAGCAAAAGTTCTACCTTGGGTCTGTTTGCTTATGCTTATAAGTTGACTTATTAAATAAGCCAACTTATACATAGATTTATCAAACCTACTTCTTTTAGTCTACTTATTTTTCAAGCCAATAAATTTAAGCCATCCCAAATGGACACTTGGAACAAGCTATGGAAGAGAATTTACAAGGCAAGGAAACCCGAAAAGGAAAATACCTATTTAATTATATGTAGTGCCAAGGAGTATCACCTGAAATGCATAATTTAGGCCCATACATGATGTTTGTAATAGGTAGCGGTCTGGACTTGAGGACTGCTTATGTGGGAGATTGAACTTTTGTGGTCCAACCTAACTTGGTACTTTATTTGTTTAGTTATTTTTGAAGAATTCCGGTGAGCATGCATATGCTGATGCATAATAGCACCTGAATGTAAAAACATCTTAATTTCTTTCCTTTGTATTAGTTCATGTAAACAGATGAAATCGGCCTCTTGCATCTCAGAAACCTCTTACCAAGAAAAGCATCTCATAAACACACAGAGTGCATTCAGAATGTGTTTCAAATTTCACTGCATTGCAATATTTTTGTAAATACCCCACTCTTGACAATCAAGAGGACATTTTATATATTCTCAAATTTTGTCCTTCTGAAAGAGCAGGCTGGAACTAAACGTGATAAGCCAACATTGGATTCCTATATGAACAGAATTAATATCTTACTTGCCAAGGTAAAAAATAAACTAGCCACAGAAGTTATTGAGCTTATAGCATGCATTGGTTTCTGTTGTGAATGTTAGTTTCTCTTTTGATCAGGTGAGATCCCTTCGAATGACTGGCTCTTGTGCATTAAATCTCTGTGGAATTGCATGTGGAAGGCTTGATCTATTTTATGAGCTTGGCTTTGGGGGTCCATGGTATGATATCATAGTTTTCACTGATGTTCTTGTTGTGAGTTGTGTTTTAAATAGCCTGCCTCTCGGAATGGTATTGTTATTTCTCAGTGAGGTTGGTTTGATATGTGATTGACATAGTCTGGTCATCTACTCAGGGATGTGGCAGGTGGTGCAGTAATTGTAACAGAAGCTGGAGGACTTGTGTATGACCCGTAAGTACTATGCTTTTTTTTTTTTTTCGTTTTGACATAGGAAATAGGGGTTCTGGAAAGGAAGCATCTTAAAATTGCAATTAAATAGTAAACTCTATTGATCTGTCTTCACAAATTGATGCTTGAGTTTGACATGCAATGGGTTGGTTTTGCATACCGCACAACTGGCAGGCCAATACATGTTTGCTAGTTGACTTTTGAAAACATTTTACATCCATAGATATTGTCAAAAAACTAAACCTATATATCAACATTGATGGTTGTTGTTATGTATCAGATCCGGTAAAGATTTTGACATTACCGCACAGCGGGTAGCAGCTTCAAACCCTCTTCTCAAGGATGCATTTGTTGAGGCTTTGCAGCAACCAGAATGAGAAAACACCTATTTGATAAATGAATCGAGACAACTCTTTATTCAATATATTTTAAGTCCATTCCCATGTTCTGAAAAGCATTAGTAGTTGTCTTACTAGTTACTATTTTATCAGGCTCCATTTGCTGAGAATATTTATAATTTCGAGGATACTTCAAATTGTATTGTGGCCTTTGTCAGTGCCAAATTATTTGTAGATTCAGAGATTCAGAGGAGATGACAAATAAACATCGTTGCTTATATAAATTTGCTTTACTCAGTGTTTAGTTCAAATTTTAGTTTTCATGTGAACGATGCTGTAATTTTTACAAATTTTAATACATACAATCTATGTAAAGTAAATTACTAAAATGCCAACTTTTAAATACAAAAATAAAAAATTGCATTATTTTTATGTTTTTTTTTTTTTTTATAAAAAAATAGTTTCAAATTATAGATCTCTAAATCTCTTATTCAACTATAAGCTAACTGAAATTTATATATATATATATATATATATATATATATATATGCGGAAAGTTTGTATTAAAAAAAAAAAAAAAAAGCTTAATAGTCATTTGGAGAGAAACCAAGAAAGTGGCTGGTAAAGCAAGAAATTAGCACGAGGATAGAACAAGAAATGCAAGTGCCTAGCGGACTAACCTAGAAGGGAGAGGTTGGTGAGGGGTAACGTTGCTATGCACATAAGTATTTCTCTTTTTAAAGTGAAAAATAATCACTTTCATATGTATTACAGCTTATTCTATTTTTATCATTACTACTCAAAACTATCATTGGACTCTTTCTAGGTGAGAGGAACAATGTGGAAGAAGGAAAAAGCCAATAATATGTTTGGTCGAGAGTGCAATACCAACGACAAGAATTTAAATTTTGATGGCGACATTGTCGACATCTGCAAGTTTTGAAAAACATGGATGTTTTTGAATTGGTCCAAAATAAACTTATGTTTTGAAATAGTTGGAATATGGGGGATAAATCGAAACAATTTTATATTTACAAAAGTAATTGATACGATAAATATTAGTCATATTGGTTGATATGGTATGCTATTCACAGCTTTATTTATTTTTTATTTTTTACCTTTTAACATGGCACATGAGGCCCATTTATCCTAGGTGTGGGTTATCTTTAACATCCAATTTAGATTAAAGGTAATTTTTTAATTTTGTCCATAATGTCAAGAGGTTTGTATTTCAATTAGTATTTCTTGATATTTCCAATAAAGATGTCTAGATTTTAAATTTCTCTCTTTCGCTGTTATTAACTTCTGAATATAAACATTTAAAAATTACAAAACTTTTTCCATATTTTATGTACTGTATTTGTAAATGTAGAAACTACATGTTGGATTATTTTTGTTTTTATAGATTATGGATGGTCAATATCTATTATAAGAGAGTAAATCAAGACCAAATGACTGTACAGTCTACTCTGTACTCATAAATTTTTCTGGTTATTTATTAGTTTAATATAACTAAATGACTTACAAAAATAAAAAAACCTAGTTGAACATAACTAAATGTGTATATATAATGAATATATTATCTCATGCCTAATATTTTTATTATTTTGTACGTATAGTGAGTTTAGTATGTACATA
Source organism: Quercus robur (assembly GCF_932294415.1). NCBI lineage: Eukaryota > Viridiplantae > Streptophyta > Magnoliopsida > Fagales > Fagaceae > Quercus > Quercus robur. The sequence continues at coordinate 71,184,461 of NC_065538.1, read as the reverse complement.
AGTGTTGATTAAATTAGTTATTAATTAAATAAATTCAAGTTTATAATAAATATTATATATACATATATATGATTTTTTTTTTTAATTTTTATAAATTCTAATATTCTATAAACTGCTTGTGTATCTTACCACTCGCAATATGATAATGAAGCTTGATAGAACAAAATGAAATTTTGATTCATTACTCAATTCATGTTTTGACAATTATGATAATAAATAGTAGAAAGGAAATGAATAAAAATGACAACCCCAATAAATAATAACCACATGTTGACCTATCACCAAATTTAATTTGGCAAATTATTATCTCCATTTTCTCCAATTAAAGCCCAGAAGCACTCTCTCAGTTCTTGACTTTCTCCTCTTCAGAACAACATAGCATGTATAAGCTTCCAACCACACAACATTGTTAGCCAAAACCTCAATAACACCCATGTAAGCATCCTTCCACTACTTGATGCGCTCACATTTGGAGTTACAGAATTTGTTCCAGGCTGCCTCGAAGGGCCCGGACTCGAAATAAGATCCAGGGTACCCTTGGAATTAGTATTAGCAGTAGCCAAAGAATGTGCTTCTGGATTGTCATTTGAAACCGGACCATCTTGCCAAACTTGGTTGATAGTGGTTGTATTGCTTGGAAGTGCCAAAGTAGCATAGATTATAATCTCAGCATTTGCATAAGTTGCTTTCAATTCCGAGACATCATATTTTAGCTTGTCCTCCGGCATGGTGGTAGTGTAGCTGGTGATCTGGGACGTGTACACTCTCATGGAACCATTAGATAGTTGAAAAGCTACAAGTGATTGTGCTCCAATCATGGCTGATTGTAGACCAACGGGGTTAATGGCCCATGCAACCCAATTAGAGGTCGTGATCCTGGCGTGTCTATAGGCGATTTGGAGGCTTCCAGACGATGAATTGTAGTTCCAATATATGAAAGAGTTCAAATAAGGAAGGTCCTTGCAGGAGCTGTAGGCTAAGTTATTAGAAAAAGATGTGAATTTGGAACATGTTTGAGCAGAGGATGAAAGGCAGAGAGTGAAACGAAGAGAGAAAACTAGCACAAACCTCAACATGTTTGACAAAGATGGGCGATGTATTTTTTGGGTGCCAAGAACCAAGAAGAGCTAGAGGATTAAGAAGGGGAAGTGTTGGACCCAAATCTTACTTTGTCTAACTTGAGCACATTCTTTTTGCCAACAAGAGAATGAAAAAAAAAAAAAAAAATACTCAAAAAAAAAATATAATCTTTTAATTTTACGATCCAAGATTCGATCGGTTTGAGAAGAGCTTATTGAAAGAGAATGATTAAGAAGAGAATGTGTCTATGTGAGATAAAAGGCTGAAACAAATACAGGAGAGTCCCTTCAATACGTGTTAACCAACCCAACTGTTTCAGCTGGTCAGATACAGATTAACTCGTCTTTCCATGAGTAAAAAAAAACCAACCCAGATTAACTTGTCAATTCTACAATATACCCAGTCCACCACCATTAATTTGTTGTCATGTGCAGCCGCTATAGCTTGTCATCTCTCTCTCTCTCTCTCTGTTTGAGTTTTTCAACACTAGCTCAACAAAGGAAACATCGTACGTTAAAGTTTGATTATGATATGATTTTTATTGGATTAATGCCAAAACAAAAACTCCTTTATAATATAGGAGTGTAATTGACTCAACAACGACAAAATTACAGCATCTTTGGCCGAGTATGTTGTAAGGGACAATTATTATTACTTTCAGGGGGTATTATTTGCATAAACTCTTGGTCTTAATTAGTTAATGTATTTGTTGGGTGCGTTGCACCACGTTTGGTCCGGCCCACTTTTGTCAAAGCTCAATTATGAGCTTGCTTTCTCAAGCCACACGAGTTAGCTTTTTAATTTAATGCAAAGCGTGTGGGACAGGCTAAAATTAAGAGAAAAAAATATTAGGAGCATAACTTTTGCAAGTCGTGTTCCTAGCATTAGTTTTGAAAAAGATACGTTATAAGTATATACAAGGTTATCAAATCTGAACCGGACTGGACCAGACGGTCTGACTCGGTTATCCGTGACCCGTGCCCCAATCCGATTCTTTAGCAATTGAAAACGGGTCCTAAAATAAATAGGGAAAAATGCATTCATCAAACTTGAAATTTATATTATATTTATTTTAATTTTGAAAGGTTAATAGTTATGTATTTAATTTTATCACTATTTACTTAATAGTATTTTCTAAATTTATTTTTGTTCTAGAATTATGCTTTTACATCAATAAACATGAATATGAAATTTGTAAATTTATGTTAAGAACGATTTTGTTTTAAATTAAAATGCTTTTTTTTTGAAAGATTAATAAACACAATTTTTTAAAGCTTGTTTATATTTATTATTTTCTACTTACTTTATAAAAATAACAAAAATTATTTTGAAAGTTGTTTTAATTGCTTTATATTTTTTTAAGGGTAAATTTCTATATTTTTATATATTTAATACATTTATTTGTATTTTAACTAATATTAAATTAATTTTGACGTCATCATAGTTCAACCTCGGTTAAACTTCGGTCCGACCTTAAAAACCTTGAATCTTTCTTTTTTCCGGTTTTTTGAACGGTCTGTGTTTGAAAACCATTAGTATATATACTCATGAGACATGGTGGGATATCCATATCCTCCACCAAATACAAAGCCTTGAGTGAAGGAAATGTGCCGAATTGACGAACCCATTGTGTTTGTTTTTTGTTGCTTAATGAGTCAATGAGTGTCACAAACAAAATTGTAGAGAAATTTTAAAATATAGTTACTCACATTGCCTGTACGTTTACGGCAATACCATTCAAATGTTTGTAGGATGATAAACACAAAGTTCCAAATCCAACAATTTTATTCAATTCTTAAATACATTTGGCGCACCACGGCTTCTTCTTTCTTCAAGCTTCTGAACTTTGATGTTACCGTTGGGAAGGTAGAGAAAGAATTAAGAAATTGTAGAAAAAATAGTTATTAATTAAAACCAGTTAAAATTTAAAACTATATACACGGAATATTTTATATCCTGATGCATTTTATTAATCACAATTCTTCACTTATTAAGATCGTATCCGTGTGGACATGTTGTTGGATTTGATATTAAAATATCAAGTGTTGGAAAAGGTTTTGATGCCATTTTAAAGTTTTTCAAGATGTAATTCATCGATGTACATATTGCCGGCAATATCATGTCACATTCTATTTGTATGGGTTATGTTTGTTGGTCTTGGAGGAGGGTTATGAAAGCGGTGAGGAGAGAGTATCTCACAAAACCATCTTATAAGACCACCCTTTCATAGCATGTGGGACATATATATGTTGTGAGAAAGAGATTTTAAGAGACTGTCTCATATAATAATTTTTTGTACAGGTGTGATCAAATAAAAATTTTATGAGATTGTCTCATAAGATAATTTTTTGAGGGTGTGATCACATACAAATAATTTGTTCAAAACAAGATTTTTTTTTAATGGACTTAAAATTCAAAACAAGATTAAGATAGTCCGAATGATCCCACGTTTATCTGTAGCTAGTTTAGATGAGCATGAATAATTAATATTACGTAGAATCACTTCCTTAGGAAAAGTTGTCTCCCTCAAGAGTCATAATCCATCACCAAACAACATAACCATACTATGAAACAAACCATCCTTTCAAGAGTGGAATTAAGTACACGAGGATGCACCAAACTATGATAAAATCATAAAATCGATAACCACTCCCGTTTTTCACATATCTTATGAATTTGCATTCTCAAGTTTTTCCATCTAAACTATCCTTCAACGGTTTTGGGATATGTACATGTGTCTTACAACCCAAAACTACAAATTCAAATCCAACCAACACAACATTTGACAATACAGTGTGTGACCCAACCTCTATGACGCTACAATTAGCCTCAAATCAATTTATTTCTACTCAGCAATGGAACACCTCAAAGCCACTCAATACCAAGCCATGTCAACGCTGTCATAAACCTCTCGATCCACTATTCAGCTACAAGCGTGCACACAAATGCATGCACACAAACTGAGACAAGAACAAACCCAGAATTTCAAGTTAGGGGTCTGAAGTATAAATTTAAAAATAGAAAAAATTCAAATAAGCATCCATATAGTATTAAAATGGCTTAGATAGAGGAAAATCCATCCATAATTGAGTCCTTAGAGGTGTACATGGTTTGGTCGGTGCAGTTTTTTCTCAAATTTATCACTAAACCGATAGGGATTAGTTTTCTCATAATTGGAATTGATGCACACTACCTAAGGTCAGTTTTTTTACCTATAGCGGTGTGGTTTTTTATAGTTGGTTTAATTGGTTTGGTCAGTTTGAAAAGACTTTTTTTTTTTTTTTTTTTTTTTTTTTTTTTTTTTTTTTTTTTTTTTTTTAGTTTAAAAATTGGGCTTTCAAACCCAATATACCCAACCTGTTCAAGACATAAATAGCATTGGTCGGTTCGAAATATTGTGTATTGATTCAATACACAACCGGTTCAATAGATCAGTACACAACCTATTAACACATCAATACATTATACAATGCATTATACATCAACATGTTCACACACAAAAAAAAAAAAAAAAAAAAAAAAAAAAAACCCTGTCCATCTATACAAACTTTTTATTTATTTAGCCATCAAAAACCTGTCCATAGTTCACACAGAGTAATAAATATAATATCTCCATACCTAATCATGCAGTTGTTAGCATAAAAAAAGTATAGCTTTTTATTAGCGTAGGAATTGTTCAATGTTAGTACCAAATTCAACAAAATGAAATTATTCTAAATGTCAAATACTTTTTTCCCTTTTATAAATCTGGTTGGAAAATAAATAAATAAATAAATATTTCTTCTCAAAAAATTAATTAATAAAAACAAAAAGAAAACATAGCAAAAAGAAGCGTCGCCAGTCAATTCGAAGAGAGAGAGAGAGAGAGAGGTACCAGTGGCAACTGTGGTGATTGGTAAGGTGGAGAGCAAGCTGTTCCGAGAGCGGCGAAAGCAAGACCCAAGAGAGAGACTAAGAGAGTTAGGGTCTTTGGAGAGAAAAGAACGTATTTATACTCCCCCAAAACCTAACTCAAAACGATACCATTTTGTGTGTTTTTTTTTAACCGCTAAGTGAAATGATGCGTTTTGTTTTAAAAAAATAAAAACCAATCTTTTAAAAACATAGTCGGTTCAATTTGGGTCTTCACCGAAGAAGGATTGCAACTTCGGTGGTAGCACCGCACTGACATCAAAACGAGGTTCGCCCTCCGCTTGTCAGCATTAGCTCAATCAGTCGACGCTGATCAGGTTCTGCACAGTCCTACTAGTGATTTAGGACACTATATTTTTCTTCTTCTTAATAAAGTTACCGTATTTCCCTTTTAAAAAAAAAATGGTTTAGGTTGGTCTGGGATGGCTGATGGGAGCTAAGGTTTTGGAAAAAAGGGGGTCCAACTAAAAAAAAAAAAAGACAAAATATAGCTAAAATTTTATTTTGGGCCAAGGGACTTAGCCCCCTTAGGCCCTCTCTTGAGTCCGTTCCTGAATAGAAAGATGGTGATTTGGGCTAAAACAACTGTGAACTATCGAATTTGACATAGACTATCAATCAAAAATTTTGCAGCATCAATGATGACTTGAAAAGGCCTAAATTCCTACAGGTTTACGCAAATGCTACGCTTCACCACCACATCTAGATCAAATATGTCGCTGGCATTGCTCTCCACCACCACGTCTAGATCAATTTCATCATCCTTTCAAAGCAACTAGTAAGTTGCCCATGTGATACAAAGATAATATTGTAATATTTTATGTAAGATGGCTTTGGAGAATATTGTACATATATTATAGTATAATTATTATAGAATTTTGTTACTAATGAGTACATCATAAGAAGAGACAATTATAAATTACACACATATATCCGTTATAATTATTCAGTTCAAGTAATGAGAAATAAAAAACACTTTTGGAGAAATATTGTAGAATAAAAGTTTATATAAAATGTGTCATTCTTTTTCTCCTTAATTCTAAAACAAAATATACATCTCAAACACTCACAATCAATCACATCATTTACAAAACCCACAAATCTGCAACATTTGACCTTAACATTAGAATAGTAATTGTTGTTGTCGTCACTCAATATAAAATGCAAGCTCCCCTTCCTTAATTGTAGTCAACTCATATGAGTTAAGATTAGATGAGACAACAATATTAAAGCTAGGTGTCATTGAAAGATTGACGGTAAATAGAATCATTTTTGGTCTATTGTATTTAAGATGAGATGACATGAAGGGCTACGAGGCATCATGCAAGCGGGCGTGCCTTGGCCTTGGCAGCATGCATGCAAGCATGCCTTAGCCTTGGTTGCTTGCCCATGGGGGCTACCTTTGGCCTAGCCTGCATGCCACAACATGCCTATGAGGGCTACCTTGGTAGGTATATATAAAGGAGTAGAAGTGCAGGGGTGAAAATGGTGAATTGAAATGCAAAAAATTTTGTATGTATGTGTGAGGGAGGAAAAGTCTTGAAACATTAAACTAAAGAATATAAAGAATATTTACTTTTTAATTAGAAAAGTCTTGAAATATTGAACCAAATAAAATAAAATTTTAATATTTAATTTGACCTTATCTTTGATGTGGCACTTGAGAACTCTTTGTCAAGAATGTGCCACTTAGCAAAACTTCATATTTTTCCATATAAAGTCTCCACTTATATATATATGGAAAAATATGAAGTTTTTTTAATGGAAGATTTTTTAGTGGCAGTGGACTAAAGGAATACTTTGACAGCTAATGTGAACTTAAAAAGATGAAAAAGATAAAATTAAAAGTTAAATGGCAAAAACAAATTGCCTAAACTTAAATGACATAATTTATATTTTAGCTATTTATTTTTTTTAACTCAATAATGAGCGGCTCTAATAAAATACCCAATGTCTGAAACTATTTAGAAAAATGTCCCTATTTTGAAGCTCGATTTTTAGAAAATTGAGTTTCAATGAAAAACTCGATTTGGCGAAAATCAAGTTGCTTGAAAAAACTGCATGGAACTCGAGTTCCATGAAAGAGTTCATGGAACTCGAGTTCCATGCAAGTTTTTTTTTTTTTTTTTTTTTTTTTTTTTTTTTTTTTTAATTTTAAAGTTTGATTGCCTATTACTCGATTTTTGCCAAATCAATTTTTTCATTGAAACTCGATTTTTAGAAAATCGAGTTTAAAACAGAAACATATCCCTAAATAGTTTCAGACATAGGGCATTTTGCTGAAAAGTTTGGTTAAAAGGGGTATATCCCCATTTTGGCCATAGTATCTTTATTTCTTAGTTGGGTTTGGTTTGATATGATTTTTGATTGAAATAGTCTGCTCTTGTGCTCAGGGTTGTGACATTGTAGATTCATTCAGATGAGACGAGAACTCACATTATTGCTTATACAAATTTACTTTGCTCAAAATTATTGCCCATAACATGTATTATGTACCAATTCTTTTGGGATAAAATTGACCGTACCTTTGACATTGTTTTAAAAATAATTCTACATATATACTATTTATCCTCAAAAGAGTAAATGCTTCAGCTTGAAGGATCCTCGAGCATGATCAATAAGGATGTTCTTATTGTTTGACCCATCAGACATAAAAGCGTTTACAACTTTTTGTTTGTCCCCTCAATCACGATAGATACAATTGTTTTTGGATATTCCTAAATTTATTCAATAAATAAATAAAAATCAACTCTCGTTTAGATTTCAAAAGGTCCAGTTTAAAATATTGAAATTCCAAACAGATCTGAATTAGCAAAGCATGATTACAATTGCTATAAGAAACCTGGTGACATTTAAAGCATGAGGTGTCCACAGTTCCTACTTGCTAGTTGCTAGTGCTACAACCAAAATGGTCAACAAGTTATAAATTATTAACTGAAACTCTAAATTAAAACACGCGTGTTTGAGGTTGGATGTAAATCATTTTAATTGATAATCTAGGAAAAGGTTTATGTAAACTACTACCATTGAAAGTATTTTATAAAGAGTGATTCATAATTTGAAACGGCTGGCCAATACAGAATGACAAAAATAAAAATTTCACTGTATTTAAGAGCACTCTCAAGTCTCATCAGGTCTCTCAAATGTGCCAATGCCAAATATTTGGCACATTTGACACACCAAACACAAAAACATACCCTCATCAGGTATGCTAAATGTGCTTGACGGGAATGACGACTCTACATCCCACTGACGAAGATAACAGTATAGACGGGAGAGTCATCCATGACGAGGTAATCAGAAACAACGAAGAAAGCCATCATCACTGACGAAGGCAGGGAGTTATTCAATGCAGTCAATCAATGATCCGAGCAGTTACCAAATCGACCAAGCAGACCGTTGAAGAGCCTCTTAAAAGTCTCATTACTGACCAGGTGCGTTACAAAAGAAGGCATTAACAGATTCAACGGCTAGCCCTTAAAGCTTCAGGTATAAAACTTTCATACAACCAACAGAAAAACATATATGCAAAAATACTCTGAAACTATTTTTGATTCCTTTATTGTGTTTAATTGTGATCCTAACTTTGGTATCGGAGACTTTGTGGCAGGCGCCACACCGGTGTCCTTCGTCGAGCAAATCTTCACATTCCACGAGTGATTCCATCTGCTCACTCACTGACGGACTTGTGTTCCATCAGTTTGGCGCCGTCTGTGGGAACGAGTTTTCAGATTTACATTCGAAAACGTAGTTTCCTTCAATTCACCATATCCAGATGGAATCCAACCCAGATTCAACGACCTTGGCCCAGCAAGTTCAAGCCCTGGCAGCTACCATTGAGGAACTCACCCGGCAGAACCAGGAAATGAAGCTGCGGCTCCAACAGGTTCAACAAGCTCAACAGGAAGAAAACCGGTCCAAGGGTAACACGGAGGGAGAGGGGGATAGCCAACAGAGGGAAACCCCCTGGAGACCAACTACTCCGGACGAACAGAACTCAGATATTCTTCGAGAAATGAGGAAAGAAATGGACGAACTAAGGAGCGCTATCAAGGAAAAGACAGACCGGAGTGTAGACAAGATGGTAAGGGCTACAGATTCGCCCTTCACTGCTGCGGTACTTGATTGTCCCGTGCCGTCAAAGTTTCGCCTGCCTCAATTAGAACCATTCGACGGACTCAAGGACCCTCAGGATCATCTTAATACCTTTAAGACGACTCTGGGCCTTCAGCAACCACCTGACGAGATATTGTGTCGCTCCTTCCCTACGACTCTCAAAGGAGCTGCAAGAGAGTGGTTTACTAAGTTGCCAAACTCGTCCATAGACAACTTCGATCAGCTAAGTAGTGCTTTCCTGCGTCACTTCATAGGGGGACAACGCCCAAGGAGACCAGTAGATTACTTACTCACAATAAGACAGGGAGAGAAGGAGACTTTGAGGTCATATGTCAAGCGATTCACCCGGGAAACTCTGGAGGTGGACGAAGCTGATGACAAGGTACAACTGACGACCTTCAAGGCAGGGTTGAAATCCAGAGACCTTGTAGCCTCTCTTGCCAAAAACCCCCCGAAGACAATGGCTGAGATGCTCCTGAAGGCCCAAAAATACATGAACGCGGAAGACGCTCTAGCTGCCATAAAAGATACCGAGAGGCTAGGAGACAAGTTCAAGAGGGAAGACGACCGCAGAGGGCAAAAGAGAGACAGACCAGAACGTCGGAACAGTGACGGGAATAGAAGGAGAGATGACAAAAATCCTCGTCAGGTAAAATTTACTCCTTTGGTTATGCCTGTTGACAAGATTTTCACGCAGATCAAGGACGAGCATTATCTCAAATGGCCCAGGCCATTACACTCGTCCCCCAACGTACGTGACAAGAACAAGTATTGCCGGTTCCACAAAGACCACAGCCACAACACAGAAAATTGCAGAGACCTGAAGGAACAAATAGAGGAGTTAATACGGAAAGGAAAGTTGCAGAAATATGTAAAGAAAGGAGAATACAGCAAGTTCAGAGACGACAACAGGACCCAAAATGAATCCTTCACTCGGGATGACGACCATACGTCCCAATCTCCACGCAAAGTGATCGGGGAGATAAACACGATCACGGGAGGACCGATCTCAGGAGGGTCATTCAGATCACTTAGAAAAGCATACCACAGACAGGTAAACAGCGTCCACGCCATTCCTCCGTCCAAGTACCAACGAACATACCAAGATATGTCCTTTAATGAAGGAGACGCCAGGGGAGTGAAGCAGCCTCACAACGATCCCCTGGTCATAGTGCTGAATATAGAAGGGTTCACTACCAGAAGGATCCTTGTTGATAACGGGAGCTCAGCGGATATCATCTACCTCCCAGCCTTCCAACAGTTGAAGTTAGATCCAAAAAGGCTTCGTCCATTCGACTCTCCGCTTGTCAGTTTCAGTGGAGACAGGGTCTTCCCCAGGGGTATAGTAACTCTGACGGTGACAGCAGGAACCTATCCGTTGCAGTTGACCAAACAAGTAGATTTCCTGGTTGTAGATTGCCCCTCGTCCTACAATGTCATCATTGGGCGGCCTACCCTAAACAAGTGGAAGGCAGCAACGTCAACTTACTGTTTGAAGGTGAAATTCCCAACAGACGATGGTGTGGGGGAAGTGAAGGGTGATCAGGTCCTGGCAAGGGAGTGCTACCAGGCCGTACTGGCCAGAAAGGAGAACCACACGTGGACGATAGAAGAAAAAGAGGAAGACGGAGTGGAGGTCCTGGAAGCAGTGGAATTGGTAGAAGGGAATGCGGACAGGATCATCCAGCATCGACTGAATGTGGACCCCAACAGGAAGCCCGTTCAGCAACGACGAAGAACTTTCGCTCCAGAGCGAGATCAGGCAGTAGCAGAGGAGGTAACCAAACTCTTGACGGCTGGGTTCATCCGGGAGGTATACTACCCAGAATGGCTCGCCAACGTCGTCCTGGTAAAGAAACCAAATGGAAAGTGGAGAATGTGTGTAGACTTCACCGACCTGAATAAAGCATGCCCAAAGGACAGCTTCCCTCTACCAAGGATAGACCAGCTCGTGGACTCTACTGTTGGACACAAGTTATTGACCTTCATGGACGCCTTCTCAGGGTACAACCAGATAAAGATGGCTGAAGAAGACCAGGAGAAGACCGCCTTCATCACCAGCCAGGGACTCTATTGTTACAAGGTGATGCCTTTTGGGTTGAAAAATGCTGGAGCTACATATCAGAGGATGGTAAATAAAATGTTCAACCAACAAATTGGCAGAAACATGGAGGTATACGTAGACGATATGCTCGTCAAGAGTAAGGAAGAGCTCGCTCATCTGGACGACCTGGAGGAGACTTTCGCAACACTGAGAAAACACCAGATGAAGTTGAATCCAAACAAATGTGTTTTTGGGGTAGCCTCGGGAAAATTCTTGGGATTCATGGTGTCCCAGAGAGGAATAGAAGCCAATCCAGAAAAAGTACAAGCTATCATTGACATGGCCCCACCCAAGACCGTCAAGGATGTACAAAAACTTACAGGCAGGATAGCAGCTCTAAATAGGTTCGTCTCTAGGGCCACAGACAAATGCCTACCCTTTTTCAAAACCCTCAAGCAGGCTTTTGCTTGGACTGATGAATGCGAAGCAGCGTTCCAAGAGCTGAAGCGATACCTGAGCAGTCCGCCTCTCCTGAGCCCGTCCAAAGGAGGGGAGAACCTATACTTGTACCTGGCGGTGTCAGCCTCGGCAGTAAGCGCAGCCTTGATTAGAGAAGAAGGCAAGAAGCAACTCCCAGTGTACTACGTCAGTCAAGCCTTTCAAGGAGCCGAGTTCAGGTACCCAAGGATCGAAAAGATTGCGTTCGCGCTTATAGTAGCCTCGCGCAAACTCAGGCCGTATTTCCAGTCAAATCCTATCCTCGTGATGACGGATCAGCCAATTAAGAAATCAATGAACAAACCGGAAGCAGCAGGGAGAATGGTCCAATGGGCAATCGAACTCAGCCAATTTGACATTGAATACCATCCGAGAGCAGCTATCAAGGCACAAGCTCTGGCTGACTTCATCGCTGAATTCACTCTTCCAGACGAGAACGGAACTACAGACGAAGTTGATAAATGGACAATACAGACGGATGGTTCGTCAGCCCAAAAGAGGGGGGGAGTAGGGGTCGTCATAACTACCCCCGACGGAGGAGTGATGAAATATGGAGTTCAACTGGAATTCCCAGCCACCAATAATGAAGCCGAATATGAAAGAATATTGACGGGCTTGAGGCTTGGAAAAGCTCTTGGTGCCAAAAGTTTGCTGGTCCAGAGTGATTCAAAGCTGGTAATCGGACAGATCAGTGGAGAGTACGAGGCAAAGAAAGAAAGGATGTAGAAATACCTTAAACTGACGAGGCAATTAGCTCAGGAGTTCGACACAGTGGATTTCGTCCAGATACCAAGAAACCAGAATATTGAAGCTGACGAAGTGTCGAAGCTAGCGTCGTCAGAAGCAGGAATGACGAGCACAAACGTGGCAATAGAAATTCAGAAATACCCAAGTATTGAAGAGGTGGCAGTACTCACCACCCAGAGCACAAACACTTGGATGACGCCCTTAATATCCTTCCTCCGAGACGGACACTTACCTCAGAATACTGACGAAGCCAGAAAGGTCAAAAAGAGAGCGGCCAGGTTCACGATCCTAAATGACGTATTGTACAAGAGAGGCTTCTCTATGCCTTACCTAAAGTGCGTCGACGAGGATGAGGCCAAATACATCCTAGAAGAAGTACACGGAGGAGTCTGTGGCGACCATGCCGGCCCCAGATCCCTAGTAAACAAGGTAATAAGAGCGGGGTACTTTTGGCCAACCATGCAGGGGGATGCCGCTGACCTCGTCAGAAGATGCGACAGATGCAAGCGGTACGAGAATGTACAACGGCTTCCAGCAGAGAAGATGACGACCATATCCTCCCCATGGCCATTCGCGCAATGGGGAATCGACATCGTCGGTCCTCTGCCCCAAGGTAAAGGTCAGGTAAAATTCCTTCTAGTTGCTATTGATTATTTCACAAAATGGGTTGAAGCAGAAGCCCTAGCAACCATCACTGAGGCTCGGATCCGGAGCTTCGTGTGGAAAAACATAATCTGCAGGTTCGGGATCCCTTTGACGATCATATCTGATAATGGGAAGCAGTTCGACAACCAAGGCTTCAGAGAGTTCTGCTCGGACCTCGGGATCAAGAATCAGTTCTCATCCCCGGGACACCCCCAGGCAAATGGACAGACGGAAGTAACAAACAGGACGTTGCTCAAGATAATCAAAACCAAGCTGGACGAAGCAAAAGGTGCCTGGCCAGAAGAACTGCCTAGTGTCTTATGGGCATACAGGACTACAGCCAGAACCCCGACAGGAGAGACACCCTTCAGGCTTACCTACGGCGCAGAAGCAGTGATCCCAGTAGAAGTTGGAGTAACAAGCATCAGGCGAGGAGCTTTCAGAGAGGAACTCAATGACGAGGGGTTGCGGTTCAACCTGGATTGCTTGGATGAAGTAAGAGACAATGCGTCCAGTAGAATGACAAAGTATCAAAAGAAAATGGCAGAATATTACAATAAGAGGGTCAAACTCAGGCGTCTGGCCATAGGGGACCTCGTCCTTCGCAAAGTCACTATAGCTACTAAAGATCCTACTCAAGGGAAGCTGGGCCCTACATGGGAAGGGCCATATCGCGTCGTTCACTACTCTAGGCAAGGGAGTTACCATCTGGAAACTATGGACGGACGAAAGCTCCCTCGTCCTTGGAACATTGAGCATTTAAAAAAATACCATGAGTAAATGTAATACACGAATGCACTCGTTACTGAAGTTAATAAAAATATTACTCCTTCAATGTTTTTGCGCAGGCAGTACAGGTCGACCATGAGGCCTATAAATCACTAAGTAACAAGATTCCGCCTTGACGGATGTAAGTTACCGACGACCATAATACTATGGTTAAAAGACTAAATAACAAGATTCCGCTTTGACGGATGTAAGTTACCGACGACCATAATACTATGGTTAAAAGACTATGTAACAAGATTCCGCTTTGACGGATGTAAGTTACCGACGACCATAATACTATGGTTAAAAGACTAAGTAACAAGATTCCGCTTTGACGGATGTAAGTTACCGACGACCATAATACTATGGTTAAAAGACTAAGTAACAAGATTCTGCTTTGACGGATGTAAGTTACCGACGACCATAATACTATGGTCAAAAGACTAAGTAACAAGATTCCGCCTTGACGGATGTAAGTTACCGACGACCATAATACTATGGTTAAAAGACTAACAAGATTCCGCCTTGACGGATGTAAGTTACTGACGACAATAATAATGAGGTCAAAAGACTAAGTAACAAGATTCCGCCTTGACGGATGTAAGTTACCGACGACCATAATACTATGGTTAAAAGACTAACAAGATTCCGCCTTGACGGATGTAAGTTACTGACGACAATAATAATGAGGTTAAAAGATCAAGTGACAGGAGTCCGCCTGAACGGGCATAAGTCAAATGGCAGAAGTCAGTTGACGAAAGAGCACAGTGCATTGAATCAACAACTAATTAACAAAGCACAAAAAGTACGGACGGATGTAAATCATCCAGAACCTCAAGAAGAAAAGTAAGTACCCTTCATTCCAGCCCATAAACACTGGGCCAATATCATTGTTTTCAAAATAAAGTAAATTGTTTTGGAATTAGATTTACAAAAAGAAAGGCCCAAAACCAGACGGGCACCCACAATAAAACAAAAAATTTTCCTAAGTAAAAAGAGTCAAGCATCAGCTGTGCCTTCACTGGCCGGCACGTCAGCAATAGGCTCGAGAGCATCATCACCAGGAGCAGAAGATGAAGCCGCCTCCTCCAGAGCCATCTCCTTGTCCACTTCCTCCAAATCCAGGCTCTCCAAGTTGACTCTAGAAGGATGCTTGATCATGTACCTCCGGAGAAGCTCAAAACCTTTAAAATACCAACTGAAGAGCACGGTGTTGTACTCGTCAGTAGTCTGGAAAGCCTCCACAGATCGAGCAGCGATGGTCACCAGTTTCTCCTTGGCTGCCTGAATCTGCTCGTCCTTCTCGAGAGTCAAACCGCGCTCAACTCTGAGGTCGTCCTCCAACACCTTGACCTTCTCCTTCAACGTCGTTGCCTCGTCCATGGAAGTGATCAGGTTCATCCTCAGGTCGGAGTTTTCCTTCTCCAAAGCCTCCATCCGGGTTACCAAAGACGCCACCTTGGCCCCTTGAGTGAGGTACTCAGCAGTGATATGGAGACTTTCTCCCAGTACCTGGAAGGGAATCATGAGGTCGTCTAAAAAAAAAAAAAAAAAAAAAAAAAAAAATGATGATAAAGAGAGAAGAACCCCACACCTGAACAAGTTTGTGGACGTGACGAGAGGCCACATCGTTCAAGGATAGGTCAAAGAGAGCCTTCAAGTCCGATGAAGTAACAACCTCATGAGCTCTTTCCACGGCCAGAGACTCGTCATCCCATATGGTGGATGAACGGGTACCCGTCTTCTCCTTCCCTTTACCAGACACGCGCGGCCTTTTGGAGCCGGGAGTAGGAAGCTCTTCTATGGAAACGGTCGGGGAAGCAGTCCTCGTCGTCTCAGAAGCTATGGAAGGAACGATGCTGAGGGGGATGGAGGCAGGACCCTTGCCGGTGACTCGCACAGTCTTCTTTCCCAGACTGGACAGGGGCTCGTCCTTCTTTGACCTCATCTTTGCATACATGTCCTTGTTGAATTTTGTCGTCATCTCTGCAAGAAGAAAGCATGTCAAAAATTTGCTTAAGTATACATAAGAAGAATCAGCATTGACGAAGTTGAAACTTACTCTTTTTGCCTTCAATGCCGAGCTGACGAAGAACGAAAGGAGATGGGTCAGGACCAAGGTTGTAAAATGCAAGAGACCTGGGGTCAACCAATTCGTCCCAGCTCTCAATCGTCTCAACGTACTCGATGGCGGTCTCTATGCGTTCCTTGTATCGTCTCTTCAGTCCAGGCCGTCTCTTAACTACACCAAACGAAGAAACAAAGAAGTCAGCAAGACCAGAACTTCAAAATTAGCAAGATTGAAACAACGGGGAGAAATACTGACGCACCTAAGGTCGGGTTTCCCCACCGACGGAGCAACCTCGGGATATCACCCCAATCACGGCTAGATTGGGTCTCGAAGTCATCCCCAGACACAAAGAAAAAGCGCGACTTCCAATACCTGAATGACGAGGGCAATCCCTTGACGATCCTAATCTTTCTCTCCCAAGGGACTAATTCATAATACCCCCACTCCTTAGACTCTTTCAAACGATACAGGTAGGTGAGCTCACCTATCCTGATCATATCCCCGTTGGAGGCCAACCATATTTGCATACAGTTGATGACGATCCTCCACGAGTTTGGCATGAGCTGTCCAGGGGCTATACCAAAATGATCTAAAAGTTCCATCAGGAACGGGTGGACAGGGAACCTAAGCCCACAGGTGAAGGCTGACTCGTAAAAGCATATTTCGCCTGGAAAGAAGTGACAAGCCCTATCTTCTTCCCTAGGACGACGGACACGAACCCTAGACGGAAATTGAAACCTATCCTTAAATCTATTCACGGTCTCGTCATCCAGACCACAAATCTCCCTAAGGGCATAAAAAGCCCTAACCTCTCGAGAACCAGAGACGGCTGTATCTCCTTCAGCCGGGCCACCACTGGACGATAGCCCAGTCTCGAGGTCACTAGACCTAACCTCAGACATTAATCCTCTCCCTCCTAAACCCTCAAACCAATTCAGTGATTGACGGAGCAAAGGCAACAATTCACTCAAAACGACGCTCAGACTATTGCCCTCGTACACAAAATTTTCTAAAAAAGGGTAAGTACCCAAAGACCCCCCCTAGACGCGCAAAAAGGAAGGAGATCGACGGGCAAGCTATCCTAACCTCCAAGCTATCAACCATGGACAATACAGAAATCGAAAGGCAGAAAAACAAAGTACGAAACTGAAACCCCCAAAAAAAGAACAAAAACCAACACCAGAATAGAAACGAAAGGGAATAGCAAATCAGTAATTATGCTACAGTAAAAGAAGAAAAAGAAGAAAGAAAAAGGAAAGAAAAACATACCTCCAATGGCAGAACGGCAGAAGCACAGCGTAAGGCAAATCGGAGAAGAAAAGAAGTCTCAAAGTGCTCAGAATATCACTAAAAAACTGGTTGGTTTTTGCTCTCTGAGAAATAGACGAAAAATTGAAAAGGAGAAGTTTTAAATATGGGCTCAAAAACGATTGAAAAACCAACGGGAAACCCAAGGGCCATGCCATTAATTCCACAGACCATCAAGCGCCACGTGGCCATGATTGCGTGTAGCGCCGCCACTAAGCATTAAAAGCGGAACAAAACCCCAAGAGTCACAAGAAAAACTTTTCACCTTCTGTGATCGTCATGACGGGTCACCGACAACCCCAGAACCTGGGGGGCAACTGACGGGAATGACGACTCTACATCCCACTGACGAAGATAACAGTATGGACGGGAGAGTCATCCATGACGAGGTAATCAGAAACAACGAAGAAAGCCATCATCACTGACGAAGGCAGGGAGTTATTCAATGCAGTCAATCAATGATCCGAGCAGTTACCAAATCGACCAAGCAGACCGTTGAAGAGCCTCTTAAAAGTCTCATTACTGACCAGGTGCGTTACAAAAGAAGGCATTAACAGCCTCAACGGCTAGCCCTTAAAGCTTCAGGTATAAAACTTTCATACAACCAACAGAAGAACATATATGCAAAAATACTCTGAAACTATTTTTGATTCCTTTATTGTGTTTAATTGTGATCCTAACTTTGGCATCGGAGACTTTGTGGCAAGCGCCACACCGGTGTCCTTCGTCGAGCAAATCTTCGCATTCCACGAGTGATTCCATCTGCTCACTCACTGACGGACTTGTGTTCCATCAGTGCTAAAATTATAGAACATGCTACAGTATGCTCTCATTTTTGAGAGCATACGGATGAAAATGCCATTTCTGTTTATTGTTTTTTTATTCATCTTTCTCTCTCCTGTCTCATCACTTTGCATTTTTCTCTTCTCTCTCTATCACTTTCTATCTCTTCCCTCTCAGTCCTCCCTGCTCAAGATCTCTCTCATCTTTGCTCAAGATCTCTCGCCGCCTCACCTCGTCGTCAACCTCCACAGCTCTCACCGTCGACCTCCACAACCCTTGCCGCCAACCTTTAGATCTCTTAATCGTCGTGGGTGTGATATTTGGGATGGGTTTCGATGTGTGGGTTTTGGATCATTGATTGATCGGTTGGGTTGGGATTTTGGGCCGGTGGTGGTGTCGTGGTTGTGGTTGTACGTGATTGGTTGAGTTTTGGGCCGGTGATGTTTGTGGCTATAGTGGGCGGCGATGTTTGTGGCTGTACGTGGTTGGTTGAGTTTTGGGCCGGTGATGTTTGTGGCTATAGTGGGCGGCGATGTTTGTGGCTGTAGTGGTCCGGCAGTGTTTGTTGAAGATTTTGAGTTTCTTTTTCTTTTTCTTTTCTTTTTTGTTAAGGTTTTTTGATTTGGAATTTGTTGGAGATCCGGTGATTGTGATTTGGGCCGGAATTTGTTGTAGTTTGTAGAGGTTGATTTGCCATTGGTGGTGATTTGCCGTTGCCGTTGGTGGTTTGTGGAGGTTGATTGTGATTGTAGTTTAATGTGTTGGAATTTGTTTAATATTATTTAATGTGTTGGATATATTATTTTAATGTATAGAATTGAAAAACAGAAGATGTAATAAATGGTGAATTGTAAAATGATGTGCTAAAATGATAAAGTAGATTTTTGGTGTATCACAATGACATTTTTTATGAGAGAGCTGATGAGAATGCTCTAAGTACTAAAACAATCTTAGTTATATCATTAAGATTTTTTTTTTTTTTTTTTTTTTTTTTGGGGGAGTTATATCATGAAGTTGATTATTATTATTTTTAAATAACTAGTTATTGACAGGTAAGCAGAAATCAAACCCCAGATCTCTTATTCAAAGACAAAAAGACTTTACCAGTTAAGTTAATTAAATTCACTCATAAAATTGATGTAAAATAACATAAATAAGTGAAATGAGATAAAAATAATAATAATAAATCAAGGAAAACATAGGTGTAATAATAAATATAACTGACACATGTATGTATAGGAAACCATATGTATGAAAGAAACACCTCTAGTCTCGAACTTCCCCAGTACATGACTACATGGGGTATTCAAAACACCCTCTCCCATAAATTGACAAAAGCGTGTAAATACGTAGAAGCAGAAAGAAATGAATGTGTGAGAAAAAACAAATAATAATCACATCCAATATCTGGTATACTATTTAAACATATGTTGGCCTAGCACCATGCCCATTAGCCCCATTTGCTCCATTCATACCCTGAGGTGGTTTCTCAGCCGTTTCTGACTTTCTTCTCTTCAGAACAACATACCAAGTAAAAGCTTCCAAGCACACAGCTTTGATAGCCAAAATCGCAATAACACCGATGTAAACATTCTTCCACTTCTTTTCCGGATTCAAAATATCGAAACCTTTGAATATGTTAATGGTGGCTAGAAGAATAACAAGATATCCCACTGAATGGTGGTAAATAGTCCAGTAAAATCTGAATTTATGATCCTTTTTAGGCCTTATAAGCAAAGCGAAGACCTAGGCAAAATGCAAATCTTTCTCTTAGTAAAGCTAAAATTAAAATAAAATCAAAATAAAAACTTCAGAAGAAAATTTAAAATAATATGTTAATTGCATTAGAAAAATTATGGGTACCTGAAGTGTTCCAAGAATAAAAAGCAAAATGCCGATTGTTCTGTGCCCAGTGTATTGGACACCAGGAGTACTTTGGCTTCCAAGTTTAAGACCAATTGCCCATCCAGCGAGTCCAATAATATAAGCTGAGGTTTGACAAGTGACATGAAGGTAAAACCATGCAGGGTCTGCGGATTTGAATACCTTCATGTACCTTGCTATTATAACACCAGTAGGCATCAAAATTCCCCAACCAATTGCACATAGCACTCCATGGATCTGAAATTTGATTCCAATAAATACATAATTTATTTATGAAGTCACAAGTAAGATAGTGAAAAGAAAAAAGACAATCTAAAAACCAAGAGAAAGGAAAAAAAAAATTAAATGAAGCTGAACACTTATTTATTATTTGGTATTTGAAGAGTAAATCCATACAAAATTTTGACATATCAAGGTCATATCAAGTGTATAAGTTTTTTACATAATAGCCCTCAAATTTTGATATCTCAATAATTTCCAAATTTGCTTTTATATAATTAAATTTTTTGGTCAAATAAAAATAAGGATAAAGATTCTCTCGTACTCTTGAAACACAGGATCAATAAGCAGAATAAAACTAAGCTCGGCAAAAGATTTTTTAAAAAAAGCAACAGAGAAACTAGAAGTCCAATATATGATTAAAAAAAACCTTAAAAACCTTAGTAAAAGATTAAAAAGAACAAAAAACCAATATATCTATTCCAAGAAGGATAAAAGAAACTCAATTGCTTACATTTCGATTTCTACCTATTGAGCTCCCCCCACTGCTCGTTGCAGACTGCCCCAAAAGAAGATTCAGGGTACCCTTGGAATTGGTATTAGAATTGGCTGTAGAATGCTGTCCTGGACTGTCATTTGAAACCGGACCATCTTGCCAAACCTGGTTGATAGTGGTGGTATTGATCGGAAGTGACAAGGTAGCATAGACAACAATCTCACCATTTGCATAAGTTGCTGTCAAATCCGATACACTATATTGCAGGTTGCCCTCCGGCAAGTTGGTAGTATAACTACTGATTGGGGACGTGTAGGCTCTCATGGAACCATTGGATAGTTGAAAAGCTACAAGTGCCTGTGCTCCAATCATGGCTGTTTGTAAATCATTGGGGTTAATGGCCCAAGCAACCCAATTAGAGGTCGTGACCCCAGTGTGTCTATAGGCGATTTGGAGGCTTCCAGACGATGAATTGTAGTTCCAATATAGGAAAGAGTTCAAATAGGGAAGGTCATTGCAGGAGCTGAAGGCCAAGTTATTAGAAAAAGATGTGTATGTGGAACAGTTTTGAGCTGAGGATGAGAGGCAGAGGGTGAAAAGAAGAGAGAAGACTAGCACAAACCTCAACATGTTAGATAAAGTTGAAGTATTTTTGGGTGCCAGAACCAGAAAGAGCTAGCTGTAGAATTAAGAAGGATGTGTTAGTTGGGTGCAATATGAAAGAGAAGGTGGTGAAGTTTTTATATTTCTTATGCAAGAATCATGATAGGACTAAGAGCAATGAAACAGAAAGTGATGAAAAGATGCGTTGGGAGACAGAAATTAGGGGGTAATTATAAGAGTTGGGTTTCGGTTGTTGCCTGTATGTTGAGGAAGATTCCATACACAAAGGGACTACGAAAGTATTCTATTTTTTTTTATAAAAAAAAAAATTATGACTTTCTTTTTAATATAAGGATTTGGAGCACTGATTTAATTTTATCTCTTTAATAATTATACCTTTCACACCAGCCTCTGCCGAACTTCAACTGCATGATGTATGGAGATATGGAGATTCCTAAGTGACCATGACTGCATGGCAATATATAGTTAGGCCGGCTAGCTGTTGCCAATCTGCCCCTGTTTGCATGCCACATGGAGCATATGTTAGGGAAGGGGTGCATTGTTTTTGGTGGTTTTCATACTACAGAATTGCTAATTTTTTTATTTTCTACTGTTAAGCATTTTCATCCGCTTCTTAAAAAAAAAGCATTACCAAAAGCTATTTTATTTATTTTACATAACCACTTTTACAACACGCTTTACATTCCAATCTTTTTTTGCGATTCATCATATTAAAATAATATAAAATAACTCATTTATATACTAGTACTTTTTTTATAGTCAAAACACACACTAGAAGCCGTAAATGGTAAAACTCCAAAGCTTTTGCTACCAAATCAACCTCAGTCTGTTAGCTATTCTCACCAAGCCTCGCCATGCCATTGTGACTGCCATCACGTTGCTGCCTTTTCAACAGACCGCCATGACTTGCTCCAAAAATCCACGTTCTACACCGGATTTGCACCACAACCCACCAGTTCCAAGACTAACTCGGGAAATTTGGAGGAAAAAAATGGTTGTTGGCTGTCTGAGGAGAAAGAGAGAGAGTTCATGAGATAGACCAAATAAATAAAAGCAAAACTAAGATATGCACAATGCTACAGTATTACCTAAATTTGAATGATATTGTATGCAAAAATTTGAACAAGGATAAAGACCTAGATGTGAGGGTGATTTTGTATATTTGGTAATGTATTTTGCGTTTAAAAGGGTTTTGCATTCTTGAATGAGTATGACATAAACCTCAATCACATAAACTTAAAACTTAGTGAACTTAATTTAACGAAAATAAAATTAGAATACTAAATTAAATTTTAGTCAAAGCTGGATATGATTTGCATTTTAACATTTTCTATTACTTAAAAAAGTATAATAATATTTAACCTATGTTCTCCCTTCAAGAAAAATCATATAACATAGTAGTATTGAACTACAAATCTTTTTATTACTTAAAAAAGTATAATAATATTTAACCTATGTTCTCCCTTCAAGAAAAATCATATAACATAGTAGTATTGAACTACAAATCTCTCTCTCTCTCTCTCTCTCTCTCTCTCTCTCTCTCTCTCTCTCTCTCTCTCTCTCTCTCTCTCTCTCTCTCTCTCTCTCTCTCTCTCTCTCTCTCTCTCTCTCTCTCTCTCTCTCTCTCTGAGAGACATTATTTGTATTCCTATTAATTTTCTAATCCAACCATTAGGTTGAAATTCATAGCCATCTTCCTAAAAACAAAAGTTCTATTTTATTCGCACACATAACCTATTACTCATGATTGGGTCTATTTTATTCGCACACAACCCCCCCTCCCAAAAAAAAAAACATTCATGTGAGAAAATCAAATAATAATCACATTCAATATCTGCTATGAGGCCCTGAACTCCTCAATATTATTAGGAAAAGTCTTGTGCCACAAAAGTGGCACAAAAAAACCCACAACTTGCCCATGTGGTGAGTTGTGGTTGGCAGAGGAGTGTCTCACCACTACCCTTCTACTAACCACAACTCATCACATGAGTAAGTTGTGGCTTTTTCTGTGTCACTTTATGTGACACTAGAAGAACTCATATTATTAAGACCAGGTCTACGGTTTAAGCAGATTGTGATAACACAATGACACCATCAACGGATTGGATATTAGAACCGTATCAGACTCGGTCCGAGTTTTAAAGAGGGAACCGCCGAAACAATTCGTTTCAGCTAGGAACCAAACGAAGGGGACAGAGGTAATAGCTGGGAGTGTGAATCTGATTCATTGTCTTTTTCTAACTAAACCCAAATCTTACGGCTTTCTTTTTGTCTACTTTATGCTCGCAGCCTTTGGGAACCAATGCTATTGCATTATACCAAGTCAAATAGCTGGCTTGATCATAGTAGGATCCACTCATTGGATGCCTAATACCCGCTCCACCACCATTTGTCGTCATGTGCAGCCTCTGTAGCTTGCTCTTTCTCTCTCTAGAGACCAGGCGTATATGTTCTTTGTGAAACTGACATGTGAGCTCCCTCTTGACACAAGCTCAACAAGAAAAACTCCGGACGTCAAGTACTCTATTATTTTGATGATTTATGATATGATTTTATATTTGATTAATGCAAAAAAACATGTTGTAATGTACGAATGTGATTCACATAAGACAGCAATTTACATGATCTTCAGGCGGAGTATGTTCTGAGGAGAAAGTATTACTTAATTATGAGAGGTATTATTTGCATAGTTTTAGGGCTTTAGTCAAAATGTTTAGAAAGTTACACTTGAGTTTTTTATTTTTTATTTTTTTTCATAAAATTTTAACACGTCTCTATCTCTCACGTGAACATCATCATTTCTAAGACTTTCCTCAACATTATTTTGTGCAAGGAAACCTATGAAAAGTGAGAGGAAAAAGTAAAGGGTAATGAAGTGCACAACTCCCGTGGAGCCGATTTCTATGCACTTTTTTGTTTTTATTTATTACTTAATAAAATTGTAAGAGAAAATTTAAAATAATTATTGCTTGTAAGCGGCAATGCTATTGTAATTGTAGTTGGGTAAAATTTCATAGAGGCGAAATTGTAATAAGGACTTCAGCGAAGATCAAACTATGATGAACTCATGCCAACCCGGCAAACACCCTACTAAAAAAGAGAACTCATTTCCTCTATGTCCAACTTAAAGGTACATTTAGATTGAAAAGGAAAGAGGGAGGGTAGAGTAAAAATGACTCAAAACTAACCTATTTTCAACTAACTTTACTTTACTCTTCTCTATTTTTCCTCCCTCTCCCTTAATTCAATCAGGCCCTAAGGATTGGACAAGAAGAGGCTCCAATAATTAATTAGTTAGTAAAACCAAGAGAAATTTAAAATGACCAAGAAAATAATGCCCAACCCCCTGCTCAGTAAGATGGAAAGAATTTTATAAATGTGAGTTTGGGCAAGATAAATATTGACATGATAGTGGGCACGCCTTTTTAGGATTTATTGTACAAATTCATTGACCTATACGGCTAGCCTAATATACCTTTCTTCAAGTTTGTCAAGATCGACCCACCACAATATCCTTAATGGTTTCTTTTTTGTAAGACTATCATTTGATCCAGACGCTAGATGCTACATCAAGGGTGTGTTAAGACAAAGGGAGAATTGAGATCAAATGCAATTGCAATTGCACAATGTAATTAACCCTATTCCTTAACAAATTTTTTTACATTTTTAACTTTTACTTTTACTTCCTTTTAATATTTTTTTATTTAATGGTTGAGATTAAAAGTTGCTTTTTTCAACTCTTAATCTCAATCCTTCATTACAATAAGGTCTTCCACTTGATCTCAATCCACTAAGGGGAGGTGTAGAGGTTGGTCAACAATGTTAGGGATGTTAAGGCTGAAAGAAGCTTTACGGGCTTATCAGAAATGCTGAGTTTGAGACAAAGTAAAGAGATCATTGAGGCCACTAAGATCGAGAAGAAGCCGAAGACAAGTCATGGACAATGATGCCAAAAGAATTGAGGTTGAGACGGAGTTATGACCATTAAGACTAACATTATGTTTGGTTTAAGGGGAAGAGGAGAGAGAGGAAGAGAAATTAAGTTTTTTCCATTGTTTGGATAGCGTAAGAGAAGGAAAAAAAAAAAAAAAAAAAACCTATCACGAGCCCATATTTTCCTTTCCCCTTTATTCTTATTCTTTTTCCCTTCTCTCAAACCAAGTATATATTAAAAGAATTGAGGCCAAGAAAGGGCCGAAGAGAGCCTATGGCTGTTGAGACCAAAAAAAGTGAGGCTAAGATGAGGTTGTGACCGTTGAGGCCAAGAAGGGGCCAAAGAAAGGCCATGGGTGCCATTGAGGCCTAAAGTATGGTGCTATATTGGGCTTACCTTACAAACATAGGATTGAGCCCAATAAATATGGCTTTTGTTCTTTATGCCTCTGCAAGGTGGGGTTTAGGTTTTGTGTGCCTTAGAGCATCAGTACCCGATGATGCAAATGGTATATGTTGGTATTATTTAGCATCCAAGCATCAAAAAGGCCGAACACCCGGCCTTCTACTTGTAAATAAATTTGCAACTGTACTACAATACCATCCTAAATTTGTGATGGTACTATAGCTCAATTGCAAAAATAAAATAATCCTTTTAATTCATTCTTTCTCTTTCCCCTAATTCACTTCTCTCTCTGTCTCTTGTCCAAGACCTCTCTACCTCTCTCTCTCTCTCTCTCTCTCTCTCTTGTTAAAGGCAGTGGGTCCAAGGGTTGCCGTATCTCTCTCTGGTTGAAGGCGATAGCATGAATCAGTATGGGTTGCTCTCTCTCTCTCTCTCTCTCTCTCTCTCTCGGCGTGGGTTGAAGATGGCGACGTGGATCGGCATGGGTTGTGTGTCTGGGTCATTGTTGTGAAATTTTAAAGTACTTGCAAATATATGAACCATACCTAAATATAGTTTGACAAGAACGAGATCGAACCCATAGAGACTTGAATGAACGTAGGAAAATTAATCAAATCTTAACCAAATTAATTCTAATCTAGTTTAATAAAAATTGGTTGTTTGCAATTAAATATACTAAGCAAATAATTAAACTAAGCAAAGATATAATATAAAGCAGTAAAGAGATGTAAACAATCTAGAGAAAGGAATTAAGGTTTTGGAATCCGCCTTATAATTCATATCAGCATATATTTATGATCATTAATTTTTCCCAACTACTACATGATAATCTAGAAATCAATCTTGTTACCATGGAGAATATTATCATTAAAACTTCTATTTAAATATCTAGAGCATGCTCTTCTTCGCTTCCTAGGTATAAAATCAAATCATCAATTGTATCTGTAGTCAAACAAATCATAAGAGATATCCAATTTTAAAATCAAGAAATAATAAACCAAGCATTCAATTAATTAAGACAAATCCTAAATCATGAGAAAAACATGATTGAACTCATATCTAGAATCTCATCTTAGTCAATTGATATGAAGAAAGAACAATTTAAATCATTAAAAAAACAACTATTACAAGTTGAATTCCCGTTTAGAGAAAATCCCAGATTTTTAGGCTTCACTTAACCGATGATTTTGGCCCATTTAACATCAGAATTCGGACTTTTAGTTAACTAAAAAGTTGTAACCCTTTACGTTAAATTCCAGCCCAACTTGAATCATCTCGATTGGATGTCTGAGCCAAAAGTAATGCCAAAAATACTAACTGATATGCAAGCTAGAATCCTAATCCGAATTGGACTTGGATTTGGTGCAAATTTCCTTTGATTCCTTACTCCAATTGGACTTAAATTTAATTAGGTTGGCCTCTTTAACTTCATCATGGCCCTTGTAAAAGTAAAGTCCATTAACTTTCTTCTTTGCACAAATCCGCTTATTTAATTCCATTCTCCTACAAAAGACAAATTCACACAGTAAGATCCAATTAAACACAAAATTGATTATTCAGCATTATTCCAAAACCAAATATAAAATGCATGAATTAACTCAAAATAAGTATGATAATGCTTACTAATAATGTTATAAACATGCAAAATTAAGTTATTATCAATGCACATCACTCATCGCGGGTCATCTTGGTCGTCGTGGGTCATCTCATCCTTTGCTTTCTTGGGCAAGATAACCAAGGGTTAGCTCTTTTTGGTGCTTTCAATGATTTTATTGGTAAATCGGTTGGTTTCTCATTCTTTGATTTGTCTTTGAGAATTGGGTGGTGTGACTGGGAAGCTCAGCAGTGGAATTTGGGTTTTGGGTTTGTTGTGTTTTGCTAGGTTGATTTGGGTGGTGCAGTAGTGGTGGGGTGGTGGTTGTGTTGTTGATGATGGTGGTGGCAAGTTGTGTTGTTGGTGTTGTTGATGATGGTGGTGGCTAGGGCTGTCCATGGGTCGGGCGGGTCGGGTTTGTGCCCAACCCGCAACCGACCCGCCGGAGATCGGGTAGGGGAGTGTCGGACTTGCAGCCGACCCGTATTAGGGTCGGGTTTTATGGGTCGGTTTCCCGTCGGGTGAGCGGCGGTTTCGGGTGAGGCCGAAACCCGCCGGAGAGGACGAAAAACGTATAAAATCGGCGAGATCTCTCCCGATCTGTCCAAGATCCGGTGCGATCTAGCCGGATTTGGCAGAGATCTCGCCAAATCCGATGGCTTTTCCCCCAAATCGTGCTGATAATCGTCAGATCTGGTGTTTTAGTCGCCGAAATCTACAAAATCGTGCTGGAAAACTCGCCGGAAAGCTTGAAATCGCAGCTCGTCGTTCTCTCTTCGGGCGGGTCGGGTTGAACGGGTTTTGAAGGAAGGGAACCGAAACCGAACCGCCGGCGTCGGGTTTTGAAGCTCGGGACCCGCGTCCGACCACCGGAGCTGTCGGATCGGGTTGTAGCGGGTCGGGTACGGGCGGGTTGGGCGGGTTGGACGGGTCAGCGGGTGAGATGGACAGCCCTAGTGGTGGCAAGTTGTGTTGTTGATGATTGGCAAGTGGTGGGATGGTTAGGTTTGAATGGTGGTTATGTTTGGGTTTTTGGTTTGTTCACGGTGGAGAGAGAAAGGGGGAGGAAGAGAGACAGAAATTAGAGAGAGCAGAGAGATGGTATTGGAATATTTTATTGTGTAAATATAATACTTTAATGTGTTGTATTGGAAAATAAAAGTTGGAATGTTGGGTGTGTTGTAAAATGGTATGGTATAATAGATAAAGTAACTTTTGAGATGGTAAAATTGAGATTTTTTGAAGAAATCGGATGCTAATACTCTTAGAAGAAGACTTGGTTTGGTGTCGCCAGAGCGGAGCTTCTTTTGTGCTTCCAGAGAGAACTTTCTTTTGTGCCTTCAGGGAGGTTGAGTCTTTCTCTTTGCTGTTGGGGTGTACAATACATGCGGCTAAACATTCATAGTTCTACTTGCAAGTTACATCTATATTTTATTTCATTTTTTGGGCTGAGTATACTGATTTCTCAAATGTCAAATTGTTGCTTTAGCTAGCATTTTGTGCAACAAAACAATTTATTGAAACACTTTCTTGGGTCATGGTTCATATTATAGTTATGAAGAGCATATCTCAAATATTTCTTGGGTTATTAGAGGACAGGGACAGAGCTACATTGAGATTTTGAGAATATATATATATATGTGTGTGTGTGTGTGTGTGTGTGTGTGTGTGTGTGTGTGTGTGTGTGTGTGTGTAATAAGATTGAAAAATAATTTAGACACAATAAAATTAACCTAGCCCCCCTCTCCAAATCTTGGCCCCTTGAACACAAAAGAAAAGAAAGCCTCAAAGACCAAGAAAGAAGGAATGAACTGTTAGCTACATCGAGCTTGAGAATGGTTGCTTCAAGCTCGTGAAGATCGGCCACAAATAGCTCTGCAAATTAAAGAACTCCTACTCTAACTCCAAATAGTGTCATTTATGACTATGTTGGTCACACCAAAAACTAGGGGTGTTTACCAAACCGCACAAATTGCATAAACTGCAAAAACCACACCACACTGTAAGTAACAGTACACTGCACCACACCGTAAGTAACAATACACTGCACCACACCGTAAGTAACAATACACTGCACCGCACCGCACTGCATCGCATGGTGTAGTGTAGTTTGTGATTTTATAATAAGAAAACCGCACCACACCGCACCCTCTCTATATATTAATATATTTATTTATTTTTAATATTAAATATATTATTAATAATTTAATAACCCTAGTTTTCCAAAAAAAAAAGTTTGATAACCCTAGCAAGTGTTGACTAGGAAAGCCATACCAAAATAAAGAAAAATTAGCTCAATAATTTAAAACTTGGCCCATAACAAAGGGAAAAATTAGTTTTTGATTGAGTAAGAAAAACCTAAAATTTGAAAAATATACTTTCTTCAAATCGTTTAAACCGCATCTTATACATAACATCGCATATGTGACCGCAAAAATGAAGAACGGTGCAATTATGGTTTTGGCTAAACTCTAAACCGCACCGCACCGCATAGATGACTACAAAAATAAAGTGCGGTGCAATTATGATTTTACTTAAACCGCACCGTAAAGTAAGGTGATAAAAATGACCCAAAATCGTACCGTATCGTACCGCACCGCGAATACCCCTACCCAAAACCCAGTCCTTTCTGCTACTTAAAGTCTCATTCTTTGATCCCTCTCTCCCTCTCTAAACCCCACCCATGCTCCCACAGTTTAGAGTACTAGCTCCTTTTTGTTCGTTCTATGTCAGGTGAAATGAAATAAGTAATAACTATGCCTTACTTTTCTCTTTACTTGTGAGGTGGAGGAACTTCACTTGGAGGTGTGGTTTCTTCACTCTCCACGTGTAGGCTTGGGGTTTTTTTTTTTTTTTTTTTCCTCTTAAATAGTGAAGGGGTAAAAAATAGCATGATGTTGGGCCTGACGGATCTGAGCCCATGGGCCTACAATAGGGAGAGCCCAAGGCCTGGCATAACTTAAAATACTTGTGGCGCACGTTTGAAATCCGAAAGAATCCTAAAGGAAATCAGAATACTAGTGCAAGGGTAATTCTAGAAGATACGCGTTTAATAAAAAACCCACTCTACAAGGAAATGTTTGCCCATCACGTTTGGGATTGCTCAAGTAGAGTCTTATGAGGAAAAGACTTCTAGGTCAAGAGAGAGAGGCCAACCTCCTACTACTATAAAAGCCCCAATACCCTCACAAATCAAGGTACGCATAATTTACCCTCTCTAGCACTCTAGAGTTAAGAACAATTCTAACTTGACCGTCGGAGGGTATTTGGCCGACACCACACCGGTGCCCTCAGCGAGATCACTTCTTTCTTCTTGCAAGTTGTTAGTTTAAGCGAGCGTCGATTGTGTAGCTCACTGGTGATTTTACGGCATCATCAGTTGGCGCCGTCTGTGGGAAAGCGAAGAGTTTAGCCAGACTACTGCCTCCTGGACATAAGAGTCGCATGGTACTCACTCGCTCGATGGCCCCACAACGTTCAAGAAGACAAGCTGCCAAGATCCACTGCATTAGAGAGATAAGTCCAGACTCTCATGGCAGCAGTAGAACAACTCACAAAGCATAACCATGATCTGGAGGAGCAACTACGCCAAAGGGATGCAGGACCTAACGTTCCGGAGGAAAACCAAGAAGGTTACAGTGCCGAACGAAGGGACCAGGAGAAGCCAGAGGGCAGCAACGCCCCAAGCCGACCAGAGCGGCCAAACATAAGCCTTCCATCTCTCATGGATTTTGCACCTCCGCCTATTATCACAGAGATGCAGGCGATGAAGGAGCAGATGGAGGTCATGATGAATGCCCTCAAGGGACGAGTATCCACTGATCTCGATGACCTAGTGAACAGAACCGACTCACCATTCACTACCTCCGTCAACTCATTCCCCCTGCCACCAAAATTCCGGATGCCCCAGATCGAAAGCTACGACGAGGTCAAGGACCCCTTCGATCATCTAGAGACTTTCAAGACCCTAATGCACCTTTAAGGGGTACCAAACGAGATTATGTGTAGGGCATTCCTGACAACACTGAAGGGCCCTGCGAGGGTTTGGTTCAATAGATTGACACCAAGCTCCATCAATACTTTCAAGGAGTTGAGCGCCCAGTTCACCTCGCACTTTATAGGTGGACATCGGTACAAAAGGTCCACCGCGTGCTTAATGAGCATCAAGCAGCGAGAAGACGAGATGCTGCGGGCCTACATAACTCGTTTCAACAAGGAAGCCCTTTCAATTGATGAAGCTGACGATAAGATACTCGTAGCTGCATTTACTAGCAGGCTACGGAAGGGTAAGTTCTTGTTTTCTTTATACAAGAATGACCCGAAGACCATGACGGACGTGCTCAATAGGGCTACGAAATACATGAATGCAGAAGATGCATTGCTAGCCCGCAAGGAAAAGCCTAAGAAGAGGGAGAGGCAGGAGGACACGCGGCAAGATAGGGGGCGAAAGGTTGCTAGAACCGAAGATCAACGAGATGAAAAGCGCCCTAGACCCCCTACTGGAAGGTTCACCAATTTCACCCCATTAACCGCCCCGATCGATCAAGTCTTGATGCAAATCAAAGATGAAGGAGCACTGACGTTCCCTGGTAAGTTAAAAGGAGATCCCAACAAAAGGCCAAGGGACAAGTATTGTCGCTTTCACCGAGACCACGGGCACGACACAGCCAACTGCTACGACCTGAAGCAACAGATTAAGGCCATTATCAGATAAGGGAAGCTACAGAGGTTCGTCAGCAGGGAAAGAACCGATCCGTCGAAGGAACAGGCCCCACGACGGGAGAACGAGCACCCCAGAGAGGACATAAGGATGATCGTGGGGGGCACAACCACGGCCAGATCTTCCAGAAAAGCCCGCAAAACCTACCTCAGAATGGTCCATAGCGTCCAACTCATAGGATCCGTACCCAATATGCCGCGAATAGATAACCCCGTCATAGGATTTTTAGAGGATGACGCTCGGAGACTTCACCATCCTTATGACGACGCACTTATGGTCAGCTTGCAAATAGGGGATTATAACATGCATTGGGTCCTCGTCGACAACGGCAGCTCAGCAGACATCCTGTACTATCCAGCATTCCAGTAAATGAGAATTGACAAGGAACGGTTGACCCCAACGAATGCCCCACTCATGGGATTTGGGGGAAAGAAGGTGTTCCCCTTAGGCGCAATAACACTAGCTAGGACGGCGGGTGACTATCCTCAGCAGATCACTAAGGGGGTAACGTTTCTCGTAGTCGACTGCTCGTCCGCCTACAATGCCATCCTCAGGCGACCCATTCTCAATTCTTGGAAGGCGGTAACTTCAACATACCACCTGATTATCAAATTCTCGACAAAGTATGGGGAAGGAGAATTGCGGGGAAATCAAATAGCAGCGCGGGAATGCTATATTGCCATGTTAGAAATGGAGGATCAGCAGCAAATGATGTGTATCGGAAAGCAGCGAGCATTAGCAAAGCCAGTTGAAGAGTTAGAAGAAGTAAGACTTGATGACACGCGGCCTGAACGGACGACTAAAATTGGCACGCTAGCCAGTTGGCCAGTACGCCAAATGATCACGACTTTCCTCAGAAATAACCAAGACGTCTTTGCCTGGAGTTATGAAGACATGCCAGGAATCGACCCCTCAGTCATGGTCCACAAGTTAAATGTGTCGCCCTCATTCCCTCCAATCCGGCAAAAGAAACGAGTCTTCGCCTAGGAGGGGGACAAGGCCATAGCCGAGGAGGTTCGAAAATTACTGGAGGCAGGTTTCATCCGGGAAGTATACTACCCCGACTGGTTGGCAAACGTTGTTATGGTTAAAAAGGCCAATGGAAACTGGAGGATGTGCGTAGATTTCATGGACCTCAACAAGGCTTGCCCCAAAGACAGCTACTCGCTCCCACGGATAGATACCCTAGTGGATTCAACTACAAGACACCAGCTCCTAAGCTTTATGGACACTTTCTCCGGCTACAACCAGATCAGGATGGATGAATTTGATCAAGAGAAGACCTCCTTCGTCACAAGTCAGGGATTATTCTGCTACAAGGTGGTGCCTTTCGGACTCAAAAATGCTGGGGCAACATACAAAAGGCTAATGAACAAGATTTTTGCACATCAGATCGGCAGGAACGTACAGGTTTATGTTGACGACATGTTGGTAAAAAGCCTGCATGAAGTTGATCACCTAGATGACCTCAGGGAAACATTCGATACGCTCCGATCGTTCAACATGAAGCTGAATCCAAACAAGTGCGCATTCGGAGTGACAGCTGGAAAATTCTTGGGTTTCATGGTGTCCCAAAGAGGAATAGAGGTCAATCCGGAGAAGGTGCGGGCCATAATGGAGTTGGAACCACCAAGGACGGTTAAGGAGGTCCAAAGTTTAAACGGAAAGATCGCAGCTCTAAACAGGTTCGCCTCAAGGGCGACGGACAGGTGTTTACCATTCTTCTGCACTCTAAGGAAATCATTTGAGTGGACGAATGAATGCCAGACGGCATTTAACGACTTGAAGGCGTATCTCTCATCTCCACCACTGCTTAGTCCGTCCATGCCAAGAGAAGAACTCTACCTATATTTAGCCGTTTCACAAGCCGTACTAAGCGCAGCTTTGGTGAGAGAGGAGGACAGATCCCAGAAACCCGTCTACTTTACCAGTTGAGTACTCCGAGGAGTAGAAGAAAGGTACCCTCAAATGGAGAAGTTGGCTTTCGCATTGGTAATCGCCGCGCAAAGACTAAAGCCATACTTCCAAGCGCATACAATCGTTGTCTTAACGGACAAGCCACTGAGAAAAACCATGAGTAGCCCAGAAGCAACAGGAAGAATGGCTTTGTGGGCAATAGAGCTGAGCGAGTTTGACATCCAATACCGCCCACGAACGGCCATAAAAAGGCAGGCAGTAGCTGACTTCATCGCTGAGTTCACTCTCGGGGAAGGCCAGGTGGAGGAAGAGAAAGAATAATGGAATATCTATACAGACAAATCCTCAAATAGACGAGCCGGAGGAGCCGGGGTAGTGATCCAAACTCCGCAGGGGGACAAGATACAATGTATGATCCGACTAGATTTCCCCACAACCAACAATGAGGCAGAGTATGAAGCCTTGGTGGCAGGGTTAGACCTTGCAAAGGCCGCGAGACCAGAAAACATAGTTGTCCACTACGATTCACAAGTGGTAACGAGTCAGATCAATGGCGACTACGAGTGCAAGAATGATAGAATGAAGAGGTATTTAGAAGAAGTGAAATACCGAATCAGCGACCTCGAAGTCGAATTCATTCAAATCCCAAGGGAAGAAAACAAATGGGCCGACCATCTAGCAAAAGTTGCGTCAGCCGAATTCATGCTGG
Source organism: Quercus robur (assembly GCF_932294415.1). Classification (NCBI taxonomy): domain Eukaryota; kingdom Viridiplantae; phylum Streptophyta; class Magnoliopsida; order Fagales; family Fagaceae; genus Quercus; species Quercus robur. Next base: position 71,149,987 of record NC_065538.1, on the reverse strand, counting down.
TTCCCGAACAGGTATTATCATTCGTTCAAATCTCCTTACTTATCGATGACGGAACAAATATGCAGGTGGTAAACTCTAAATGCAACTGGACCACACCATTGATCTTCTACCTAACTGGGGTGTTACCGGACAAGAAGGGTGCGCAAGAAAGCTGAAGGTCTAGGCATCACAGTTCGTGCTGATAAAGGACGTCTTATATAAAAGAGGTTTCTCTCGACCGTACCTGAGGTGTTTATGCCAAGAGGAAGCAGATTACGTAATGAGAGAAGTACACGAGGGTATCTGCGGAAACCACTCGGGCGCACGATCACTTGTACACAAGTTGATCCGAGCAGGATACTACTGGCCTACAATGATGAAGGATGCGCAAGCCTATGTCCAGTCCTGCGACAAATTCCAGAGGTTCAGCAATTTCATAAGGCAGCCGTCCGAAGAAATGACACCTATGACGGCACCCTGGCCGTTCGCACAATGGGGACTTGATATCATGGGTTCATTCCCGACGGCGATCCGATAGCTGAAATTCTTGGTAGTAGGCATAGACTACTTCACTAAGTGGGTCAAGGCGGAAGCCTTAGCCACCATCACAGAGAAAATATCCAAAGTTTTGTCTAGAGAAATATCATATGCAGGTACGGGATACCCAGAGTACTGGTCTCTAACAACGGTAAGCAATTCGACAATAACGCGTTCAGAGACTTCTGCTCGGAGCTAGGGGTCAAGAATCACTACTCGTCACCCGCACACCCACAGGCAAACGGGCAAGTCGATATCACGAACCCAGTCCTTACTCAAGATAATCAAGACCCATCTCGAGGGGGCAAAGGGTATCTGGTCAGACAAACTACCAAGCGTCCTATGGGCATACCGGACCACAGCAAGAACACCCACTGGAGAAACACCATATCGACTTGCATATGGAACCAAAGTTGTCATTCCTACAGAAGTGGGGCTCATGAGCTACAAGGTGGAGAGCTACGACGAAGATAAAAACAAAGAGGCCAAACGCCTCTAGCTCGACCTAGTGGATGAAGTCAGAGTGGCAGCAGGGCAAAGGTTGGCGTGTTATCAGAATCTCATGGCAAAACACTACAACAACAAAGTGAGGCATAAGGACTTCCAGGTCGGTGATCTTGTACTACGGAAAGTAATGGGTTTCGCTAGAGATCCTTCACAAGGAAAACTTGGCCCCAACTGGGAAGGACCCTACAGGATCGCATCATGGCAAAGGAAAGGGACCTACCACCTCGAGACAATGGACGGACAAAAGCTGCTACACCCTTGGAACACGAAGCATCTACGGAAATACTACCAGTAGAGAGGATATGAAAAACCAGCGATTTCCCAATTTATTTTATTTTAGCTACAATTTACTAGTTTTTCTTTAACTATTCTTGCTACAATCTTTTTGTGTCTTTTTAAGCCCAAGGGGGTAGGTACTTTTTCTACAAACGCATTTTCTTTAAAGAAGAATATTCAGACACAGCTTTGATTTTCCACATGGATTTTTATTATAAATGGATAGGCTACACAAAGTAGACGGACATGTAACAAAGTCCAAAAAGTGGACGGATCACCCAAAGGGTGAAATAATTTACAAAGTCCAAAAAGTGGACGGATCACCCAAAGGGTGAAAATAATTTACAAAGTCCACAAGGTGGATGGATCACCCAAAGGGTGAAATAATTTACAAAATCCACAAAGTGGACAGATCACCCAAAGGGTGAAATAATTTACGAAGTCCACAAAGTGGACGGATCACCCAAAGGGTGAAATAATTTACAAAGTCCACAAAGTGGACGGATCACCTGAAGGGTAAAAATAATTTACGAAGTCCACAAAGTGGACGGATCACCCAAAGGGTGAAATAATTAGTCCACAAAGTGGACGGATCACCCAAAGGGTGAAGACTATTTACAAAGTCCACAAAGTGGACGGATCACGCATAGGCTGGAAATACTCGTATTCCGCAATATAGACGGATAAAAAAGAATACATGGTACAACTAGTTCGAAATAGACGGATACCAGACCGTTAACACCGTTATACAAAAATTACAAAGACAGATATTTACTCAATCTCTCCTTTCTAAAGAGGACGGATATTTATGCAAGTTTCAAACAAAAAGAATTAGCAAGCATAAAATTGTAAGATAATACATTAGTGACGGATAAGACCCTTAGAGGGCAATCGTTTAATACAAAAAATGAAGGACGGATCGTTCTCAAAATAAATAAAAAAAAAAAAAAGGAAATGTAATAATAATCTACATTTTTGGGTCGGCATCTTGGACATGCTTCGCTGGAACTGATTCTCCGTCACCCTGAACTACATCCTTACCAAAGAGGTCATCTGTGTTCTCTAAAGCGACGGGCAAAGCAGACGTTTGATCTTGGTCATTGAAATTTATCATTGACACGTTCAGTTCAGGGTAGGCTTTCTTAACTTGACGAAGTGCATCATCAAAGCCTTGAAGGAACAATCCCCCCAACTCGCCCAATAAGGCGTCGGAATCACGGTATTCACAGACCGCAACCTCCTTAGCTTGACGGAGCTTTTCCTTCAAGTCTTGGACTTCCTTTTCTTTGACTTCCAGGGCCTTCCCAGCTTCCTTCGTCTTCTGCTCAAGCTCTTTTCTCGCCTGCTCTGAAAGGTCAAACTTCTTCTCCATTGTGGACTTCCACTTGTGAAGTTGACCAAGCTCATCCTCCATCTGCTCTGCCTTTACTTGCACACGTTCCAGAGCCGCCTCACGGTTAAGACATCGGTCCATTAGGCCCTTCATCATAACCAAGGACTAAAAAAACAAGTTAAACGGTGTTAGACAAAAAACTAAGCAGAGTAAACGGGCTTAAATTGACGGATAAAAGTTACCTGTGCAACAGCAAAGAGACTCGTCTCCCCCATTGCCTCCGTCGAGTGATTACCCAAGTCCTCATAGTCCTCTGATGAGATGATTGATGAAAGCTTCTCCAAGGAAAATTTGGAGTCGTCACGGAGGAGAGGAGGAGGCTTCTCTTGGCTAGTGGACGGGGCCTTCATTAAGCCCTTGCCAGACCCATGTTTTACTGGGGTGACGGTCTTCGCACCTTCAGCCATCAACCCTACTACGGGTTCCAGAGAGACCTTTTGCTGCTTATGTGGATGGTTAGATTTGGACGATGGTCTCCTCTTTATCGATGGAACCGTCCCCTTTGGAACCACAACCTCGCCGGACTCCTTTTGCTTGGCGGCCTGTGATTTTATCAGCGCCCTCCTCTTAGCGTCGTCCATCTCTGTAAAACAGGACAGATGAAGTTATTTACATGTAATTGAAACCATTTATGCGAAGTAAAGGATGACGGACTTACGTCTGTGAATTCTTTCATCGTATCTGATGGCTTCACGGGTGGGTTCAGGACCGTCACAATACCAATGGATGGTGTTTGGATTTACCAACTTCACCCAAGTCCTTTCTTCCGGCTTGGTCTTTTGAAAAATCTTCTTGAGGAAACTAAACTCCTCAATACTAACTTATGGGCGCCGTCTACCTACAGAGAAAATAGACGGTTAAAGGAAAGAACCATAGCTGACGAATGTAAGAAATATTTGCAAATTTGGACAGATGCATACGAGATGAATGTAATACTCCCCAAGTTGTGTCGACGGGCATATACTCCGTCTCTCCTGGATGGCTCATCCATCCGTCACCCTCTAGGAAGAAGTAACGACTCTTCCAGTCTCTATTTGAGTCAAGTGTTTCAAAAATGACCTTCAACAACGGACTCCTACTGGCAAAACTATAAATTTCCCTTGACCTGTCAATCTCGTCTGGACGGTAGCAATGAAGGAATTCACGCACCGTCAGCCTCCGAGCACCGTCTGTCATTGCACCATAGAGAATCTCCATGGCTATGAAGACCCTCCAGGCGTTTAGGGATATTTGGTTGACGGACAGACCCAGATATTTTAAAATCTCTCTATGTAGTGTACTTAGCGGAAACCTAAGTCCCGCCTTCAGCATCTGCTCATACACTCCGATACCTTCTACCCCGTCGTAATAGCATTTCTCTGATACGTAGGGTAGACGGATTGGAATGTAGTCCAGAATTTGAATGTTAGCCCTAAAGGTGCTGAAATGTTTCTCTTTAATGACGAAAGTGAATTTATGCACCATCCACTCTGGTAGCATGATGAACTCCCTAAGTCCATCAGCACCGATGACGGGTCCCAACGGTAGATCCTCGCTGTCATCAGATGTTTCTTCTTCTTCAACCATCTCCATATCCTCATTTGTTGAGGACGAGGAAGAGGCGGACGGACTCCTCTCTTCGTCGGGACTCTCTGGGTCTTTATGACCGGACGAGTATACTTCCTCGTATTCCGCCCCATCACGAACTACTAACTGATTACTGGACGCACTAGACATTGCCTACAATTGACGACAAAACCTAAGACTGACAGATCTAATAATGACTGACGGGTGTGTAGGTCTAACAAAATGCAAGACATGAAAAAATAGTAATAATAAATACTCACCACTCTGAGTAACGGAAAGTCGACGGTCGTATAGTTGACGGGTACGGATGTTCGACGGATTGCTCTGACAAGGTTGACGACGGCGCTTTGACAATATGTTTTGATTGAAAATTGTAGAAATTAGGGTAGAAAGGTGTATTATATATATGAGAGATGCACGGAAGACGAAGCGACGCTTCGATCCGGTACAAAATCCAATCAAAAAGTGACACGTGGCATGCCTCATAAATGCTTGACAACCTATCAGCATATTTTCGCAGTTCATGTCCCCTTGAAGAACCGTCAACTTCAAGAGTCTTCAAACATCAACTTCAAGGATCTTCAACTGTCAACTTCAAGAATCTTGGACCGTCATCCCTAATTAAAATTTAACAGTCACCCTACTGGTCCGACCACCTAAGTCATGATGGACCATAGGGTGAAGGGAGCAATTGAAGGGGTAAAAAATAGCATGACGTTAGGCCTGACGGATCCGAGCCCATGGGCCGACAATAAGGGAGAGCCCAGGGCCTGGCATAACTTAAAATACTTGTGGCGCATGTTTGAAATCCGAAAGAATCCTAAAGGAAATTAGAATACTAGTGCAAGGGTAATTCTAGAAGATACGCGTTTAATGAAAACCCCACTCTACAAGGAAATGTTTGCCCATCATGTTTGGGATTGCTCAAGTAGAGTCCTATAAGGAAAAGACTTCTAGGGCAAGGAAGAGAGGCCAACCTCCTACTACTATAAAAGCCCCAATACCCTCACAAATCAAGGTACGCATAATTTACCCTCTCTAGCACTCTAGAGTTAAGAACGATTCTAACTTGACCGTCGGAGGGTATTTGGCCGGCACCACACCGGTGCCCTCGGCGAGATCACTTCTTTCTTCTTGCAAGTTGTTAGTTTAAGCAAGCGTGGATCGTGTAGCTCACTAGTGATTTTACGGCATCATTAAATAGAATACTTTAAAGTTAGGCCATTTTGATAATCTGCACCTGGAATAATAATTTTAGATTGATATTATCTAAATGTTTATTTCATAGAAACAACACTATTAATTCAACAAGTTTTACCAACAGGTGAAGTGTGATTTTTAAAATTGTTTACCCAAATAGGTAATTAGTGATTAATAAGTAAAGTTAGTGATTCATAAAGAAAAAAATAATGGTAAATTTAGTAAAAACATTTGATTGATTAATGGGTAGTGGTAAAGGGCATACATTATAAATTGATACTGTTGGTAGTGGGGTAAATTTAAAATAGAATTTATAAATTGACAACTATGGAATTATAAATTGGTAAATAATAAATTTAGAATTAATGCATTATGCATATTGTTTATAGTCTTATATTTGTTTATACTTTGTAATGATAATTAGTCATTTTGTGAGATTCAATCATAGATGATTTTCGACATTTAAAAGAACATTTAGTTTCCTTTTCATAGATAATTTCATTGTATTTGTTGATAGTTTGTTAATATTTAATACTAAATGAATACTTATTTGAATTTTCATTATTATTTTTTTCTAAACCTCAACTCCTTAACTAGAAATCCTGGCTCCATCCTTGTTAAAGGACTTTGTACCTCCCCTAGATTAATCTACTTTCCTGCTTGCTTTACCTATGTAGCTTGTGTTTAGTAAGGGATCCTACCATTCCAATTGTAAAAGATAAAAAATCAGCTATCTTGGACAAAATGGGCTTTTGTCCTTTTCAGGCAAATTAATTAGCTTTATACCCCCTTTCCCAAACTAAGTAAGGAAATGCCCCTCTTTTAAAACTCGATTTATGATAAATCAAGTTAGAAAAAAAAAAAAATTTTGAAACCCTATAGTGGCGTTTTAATGAGCCTATAGTGACGTTTTTAAGACCTATAGTGATGTTTTTTAACTTGACTTCAATGAAATCGAGTTATAGGCAATTTTTTTTACCTATAACTCGATTTTATTGAGGTCGAGTTAAAAAATGTCACTATAGGTCTTAAAAAACGTCACTATAGGCTCCTTAAAACGCCACTATAGGACCTAACTCGATTTATCATAAATCGAGTTAAAAGAGGGGCATTTCTCTACTTAGTTTGGGAAAAGGAGTATAAAGCTAATTAATTTGCCCGAAAAGGGCAAAAGCCCATTTGTCCTAGCTATCCTCATTCAAAAATATACCGGAGACTCTTAAGAGCCTTTTGGAGACACTTGCCCTCAAAGAGCCCTGCCGTCGTAGGAGACTACATGCACATGGCGGATCAGGGAATAAGGGACCTCGAGAGAAGGCTACAAATGCTATGAAATGAGCAGCAATCACTCATTGTGCGGGCGATCATCCTCGGTGACCAGAGAGATTAGAAGAAAGAAAAAAGTAGTTACAGTCTCTTCCATCTATTGGTTTTTCCAATTTCAGGCCAAACCTTTGACTTATTCCAATTTCGCAAATAATGTAGTTACCATAATGCTTTTGATCAAAGTAAGGCATATGTGGTAGTTTATGAAGTTACCAAAATCAAGTAGTTCTAAAATGTTGGGGTTGGGTAGCCCTATTAGTTGTTGTGGGTAAACAATGCTTGAGCATGTACTTGTTTTGAGTTCCTATTAATTTAATATAAGTTTTTATGGATTGATCACAGGCAGTTAGAGCAAGCCTTTACTAGATAGGGCAAGCCGTAGATCTAGCTGCTAATAGATGCAACGGTTATGGAGTTGGATTAGAGCGGTCGGGCCTTACTCCATTCGCGTTGCTCGATATAATAAGGTTTAAGAATTCCTACTTGCCTTTGAGTAGCTAGTAGTTCAATAGCAGTCGAGAGGACAGGATGCAACAAAGAAATAGTTGGACCTCAGTTCTTTGTTCTTGTCCGCAGGTTATGTACTTAATAGGCTGTTAGGAGGACAGGTCCCCGATTATCCTTATCCGCATCGGTCTTTCCGGGCTAACTATTTCAAAGATGAACTTTTTCCCCTGCTGCCTAAAGCTTGCCATCAAGCACTGCCAACTTAGGCAACTCTCTGCAATTGATCATTGGCGATAGGTTCTCGTTCCAGCCATCACGGTATGCGCGATTGAGATCATAACCTCAGACTTAATGAGAATAATCTGGGTGCTTCTTCTCGAACTAAGACTTGTGCATGCATATGTATGTACATGTAGGCTCAAATTATGGCTGTTGCAGTACTTGTCCTTTCATTTCCTCACAGATTCACGTATGCCCTGGATTGGATTGAAATTATAGATCATAACTTTGTGGCAATTTTTTTTTTTTTGAGAAAGAACTTTGTGGCAATTGGTTAGATGTGTGAAGCAGTGAACACATACTTGATCTTATAAAAGGAATGGAATAAATAGTTTTAATTACTTCGTTGAAGCTTCAATCTTTGCCAGCGTTTGGTGAGATTATGACTAATGAGAAATTCATTGGTGGATGGGGGATTTCATTGACTCCAAAATGGATATAAATGCCATTGTCTTCAATCACATAAGTATCGTAACAGTTTAAGTTTACCACATTAGAAGAATAAGATTTAAGTTAAGGAATTATTTGGAGTAGAGTTTTTTATTATTAATTTTTTTTTTTTTGGAAGAGGGAGCTGATAATATGTGAAACAGTTGCATGCAACATCCTTCTTAGATGAGGTTGGTCACACACTTGTGGGATTTTCACCTTTATATAAGTACAACGACTCACCCCATATCCCATATAAGATATATAAATATTGTATGTAATGGTTACATAAAATAACATATTCATAGGAGGAGTTGAAGAGTTGGACCTAAATGCACTCTTCCTCAAAGATGACCTAAGGCACTACTAAGCCAATATGTATTTGGCTGAATAGCGGTTGAATTGACCTGGTAACTAATGGCTACAGTGACAAAGAAGCAACGCCACTACTAATCATGGATAAAGAAACATGCATTATGCTTGGCATCTCTCTGATTATCAAAATATGGATTATGCTTGGGTGCAGAGAAATCTTGTTATTTATGATTATTGCAAGGACTATGAATTATGAAAGGTACCCCCACATTGCTAGTGGAGTGTTTATTGAGTCCATGGGATTGAAGAGGAAGTGATAAGGGATAAATACTATTTGATATCATTTTTTTTTTTAAGTTTTATTATACGTCAGTATAAAAATGTGTAATTCTGTGTCATTATTGTATTTGATTAATATTTAGATATTTTATTTATTCAAATTTTTATTCTAAACTTAAATGTCTTCTTTTGCTAGAATTACATTTACATGTTGAGTTGTGACTCTAAACTGCTTAAAAAAAAGTAATTAATATAATTACTAATTAGATAAATTTCATGTAAAATAAGATCAGATTATCTCTAGATATTGAAAATTTTTTAAAGCTTAAAAATCTTGAGCTTAAGTTTTTTTTTTTTTTTTTTAATAGGACTTTGAGCTTAATTTTCTTTCACATAAATAGTTGGAAATTGATTTGTATGTCAAAAACAAAGGAGAATGGGGAATGAATAGCCTAAAAATTCAAATGTTGACAATGTAAATTTCCATATTTTCTTATTATATTTGAATAAAGAATAATATATGTTTGTGGGTTTAAATAAATATATATATTATTTTCATGTTTATGTTTATTTTTGTTATGTTTTTGAGTAATTTTTATTTTAAAAATAATCTTTCTTAATTAATATATTTGTAACCCTTTTAGATCTTTTAAATTAAATATAAAAAATAAACTAGCAAGTTTGCTGTAGGGACACAATTCTCAAGCGGCCCAGCAATGACGTTGGGCTCGCGCGTGCAGGATCTCTCACAATAAAATTTGTAGAGAGTGGGCTTGAAAGGCTAACGTTTGGTCATAGGGCGTTGGTCCAAACCGGATTTTAAGGAACTCAGATAAGAAAAGGCTTCAGCCTGGATATCCAAGCCCCACAGTTTTATAAATTGTGGGATTGGGCTCCTCGGATAAGGTCCGAGGAGCACTTAATGCTTTTCTCCGGTTATCCGGCGATGGGTTTTTCATGGTGGTGTACCCATATTATCCGGGTGTTCTCCTCCCTGGAGTTTTCCCAGGAAGTGAGATGGGATCCTTTTCTTCGTTACCTTACGTTTTCTTTTATACTAGCCTACGTTCGTTGTCCTTCGTCCACGTGTAGGGTCGACTTTTCCAGGACAGATATTTGTCTCGTCAGTCTAATCCCGAAATGGTTGGAGATGGTCAATAAAGCCTAAGAATCCGGTTCTGTCAGGTGCAACGTCATATCAATGAAGGGTATTAAGGACTATTTCCCCGAGGTATTTTCTGATCTTTTAAGTTTGCTTGTATGCCACTTTCATCAATGAGGCTTTGGGTCTGCCGAGGACTAAACTGTCATCGGCTGTATCTTCGGGCCACTCTGGGCTTACTATTTTTGAGCTTGGGCCTTGGCCTCCTTCAGTTTGGGGCCTGTGGACTCCCCATAAGCGAGCGGGCCGAGCCCACAAACTATTGTGCCCCACATTAGCCCCTCAAAACCCTGCTGTCCAACGTCTTGGTTGGAAAGGTGGGTTTTGGTAATATCAAGCCTTTATTGCGGTTCACTCAATTCAGCCCTTGATCAACGTTGGCGACTTTTCACCTCCCCGAGGAATGCGCCGGTCTACAAGACATTTCCCTCAATTTGAGCACGTTGCCATTATGCCGTTTGGTTATCTGAAGCGTGCCTTTAATATCTTCCCATTTACGAGACCTCCCAGATCTAACGGTTATTGATGGCGTGGGAAAACGAAACGGCGCGTTCTTCTTTATAGATTTCCCTGGGAATCTGAACGTGGTATATACCCTTTTCTTCGTTCCCTATATAAAGAGAGAAGACAAAAGGCGATTTTCTTATATCTGAATTCCTCAGGCCCTTCTCAGAGTTCATTTCTTCCATCTGGTTATTCCCTATCCAATAATACATCCACCATAGTAGTCAGCCATGAATAAACCCTTCCTCTCCCTGAAACGCCATGTCCTAACAAAACTTGAGATGGCTCGGTCGGGGCAAGGATGGCGGAGACTCAAGATTTGTCTCCCCATTCTTTTAGCCAAAATCTGAAGCAGGGACTCGTCACATCTCACTTTCGGTGTGACTGAGTCGAAAACCTCCATTATCATCTCCACCCGCTCTCTCATGAGCATACCTAACATGGCTCCAGTGTGCTAAGAGTTAGGATTGAGGCAGGGACTAACTGCCCTTGCTTCTTCCTCTCTTTGTTCACTGGCGCCATCCTTTGATTCCCCTTCTCCCTCTTTTGCTCATTTCTTTTTCTTTTCATTTCTTCCCTCTTCTTCTCCTCCTTCCTGCTCATGTCCTCCATCTTCTTTTTCCTTTGCACTCCTCAGCGACAAGAGCTCGCTGAAGTGCTTCCATGTGTTCCAATTCTTCTTCCTTCTCCTTCATCTTTTCTATATAAGGTTCTTCTCCTGATATGAGCAGTACTGAGGCAGAGATTTTAGAGAGACTTTGAAGGCGAATTTAAAGGACACCTGACAGTTTACTTATCTGTATTGCGGATGTTATTACTGCTTCGGCAGTTCATTTTTTGTATAGGCTTGTTTAAGCCCTGCCTTGTACGTTGTAATAATTTTTCATATTAATAAAAGTTATTGTTATTCTATTTCGTATGTTATGTTTATATGTTTGAATAAATTTGCAAGCAGTGCTCGGTACAATAGTATAGCATTTGAATCAATGACAACTAAGGCCAAAATACTCGCTAATAAAAAGACGCCACAATAACTTTAACAAAATTATTATTCGACGTAACGATCCAACCGGTGAGGAACGAGACTTACCTTTAAAATTAGCCGAGATGGGGACCGAGTATTTGATACGGTGTAAGGAATAACCATCCGAGGACATGTCGTCCGCAAAACGAACAGTTTCCTTAGGCTATTGAATAGGGGGTCATTTTGCCATCTTAACATACTGGCCTTAACATTTTTCAGTATTTGATCCGAGGACTTTCCCGTCCGAGTACTTGGTTTCCCCATAGGCTTGAGTCCGAGGACCATGCAATGCCTTGGCTCTGTCCAAAACTTATTTAGAGTACTTGGTTTCCCCATAGGCTTGAGTCCGAGGACCATGCAATGCCTTGGTTCTGTCCAAAACTTATTTAGAGTACTTGGTTTCCCCATAGGCTTGAGTCCGAGGACCATGCAATGCCTTGGTTCTGTCCAAAACTTTTTGAATTCAATTTCTCCCTTTCTTCAGGTATATCACGAGGCGCCGAGCAGAGGTTGCCCTCGGCAGCGGCTATTCCTCGGCGTGGGCCATAGTCCCTGGGCCCTTATGCAGAACGGGCCTGGGCCGCGAATTCACTAGGCTCACGAATTAAGAGATATTTATGCAATCTCTGGCCACGCGGCACTTTCTGATGTCCCAGTGTTCGAGATGCGCCTTTGTGAGGCTCCTTTAATCTTGTGGTTGTAGTTGACGTTGGAAGTTGGGCCAAAGCCATTTTGTCTGTAGCGTTCCTTGGGACGATGTGTGAGTTGACTGCCACCACCTTGTCTTTTCAAATAAATATGAGGGAGAAAGAGTTGCTTTATATACACACAGCTCCTTCAGTTTCCTCCTAAATCACAATTCCTACATTCAGCGCTATCCTCTCTTAACATAACATGTTTGAGGCGAAGGTTGGGAAGGAGGAAATCTCTCCGTCACAGAAGCGTCGTGTCCTCATGAGACTCAAAGTAGTAAGGTATGGGCACAGGAAGCATAAATTCAGGGGAATACTCCATTTCGACCGAGGGAAAAGGGTGTCTCTCCCTCTTTTAGTCAAAATCCGAAGCAGGTTCTGTTCATGCCAGAATTTTGGTGTGACAGAAGAAAGATTCTCCGCCATCAGCGCCTTTGCCTTGTGGCAGGCAAATATTTAGAGAAAGCCCCTCAACTTCCAACTCCCTGTACCTTTCCTTCAACGGTGTCAGGCTCAAGTTGGGTCTCTTTTGCTGTTTGAGTTGTGGGCATGTGAAAGCATTGAGGAAGAACAAGGTCTTGGAGCTGTAGCCAACCTCTCCTCTGATCTACTTCCTCAGCTTTATTTTATTCTCTTGTATCTTCCTTTCCTTTTGGTTATGTAGTGAGCTTTGACACAAACTGATTCCAGCTTCTCATTGTACGCTGTATTATTTCTTTGTTTTAGTAAAAATGGAAATTTCTTTACTTGTTTTGTATACTGTTCCTTTGACAACACTACTTTGTGAATGGGTGTGCCCTATGTGTGTGTTTCTTCAAGAATATTTAGAGCAAAATAGCTTGAAACATAATCTAACTAACTCCAATTTATCAATACTACCAGGCATTATATCGATAATTCATAGTAAATCAAACTTAGGAAACTAACCGGGATAACAGTTGAATATTCTGTGATAAGCGCGTGAATATCGTCCAAGGCTGATAATCTCTAAATAATCCATCCGAGCAATCGACTGGGAAGTAGGGAACTCCGATGGTGCTTTTGTGTACTTGGTTTCCCCATAGGCTTGAGTCCGAGGACCATACAAGGCCTAGGTTCCGTCCAAAACTTATGGTTTTTATTTTGTGTACTTGGTTTCCCCACAAGCTTGGGTCCTAGGACCATGCAAGGCCTTGGTTTTGTCCAAAACTTTTAAGATTTCTTTTTTGTACTTGGTTTCCCCACACGCTTGGGTCCGAGGACCATGCAAGGCCTTGATTCTATCCAAAACTTGTAAGATTTCTTTTTTGTACTTGGTTTCCCCATAGGCTTGGGTCCGAGGACCATGCAAGGCCTTGGTTCTGTCCAAAACTTGTAAGATTTCTTTTTTGTACTTGGTTTCCCCATAGGCTTGGGTCCGAGGACCATGCAAGGCCTTGGTTCTGTCCAAAACTTTTAAGATTTCTTTTTTGTACTTGGTTTCCCCATAGGCTTGGGTCCGAGGACCATGCAAGGCCTTGGTTCTGTCCAAAACTTGTAAGATTTCTTTTTTGTACTTGGTTTCCCCATAGGCTTGGGTCCAAGGACCATGCAAGGCCTTGGTTCTGTCCAAAACTTGTAAGATTTCTTTTTTGTACTTGGTTTCCCCATAGGCTTGGGTCCGAGGACCATGCAAAGCCTTGGTTCTGTCCAAAACTTTTAAGATTTCTTTTTTGTACTTGGTTTCCCCATAGGCTTGGGTCCGAGGACCATGCAAGGCCTTGGTTCTGTCCAAAACTTTTAAGATTTCTTTTTTGTACTTGGTTTCCCCATAGGCTTGGGTCCGAGGACCATGCAAGGCCTTGGTTCTGTCCAAAACTTTTAAGATTTCTTTTTTGTACTTGGTTTCCCTACAGGCTTGGGTCCGAGGACCATGCAAGGCCTTGGTTCTGTCCAAAACTTGTAAGATTTCTTTTTTGTACTTGGTTTCCCCATAGGCTTGGGTCCGAGGACCATGCAAGGCCTTGGTTCTGTCCAAAACTTTTAAGATTTCTTTTTTGTACTTGGTTTCCCCATAGGCTTGGGTCCGAGGACCATGCAAGGCCTTGGTTCTGTCCAAAACTTTTAAGATTTCTTTTTTGTACTTGGTTTCCCCATAGGCTTGGGTCCGAGGATCACGCAAGGCCTTGGTTCTGTCCAAAACTTTTAAGATTTCTTTTTTGTACTTGGTTTCCCCATAGGCTTGGGTCCGAGGACCATGCAAGGCCTTGGTTCCGTCCAAAACTTTTAAGATTTCTTTTTTGTACTTGGTTTCCCCATAGGCTTGGGTCCGAGGACCATGCAAGGCCTTGGTTCTGTCCAAAACTTGTAAGATTTCTTTTTTGTACTTGGTTTCCCCATAGGCTTGGGTCCGAGGACCATGCAAGGCCTTGGTTCTGTCCAAAACTTTTAAGATTTCTTTTTTGTACTTGGTTTCCCCACAGGCTTGGGTCCGAGGACCATGCAAGGCCTTGGTTCTGTCCAAAACTTTTAAGATTTCTTTTTTGTACTTGGTTTCCCCATAGGCTTGGGTCCGAGGACCATGCAAGGCCTTGGTTCTGTCCAAAACTTTTAAGATTTCTTTTTTGTACTTGGTTTCCCCATAGGCTTGGGTCCGAGGACCATGCAAGGCCTTGGTTCTGTCCAAAACTTGTAAGATTTCTTTTTTGTACTTGGTTTCCCCATAGGCTTGGGTCCGAGGACCATGCAAGGCCTTGGTTCTGTCCAAAACTTTTAAGATTTCTTTTTTGTACTTGGTTTCCCCATAGGCTTGGGTCCGAGGACCATGCAAGGCCTTGGTTCTGTCCAAAACTTTTAAGATTTCTTTTTTGTACTTGGTTTCCCCATAGGCTTGGGTCCGAGGACCATGCAAGGCCTTGGTTCTGTCCAAAACTTTTAAGATTTCTTTTTTGTACTTGGTTTCCCCACAGGCTTGGGTCCGAGGACCATGCAAGGCCTTGGTTCTGTCCAAAACTTGTAAGATTTTTTTTTTTTTTTTGAGTAGTTCTTTCTCTATACTTATTTATTTTTCGAAGGTTAGCCCTTAGGCCAGGGAGGGGAGAGTTGGCTTGAGGCCGGAAGCCCCTAGAGCTGCCCGCGCCGTTAGCAGTGCAAGGCGTAGCCCCTAGCAGAAGCTTATTGCGGAGCAACAACTGCACGTCGCCGGAGATGGAAAAACTCGTGCATCTCTGCTTGCTAGAGAGCTGACTCATGCGCCACCCGTGCCAACGCGCAAGCCCTCCCACAGACGGCGCCAATTGTAGGGACACGATTCTCAAGCGGCCCAGCAATGACGTTGGGCTCGCGCGTGCAGGATCCCTCACAATAAAATTTTAGAGAGTGGGCTTGAAAGGCTAACGTTTGGTCATAGGGCGTTGGTCCAAACCGGATTTTAAGGAACTCAGATAAGAAAAGGCTTCAGCCTGGATATCCAAGCCCCACAGTTTTATAACTTGTGGGATTGGGCTCCTCGGATAAGGTCCGAGGAGCACTTAATGCTTTTCTCCGGTTATCTGGCGATGGGTTTTTCATGGTGGTGTACCCATATTATCCGGGTGTTCTCCTCCCTGGAGTTTTTCCCAGGAAGTGAGATGGGATCCTTTTCTTCGTTACCTTACGTTTTCTTTTATACTAGCCTACGTTCGTTGTCCTTCATCCACGTGTAGGGTCGACTTTTCCAGGACAGATATTTGTCCCGTCAGTCTAATCCCGAAATGGTTGGAAATGATCAATAAAGCCTAAGAATCCGGTTCTGTCAGGTGCAACGTCATATCAATGAAGGGTATTAAGGACTATTTTCCCCGAGACATTTTCTGATCTTTTAAGTTTGCTTGTATGCCACTTTCATCAATGAGGCTTTGGGTTTGCCGAGGACTAAACTGTCCTCGGCTGTATCTTCGGGCCACTTTGGGCTTACTATTTTTGAGCTTGGGCCCTGGCCTCCTTCAGTTTGGGGCCTGTGGACTCCCCATAAGCGAGCGGGCCGAGCCCACAAACTATTGTGCCCCACATTTGCATTTATTAGTTATTTGATATCCTTGATTATATGTAAGGCACGACAATAAACATGTAAAGAAAAATAAAATAAAATAAAATAAATATATTGGAATTAAATTATATTGTGAAATGTGATAATTTTTTTAAAATTACAATATAACATGATACACTTTGGCACTTTGTTGTTGTTGCCTCTACGTGGCATGTACTCATTCCACCACTATTTTGTTCAACAACATCCTCTAGACTTCGTTTTGGTTCAAGAACCAAAAATTAAAAAATTATAAACAACCATAACCTTTCACATAAGCCAAGATTGTCCCTAATTAAATATATGTTGATTGGCACAGTAGCTAATCTTCTTACACATAATGTCCTAGTTGCGAGAAAATAAGGTATTTTTCTACTACCAATTGGGATAGCTGCAGGTGTCCATCAGTACTTATCATGGATAATATACTTGGCACATTTGCTATGCAATTTGAAAAAACAGATACATTAAGTGATATAAAACACATTTCCCCCTTTAGATTTAGATTCGGGAGATATCAAAACTAACTAAACTAAATTTATTATCGTTAATAATATATATATTTTTTTTTAAATTGCCACTAATTTAGGAGCCACATATGATATGATTTTTTAGCTCACAAGATTTCAACCAATTTAGAAAATATCCTTGATTATTTTTTTTTCCTTCAAATGCACATTGCATGTGAGAATAAAAAATGTATACATCTAATATATAAAAAAATAGGGTTGAATTATCATTAGATATTGAAACTTGTTTAGAGTTTAGAAACTTTGAAACTTAGCTTCTTCTGCAAAAATAGTAAGAAAATGATTTGTATGATAAAAATGAAGGAGAAAAGGGTATGAACAACCTTAAAAATTCAAATGTTGACATTGAGATTTCTATATTTTCCTATACTTCTATTTGAATAAAGAATAACATATGTTCATGGAGCAATAAAATTAAAACATTTATTTTCATGTTTATGTTTATTTTTATGATATTTTCGTTTAAGTGTTATAGTATAGACCTTTTAGATTTTTTTTTTCTATATATATATATATATATATATATATAAAGAAGCACATACACAAAATAAACAAGTAAGTTGGCATTTTCCAGGTTATTCATAAAAATGAAAACTAAACTAAACAGAAGGCCCACTCTATATTAAATTTCTGGTTCTGTCCTTGTTTCTAATTCCAATGGCAGCATGAATGAGAAAAACACTTCAAAATAATGTATTTGCTTCTTTTTATAAAAATCAAATATTGGTTTACATAGATATTAACATGATTTCATACAATAATCGTACACCTAGTTCAATATAATTTGTGGGTTTCAATTAGTTCAACTGATAAAGTTTCTGATGGTTGTATAAGAGATTTGGGGTTCAATCCCTACCTATACCAAAAACTGATTAGTGTCTTGATCTGATGATAAAGAGCTATCATTAGGAGCGGACGTCATAGGTTGAAATCTCTCCAAAAAAAAAAAATTCAATATAATTTGATGATTGTCCAACACTAAGTAACTAGTACACCATCTTAGCAAAAAGAGATGCAATTGGAAAAGTAATTTCAATTGTTCGACTAAAGCTAACGGCTTAAATTGTGAAATTTTTCTGTCTTTATACGCTTAATTTCTATCTCATTAGATAAGAATCATAAAATTTTTACTATCTGATAAGTAGTATTGGCTCCCAACAAGATTACCTGACTTCCATAATTTTTTTAAAAAAAATGCAATTGTTAACAATAAATCGAGGATAAAGAATGAAGCTTTAGTTATCCTCGTAAATGAGACCAAATAATGCTAATGAACTATAAAACTCTTGACCTATGACTAATCTAACAATTGAAATTAGTTATTCATTTCTTCAACACTAAGTGATGACGGTTTCTTAGGTAATTCTTATTTGGTCATTAATTGGCTTTTGTTAATGAATGCATTTAGCTAGAGTAGTCGTTAAGATTGCATTAAATGGAGCAAATTACTTTAGATGCATGGACTTTGCATGTAAGATGACACAAATACTCCTAGTTCTTTATTCTCTCTTCTGCCTACCTCGTAAATATTTCATTCTTTGTCTCCAGCAACCCAGTTACCCAGTAAGGACAATGAGTTTGTATGTGGTGGATATTATGGATCATACCAATATATATGAAATTTATATGTGTGAGTTGTATTAGGATTGAGAGATATAAAGATAGCTTGCTAAATCTTAGCTGGTGCTCCTCTCCAGGCAACTGAAGGCTACCACTGACAAAGACTATAATCCCACCCGAGGAGGACGAGGCTGTGAGTCAATGATGCTGATCAAGTGTTTGGATTGATCAAATGGCAACTGGTTAAGCTTAAAAGATATATTATCCCCACTCCTACTATCTTATGGCCTTCAAAGGTCAGCATAGAGGTTAGGTGGTAAAGAGAAGATAAAGCAGCTCTATCATTGTCAAAGAGATGGTAGTAATGATCCACAAATGCCCTGCCCACCATCTCAATTTGCTCTTCCATTCTCTCCCTTTCTATAATCAAGTTTCCTCTTCCTCCACTCTCAGAGCATTAAATTATAAGGGATGAGAAAAATGGAATAAAGTACGTAGTATATATGTGGGCTAAGGCACAAAAAGGGAAAATGTGAAGCACTAGATGACTGGAACTCCTGCTAATCCTAGTTTATCATAGGAGTTCCTTTCATTATCCAAGGCTCGGCCAAGGCCAAAGTCACCCAAGCGAGCATTATAGTCGAAGTCTAGTAAGATGCTACCATCTTTTTGGTCACAATGCACCTCCTTCTGATCATACTCATTGTGAAGATAATGCAATGTTGATGCTACACAGGCTAGTATGCTATACTAACGCCTCCAATTCAAAGTGTTATGCTTGGAACTTGGAAGTCTCATACAGATGCCTATCAAGACTACCATTTGGCATATAGTCGTACAATAAGAGTAACTTTTCTTTCTCATAGCACCAACCTGAACCAAGACCTTAATAATAGAAAGGATATCAGGGATTAATAGTTGCATTTAATCAAGCCAGTACAAAGCAAAGAAAATAAATTGAACCACTTAGATACTTGCAAAAGACATAATAGTTGCAATATGGTAGCTTAGTGAACCAGATGCTGATACAATGCCGTTATCTTCAATCACAAAAGTATCGTAACAGTTGTCCTATATTGACTATTGATGCAATTGATTTTAGCATATGTCATATGGTTTGACTTCTAAATCCTGGTACGACTGATAATTTGGTACATAAATGTTTTTTTTGCCCTTGTCATAATATGTAAACATAGAATAGTAGTGATACATTTGTCTGTTTAATCAATTCAATGGCTTGAATTCAATTAGTTGGGTTACTATAATAAAAAAACTTGGCTTCCAGAATTATAATTTGAATTTGATAGCATCCTTATGTTAATGAGTACTTTAAGAACATGAAATTTTAGCTTTACAAATTTAATCACACAACTAGAACTTTATAATTAAAGGAGGCACTCTCTTCTATCAAGAGAGAGATAGAATTGAGAATTCTTCTTTTTTTTTTTTTTTTTCTAAATTCTAAGGGTTGATCTGGAAGAGGGTAATGTCAAAATACAGCTTCAAGACTTCTGCGAAAAAGACTTAATTTGACAAATGAGTATTGCAATTTCGAACTTTGAATGTTTAACTTCAATCAAATCATTTGGTGCTTTGAAGATAAAGTGTATAATGATCTTTGAAATTATTGCATTTGACTTCTTAAAAATTGCGTTTTCATTGATTTTACATTGAGAATATAGGACAAACTATTAATCTGGTGAAATATTTAAACATCATATGCATCAAGCTTGAAAAATTATCTTAGTTTTGACTAATACTTAGCATAGACATGCAAGTATTGTAATTTTTTTGTTTTATTTTATTGGATGAGTACAATTATTTAGGGGTTGACAACATGTTATTATTAGGCATTTTGCCATATCATAATTTCTTTATGATAAACTTTATCCACCATTTCTTTATATTTCTCTCAGTCTTGCGATATAATTTAAATGTTCTTTTGGATTATTAATATTATTAGATTTTTTAAATATTATTAATGGTAAAAGTAATTGGTAGATATATTAACAGAATGTTCATCAAATGTTTATAGATTAATATTACTTAACATATGTCAAGCTTCAAGACAAGATGTAGTGGCTCTAAGGTTTGAATGTGATCTGATAGTGTTTTAGAACTTAACAATATTTTTTTGAATAAACAATAATACTTGTTAAAACACATATGAAAATAGAACTTAACAATAAGTAGTGTTAAGTTGTCTCTTTTTAGGTAAAATAAAAGAATAAATAAATAGATGGGTCTAAAATGAGTTTAGACTCATTAAATATATGGAAAAATTTTGAGATTAAATTGCAAAAATTTAATAGATTTTGGTACGAGTTTAAGATTTATATTCTTAATAAATTCACAAGGATTTAGAATATGTACTCTCCAACATGTCTTTTCCCACTAGGTTTAACTAGTCTCCCATAGTCTATTTATAATCTATCAAAGATCCGAACTCCCCACCTACCATTCTTACTCTCTCTAACATACCTCTCATTATTGAATTGAGATATAAGGTATTGCACATAATGCAATAACAATAAATGGTTGAGATTAAAAGTTAGAAAAAGCAATTTTCAATCTCAACCACTAAATAAATAAACAATATATTAAAAAGAAGTAAAAAGTTAAAAATGCAAAAAAAAACAAAAAAACAAAAAAATTGTAAAAGATATTTGGTAATTGCATGGTGCAATTGCTAACTGGATCTCAAACCCTCATTATTTTCTTTCCAATAGTCCAAAAAAATAATTCTTATTTTTTCTGTAAAAGTTCAGAGACGTAATCATCTTTAACTTGTGTTGTTCTCCATCCGTGGCCAAATCTACCATATATGTCATCTAGTTGGATGTGGGACAAAATCTGCTTTTCAATTTTTGTTATTTATCAATTTTGATATTTTTGTGTAATTTTTGGAATTTATGATTTAGAATATGATTTCAATCATGATCTTTTTTAGAATTTTTTTTTTTTTTTTTTTTTTGTAAGTCAAGATTTACAAAGCCTTTAAACTAGCCTCCAAGTCTGTAAATGAATTGGACATTGAGATTTTAGTTTAATAAAATTTCAGAATTTTCTCTCATTTTTTTTTATGGATTCAAAACTATCTCTTCTCGTGGATTTGAGATTATTTTTCAGAAACAAACTTGTTTTGTTTCTTGCGGTTTTCTGCCTACATCAATAGTTTATTTTTTGTTTTTTTATTTTTTGTTTTTTGTTTAATGAATATGAAATTTGAATGTAGATATGTAAAAACAATTGAGATCATTTTATTGTAATTATTTATAAAAAATTCATATTTATTTTGAATACTCTCATTTGTAACATAAATCTCCCATATTTAACTATTTCTTTAAGCACAATTAATGAATTTAAAATTTTAAAATCAAATTCAAATAGACTTATTAAGCCTCATAACAAATTATTTAATGATCTTTTTTTTAAGGAAAACTTGCTATTTAATGTTAAAAGTAGCAAGAAAATATTGTTTATATTTTTATTTAAAACTCTCTACTTAGACTTAACAATCTGAACCCATCAAATAAGATAGAGACAAGTTGAAAAGGAGAAACGCTATTCTAGCATTACTTTTTTATTTGTTTCTTTTTAAAAAAAAATGTTTTATTAAAAAAATTTACATTTAAGGGATTCATTTGCATAATTTTTTTTTAAGGAAGCATTGATCTAGCCAATCATTTTTTTTTTATTTAATTGGGGCTCATTTTTTATATATAATTTTAAGATGCCTTCATTATAAAATCATGTTCAATGTGGTTTCGCCACTAGTTGTGAGGCATTTAAGTGAAGCTAATGCGGGTGGAAACACTATCAGCAAAGTCCACCATTCTCTCTCTCTCTCTCTCTCTCTGCTTTTGGCTCAAGCCTAACCACAATCTTCACAACAAAATGCGAATATGCGATTGAAGGAGGATAATGCATTGGAGTCATGGTGGTGGTAAATGTTGAGCAAGTTTATTTTATTATAGTCTATAAATGAAACTTGTTATTTATAAGTCAAGGCAAATAAAATAAAATTCAAATAGACCAATCAAGTCTCATGACAAATACCTTCTCAATAAATAAATCTCATGACAAATTATTTAATGTTAAACGTAGTAAGAAAATATTGTTTGTATTTTTATTAAAAACTCTCTACTTAGACTTAACAATCTGAACTCATCCAATAAGATAGAAAAAAGTTGAAAAGGAGAAACGCAATTCATTACTTTTTTATTTGTTTCTTGTTAAAAAAAAAAAGTTTATTTTTGTTAAAAGATTCTCTATTTGAGAGAGTCATTTGGACAACTGTTTTTAGGAACCATTGGTCTAGCCAATAAATTTTTTTTATTTGGGCTCATATATTTTAGATATAATTTTGTTGAATGTGGTTTCGACCCTAGTTGTGAGGCGTTCAAGTGAAGCTGATGCAGGTGGAGGCACTATCAGCAAAGTCCACCATGCTCTCTCTCTCTTTGTGCGTCCAATCTTCTTAGCCTCCCTTGCTCTGCTTCTAGCTCAAGCCTAACCGTAGTCTTCTCAACAAAACTCGATTGAAGGAGAATGATATGTTGGAGTCATGGTGTGCGAAACGCTGAGCCATGTTCACCACTCCTTGTTACATCTTAAGGAAGCAATTTCTTTTTTGTTTTGTTTTCTCACAAGTCAAATATTTTATTTTTTTGGTGGAAAATATTGTGACTTTATTTGGGGATATATTTTTTTCTTTGATTTGTAATAAGAAGAAGGTTTGTTGATTTTAATAGAAAAGAGTATATATATGAGTTTTGTTGGTTTTGGAAATGTTTTGCTAAATGGATTGGGTGTAGATTTAAAATTTTTATTTAAAAAAAAAAAAAGAAAAAAGAAAAAAACCTATTTGAAAGTAATTATTTTTCATTTTTCTTTTTAACAATTATGTTACTAACTACTAAGGGCATAACCTACATTTCAATATTATTATAAAATATATATATTTTTTGAAAATAAAAATCACACTTTCCATCATGTTTGGGATTTCACCCATGATGGAGGACAATTTGCTACTTAACAATAAATCAAGGGGAGACATTATTCAGTTTGAAAATTGTGCTGAGAAATTGAAGTGGATCCAATAATTTTAGGGAAAGTATTATTAACCCTAGTAAAAACTAAGACAGTACCAAAATATATAGTAACTTTATACAAAAGTGTCACCAATTGTATAGAGAGTAAAGAACCATGATATTAACTTTACAAGTAAAAAGTAAAAACATAACTAGTTAGGTAATGTATTATAAATCCAGATTAAAATACTATTATTATTTTTATATGTGTTTTAATAAATATTACTGTTTATTAAAAAAAATAAAAATAAAAATAAACTTAAAACATAATTGCATAAATAAATCTCAATTGAAATCAAGTAAAAGAAATCTGTGGTTTCATTCAAAATAATGGGCCTAAATTCCTTCAGAGACAGTATTCTACCATGGGCCCAAGCCATTTCCTTGGGTATGTAAAAAAGTAAAATACCCTACTTTACCTACTGTGTGAAAAATTTGAAACGTCCTCTATGTCAGTCGGTAGGCCATTTAAACTCTCTATTAAATTTAGGCTGGTCCAAGATACCTCAGAAAAGGCCTGATATGGACAAGGTGGGCCTAGAGGGCCCATGCCAGCAGTGTGATCAATTATGGCTTCTGACAAAAAGTTCACATAGAGGTCAAAGAAAATTTTGGGAAGGATATCATGCTGAACTTAAAGCATGCCAATACAAAAGGTAGGTGCTATTGTGCCAGCTCTCTTCTTTGGAAAAATATATATAGGATCAAACCATTTTGTGCCACCGCTCTATTGTATTTTTGATGTGGTAGAGTGTAAGTAATGATCTATATAAAAGTGATATCTAGTCGGTGACAATCTCATTTTCTTCAACCCCACCTCCAGAAAATACATATGGTGCCAAATAGGTGTGGCAAATTCAGGGAACGTCGCCTTCTTCCACAATCACGAATTCACCACCAAAGTGAGCCATATTTGAATTTGAGTGGCCCAGTCATCTATTGTGGCCCTCCCATTCCAAAGTTCTTTGTTTGTCTATGTGATTGGGGATCCCCTGTATAAAAAAAAAAAAAAAAATGGGGGTGTTTATAAAGAGATGCACATTAAAACATATAATGCACTATTCATTTTCATATTTGATTTTGAAATAATCAAATAAATAGAAACAATCATATCATGTAGTGGACTCATATCTATCGTAAAAAGAAACATAATTACATGATGTGCACTATAACACATCAATTTTGTTATATATTCTTATCCGATCAATTATATTTTTGTTTTTGGCTAGTCAATCAATTATGGCTAAGTTTATGTTTTTCTTTTCGTTCATAAAATTTTGATTTTTTCAATTTTGTCCTTCTACTTCATATTCATCTACAATGTAATCCTACCTTCTTCTTCCATGAAAAGACATATTGGTAAGTCTCCAAAACAACTTAGTATTTGCATTTAATTACCTTCTATTTAAAAATAAATTCTACAAATTAATTGTAACAAATAAGAAAGAAGGGTGGGTCGGTCAAGATTAACTGAAATAAAAAGAGAAGAGATAAGAGAAATAAATATGGTTTTTGTTATAAAAAAAAATAAATAATAATGCATTATATTTAGAAATTATTTGAAATTTTTTATTTTTATGTTTAGGAGGTGGAAATAAAATTTGTCTCATTTGGGAGGTCTTGACTGCTTGACAACCTTTTTTTAAAAATGGGATTATGAAAGTGGGAGAAGGATTACATTAAAAACAAATAGAAAGTTGAGGGATGAAATTGAAAAATAAAAATAACACTTTAAGACAAAAATGAAAACACATAAACTTAAAAGAATATAATTTGTAATGACTCAAAATTGTTTTTTAAAAATAAAATAAAGAAATCGCGCGCTTCAAATTATATAATTCTTGTAATGATTCAAATTTATATTTTTATGATCATAAATAATTCAGACATGAACATGATAACTAATTATAAATGCTGCAATACTCTTTCCATTTCTTAATTATTTATATATATATATATATATATATATTTTTTTTTTTTTTTTTTGTGGGGCTACGGCCCAAAATAACGAGTTGGGCCTTAGGCTCGTCCGAGGATGCTAGCCTGTCCAAGGAGGCAACGTGGCTTGGGCGATCCACGTTAAGCCTTATCACGGGAAACAAAGAAAGAAGGTCCGAGGAGGAATTCCTCCTCGGACACTGAAAATCCAGAATGGAGGTATGTCCAAGCCACTGAAGTGCATCCCCTAAATACATGAGAATGAAGAAAACACAAAATATCTAAGTAAAAGCTGTCACCACCACATTAAATGCACTACAGCTACCTTCCTGGCCGCATTAATGTGGAGAAGACTCCTGAACAGTGTTACCTTGGCTACCATAACTCACAAAGGACTGAAAGAGGTGTCTGATGAGACAGATGCTCAAATAGAGGTTTAGATAATCAACAAGTGTAAAGCCCAAATGATAGGAAAGAGTCTATATAATGTATAGAAGCCCCCATAAGAAAGGGACAGAAAAAAGCGAAGAGAATACTGTAGCATGCAAAAGAACCCTAATGTAGTGATCTTAATTCATAAACAAAATTCCATGTCTCCTCGGATCAGAGGTTATTTCATCATAATAGTTGTTGTTCTTGTCTGTGTGTTCCTTAATCTCATGCAAACCTCTGCTTAACTTATCAAAACCTAGTTCTTTAATCCACACTCTACAAAATTCATTGCATTGGGCTTTTTGACCCAAGAGTTTACTTAGTGTAGACTTGGGCTCCAAATTTCGTCCCTACATATATATATATATATATATATATATATATATATATATATTAATAGTAAATTCTTATATATCTTTTGTAAAATTATTAATCACTAGATTTTTTTTTTTTTGGGAACACCTCTTCAAAACAAACAGAGATAATAATGTTTGGTCAATGTGGTTAGTATGTGTGAATTGAGTTAAGTTATCTCAATACGAAAGTTCTGCCTCCTCCTAGAGTAGATAAACCCAAAAGTCCATTCAATGGGTTTGACAAATAAATATATTCAAGATCTTCTCATTTATCTTGGTTTCCCTATCGACAAAACTTCAACTTGGTTTGCTTTGACATTTAATTTGGAATTCGTTATATAGTTTTCAGAACCAGCTTTTATTTTTTTGGACCAGACCGAACCAGCCAATAAAAGGAGGCTTATCTGCTTATGAAAAATATTGGGGGACAGAAGGAGAGATTTTTCAAACAATATTAATTTCTTCCACGCAACGTGGCATCTAAAAGTGCAGGTTAGTCACCGTCAGCCTTATCCTATTGAAAAGGCCTAGAGGAAAGGTTACAGCCAGGTTGTTCATTAGCTTGATAATTATTTCTTTTTTTTTTTTGGGAGTTTTTTTAGGAAGTAATTAATTCTTTTAAATAGTAAATATAGATAGGCTTTTGTCTTCAACAAATCTATACTATGGTAACATGATATGAACCGATGAATTGTATTCAAGAGTTTTATAACTTAATTGATTAACACTTTTTAGTATTTTTAAGATATTCAGTGATTAAATCTCTTATTTTCTATTGTAATTATTGAATTATAAAAAATAAAAACTAAGATTGTTATAAATATTAGCAATCAACCTAGATAAGGTCATGACTGGTTTGATTGACCAATCTTGTGACATTATCTATATGCAATAAAAGTATCAACTACCTCAGGAAACCTGACTCATTTGCTGAACCTAGTTCAATTTGATGGGTTATGAACATATATGAAAAAGTACTCGGGTCAAAATTGGGTGCATGATTTGGGAAAAAAGGTATTTTGGGTGGTATTTGGTGCAAGAAAAATCCATCCGACAAATCCAACTCATCCAAATATAATAATATATATTGGTTATTATTTTTTAATAGATATTGCTCTTTTAAGGTGAACGGATTTTTATGATCCCTTATGGCCTTAATATGATCATATCTCTCTCTCTCAATATTATTTAATCATCTATGTGAATGAAAACTTTTATGAATCATGATAAAGTAGACACAAACATAAGTATAGGAGCATTAATCAAGACACCAAAAATATATATAGCTCCAGAGCATTAGCATCAGTTGCTCTAAAAAAAATATTTTAACATATCAAAAAGTTACTTGATCTATTTTTAACATATCATTTGACAATATACTTCACATCTCATCTCTTACTTTAACTCATTGCCATTAAAATAACCAAAAATAAAATCAACCTTTTATTAAAAAGGAAAGGGAAAAGAAAAAAAAGAAAAAAATTCAACTACAAAGTAAAAGACTAACTTTAAAAAAGAAATAAACTCAACCACAAAATGAGAGACACGACAGGTGAGAGGAGAGAGAAACTGAAAAGAAAATTAAAAAAATAGCATATGGTACTGCACACTTTTATATGTGGAAGTTTACTGTACCAAATGTTAAAAAGTTTTAGCATAGAGGACATCTAATAGAGCTCACTTTTTGCTCTTCGGTGTGCTAAAATGCTAAATTAAAATGCTAAAATTTAGCATTTAGTACATCAAATGCTAGTGCTTTACACTCAGCTAAAATAAAGGCACTAGTTATGCAAAACATATGAAACTTCGGTTGTACCAATAGAATTGTGTTGTGGTTGAGTATGAGCTGGGATTTTCTTAAAGATGATGAGGTTTTGATTTGTTCAAAATGATTATCTTTTGCTCATATCTTTGCAATATAATGAATTTTTTAGTGAAACTATTCTATTCGAAAGTAGACATGTGGCTTTAAAATGGACATAAATTTGACTTAGTTTGAATTCAAAATAACCATTTGAAGTTGATGTTACTATGATGTTCGGAATAGTTCGTTCTATCTTATTTGATAATCGATCACTCAAGCAAAATTGTTACAATGAATTTGAAGGTCCCATGACTTAATCTATTGATTTCTTATATAAAATCAACACTTGTTGCACAAATTGAGAGGAGAGAGAGACTGCCATACAAGAGAAAATCTAAAGACCCAAAGCTCCTTTAGTCTAAACAGTTCTAAAATCCCCTCTCTAGACTTTTTTTCCTTCTAAAATTGTTAAATATTAGTTATGATATATTCCATGTTGAATATGCTTAAATAGATGCAAATGAGGAAAGTATAAAATAGGAACACAAGAATACTAGAGTTACGTGGTTTAGCCTTACAGCTAGGGGCGGAACTACCCTTGGACTGGGGGGGCCATTGCCCCCCTAATTTTTTTTTAAAAAATATTATTATATATATGTGTGTTAATTTTAGCAATTTTATTCTATAAAATTACATTTTATTTCCCTTTAACAATATCATTGATTCTTTTAAGAGTAATGCTATACTTACAAACTTTTTTATAATATTTTTACAAACCTTTTTGGTAGCAAATTCTTATTGATTCGCATATGGGCAGACCACTAACATCATTTTTTTTACTTACTAGTAACCACTTATTACATAAGTAATTTGTTAAAAACTTGCAACTCTAGCATTTTTCTCATTTTAGTGACCATAAAAAAAATTATAGATCTAATATCTAAAACAAAATATACATGTCCAAAAAAAAAAAAAAAAAAACTCAACAACAAAAATTACCAGTAAAACTAAAAACAAAATTAAGCTCAATTAACTAATTTTATCTAAAATAAATAACCTTGCCCTTCAAAAAATTCTAAACAAAAATAATTTTGTTCTTACCTACAAAAGTAGCAGAATCAGAGGTTAAAATCACTGCACATAGCCAACAATAAAACCGCCCCCCTACAATAAAATAAGGGCTTCATCTTTCTTATATAAGAATGTGGTACAAAACCTATGTTACAATAAATCATAACATGAGTATATATAGCAAACTAAACCCTAAACTAATAGACTTCTAGTGCAAGTAAGAGACTTGACTTGCACACAAAGTAGAATTAGGCTTGAGTCTATGCTAATGGGCTAATATATCTCTAACAAAAACTTTTCTCAAATTTTCCCGTCTCAAGTCTTAATTATGTGATAAATTAAATCCCCTCCCTAGAGGTTTAAGTTTTTCATCCAAACCACAAAATACTAAAACCATTACCAACGAGTTTTTCAAATTTTAATGTTTATTTTTTGTGTGTGTTCTTTTTATGGTTATGGTATCCATTATATTATAATTTATTACTATACATTATTATAATTAGTACTCTATATTTTCAAGTTAATTTCCACCCATCTTTCATAAGCGTAAATAAAATATTTTTTCTTTAATATTAGAGCCCGTTTAGTACATGTGTTTAAACAACAGTTTTCAATTTTTTTGAAAATACGTATGAGTGGAAAAGTATGTGAAAATATATATAATGTTGTTTAAAAACTGAAAACATGTGTTTAAAATCATGTACCAAATAAGATTGTATAAAGGATAGATTAATCATAGCATATACCATGCCCCAAATATATCATAATAAAAGAATTATTAAGAAGGTGCTCAATAATACAAAATATAAATATGAAATTTCTTCTTTTCTTTGAACATGAATTTGGCCACATGATCAATCGCATCATGCAAGGTTACGTTGCAAAACTGGTGACCGGCCGCCAAATGCTTGTAGTAAATCCATCGACGAAATCCAAAGGAAGCAAGGTTGATAGCAATGGGCAATTGGGCATTGATAGCTAGATATCTCTATTATTCATTATTAGCTTCTTAAAAGAGAGAATCAGAGAAACGTGCCCCATCTAAGACCATAAACCAAATTACGTGACATTCATACATGACACCATATCTCAAGATACGTGACATTTCATACCAAAACGACTGGACCATTTTCTATCAAATATGAGCTGTGTGTCCTTTTTGAGATACCACATCTCCACACACACACGTACACAAAAAGAAGAGCTGTTTCATAATAAATTATATAGACGGATGGTATGGACCAATGTCATTAAATTCAAAATAAATTGTTTCAAATAAAATACCATTATTACTTAATGGCCTTACACCTTTTAAGCTATTATTATTATTTGTCAAAGAAGAGAAATCCTATAAGATGAACAATGAATTTAAATTCCATTTTGGAAAATTCTAAAAAGAATCCCATGAAAGAGGAGAAAGTTTTACTTGTTAGGAAGAATCTGCTCTATGTTGTTTCGTAAAAACAAGTTACATATATAATTCATTATAAATTAGTCATGTAGTTACAAATACACGTAAATTATGATTTTATCAATCACTATATAGTAGGTTTTAGGAATTTTTCATTGTGTCTTTATTTTTAGGAAAAAAATGATAGCTTTATATTTTGTAGTTAAGACTTAAGAGTTAGAGATTTTTATTGTATTTTTTATGGTTTTTTTTAAGAATAAACAGCAAAATTTTATTCCAAGAAAGTAACAAGTACTCAATACAATAGCAAGAAAGCTGGTAGCATCTTGGTCAACCATACTAAAGACTGTACCAGCTAGAAAACTTTCTCCTCTCCTAATAAATAACACATTGACTATATATAAATTTACATCGGGGATTGCCTAAGAAATAGGAAGACAATCTTACCAAAAAAAAAAAAAATTGTATTTGTTGTGGTTAAAAGTTATAGATAGCTGTATATATATTTTTGTTTTGATGTGCGTATACTTTTTGATGTGCCTATAGGCATGTAAAGTGACATTTATAATATAAATTATGCAATATATATAATATGTTTCATACACATATTTAATAACTTGTAAACTGGCCTCGCTGTCACTCGTGGACTGGCCACCACATACAACATAGGACAACTTTCTATAGCTAAAAGCAACCACAAGTTTGCACAAGTCTGCCTATCCATCATGACCCTCATAAAATCAAAATCCTACAAGTAATAATTGGATATAGAGGCTAATCCTACTCCTAACTAGTCTCCTACACTACTTAATTTAATGGTCACAAGCTCACAATGACATTTGAAATTTAATTCCCACTCTTTAGGGATTTAAAATGTGTCCTATACTCCTATTTCGTGTCAAGAAATGAGAAATCTATTGTAAAAGCAGGGTGGGCGGTAGATTTAGATATCATTATTCATAGTCAAAAACGCGTAATCATTGAGAGGACACTCGTTAGTTCAACCAAAAACATCAAACTTTACGTTTCAAAATACTTCAAAATTAATTGAGTAGATCTTCTAAACTAGCATCATTACTTCCAAATTTAAAAGATAATGAATATGATACAACATCTGAAAATGCACGAGCGCTCAAAATAATGAACACGTAAAATGTATCTTTCAAGATGGCACAATTCACGACATAGCAGGTGTACCTACTATCATTTTTTGTTTTTTTTTTTTTTTTTTTTGATGGGATTTTTGTTGTTGTTATTTGGTCACAAACACTATCTTTTTTCCTATGAATTAGAAATTGCAGTCAGGGTGGCAAACAACTCAGCATGTTGCATCATAAATGAACATAGGTTTATAAGATAATGTTAAACTAAATATGTTAATAAATGAATGGACCGAATTGTTTATCATGCATGAACCATCTTTAAATTACTTTTTTTTTTTTTTTTTTTTTGGGTTGGGTTGGTGTGGAAGTAGAAATTGTGGAATAGAACATTTAACTAATCTCTCGAGTTTGTGCACTCCTTCCATTTCACACATTGAATTAGTAGTATCTCAAAAGTTTATTATAAGAGTTGAATTCATTTGACTTATCACATAATATTTTTTATTTTTATAGATTTATCACATAAAATTGAAAACCGTTAAACCAGCTATTTGAAGTTTGAATAGCCTTCTAATTTATTAATTATATTACTAAGTTATGATGTTAAATTATTAATTTTAGTATGCTTACGCATGAACGAAAGATTATTTCAAAGGGGTGGGGGGGGAGCATGGCCCCCTAGTTTTTAAAAATTTCCCCCTCCATCTTGTAGTTTTCTATATATATATATATATATATATATATAGAATTTACTAATCCCCCATTAAAAAATAAAATTCTAGTTCCGACATTGATTTGAAATTTCTCTTTTGTTGCAAGTTGCAACGCTTCTTCATGAGAAGGTTCATGCTAAACTAAAATTATGTACTAGGCGTGCGTTTGCGGGCAAATTATTTTGTGTTTGCATTTTTGGCTGGGTCCCATAGTACAGTTCACGGCCCAGTCAAAAATGCAAAAACACGCATAATCATGCATTTCTAAGTCCCACGGCACTATTCATACCTATAAAAATTATTTTGTTACAGTATTTCCAGTAATAAATTTTCAGTTTTCAGCAAAATAAGCGGTATCCAAACAGATCCTAGGTGTGTGTTTGCCTACAAATTAAAAGACCAACTTATTTTACTATTCAGTTTTTTTTGCTACTATTCATGGCCCCACTCCACTTTTTGGTACTATTTATAGGTTCCACTATACTATTTCAGCTAACTTTTACCTTTATCTACAGTACTTTTAGCAAAAAAAATTTTAGTTTCAGCAAAATAAGCAGATCTCAAATAGGTATGAACAATCAATTTTAAAACTAATAATATGTTATCATAAGAAAATATGGATTAGTTTATTTCAATTAGAAGTGATTCTAAACAATAGCGAAGCCAGGATTTTGACTTCCAAGGGGAACATGTATATACAATTATACATATGTATATTATCAAAAAAAAAATTATTCACATGTATGCACGTGCATATCAAGGTAGTCAATACCATATCGGTACCAGCCGGTATACATATGTATATTATCAAAAAAAAAAATTTATACACATGTATGCACGTGCATATCAAGGTAGTCAATACTGTATCGGTACCGGCCGGTATGTATTGTACCGGTATGTATACCGGTATCGAAATATCAACGTTTCGTACCGGTTTAAATACCGGATGTACCGGCCAATTTCGGGCAATACCGGCCAGTACCGGGCATACTGGTCGATACAGAAAAAAAGTTTTTTTTTTTTATTTTTTTTTTTTAAGTTTGTAATTTTTGAATTTTTGTTAGGGCAGAATGGTAACTTATTTTCATTAACTTATTAGTATTATTTGTTTTCTTAGTATGTAATGGTAACTTTTAAGCTTTCAATTTTTTATATTGTGTGTGTGTGTGTTTTTTTTTTAATTGATACTAAAGTCTAAAACCATGAATAATTAGTTTTGAATTGAGGAAATGTTTTATGGTAACTTTTATATTTATTAAAATATATACACACACATACATACATATATATATATATATATATTATAAATATAAAAAATAGCGGTAAACCCGAAACGATACACCAGTATTGACCGGTATCCGAAATATATCGTACTACTAGTCAAACCAGTACAGCCTCCTATACGGTATTGACTCCCTTGGTGCATATATATGTGTGTGTGTGTGTATTGTAGTTGAGACCAATATATCATTGCACATCCTTGATGCGATGGTCACTTCATAAGTATAAGTGTTTGTAGGGTGTGGGGGGTAAGGGTCAGGGTTTAAGTCTCTAGGAGGGAGACTCACACACATATATACTTAAATTTGGTTATAGTAGAATTTATATCTTGTAAAAAAAAAAAGAGTAGTTGAGACCAATATAAAAGACATAATAGTGTATTAATTATAATTATCATTTAAAATGAGTATTAAAAAGGAAAACATAAATAAATTTATACTATGAGATCTAAAGTGGGAACATCCAAAGGGCAAAAATGATTTTACCGCTTTTCACTCCTTACCCTATTTGTCACTCTCAGGTTTATGTTTTACTCCTTTGGATGGCTAATAGCCACGCAATGCTATTACTCTGGTTACTTTGTGACTTTGAGTGAAAGTCATTGAGTTGTCCACCCCAAAAAGCCCCCAACTTAGGACTTACTGTGTACAAAGAGTAATGAAAATTAACCCAAAGCAGTGTGCCCTTTTTTTTTGGGGGGGGTGGGAATAGATCCCATGGCTCCGCCTTTGGTTCTAAAAAGTGGTTTTAGATAGATTTAAAATAGCTTTAAATAGGTTGGAAGTATTACACATTTAAAGTTTTAAATAGAAGTATGGAGTCTTTCTTTCTCAGTCGTTTGTCTTAATATAAGTGGTTCTAATTCAATAACAAACTTTTAAATGAGTTTATTTAAAAATATATTTTTTAAGTCTAGATTCATGAATTTACAAATAAAAACACTTGACACAAAATAAGAGATAGGATACACTTGGTATAAACTAAAGCCCTTTTTTTTTTTTACAAAAGTGATAGAAACTGAAGCCCATTCAAAATATAGAGATATTTGGCATTGAATTAGTAGGCAATTAAAAAAACACTTGGTACAAAATTAAAATTCAATAGAATTTATAGAATTTTCTCTCAACTTGCACTTTAATATGAATATATGATATACATGAAATGTGATTATAAAAAAGGCTAAAGTGCAAACTACATCCCTAAAATTTGAGATTATTTGGATTTTATACCCTGGAAATTTTAGAATTTTGATTTTCCCCTTAAGAGTTATATTATGTTTACACCAATAGTCAATTGGTCTATATTTTCCAGTAAATACTACATAAACTTGTCACGAATGTTCGTTTGTCCAATAAAATAATGTAATGTGACATGACATCTTAAGAATATGAACGGGAACTGAACTTTTATTAAGACAATGAAGGGTCAAAGTAAAAAATGAGCACCGACAAAATTGAGTAATTCTAATATCACATAAACTTGTCACGTGTATTTGTTTGTCTAATAAAATAACGTAACGTGACGTGACGTGACATCTTAAGAACATAAACACGAAACCTAACTTTTATTAAGACAATGAAGGGTCAAAGTAAAAAATGAAAAAGATACATTAACCAAGTAGACTAATAATTTAAGCAAGCATTGATCAAATTGAGTAATTTTAATATCATATAAGAATTCATAGTTTTTACCATAATTATCCTATTCGATAGATTGTGATTAATTATTTGTCACTTTTATATCAATCTATCAATTTTTCTCCATTGCTTATAATTTGTCACATAGAAAATTACGGTAAAAATTGTGATTTTTTTTCTTGCTCCTACCATTTTTGTTTAAAAAAGTTTCTTTTTTCTTTTGGAATATTTGCTTTGTTTTAAAAAGTTTCTTAGTTGTGTCGTAGGTGGCCACTATTTGCATTGAAATTAACCTTTAAATGTTGAACTGGCCCAACAATCTCTGTCGCTTGGTTTAGTCATGGTTAGTACTAACATTTACTGGAGAAATAATAAAGATTTCCAGCAGCCAGGCACGTGTACACAGTAGAAACTAGAAAGATTCTAGATGCAATCCCTGCTCTGCCCATGCTATCATTCAGGGGCTGATCTGTTCAGTTCTGTAAATGCCCTCAGCACCGTCTGATCTAAATCGTATGCATACAAGATGAATGAAATTAATAATCAAAGTACGTTACAGAAGTGAAAATGGCTGGCAACACATGTCCCTACCTATCCCAAAGTGTTTTTATTTTTTACAACTGTTAAATAAGTGACTCTTGTCGTAACTCCCAAAGCAGAATCTTTCCCACATCGCAGCAGTCAACTACATTCATTCACAAAACCAAAACCCCAGTTGAAAAATAAAGAAAGAAAAAAGTGCACTTTTTTGTAATTTCAACTTGGTTTCTCAATTCGTCGACGTTTCAATCTGTTCAATTCTTCATCTCACCGCCGACGGCCCCACACTCACTCCACACGAAAACAACACTGTGATCACCGACCGTCACGTCACACTCCTTTCCCTCCATTGATTTTAGGGTAATTTAATTAGGCATTTTGACCGTCTAATTTAATTAGGTAATTTAAAAAGTCAATTTTTTTTATTCAGTTATTTTTTTTTGGCTATTATTCATCGATTTTATTATATTTCAGCTACTTTTAGTTTTAACTATATTACTTCAGAAAAAAAATTTCAATTTTAACTAAATAAGTTGTTCTCAAATAGACTCTAAAAACCTATTTGGGATATGATTATTTGCTTAAGTTTATTTGAGTTTTTAATTTCTTTTTGGTATTATTTATTGTAAGGATTGAATTTGGATTGGACCCAATATAGGATTGGGTTTTAGCCCATTGAACCCAAACAATGAATTTGTAGTGCGTGAATGAAAGAATTAGTTATATTCAGTAAGAAAGATAACAACAGTTGTTTATTTAAGAGAATCAAACATAAGTAAGGTAAGAAAATCTGTTATCGACATAGTCTGAGGAGCTATGTTATAATGTCCAATTGATGATCAATGTTACAAGAGTTCAAATGATTATTACAAAGATTTCTTGATTTTTCGATCCTTCTCTTTAGGCCACCTTTCCATGCTATATACTATAATTTTGGTATCATCCCCACCACACACGTGCAGGTTAGGTTCTAGGAACTCCTACTTGTCCCATCCAACACCTCCCAGAACCTTCAACTAGCAGCTGTAAGACTGCTTCATCACTGTTCAGGTATCACCTCCACATTAATGCGACCAGAGAGTTAGCTGGGAGGCATTTAATGTGGAGGTAGCAGCTTTTGTAGATATTTGTTGTTTCCCTCTGCTCCTCTCTTATCCAATGTCTGATTTCTAACCGTGATTCAACCTTGAAGGATATTCAGGATGATAGGACATTCCTACTAATCTCGGATCTCTATTTCTGAGATGACTTTTCTCTTCGGACATATTTTGGACTATCATATACAATATTTATTTCTTCTTCTTCTGCCATTCCCATAATAACCTTATTTGACCATCCTCGTACAGTTTTAATAGTACATTCTGGCTAACTGGCCCCCACATTTATGTTTCTCATTGCACTTTTTGGTATTATTTATGAGTCTCATTATATTATTCAGTTAGATTTTAACTTTTATTTTTCTACACTTTCAACAAAAAGGTTTTCAGTTTCAGCTAAATAAATTGTTTCTAAACAGACCTTTAAATGTGCATTTTTAAAACTCAAAACGAAATTAGGTGTTTTGGCCTTTTAAATGGCTAAAAGCGCATTTTTAAAAGTTGAAATTCCATTTGGGAGCAACAATTCTTCATAACTTTTTTATAAAGGTTTGACTAATATATACTTTAAAGGTATACATTAATCATTCATTTTTAGAAAATTTTTATGAAAAATTGAAAAAACTATCAAAACAATCAATCACTTTTTCAATTTTTTATAATTTAAAAAAAATAATTTACTGATATATACTCTTGGACATTCATGAGTAAAACTCTCTTTATAAACACTCTTTTAAAGCCAAAATACCATTTTACACAGCAACTTATAGAAGCAACATACTTTAAAAAAGAAAGGTCTCAATATTGAGTCTTGATAAGACCTCTACTTACCATGTGTTATTTATGTGGTTTGTGACTTTTATGACCAAACCAAGTTGTTATTTTAGCTTTACCCCAGATACCAAATCCACTTTCCTCAGCAAAAGCCAGCCTTCAAATCTCTTCCCTCATCTTCCTTCTCTACTTCTCACTCTCTCTCTCTCTCACACTTCATTCCACCATGAAATTTTCCTAAAAAAAAACATTCTCAAATTCATCAAACAAATAAAAAAAAGTTTCAAACTTTTGTTGTTTTCCAACAATGGTTTCTCTAGAAGACTCTCACTCCAGCTCAAATCGCTTCCCTTTACCACGAAACATTTACACCACCTCCTCCACCAAGATTTACCGACACGTCGGACGCTCGATGCGCACGATAAGGTCCAACATGTTTCACAGCGACAACGGCGGCGACGACACCAACAGCTGCTCGTTTTCCGGCCCCGTCGCCGCCGTGAGATCCGCTTTCGTGTCCGAAAACCTCACCGACTCTGTCGTCGACATGCGTCTCGGCGAGCTGGCACTGCGGACCAACAAGTCGGTGAAGTCCAGTTCATCGGAGGAGGAATTTCTGGATCTTTCTCAAGCTTTCAGTGACTTCTCAGCTTGCAGCAGCGACATCTCCGGCGAGCTACAAAGGCTCGCGAGCTTGCCACCGCCGGCGTTGGAGGACAGCAACGGCCAGTCGAGCGAGGTTCACCCTGAGCCTTGCATGGGGTTTTTGCAGAGAGAGAATTTCTCTACCGAGATAATCGAGAGCATTTCGCCTGAGGATCTTCAGCCGACTGTGAAGATCTGCATAGACGGGCTGCAATCGCCGTCGATTGCTGTGAAGCGATCTGCTGCGGCAAAGCTCAGGCTTTTGGCGAAGAACCGGGCCGATAACCGAGCTCTAATCGGCGAGTCCGGTGCCGTTCCGGCTCTGATTCCGCTTCTCCGGTGTAGTGATCCTTGGACTCAAGAGCACGCCGTCACGGCTTTGCTGAACCTCTCTCTCCACGAAGGGAACAAGATGGTGATTACTGATGCTGGAGCTATAAAGTCACTCGTTTATGTGCTCAAGACTGGGACTGAGACTTCGAAGCAGAACGCTGCGTGTGCGTTGCTGAGCTTGGCTTTGGTGGAGGAGAACAAGAGCTCAATTGGGGCTTGTGGGGCCATCCCACCTTTGGTTTCGTTGCTGCTGAATGGGTCCAATAGAGGGAAGAAGGATGCTTTGACGACGATGTACAAGCTTTGTTCGATAAAGCCGAATAAGGAGAGGGCGGTGAGTGCCGGTGCGGTGAAGCCTCTGGTGGCTCTGGTGGCGGAGCAGGGGTCGGGGATGGCGGAGAAGGCGATGGTTGTGCTGAGTAGCTTGGCTGGGGTTGAGGAAGGGAAGGAGGCAATTGTGGAGGAAGGCGGGATTGCGGTGCTGGTGGAGGCTATTGAGGATGGGACTGTGAAGGGGAAGGAGTTTGCGGTGGTGACTTTGTTGCAGCTGTGTGCCGACAGTGTGAGGAATAGAGGGCTGCTGGTGAGAGAAGGGGCTATTCCTCCGCTGGTCGCGCTTTCGCAGACGGGGAGTGTTAGAGCTAAGCACAAGGTGAGTGTTTCTTTTGGTTTTTTAAGTTGATTGGTAGTGTTAACAACTTAACATAACAGATTGTGAAAAGCTACAGTGGCAATTATGTTGCTTTTGATTAGTGGTTTGGTTTGTTAGCTAATTAAGCTTGTTTTTCATCTTATTTTCTAGCATAGTTTGTCTTCTTGACATTCTTGATATCAATTGCTACTAGATTTTGTGTTAATTGGTCATATGAGTTGATTGGTAGTTGTTAGAGATGGTGGTTCATATTCTGAATGAGAAAGTGGTATCCTGTAAAGGACTCAGGAGTGTTCTATAGTTGAGATAAGGGTGTTTTTAATTGGGGTCAACCATGTATTTGAGATATTGTGAAACATTAGCTGTGGCCGTGGATGTAGGCACACCAGTATGTTGTATTCTATCCCTTTCTCTTGTTGGGGAAGAGAAATATGAGGAAAAGAAATGGAACCCATATATTCCATTCCTTTGATCCTTTCCCTTATAGGCCCCTTTTTTAGTTCCTCCAAAATTGAGAAGAATAGGAAAGAATAGAATGGGCTTTAAAATGAATTTTAACAGAAGTCCTCATGATACCCCAAATTTTTTCTTAAATATATATACCCCTTTTTTTATTAATGAAATAGCATAATAATAATGTTGTTATAAAATCATTCATTTCCATTCAATTTCCAAAAAATTTTGTATTCCATTCCTTTTCTTTCACATATCTAAACAACAAAGGAATAATTATTTAATTCTCTTCTATTCTAAGTATTCTTTTCCATTCTATCCATTACATTCCTTTCGTTTCCTTTCCCTTCCTTTATAAACTCCCAAACATAGTGCAAATTTCATAGATCAATCCTCAAAATCAGTACTATTGTTAAATAGTTTTGTTGCATGGTGATGGAATTATGCTAGTTATGTTTGTTTGTTAGGCAATTGGGCTAAAACGTTTGATGTAATATCGTCGCGTGTTATGCATATTTGGGGCTACTTGATGACTTTGACAAAATTAGGGAGCGAATCCAGGATTTTGCATTGCACAAGATTTGGGTCACAATTTATTGGTTAGGTTAACTTTTAAAAAGTTGCCATACCAAGTAGTGAAGACTATAGATTCCACTCGTTGATAAGTCTTGAACAATTAGTAGCTTGATCTTCACTCAAATTGTTGATATGGTAACTTTTTAGATGGGGCCTTACAAACTTGAACTTTTAAGATTTGATTTTATGCTGTCCGCCATGCATTGTGCATGAACTTTACCATAGATATTGTGCAAATCGTTATAATTGGAATGCTCAGAGTTTTCAGAGGTTATGATGTTGTGTTGAAAGACCACGGTCTTAGATATTGCATGTTACACTCTGATTTTGGGATTTATGATTGACTCTAATTATTTAGTATCCGATTTGTTTTGCAGGCTGAAACTCTTCTTGGGTATTTAAGAGAACCAAGACAAGAGGCATCTGCTTCAAGTCCATAGACAAGAATGTAAGTTTACTCTTTGGCTACAGCATGAAGTTGGCTGTTGATGTATATATATGGAGTGCTTTTTGATGGTTTGTACAGTGTGGTTGAGAATTTTGGGAGAAAGTTTGTACAAGGAAGAAAGTTAGGGAAGCTAGTGATCAAGCGACTGACTTTTAGATAGATGATCATAACTAGGTATTGGGGTGTTTTTTTTTTTTTTTTTTTTTTTTTTTTTTTTTTCACTTTCATTTACTAATGTATTCTATTATTAAAAAATCTAATGTATTCTTGAGGTGGAATACATGATTGCTTTTTAGGGTTTTTGGGTTGATGAGATTTGGGTTATTGTCCTTATATTTTGTTTGGATTACCCAAAATTTGTGAAAAGGTTTACTGATTGTCTGGTTTTATTTAGTGAAGTTGAAGAGAGTTGTAGTACTTGGAGCATATTATCATTTTGAAGAATTTCTGTCTCTTGCATGCTCTATGGTGATATGCGTGTGCCCGTGTGCGTAGATGTGTTTGTTTTTATTTCTACTGCACAACTTCCTTGTAAATCCTTTATGTGGTACTGTTGGGAGTATATTGGATTATCATTTCTATGGTATATGGGACATTGTAACTATTCCTTTTGGTTGGTTTGTATAGAGCGATAAAAAAAGGAGGACTTTGATTACAAATTTTAGTTTAAATGACATAGAATAGGGTATGGAATAACCTTTTTTTTCCCCCTATTAATGTATGTGGACTTGAAATGATTAAGATGTAAGAAGACATTTCAAATTCATAATATCAAACCTGTTTACTTTTATATGAGCCGAATCTCTTGGTTTGAATTATGCAATCTACACCAGCAATTATTCTTCATTTCTTGATTTTAATTAAACCCCCAAACCCAAATGTGATCTTTAGGTTTTACTTATTTACAGGAAAAAAATTGTCTGAAGCTCATCGAAATTGATCTTTTTGGATTTGTAGGTGATATTGTTATTTCTTAATGTGCCAAAATTTTATGAACTTGGTTTTTGTACTTAACTAAGTTACTTAACCATCAGTAATGAATAAAAAGCTTGGTTTATTGATAGACTAGAATATTTATTTTTATAGATTATAATGTCACCATAATAGGATAGGACGACCGACGACCCCTATTAATGTTTATTCTTTTGCGACCTTCCCTCTTGGAGCTTGGTGTAAAGTTAGCTCAACTGTTGTTTGCAACGATTTCCCACCAACAGGGTCAACCCTACCACAGATTTGAATTAATTGCCAGTGCTCCTTTTTCTTCTGTTCTTTTTATTTTTACGTTGTCTTTCATCTGGCTTTAGCTGGCAGGACAGGTGTTTCTGGTCCTATTGCTTGTTTGGATGCTTGTGATCCTGAAATCGGAAAATCAGTACCAACAATTTTGAATGATGAACTGTGGGCACCATTTGCCCTTACAAAATTTTGGCACAAATTGATTTATTCGAGTAACAACAAGCAGCCAAGTGTTTGTCACGATGTTTGATGCTGCCTAGACCTATTAATAAATGAACGGAGTTGTTCATGACTTTGCATGCAAGTGAAGTACTGAACACTTTTGCTTGTTTGTTAGTAGTTACTTCTTTATTAATCTTCTGTTTCTGTCAAGATAATTTAAGAGTTTTCGGGTGCCATAACTATAAAGAGTTGGTTATGGAAGCGCTCACCTAGAGTTAAACTTGTTAATTTGAGTAAGAGAGACTCAAGAAAGATAATTTAAGGGTGTGTTTGTTTGGAAGTTTAATAGGGTGGATGAAAACTTTGCAAAAAAAAACTTTTTTGGAGTGTGTTTTGTTAGTAAGGAGGAGGGAAAATAAATAGTGGGATTTGGGTGTTTTTTCTCTGGATCTATCAAAAAGTTTTCTCACCAAAATAAGAAGAAAACTTAAGGGAAAAAATGAGGCTGCTTAATAGACGAAAATGTCCATGTACACTTGCTTATGGAAGTGCCAGTAAATGAGATGGAGAGGGGGGAGTTGCTTATTGAGCTTGTTCCTAAAGAAACAGCTGCTACCTCATAGTTCTTGGATGGCTCAAAATTAATTTTGATGTTGAGACTAGACCAAGTGACTCTCTCCTTGCTACTGTTTATCAAGATCACGTAGGTAAATTTATCCATGCATTGACTAATTCAGATGTCAGT
Organism: Quercus robur; assembly: GCF_932294415.1. Lineage (NCBI taxonomy): Eukaryota > Viridiplantae > Streptophyta > Magnoliopsida > Fagales > Fagaceae > Quercus > Quercus robur. Next base: position 71,107,455 of record NC_065538.1, on the reverse strand, counting down.
GAAGATCTTCTTTGGGCTGAAACTCTACGATTTTAGTTGTTTCTTCTAGACACAACTTGCGTTTGTACAATTTAATCATTGAACGTGATGTGTTAAATATAATAGAAGTCAATGTCATACATAACTCCCCAGTCACTGCACATTGGGCAATCTCTTCCATCATGGGCAGCATATATGATATATCAATAAGATCCCCAAATCCTATAATTGATGTTCTGTTTCCATTATTGTAAAGCCAATTATGCTACCCATGGCCTTCTTGTTGCTTGGGTCCCCTTCATGCCCATGTTTTGGATGCAGAAATTGGTGTATGGGCAGGATTCTAGACTCTCTTCTTCAATCCAAGTGATCCAATAAAACTTACGCTATTATGGTAGTTTAAAAAAATATTGTGTTTTAAGCCTGTAAGTTTGAATTATTTTAGATTTTAGGACTTAATTTAAAATTTTTATTTTGATTGATTTTGGTATTTTGAGATAATTTTGAAGGAACTGGGCTCAACCTATGTAAACGATTACAGTTCTACTAAATAATGGGCTTAAATTGTTTCATACCTTATAAGAAAATTGTACTTTCATAAACAATTTACACATTATTTTCAATATATTATTATAATTTACATAATACATCTGAATTATATTTTAAATTCATTAAAATTAATTCTGAAAATACCAAAATTATAATCCACAAAAAAATATTGTCGAATTAGAGGATTGTGTCAAACATCCCAGCCTTTAGTCTTGTTATCTCATGCTATTTATGCATGTTGCTGGGTTATATATGGATCTTAACAACTAGGTTGTATCCTGATATAAAATCTAGGCCTTTCTCTTCTCAATAAAACAAAAACAAAAAAAATATAGGCCCTTTATTTCATTCTATTTCAGACCACTTTCATAAAGCTGTTGTTATTTAGATTTTTTAAATCTAGTTTGTAATTTCTTCTAAAAAAAATAAAATCTGGTTTGTAATTTTTTTTTTTATTATAGAAAATCTCAACCTATGACGTCCACTTTTGATCTGGTTTGTAATTTTGTTTTGCTTTTGTCTTAACTCAAGCTACCTGCTAGCTTGAATTGAATAAAGAGAAAGAAGAGTTCAATCGAAAAATAAATAGATAATTATAATTAAAGCCCACGTCTTTTATAAAATAAACATTCCCGTTTTTTTTTTCTTTTCCTACTCCAAGCCCAAAGTCATGATTCATGGGCTGACAAGAATGTAATAATACCCAATAACTATCTTAATAAAAGAGGTTTTAATTGTGAGCTCAATTGGTAAAATTGCTCTGATTTTGGGTTCAAACTTGCCTACCTTAAAAAAAAAAATTTAATTAGTTTCCTAGTTTGATGATAAAAAAAATTATCATGAAATAGATGTTATAGGGGTTAAAATTTTATCGAGTCTTAATGTGCGTTTGACATCAACTTTTTTAGATTTTTGCTGTAAGTGTGTTAAAATATGCTTTATACATTAAAGAGTGAGATTTTCAAAAGCTTTACATAAGAACTAAAAGCTAAAATATGACAAAAAAAGCTGAAGCCAACAGACACCTTAAGCTCACAAAATTGTATTAAACACTAGATTATTTCATAGCTCATTAAGTTTTGTTTGTTTCAACATTAATGTTTCTAAAAAATGAGTAATTTTTCATTTCTTTATATATAAAAAACTATCACATTTTTCTATTTTGGCAATCACCTCAAAATTAGATAGAGTTGTATTCAATAGTTTTCATATTGCCTCTTAACTTCTTATTTAGCGTAGAGTGAGATAGAGTTATTTTCCATAAAATTTTGTGGAAAATAATCTCTAAAGATAAGTCATATCTTTAACAGGGATTTTAGTTAACTAAAAAATAGTTTTCATTTTTTTTTGAAGAAAAAATAGTTTTCATTTGACTTATTTATTTTGATACTATCAAATATTAGAAAATGTAAAAAACTATTGTTATAAGAGATTTTCTAGAGAAACAAACGCAAATTTTGTTGGCTCAAACTACATGATCACCAACCCAACTCACTCAATCACCCACCATTACTCAAACCTCATTTATTGAACTCAACCGCTTACACCCTCAGTTGCTTAGAAATCACACTTTATCCATAAAAACATTTGAAACATTTGTTTTCAAAGATAACATGGGATGCATTGCTTTGAATTTATGTTTACTTCTTTGGAAATTTTGGTCCACTGAGTCACTGACTTATTTGCTCCATGATTGCATTTGCTGATATAAAATCTAGGCCTTTCTCTTCTTAAAAAAAAAAAAAAAAAAAAATCTAGGTCCTTTGTTTCATTCAATTTCGGACCACTTTCATAAAGCTATTGTTATTTAGATTTTTCAAATCTAGTTTGTAGTTTCTTCTAAAAAAAAGTCTGGTTTGTAATTTTTTTTTTAGAGAGTTTGATCTAGTTTGTAATTTTGTTTTGCTTTTGTTTTAACTCAAGCTATGAATAAAGAGAAAGAGGCATTCAATCGGAAATAATAATAATAATTAAAGCCCACGTCTTTTATAAAATAAACATTCCCTTTTTGTTTTTCTTTTCCTAATCCAAGCACAAAGTCGTGACTCATGGGCTGACAAGAATGTAATAATACCCGATAACTATCTTAATAAATGAGATTTCAATTGTGAACTCAATTGGTAAAATTGTTTCAATTTATGTTCAAACCTGTCGACACAAAAAAATTAATTTGTTTCTTTTTTTTTGAAAACGCATCAAAACTTTCATTCATTAAAATTGAAGGGAATCAACATACAATGCCTCCAAGGCTGGTGGAGGAGAATCCTCTAACCAAAATACATCTTCAACAATAGTTTTTGCATAACGCGCTAAGGAGTGTGCTACACCATTTGCATTCCTATTCACCAGTTCGACTTCTACCCACAGTAAGCTAGCCATCAAACATTGAATATCAGCAAAAATATGACCAAGCCGAGACAGATTTGTAACAGTGGACCTTAGTGAATTCAGCACCTGCGCACTGTCTCCTTCAATCACTAGCTCTGAAAATCCAATATCAATGGCAAATTCAAGAGCTCTGCGGCATGCAAGTACTTCGGCTTCCGTGCTGTCCTGTACCTGTTGCTCCTTGGCGAACATGGCACCCATCACTTCACCTCTTTCATTGCGAATAATAGCTCCTATACCAGAACACTTGAGGTCAGGGAAAATGGCTGCATCAAAGTTAAGTTTGAACCTTGAAATCGGTGGAGGGCACCATCTGCTCACTGTGTTGGCTCTGCTGACTATTGTTAGCTGTTCTTGTGCTTGTCGAAACTCTGCCAGGAGATCAAGTGCTCTTTTGTTCAGTTGGGTTGGTGACTGAAGCTTGCCTCCATGTGAAATCCTGTTTCGTTGGGACCATATGATCCAGGCTTGGACTAAAAATAGCTCCAGTTCTTCCCTGGACAGCCGGCCTTGCATCTCTTCAAATAATTGCATTGAATCTTGTTGACCTCCAAAACATTTTTGTAGCTTCACAAGGCTGCTAGCCACACATCCCTCGCCACCCCACACTCCCATAAGGCGTGAATCACTGTTTCTGAAGTACTTTTGCAGAGTTCACATGTGTCATCATCCATAATTCGTCGATGGACTAAATTATCTCTGGTAGGAAGTATGTTTTGGCATACCCTCCAGCCAAAAACCTTGATTTTATTTGGGACCTTGAGCTTCCATAACATTGCCCAGACTTTAGAACCACACACTCCTCTCGAACTTTCTGTCCAATCCGCCCCCCTAAGAACCTGTGTTGCCACATAGTAACCTGATTTCACAGAATACACTCCCCTTGCTATGTGCAGCCACATCACCGAGTCCACTACCTGCCTTCTGCTCAGTGGTATCCTTAAAATAGCCTCTGCATCTTCCTTGTGAAACTTTGACATGATTAGCTCTCTATTCCAGCTCCTTAAGTCAGGTTCCATAAGATCAGACACTCTCCATTCCCATTCTTCCTTAACCGGGTGGATAAGAATTTTATTTGTGGGGTGATTGGGAATCCAACTATCAGCCAAGACCCGTATAGATGATCCATCACCTACCCTCCAACAGCATCCCTTCTTTAAAATAGGTTGGGCAGCCATAATACTCTTCCAAATATAAGAGCTAGTCGGTGAATCAATTGCTTCCAAGAAGGTACAGCTGGGAAAATAACGAGCTTTGAGGCACTTGAACACTAAGGATTCTTGGTTTTGCAATAATCTCCATCCCTGTTTGGCTAGCATAGCAAGATTGAAAGCCTTCAAATCACGGAAACCCATTCCTCCAGCTTTCTTAGCTTGAGTTAAGATACTCCACCTTCGCCAATGGATTTTCCTCTCCCTATCCACTTGACCCCACTAGAAATTCGTACACATTGCGTTGAGATCATCACAAAGCTTGGTTGGTAATTTGTTTCTTAGTATGATGATATAGAGAAATTATTATAGAGCAAACATTATAGGTTAAAATTTTATCGAGTCTTAATGCGTGTTTGGCATTAATTTATTTAGATTTTTTTCTGTATGTTAAAAAAAAAAAAAAAAGATTTTCAAAAGCTAGAGAAGAACTTCTTATCTATAGCTTTTGAAAATCTTTTTTCCTTTTTTTTTTTTTTTTTTCTTTTTTTTTAATGTGCAAGCATACTTTAACACACTTACAATAAAAAGATAAAATATGACAAAAAAAGTTGAAGCCAATGGAGACCTTAAGCTTACAAAATTGTATTAAACACTAGATTAGTTTAGGGGTGGCAAAATTGGACACGAATCAAGAACTTGACACGACACGACACGAAATTAGCAGGTTATGGGTTGAGGCTTAATGGATTTGTATCATATTCGAGTTGACACGACGGACCTGTTTGATAAACAGGTTTGGTTAGGGTTAAATTTATGGAACTCGTTTGACCTGTCTAACTCGTTTAATTAAATGAAATTTTACCAATATACCATTCAAACTTTAAGTATATAAACTTATTAGTTGTTGTAGTTTATTTTTTTTGACATATTGTGATTGATTATTTATGATATTGAAATATGCTTTAGATTTAAATTATTATTTGTGATGCAGTTACTCATTAGTTTTGAATTTTATATTTAAAATATTTATTTGCTTGTTTTTTCATAAATGTTTTTCTTCATTTTGATAAAATCAAATAAACAGGTCGACACGACTAACCTGTTTAATAAATGGGTCGTGTTAGGATTGAGAAATCTTGACCTGTTTAATAAATATGTTGGGTTAGTATTGACCCATATAGTCGGATACGTATGAGTTGACACGACACAAACCCGACACGCGAACACGAATTGCCACCCCTAGATTAGCTCATAGGTCATTAAGTTTTGTTTGTTTTGACATTAATGTTTCTAAAAAATGAGTCATTTTTCAATTTTGTTTTTAATAAAAAAAAAAAAAAAAAACTATCACATTTTCCTATTTTGGCAATCACCTTAAAATTAGATAAAGTTGTATTCAATAGTTTCCATATTACCTCTTGACTTCTTTATTTAGTGTGAAGTGAGATAGAGTTGTTTTCCATAAAATTTTAGTGGAAAATAATCTCTAAAAATAAGTTATATCTTGAAAATATTGAAAATAGGGATTTTAGTTGACTAAAAAATAATTTTCATTTGACTTATTTTTTCTGATGTTATAAAATATTGAAAAATTCAAAAAATTATTTTTATAATAGATTTTCTAGAGAAACAAATGCTAGTATTGTCGGCTCAAACTACTCAGGTCACCAACCCAACTCACTCACTCACCTAGGTTTGAGTAATTTATTGAACTCAAAACTGCTTACACCCTCAGAAAAAATAAGTCAAGTGAAAATTATTTTTTAGTCAACTAAAATCCCTATTTTCAATATTGAACTCAAAACTGCTTACACCCTCAGTTGCTTACAGAAATCATACCCTTTTTTTTTTTTTTTTTGAGAAACTTATAGAAATCATACTTGATCCATAAAAACATTTGAAATTTCTTTTTTCAAAGTTAACGTGGGATGCATTGCTTTGAATTTATGTTTATTTCTTTGGAAATTTTGGTCCACTGAGTCACTAACTTATTTTCTCCATGACTGCATTTGCTCTTGATGATTGTGATTTTTCTTCATTATGTTTGAAGATGTGTTGTGTGGTTTCTTCTTTATTCATCAACATTTATATAAATATTAACTAACACTATTTTTGAATTTTTTTGAATTTAATACTATTTTTGAAATGCACTTAAGATGTTAAAAAGCTAATAAAATCCAAACTTTCCATTTATGACCAACTATTAATCTGGTTAGTGTTTTACTAACTATATATAAATTTTCATTAAAAAAAACTATATATAAACTGCCCTAAATACTCTAAAACATTATAATAAATATATAGATTTGTTTTTTGGTTGTTTTAAAAATTTTTAATATGGGAATCCATCTCTCCAATAAATTAGGGGTAAAATGACCAACCATGATCTTTCTCATACTTTTCAGAAGTAAGAGTTTAAAAAAGAAAGTGTAAATTGTAAATTATACCCTTAAAGTTTGGAAGTATTTTGATTTTACACTTTGAAGTTTCAAAATTTGCATTTTACCTTTTGAAGTTTGGGAGTGTTGGATTTTGCACCTTAATATTTCAAAATTTGAATTTTACCCCTTAAAGTTTGGAAATGTTTAGATTTACATTTTAAAGGTATAATTTACAATTTAGCTTAAAAGAAATTAAAACATGGCCAAGAGTTTTGTAGTCGTGACTTGTGAGTCTTGTGACATTTAATTAAAAAAAAAAAAGTGTATGAACTATATGATACATCCAACTAGATGATACATATATGGCAGATTTGGCCACGGATGGAGAACAACACGAGCTGAAGATGATTATGTATGAACTTTTATAGAAAAAAAAAAATAAGAACTATTTTTTTAGACTATTGAAAAGAAAATAACGAGAGATTAAGATCCGGTGCAATTGCATTTCGTGCAATTACCCCATTTCCTTCTCTCTCTCTCTCTCTCTCTCTCTCTCTCTCTCTCTCTCTCTTTTAAACTTTTTAACTTTAAGTTTTTACTTCTTTTTAATATTTTTTTATTTAATGGTTGAGATAAAGTTACTTTTTCTAACTTTCGATCTCAACCATTCATTGTTATTGCATAAGGTGCAATATTAACTGATTTCAATCCAATAATGAGAGGTATGTTAGAGAGAGTAAGAATGGTAGGTGGGGAGTTCGAATCTTTGATTGATTATGAAAAGAGTGTGGGAGACTAGTTAAACCTAGTGGGAAAAGACATGTTGGAGAGTACATATTCTAAATCCACGTGAATTTATTAAGAATATAGATACAGATAGTTGTACTCACCCAATAAAAGAAAACAAAAAATTACAATACTTGCATGTCTATGCTAAGTATTAGTCAAAACTAAGATAATTTTTCAAGCTTGATGCATATGATGTTTGAATATTTCACCAGATTAATAGTTTGTCCTAGATTCTCAATGTAAAATTAATGAAAACGCAATTTTTTAAAACTCAAATGCAATAATTTTCTTGGCATAATACACACTTAAACTTAAGAATGAAAATATGAGCAATTTTGACTTGTTATATAGTGATTTTTTTTTTAAACCTCTAATACTAATTGTGGGGGCCGGTCAGTCACTAAAGTTATTAAAGTCAAGTTAATTGGGCTTGTGGCCCATCCGAGGAGGCAAACCTGCTCGAGGAGGCCCATACCAGATTGAAAGGGTAACCAAACGAAGGGAAGAGGGAATATCACGAAAGGTGAGTTCAATATTCGTCCGAGGACAAAAACCTTCTTGGCAATACAAGTCTGAGGACGATTAGGACGCCATCTGGTTACAAACATACCTCGGAGCTACGTCACCACTCAAGATGGGATAAGGGAGCCAAAGGTGGGAGAGAGAGAAGGCAAACAAATATCTATGGTAACAGCTGTCTCCGCATTAATTGCCTCCTAACCAACTCTCTGGCCGCATTAATGTGGAAGTGATACCTGAACAGTAGTGAAACAACCTTACAGCTACTAGAAGGAGATTCCAGAAGGTGTTAGATGGGACAGAAAGAGATCGCCGGAACCCAACCTACACGTGTGTGGTGAAAATGGGATAAAGAGGGCAGTATATAACATGAGAGAAAAAGCATGCAGAAAGAGGTTAAAAGATAGAGAGGAACAGAGAGAAAACTGAAAAAGAAAACTTAGAAAGAAAAGAGTTGTATTGGTTTCAAAGAAAAACCGATTGTTATAGCGGCTATGATCCATCTATAAACGGGACATTGAATCTTTTTGCTTCTAGAAAGGTTAATTTAGTTCTTGAACACCCACACTCTACAAATTATATTGTTTGGGCCCCTAACGTGCTAACCCAATATCATTTTGGGATTGTTACGAATTGAGTCCATACACTAACAAATCAATTGAAAAAGATGAACAATTTCCAAAGTATCATTGACCTACCAATTTTCAAACTGACTATTGAAAATATTATGAGTAGTTTTAACTTGGTGGATACTTTAATTATTCAAGTAAAATGATTTTTATTAATTGAATTAATTAGAATCTATGTAATAATCCAAATTTAAGATGTATAAATAAAATTATTTTTTTCCTCTCTTTTGGACCACTGTAGATTTTTTTTTTTTTTTTTTTTTTTTTTTTTTTTTTTTTTTTTTTTAAATTCAATGGTTGAATGAGATCAGGCTCATTCAACTCCACTTTTGTCATTAACATTTATAGAAACACATCATGGAATGCTGGTGAGGACCTTGCTTTTCTCATTGCTCCTGATCTCTCTATCCCTGAAGCAAGTTATGGGCAATGGCTTGGCCTCACCAATGCTGCTAATGATGGCAAACCAACCAACTAGATCATGGCTATAGAGTTCGATACCAAAACGCAAGACTTCGGTCCTAATGACAACCATATTGGCCTTAACATCAACTCCGTTAACTCAACCACGACTGTCTCTCTTGACGATCATAATATCAAATTATCCCCAAAAGTAGGCACCGTATACATTGTTTGGGTGCACTACAATGGCATGTCCAAGGTGATGGAGGTTTATAAGGTGAAAGAAGGGCAACGCAAGCCTGAAAGCCACTTCTTAGCAAGACCATAAACCTGAAAGAATATGTCAATAAAAAAAGTCCTACTTTGGTTTTGCTACTTCTACAGACTACAAGTGATCCACATATTGAGTTGAATTATGTATTGAAATGGAGCATAGACATTGATGATCTACAAAAGAAAAGTGATTTGCTTTAGTTGAAGACAGGTGCGGGGGTTGGAGTCCCAGGGGTGATATTGTTGATCCTATGTGGGGTTTAATATTTGAACAAGCGAAAAAGAAGAAGAAGAAGATAGGGGGGGTGAAGAGGAGTCTAAGGTACTTGGCACACAATTGAGGTGGTTTCCTGGGATGCCAAGGGAATTCAAGTACAAAATTTAAAGAAGGCCACCAACAACTTCCATGAGAGTACAGGGCTCGGTCAAAGTGGAAATATTGCTGTTTACAAAGGAATTTTGGAGGACGAGGATCATAAAACTAATACTGAAATAGCTATCAAGAAATTCTCCAGAGACAACATTCAAAGCAAAGATGATTTCTTGGCAGAGCTCATCATCAATTTCAGTCTCCGCCTTAAACATCTTTCCCGCTTAGTTGGTAATCCCTCTTTTAATCTTTAATTATTTATATTCTGTCGTTCTATTATTCTAGACAAGTTGCAATTCCTATTTGATGAAATTTCAAAGATCATTATACACTTTATCTTCAAAGCACCAAATGATTTGATTGAAGTTAAACCTTCAAAGTTAGAAATTGCATTACTTGTTTGTCAAATTAAGGCTTTTTCGGAGGAGTCTTGAAGGTGTATTTTGACATCACCCTCTTCCAGATCAACCCTTAGAGCATGAAATTTTAGCCTTACATCATATTTGATCCCTTTGATTCATTGAGAATTCAGATTATCAATGATTGTTGTGCAAGTAGCCATTCTGAATTCCTCCTCAAAAATCCAAACCCCTTGTGGAAGAACCCAAAACTAAGGAGTTTGTTTCCAAAAGTCTTAAAGAATCCAGTTTCCCATAGTCACCTTGTGGACATTTGAGCCTAGAGTTATAGGATTTGATCTCCTTCATCAGATACCCAGCCTTAGATGGTCTCAATTGTGAATAGGATCTGAAATTCTCTCCTTTCTAAAGCTGCGCAAGGCGACCCCCCCAGAACAAAGCCCCACCCCTCTTTTCCCTCCCTTAATGAAAGACCCTCGCCTCGCTTCCTATTCATTTGTGGGTCGGAACCCGAGGGCCTTTTTTTCTCAAGAGGCGATTTCAAGAATCAACCAACCAACAAATCCATAGCCCAGGTGACTCACAGCCTCCCTCTCGTCCAAATGAAATCTATAAGCTTTTTGATTGATTCAGGGCGCAACGAAGCCAAATTCAATCAAGGCAAGAGGCGGCCTACTTTTCCTGACGTTGAGTCATCCTATTCAAATTTAGCTATAATAATGGAACAGGAAAAGTTTTCAGATGATATGGACCCCCAAGAGATGAGCAAGAACCTCCAATTGCTTAGGAGTCGCACTCTGTCCCGCCGCTTGGTGGACGAAATCTTCTCTCCCTTTAGAATTCTTTCTCCCACACATCTTTGCCCTCTTTCACCGAAGAGGAAAGAAGAATCTTCCAAGCGGACAGAGACCTAAATTTCCATCAGATTCATTCCTAAGCTTGCTTTGTTGCAGTAGGATGATTAGTCCGAGAGTGCTAAGGAGAAGAGAAAGCGGTAAAAACCTCTCTGATTCGGTCACTGAGCAGTCAGACGACTCTTCAGTAACTCAGGATGACCCCTTCGACGCTTCTTTCACTGTATACCCCCTCCATCCTTCGGAGGTGGAAGAAAGGGTACTTCATAATATATATTAAGTAAGTAGGGCCTTAGAACGCTAAAAAGGTGGGGGAACAATAGAAAGAAATTTAGACCCCAAAGAGCCCTTCTTTACCACTTTGGGGGGTAGGGGTGAAAGGGGGTTTACATACAACTGAGGCAAAGTGGTTTATGATTGAATCTCAGAGGCATTCTTATCATTTGGTAGATCCAAGTCCATGGCCTATTTCGGGTTCACTCGGAGCTTTGGCAACCACCATAGGAGGTGTGATGTACATGCACCCATTTCAAGGGGGTGTAACACTTCTCAGTTTGGGCCTCATATTTCTCCTATATACCATGTTCGTATGGTGGCGCGATGTTCTACGTGAATCCACGTTGGAAGGACATTATACCAAAGTCGTACAATTAGGACTTCGATATGGTTTTATTCTGTTTATCGTATTGGAGGTTATGTTCCTTTTTGCTTTTTTTTGGGCTTCTTCTCATTCTTCTTTGGCACATGCGGTAGAGATCGGAGGTATTTGGCCCCCAAAAGGGATTATACTTCGCAGCCTCACATAGCTGTCTCCCTTGGACATATTCTTTTATAGTGGAAGGGTGAGAAGGACCAATAATTTTATGTGATCAAATTTGTAAAGCTAAAATTTCATGCTCTTAAAGTCATTAACATAAGTATGCTATGAAATTCAAATTATAATTCTGGAAGCCAAGTTTTTTTTATTATAGTAACCCAACTAATTGAATTCAGGTCATTAAATTGATTAAGAAGACAAATTCTATGTTTACATATTCTGACAAGGGGAAAAAAACATTTATGTACCAAATTATCTGTTGTACCAGGATTTAGAAGTCAAACCATATGACATATGCTAAAATCAATTTCATCAATAGTCAATATAGGACAATTGTTACAATACTTTGGTGATTGAAGACAATGACATTATATCGGCATCTGGCTCACTGAGCTACCATATTGCAACTATTATGTCTTTTGCATGTATCTAAGTGGCTAAATTTATATTCTTTGCTTTGTATTGGCTTGATTAAATGCAACTATTAATCCCTGATATCCTTTCTAATATTAAGGCCTTGATTCAGGTTGGTGTTATGAGAAAGGAAAGTAATTTTCAATATGCGTGAAAAACAGATCTGGAAATCGGAATTTCGTAATTCTCGATAGATACAGCTTTTGTCGAGAGCTGTCGAGAATTAAACATTAAACCTCGATAGATTTATCTGTCGAGCGATCTGTCGAGCTTTAATGAACATCACTTCTTCACTTGTTTCTTGAATCGACTTGCATGGCTTCAATACTAAACTTGAACTCTTGTTCCTTGAAGTATCAAACACATCCTAGATCTATCCAATTACAAGTAAAGTGCATTTTGTCAAAGGATTAGCCAATTCTACATGACATATGTTCTAACAAGTTCCACATATCTCCTAACAATAAAGCTGCTTTATCTTCTCTCTTCCAACCAACCTCTATGCTGACCTTTGAAAGCCATAAGATAGTAGACGTGGATAATATATCTTCTAAGCTTAATCAGTTGCCATTAGATCAATCCAAACACTTAATCAGCACCATTGACTCAAAGCCTCCTCCTCCTTGGGTGGCTCTATGGATTTTGTCAATGGCAACCTTCAGTTTCTTGGACATGATACCATCTAAGATTTAGCAAGTTATTCTTTATATCTCTCAATCCTAATGCAACTCACACATACACATAAATTTCATATATATTGGTATGGTCCATAATATCCACCATGTACAAACTCTTTGTCCTTACTGGGTAATTTGGTTATCAAAGTCAAAGAATGAAATATTTACGAGTTATGTAGAAGAGAAAATAAAGAACAAGGAGTATTTGTGTCATCTTACATGCAAATTCCATGCATCTAAAGAATTGCCTAAGAAATTGTCATTACTTAGTGTTGAAAAAATGAATAACTAATTTCAATTGTTAGATTAGTCATAGGTCAAGAGTTTTATAGTTCATTAACATTGTTTGTTCTCATTTACGAGAACTAAAGTTTCAATCTTTTTTCTCAATTTATTGTTAACAATTGCATTTTTTATTTTTAATTATGGAAGTCAGGTAATTTTGATGGGAGCCAATGCTACTTATCAGATGGTAAAGATTTTATGATTCTTATCTAATGGGATAGAAATTAAGCATATATAGACAGAAAATTTTCAATATTTAAGCCATTAGCTTTAGTTGGACAATTAAAAATACTTTCCAATTGCATCTCATTTTGCTAAGGTGGTCTACTAGTTACTTAGTGTTGGACAATCATCAGATTATATTGAAACTTGGTATATGATTACTGTATGAAATCACGTTAACATCTACGTAAACCAATATATATATATATATATATATTTATTTATTATAAAAAGAAGCACATTTATTATTTTTAAGTGTTTTGCTCATTCATGTTGCCATTGGAATTAGAAACAGGGACGGAACCAACAATTTAATATCAGGTGGGCCTTCAGTTTAAGTTTAATTTTTATTTTTATGAATAATTTGGAAAATGCCAACTTACTTGTTTATTTTGTGTATGTGCTTCTTTTTATAATATACATACATACGTACGTGCATACGTACATACATACATACATACATACATATATATGTGTGTGTATATATATATATTGAAAAGAATAATCTAAAGGGGCTAAAATATAACACTTAAACAAAAATATCATAAAAATAAACATAAACATGCAAATAAATATTTTTTGTTTTATTGTTCCCGCAAACATATGTTATTCTTAATTCAAATAGAAGCATTGGAAAATATAGAAATCTCAATGTCAACATTTGAATTTTTAAGGTTGTTCATACCCTTTCCTTCTTCAGTATCTAAAGATAATTCAACCCTATTTTTTATATATTAGATGTATACATTTTTTATTCTCATGTGTAGGGTACATTTGAAGGAAAAAAATAATTAAGGATATTTTCTGAATTTTCAAAAGAAGTTGAATTAAATAGATAAGTTTTTAGCAGTAACCATAATCTAAATTGGTCGAAATCTTGTGGGTTAAAAAATCATATCATATGTGGCTCCTAATTAGTGGATAAAAAATATTCTTTTTGATACTATTAATGATTATAGATTTAGTTTAGTTAGCTTTGATATCTCTCGAGTCTGGATCTAAAGGGGGAAATGTGTTTTATATCACTTAATATATCTGTTTTTTCAAATTGGATGGCAAATGTGCCACGTATAAAAACCGCAAAAATATTGGATTGACATTCATAATCTATATCATTTGCAATAACATAGCTCTATTTTCCACAGTTGAGCCAATATGCAATTGGATATCTACCTATGTGCCAATTAACCTATATTTTATTAGAGACAGTTTTGGCTTCTGTGAAAGCCTATGGTTGTTTGCAATACATTTGGTTGTTATATTTTTTTTAAGTTTTTATTTTTTGGTTCTTGAACCAAAACAAATGCCAGAGTATGTAGTTAAACAAAAAATGGTGGAATGAGTACATGCCACGTAAATGCAATAACAACAAAGTGCAAAGTGTATAATGTTATATTGTAATTTTTAAAAAATTATCACATTTCACAATATAATTTAATTCCAATATATTTATTTTATTTCACTTTACATGTTTATTGTCGTGCCTTGCATATAATCAGGGATATCAAACAACTAATAAATGCAAACTTACTAGTTTAGTTTTTATATTTAATTTAAAAGATCTAAAAGGGTTACAAATATATTAATTAAGAATTATTATTTTTAAATAAAAATTATACAAAAACGTAATCAACATAAACATAAACATAAAGATGAAAATAATATAAATTTTTATTTAAACCCACAAATATATGTTGTTACATTGTCAACATTTGAATTTTAGGCTATTCATACCCCGTTCTCCTTTGTTTTTAACATATAAATCAATTTCCGACTATTTATGTGAGAGAAAATTAAGCTCAAAGTCCTGTTAAAAAAATAAAAACTTAAGCTCAAAATTTCTAAGGTTCAAAAAAGTCTCAATATCTAGAGATAATTTGATCTTTATTTTGCGTGGCATTTCTCTAATTAGTAATTTTGTTGATTACTTTTTTTAACCTATTTAGAGTCACAACTCAACACGTAAAATTTCTCTCTTAAAAAAAAATGGAAAAAAACCTCACAATCATGCACATGGACTTTAAAAGAACCACATATATTACAAAATCTATATTATACCAAAACACAAATATCAAAAAAAAAAAAAAAAAATTTCAATTAGCTTTCCAAATCACTAAATCCTTCATTCTTGAAGTTTATGAAGACATTTTCACATTAACCTAAAGGAACTTAGTATTTTAATTATAGAATTTTGATGAGTCCTAGGGTCCAGTATTCCGTCATTATTGCCAATTACTTCTAAGGTTGCAAATGCTTTCATCTTGTCAGTTATCTACAGCCAAAGATATACCCCTGCAACATGGAGAGTAATCATCAATTATGTATAGCACATAAAACATCTAGTTGGTTCCATGTATCTAAAGCCACTTAAAAGTCTTACATTCATGAAGGGGGCATAAAAAAAATAGAAGTGATGGTTTGTGAATAATGAATAAACTAAAAATACTAGTGAACATACAACATTTGGGCTTCAAATAACTGATGAACACTAAAATTAAATCAATTTGAACTAATTGCCACATTGAAAGGGTTTCTAAGAAGATTTTGTTTTTGGGGGGGGGGGGGGGGGGGGGGGGAACAATTATGCAGCTTTTAAATCTACTCCTCCTAATTGATATCCTGAAACTCCTCCTAGAACTCCTCTAAACTTCCAAACAACAATATATTAGAAATCATACATTCACAAAATGGTCATAGCGTTCATAATCAATTACTGTTACATACTCTTAAGGAATCAAATGTGTTAATGTGTAATATACTATGGGCCTTAGTCCCACCTTATTTACTTGTACATCACACATACTTGTACTGCACACTCTACCTCCTATATAAAGGCACTCATATATATTTTACTACTGTCATATACAATACTATTGATTCAGTATTTCTAACATGGTATCAGAGTCATCTTCCTGTGGCCATGGTATCAAAGCTACCTCATAGTTCTTGGCCCTCCTCCATCTTGGATGGCTCAAAATTAATTTTGATGTTGAGACTAGACCAAGTAACTCCCTCCTTGCTACTATTTATCAAGATCACGTAGGTAAATTTATCCATGCATTGACTAATTCAGATGTCAGCGAAGATCTTCTTTGGGCAGAAACTCTACAAATTTAGTTGTTTCTTCTATACACAACTTGGGTTTGAACAATTTAATCATTGAATGTGATGTGTTAAATATTATAGAAATCATACATAACTCCCCGGTCACTCATTCCACATTGGGCAATCTCTTCCATCATAGGCAGCATATATGATATATCAATAAGATCCCCAAATCGTTTAATTGATGTTCTATTTCCATTATTGTAAAGCCAATTATGCAACCCATGGCCTTGTTGCTTGGGTCCCTTTCATGTCCATGTTTTGGATGCAGAAATTAGTATATGGGTAGGATCCTGGACTCTCTTCTTCAATCCAAGTGATCCAATCCAACTTACGCAACTATGGTAGTTTGAAAAAAATGTGTTTTAAACTTGTAAATTTGAATTAGTTTAGATTTTAGGGCTTAATTTAAAATTGTTATTTTGATTAATTTTGGTATTTTGAGATAATTTTGAAGGAACTGGGCTCAACTATGTAAATGATTATAGTTTTACTAAATAATGGGCTTAAATTGTTTCATACCTTATAAGAAAATTGGACTTTCATAAGCAATTTACACATTATTTTCAATATATTATTATAATTTACATAGTACATCTAAATTATATTTTAAATTCATCAAAATTAATTCTCAAAATACCAAAATGCTAATCCACCAAAAAAATAAAAATCTAGGCCCTTTGTTTCATTCAATTTCGGACCACTTTCATAAAGCTGTTGTTATTTAGATTTTTCAAATCTAGTTTGTAGTTTCTTCTAAAAAAAAAGTCTGGTTTGTAATTTTTTTTTTAGAGACTTTCTACCTATGATATCCACTCTTGATCTAGTTTGTAATTTTGTTTTGCTTTTGTTTTAACTCAAGCTATGAATAAAGAGAAAGAGGCATTCAATGGAAAATAATAATAATAATTAAAGCCCACGTCTTATATAAAATAAAAATTCCCTTTTTGTTTTTGTTTTCCTAATCCAAGCCCAAAGTCGTGACTCATGGGTTGACAAGAATGTAATAAAACCCAATAACTATCTTAATAAATGAGATGTCAATTGTGAGCACAGTTGGTAAAATTGCTTCAATTTTGGGTTTAAACATGCCGACACAAAAAAATTAATTAGTTTCTTAATTTAATGATATAGAGAAATTATCATAAAGCGAACATTATAGGTTAAAATTTTATTGAGTCTTAAACTCTTAATGTGCGTTTGACATCAACTTATTTAGATTTTTGCTATAAGTGTGTTAAAGTATGCTTGCACAAAAAAAAAAAAAAAAAAAAAAAAAAAAAAAAAAAAAAAGAGATTGTCAAGAGCTGTGGATAAGAAGTTGTATTAAACACTAGATTAGCTCATAACTCATTAAGTTTTGTTTGTTTTGACATTAATGTTTCTAAAAAATGACTCATTTTTCAATTTTGTTTTTAATTAAAAAAAAAAAAAAACTTTCACATTTTCCTATTTTGGCAATCACCTTAAAAATCAGATAGAATTGTATTCAATAGTTTCCATATTACCTCTTAACTTCTTTATTTAGCAAGAAGTGAAATAGAGTTGTTTTGCATAAAATTTTAGTGGAAAATAATCTCTAAAAATAAGTTATATCTTTAATAGGGATTTTAGTTGACTAAAAAATAGTTTTCATTTGACTTTTTTTTTTTTGATGCTATCAAATATTGAAAAATACAAAAAACTATTTTTATAATAGATTTTCTAGAGAAACAAATGCAAGTATTGTCGGCTCAAACTACTCAGATCACCAACCCAACTCACTCACTCACCTAGATCATTACTCAAACCTTATTTATTGAACTCAAAACTGCTTCACCCTTAGTTGCTTAGAGAAATCGTACTTGATCCATAAAAACATTTGAAATTTCTTTTTTCAAAGATAACGTGGGATGCATTGCTTTGAATTTATGTTTATTTCTTTGGAAATTTTGGTCCACTGACTTATTTGCTCAATGATTGCATTTGCTCTTGATGATTGTGATTTTTCTTCATTATGTTTGAAGATGTGTTTAATGGTTTCTTCTTTATTCATCAACATTTATATAAATATTAACTAACACTATTTTTGAATTTTTTTTTTATTTAATACTATTTTTGAAATCCACTTAAAATGTTAAAAAGCTAATAAAATCCAAACCATCCATTTAAGACCAACTATTAATCTGGTTAGTGTTTTACTAACTATATATAAATTTCCATTAAAAAAAAAAACTATATATAAACTTCCCTAAATACTCTAAAACATTATAATAAATATATAGATTTGTTTTTTGGTTGCTTAAAAAATTTTAATATGGGAATCCACCTCTCCAATAAATTAGGGTAAAACCACCAACTGTGATTTCTTTCAGACTTTGCAAAAATGAGAGTTTAAAAAAGAAAGAGTAAATTGCAAATTATACCATTAAAGTTTGGGAGTGTTGTGATTTTATACCCTGAAATTACAGAATTTGCATTTTACTCTCTAAATTTTGAGAGTGTTGGATTTTATACCTTAACGCTTCAAAATTTGAATTTTACCTCCCTAAAGTTTGAAAGTGTTTAAATTTACATTAAAAAAAAAAAAAAACAAAAAAAACACTTGACATGGAGCGACCCGTGAAAACGTTTTGTATCCAAATCGACCAGCATTGACCCCGGACTGGGTTTGTTAAAGTCGCCGGAGCGAACGAGTCGGTTTTCGAAACTTAAAAATTAAATAAAAATAATTCTAAATTTTTAAATAACGCAGGCTCTCTTTTTTTTTTTTTTTTTGAGAGAGAGAGAGAGAGAGGAAAATCATCAATAGTCGCTCGATGTGGCCCAGCCTGGCTAATGCCTAATTGCTTCCCCCGTTTAGCCTGACTCTCATTTTCTAACAATTTAATCCCCCTATTTATTATCATCAATATATATATTAACATTTATTTTCCAGTCAATTAATTTTTATAATAATAAATCATAATATTATTATTCCAAATTCCAATTCCAATAGTAGATCCTGTATACCGCCAGAGAGTTCCGAGGGTTTTGTACACATAAAAATCTGAGAGACAAAATCAGGCATTTGGAGGAGGCCCCCACTCAATCAGGTATGTCATTCTCTCTCTCTCTCTCATTCATGGAATTTGATTCTTTCTTTGTTGTCGCTGTAGATTCCAACGCTCCAATACAAAAGCCTTTTTTTTTTTTGGTTCGGAGATATTAATGTAGGATTAATGCCATCTGAATTGTGTTTGTGTTGAGAACTCTGCAATCAGATCTCTAGAAAAATAGTTTTAGGATTTTTTTTTTTTTTTTTTTTTATTGTTTTGCTATTTGAGATCAAATCATTAATCATGGCCCTTTAGGTTTTTCATTTTTTAGTTTTTATTTTTTTTAGGTGCTGATTTATGTTCTGCCAAGGCTCCAATGAAATTTAAATTTATAGATTGCTCTTGTGAAAAATTGATAAGTGGGAGTTTATGTAGTATGGAGTGAAGAACATTTTTTTTTTTTTTGGTTTTTGATTAGAATATGGAGGGAAGAACCTATCAAGGTGATAGTTTGTATAGATAGAGACCAACTGCTTCAAAATAAACCAGAATAACAACCTGCATTGTCTTTTTAGCCTTCCAACTACTAATTCACTAGAATGTTTTACATTTAAAACATAAAGAGAAACCATGTGGGGGGCAAAAAAAAAATACGAACTTGACTTTAAATTAGAGGCGACTTTGGCTTTTGGTTTTTGGTATAATTTTCTTTTATTGAAATTTCTGCATGAATTTGTCGATTTTCCTTTTAACTCATTGTGACTGCTGAGTGTTCTGGTGAATATTTATCAATGAATTGTATTGTTGGAGGACTATTTTAGGGAATCAAGCATGTGTGCTTGTGTGGGCTTAGTAGGAAAATTTATGGTTTTGGGGTTTTTTATGACTAGAGAAAGGCTTCAGGGATTGCATAAGGAACTGGGTTTGTAAAATATAGGATTTCAAGTGCAAAAAGGGGGTTGAAACAAAGAATGATAGGGTTGCAGGAATTTTGTACAGTGATTGTGTTTGGGATTTTAAGGTGTTTTAATAGGCTTTATTATAGTATTTACACATGATCTTTATAAATAATTTAAAACCTTATATAAATTTATTATATTTTATTTTATGATTTATTTGATTTAATAAATAACTTCACAAATATGTGTATAATTACTGAATAATACTATGGAATAATACCTAAATTTATTATATTTATGTTTATGACCATATTCATATTTTGTTTATATTTCTATTTCTTTTTTTAATCATAATTTTATAAAAATTTTAAATGAAAATTTCTATTTTACCAAAAATAAAGATTGACCATTCACGAATTCAAAGGAATAGTTAAGCCCTATGGAATATCTATTTTGTAGGAATAAGGATAACCAAATGGTCCAAATGACTAAGTAACTATTCCACTTGAATAGCTATTCTAATCCATGTGCTATTTTGTGTATAAGGGAAAAAGTGTATGCTTAGGGGTTGAGAAAGGGAAGGAAAAGACAGAATTTTGGGGCTGTTAACTGTAACCCTTGGAAGAGAGAGAGAAATAAACATGCATTCCTAAATAAAGAAATGGTTCTATTATCTGTTTCTTTGAATTCTTAAGCATATTAATTTAGATTCTTAGATGTCAACTTCCTTTTAGGACTAGGACTCAGTATTTTGAATTTTTTACTAATAAACTAAAGTCTTATTAAAATTTAATGAAATACTGACTTGGCTCAGAGAAATAAACCCAAGACAATTGAAAACTTATAAACTCATAAAACTTGATTGGACTGATTCACAAGATTGCATAAACAGGTTTATTTCTTTTTTTTTGATAAGTAATACGAGAACTATTATTAATAAGAAAAAATGACAAGTACAAGTTGTTCATGATGATGAACAACAAGAAACAAATAAAACAAACAACAAAACAAAAGAGAGGGAGATCAGAAAGATAATCTAAGGGAAAACATAAACTCTGGAAGAGACGAAGAATCAGTAAAGCCTCAACAACGAGACCACTCAAAAAGACTATGCTGGCATAAAACCTTTAACTCATCCAACGTCTTCTCCCTGTTCTTAAAGGAGTGACGATTTCGTTCTAACTAGACTATCCACATTAAGCACCCTGGAATCAAATTCCAAATATTTGAGTTATGCTTCCCAAGCCACTGATACCAACAAGATAACAATCCCGCCACCGATCCTGGCATAACCCAATGAATACCAAAAGCCTGAAGCATGAAGGTCCATAAGGTGTGTGTAATAGGACAATGAAGTAGAAGATGGGCTACCAACTCCCCATCACAACCAGATTTATTTCTCACTACAAAAGTAACTGTAACTTGTGGATCATACTCTTTTGCTTGGTTCAAGAGTTGTAGACTATGATAAGAAATAAATATTGTAATCTATACACAACAATAGCAAGGCCTTAGTCCTAAATGTTTTTTTGGGTCAGCTACGAATCCTCAACAGATTAGTCAGCATGAGCCACATGTTACCTTTATAAAATAAATAAAAATCTAAATTCAAAACTGATTTAATCCTATACTACTTACGACTCAATTCATTAAACCATGCATGCTTCACATCCATCAGACATGGCTTAAGGGCCTCACGCACACCCAAAAAAAAAAAAAAAATCTCTATTATACGTTACCCAAATTGAGTCACATTTACAAACAGTAACTAATTCTGTTTTCTCCATTATCATTTGGGTAGGCACATTTCTCAGGCTTGCTTGAAAGGTTAAAAAAACAGAGTTTTGAAAGAGGGAGGGGGGGGGGGGGGGGGGGGGATAAGAGAGTGATGCTAATAATCATGCCAGCCTGCAGTCTTAGAATACCATGTAGGAGGGAGATGCTTGTAATCTCTCTTTGTGTGAGTCTGGCTGTCTCTTTCTCCTCCAATTTAATGTTTAGTGGGGCATGATTGTGACTTATCAAAAAATGTTTAGTGGGGCATGACTGGTTTGAGTACTTCTTTGCCAGATTGTAAGAGCACACAGTTGTTTGCGTATTGAGATTTTATCCTTAATATTTGTTTTATCAAATATCTATCTCCAGTCGTATGCTTGTTCTATGACTACAGTTTAATCATGACAGCCAGATCTCTGACTGCTCATTTCATTAATTTTTGAATGGAGGAATGTGATGAAATCAATTGTTAACAACTTATTATTGTTTTGGGTTCAAGTAATAGCCCAGTGGTAATGGTGCCTCATGTCTGTCTTTCAAATTCTTCTTGTGATACAATGTCTTTGCAATAGCCGATGAGCTCTTCCTACTTCCATAAGAAAGGGTAGAGGGCAAGGTCATGGGTTCAAAACTCATTGGGCTTTTATGTAACTTAAAAATAAAAAGAAAACAACGTTTTTGCAGTAATAGTCTCACTGTTATTCATAAACATAGCTGAACTTTAAAGCACTAAGTGATTGGGTCAGTTGAAGGTGAATCCTGAATCAAGGTTAGAGTAGTGATTATATCACTTTTTTCTCTTAAAGGGCCAAAATGCTTTGGAAAATGCTTCCTGTTTTCCCAACTCTTGCTATGAATGCCGGAAAATATGAAGATACATCATGCAGGCATAATAGATACTGTCACATACATAATCTCTGTTCTTCTTCTGCTTTTTCTTTTTTAAAAGATAGTTTTGTTGCTTTGCTTATACATTTTCAGCTTCTGGCTGTCAGTCCATATGATCACTACATACGATAAATTTATATTAGTAGTATCTGTTTGGCACAAACTTATATGGCCTCGCTTTTTTGCTGATTTTTTTTTTCCCTGAAAGTTGGTTAAAATATGGTTGTACTTAGAAAAAGTGAGTCTTTAAAAATTTGTGCATGACCAAATAACCTAAAAAGCTGAAAAGAAAATGCCAATGCCAAAAAGAAACACACAGCCTTAATTTTTGTACACCCATAAAGTAGGCAACAACATTACAGATTACCTCCAGAGGAGGTTTTGTAGATTCTTATGCTTTCTTGACAATGCAGGGACTTTGAAACTGTGTCATTTTGCTTAAAGGGGCAGATTGGAATTTGACATAAGAAAGCTCCGGATAGATTTACATCAGTGGCAAGAAGCTGAGGGTGGAGTTGGAAGTTACAAAATTTATCATACCCATCACCCACCAAAAATGTTAGCTCCAGATGATAGGTATTTGATTAAATTCTAATTTATGCTGCATCTGAGTAATTACAGAACTGCAATTTGGTGCTTTATGTTACCTTCCAGGTTTCCTTTTCAGCTCCTGGTCTCTTTTTATCTCTAATTCCTTTTCCTTGTTTAAATAATTTTGTTATTTCTTAGGTAGTGTTGTGACCCAATATCTAGAGGGATGCTCATGTAATATGGCTTTATAGAGTGGCAATTGTTTGAAGGTTGGAAAATGGCTTTTTATTCAGAGGAAGAAAAAACAGAGGATTACCTTTTCAAGATTGTTTTAATTGGTGATTCAGCTGTTGGGAAGTCAAATTTGCTTGCAAGGTTTGCTAGAGATGAGTTCTACCCTAATTCAAAGTCAACTATAGGAGTAGAGTTCCAAACCCAAAAGATGGATATCAATGGAAAGGAAATCAAGGCTCAGATTTGGGACACAGCAGGTCAAGAGCGGTTCAGGGCTGTTACATCTGCATATTATAGAGGTGCAGTTGGAGCTCTTGTGGTGTATGACATCAGTAGACGCCAGACATTTGATAGCATTGGCAGATGGCTAAATGAACTTCAAAGTAAGAATAGTACTTTGTTTTGATGTTTGGTTCCTCTCTCTCTGGTTTCTTTTTTTTTGAGGAAGCCTGTTCGTTCAATTAGGGAACTTTATTGTTGTAATTAAATGACATCACTTGCATTTAAGTAAATTCCATTTAGAAATGGGCAGTGTGGGGTGTATTTCTTAATCCCACCCCACCCACACACCCCCCACCCCCCCCCCCCCCCCCCCCCCCCCCCCCAAATCCCCTGCCAGCAAAAGTTGCCCTCCAAACCTGTTCCATACATGAAGTGCGGGAACATATTTATCCCCATCTCAATACCCCTCTTTGAGTAGCCTTGGCCCTCAAGCTGCTAATCCAACAAAGTGATTTTATTTCAAGCAGAAAATAAGCTTAAAGTATCAACGTGTAGAAATTCAAGAACAAAAGAAGATTAAAAAAAGAGAAATGAATAGGATATGAATATGTGATGGATATTGTCAGTAATGTGCATCAGAAATTTTATAGGATTTAAACTCTTGTATGATTGGGAATATATTTAGTCATATGACAATTTAGAGGTAAGATTCTAAATGTATTCAAGGAGGGGTGGGTTTGGGTGGTGGCCTTCTTAACCTACCCTATTGCCATGCCATCCCTACTAATGATCCCATTTTACATGTGCATTCAAAGGCTGTGATTCTGAATTGTGAATTGTATTATTTCACTTTTCTTTTTTCCTGAGATCCCTATTTACTCCTTACAACTTGTCAGATTCTAGATGGATTTAGGAAATGGGTCTATAATGATGGGTTCCATTCCTTTGCAATGCTTCTGTAACAATTGTTGTTTGTACTCTTTTTGATCAGTGATAGTTGTTTGTACTCTGGTGGCTACATTAGATCATCTTGCACTGAGAGAGAGAAAAGAAAGAAAGAAAGAAAGAGAATATTATCTTGCATTTTTTCTTTAAATCGGATTAACTGAGGATTGATTGGGTGGTTCTGCTGCTGAACAGCTCACTCTGATATGAACGTAGTAACTATACTTGTTGGCAACAAGTCTGATCTTAAGGATGCCAGGGAGGTTTCCACTTCTGAAGGAAAGGCCTTGGCAGAAGCAGAGGGCTTGTTTTTCATGGAAACATCTGCTCTTGATTCCTCCAATGTAGCTGCTGCTTTTCAGACAATTGTGAAAGAGATCTATAACATATTAAGCCGGAAAGTTATGATATCTCAAGAGCTCAAGAAACAGGATCCTACCTGGATGGGAAATGGAAGAACTGTGGTTTTACAGGGTGAAGCATCCGTAGAGCCTAAAAAAGGTTGGTGTTGCTCATTTTAGACCTACACTAGTTAGATTTGCTCTTTTATTGGTTTTCCATTCCAGTCAGGTATCCCACATTTCTAATTCTCCATGTGACCAAATTTCTTGAGATGTTAAATGAGTAAAATTCATCTTCACTTGTTCTTGATTGAGAACGGTTGAAGAGAAATTAGAGTAGACATGTAAATGACCTGAAGGGGGATTAAGAAAATCATATTATACGATGTTCAAATTCTACTACTGTGTTGTGCTTTATTTCGCATTAGGTGGTCCTCAAAACTGAGTTTGATTCTTTTTTTCCTTTTTATTTTTTACCCTCTATCACATTATAATTGTCTTTCTAATTGCCAATAAACACAAATGGTGTTTCATCCCCTGTTAAGATTAAGGTGAAGGATGAGATGGTGAGAATCATATTTTGTATGTAGCCATGTAGGTAATTTATGTTGTGTCGTGACACACAAATAATATAGACAGTATGGACCCTTTTCCCTCGTATAACACTGGTGTTATTCTTGTATGCTCGTAATAAGAATAGAATGAACTTTTAAGAATATGCATGTACTCAGCCAAAAAAATTGTTCAGGATAATTAGAAATTTGTGCAGTAAAAATCAATCGATATAACTGGAGTCTTAAAATTCTTGGAGATTGGCACAACACCAATTTTTCAGCATGCCGACCAAAAGCTCCACCCCATCTAATCTTTTCCAGTGTGACCCTGATTCACATGAATTACATCATCTTTTGTTGTTGTTAGAGAATGCATGAATCACATCATTTCATTTGCAAGTATTAACTTATAATCATTAGTCATTAAACGACGTGGACAATTCGAGCGCTCAATGAAAATAAAAGTCAATGTAGTCATGTGTTTGAATTTAATTGAAAAACTTGATATATTGGACTTGCGTTTTACCCAAGATGATATAACATAAAACCTTATCATTGCTAATGTATCACTTCGAAGACTAATATTTTACTAGACGTGAGACCCATCTGTAAAACCAGAGAATAGTTCTAACTGTCATAAGCAAAACGAAGCAAGAAATGGTGTCGCTTTGGTAACAAGATTTCAGAAAAAAATATGAAACGATGTTGCAGCCACTTATCTATTCCATTGAGCTCTATGAGTATATAAACAGAGACTCATTCTTGTAATCATATTAATCTTCAGTAATACAATTCCTAATTCTTAGCCATAGATATTTTCTACACAATTCTGATATTCTTTGCACCATCAAGTGGGTGCATTGTATATACCTGCACTATCTTCAATTGTAGGCGCCAAACTCCATTGCCCCTGCCCTTTCCTATTCATTGCTAATTAAAAACTTAATTATTATTTTTCCATAATGTAAGACATACGAGGCTCACTATTTCAAAAAACAAAGACGTGGTCTCTTGTCCTCTAAATGTATATTTTTTACCCTTCCAAGAAATTAATATGAATCAGGAATTCGGTTTAGATATATTTAAAGTAAAAATAAAGTTCCAAAAATAAAAATTGGGAATAATTATACAAAGGAACTATTTTTTTACTAGCAAATTTCAAGTATGCTAAATAGTAAATACTATGAAGGCTCTCTCTCTCTCTCTCTCTCTCTCTCTATATATATATATATATATATACAAACACACTAAAGGTGGTATAGTTTTAAGTTTTGGTCCATGTATCCTCAGGGCATAACTATAGTTTATTAAATTCTCCATCCCTACCTCTTTCCCCCACTCTCTAACCAAAAGAAGCAACGAGAGATTAGCACATCATAAATCACCATGAAGAATCCTTGACAGCCACACAAACTTGAGATACAGGTTTTGAAGATGAATTGGCATTCTCAATTTATGTGCTCTCAGAAGAGGAGCCTCTAAGGGTAGAGAGTACTAGCAATATAATTCACAAACCGCGAAATGAAAATTGATTGGCAAAAATACAAAACTGACCCTTTAACTTTCGGTCTTTTTCATTTCAGTCCTAACTTTCAGTTTTGTCATTTCAGTCCTCTTACTTTTAATTGTTGTCAATTTGATATTCCATTAAACTCCAGTTATGTCCTGCTGTTAATTAAGCCAAAACTACATTGTTTTGGCTTTTTTTTTTTTTTTTTTTAATAAATTTCAGAATTTAAAGAAAATTAAAAAAAAAACTGATATTAGAAAAAAAAAAAAAACCAAGCCACGCCCAAATCACTCGCTGGTAAATTTCCTACATACTTCTCAAACTCAAACCAAATCCACCACATTGTAAACCCAATACACAACAACAACAAAACTCTCACTACCACTTTCAGGAAACTAGCTACTCATCAATCTCTCACAAAAAAGTTTCAGCTTTCTTTCCACCATTTCATGCCAAGATTCAATCTTTCAACATCCCATCTCTTCCAATGTCCAAGAACACTCCTAAAACTAAAGAAGACAATGGAACTGACCCTGACCCAAGATTCAATCTTTCAACATCCCGTCTTCAGCAAAACCCATGAAACTACCACACCCACAAAAATGCTCCGTCCGCCCTCTATTCAGCACTCTCCTCCTCATAGTCTTCGCCGCCACCGCCAGCTTCCGCACCGTGCTCCGCCGCGCCGACGTCAACCTCAGCCTTAGCGCGTGGTCCCCGCAAAAGAAAACCCATGTCCTCAACTTCAACTCCACCGAGGTTTTATCGGTGTTGGTTGCAGTTTCAAACTGGGTTTTCATCACATAAATGTTTTTTTTTCTTTTTAATTTTCTTTAAATTCCGAAATTTATTAAAAAAAAAAAAAAAAAGCCAAAACAGCGTAGTTTTGGCTCAATTAACGGCAAAACATAATTGGAGTTTAACGGAAATACCAAATTGACAACAATTGAAAGTTAGAGAACTGAAATGGCAAAACTAAAAGTCAGAGGACTAAAATGAAAAAAAATTAAAAGTTAAAGAGTCAGTTTTGCATTTTTGTCAAATTGATTCATTTTCTAACACAGAAAATAGGATTACAGTGTAAACAGTGGTCTACACGGAATGTGGTTGGCTGCCCTTAAAATCTTCTCATGATACCAATGTTGGTTAAAACTTAAAAGTTTATCTTCTAGCCATTTTTTTTTTTTTTGACTTATTTTATTAATTAAGCTTGTAAATTTTTCTTTAAATTAGTTTAGAAAAATCTCTTCTAATCCATTTTATGATGGTTTGTAATATTACTCACATATATTAAATATCATGACTTATTAAATCATTTAAATAAGTCATTTGATCATTAATTAGGTGTTGATAGCTATTTTTGCTAATATTGTTAAAGCCCAATGCAAAGCAAAGCCTAACCCTTTCTGGGCCCATTACACACATTTTCTAACGTTCTTCATTCTTTTATGTGTACCCCAAGCACATGCAATTTAAATGGAGATTAATGGGAGTATGGTTTGGAAGTACGATTAAAGACTATTTGGGTTTTTTGCATGACCCCAAAGCATAGATCTTGCCAAGTCAAGTGGGTGGGCCACTTTCATGCATATGTCATCTTTTATGATCTATTCTATGTGAATAAAGGGCACAACTTAACCTATTTTAGTTTAAGTTAATAAATTGATTTGAAGGGAAATTGTGTTCTAGTTTATTTTGATCATATAAAATCATAAAAATAAGTTGGGCTTGATTGTATTGCACCTAGAAAATGTTATAGCTACTACTAATTTGAGGATTCTGGCATTTTACCCTTAATTTTTTTTTAAAATTGGCAATATGCCCCTATTTGCAAACTATATAGAAGCGTGCCCCTGTTTCGATACTCGATTATCCTAAAATCAAGTTCAATTAAATACTCGATTTGTATAAAATCGAGTTATGCCCGATCAAACTTAAAAAAATATTTTTTTAAAAAAAAATTCCATAGAAACTCGAGTTCCATGCAAAAAAAAATTTTATAAGTGTAATTGCCCATATTCAGGGGGCCCTATAGTGGCGTTTTTAATCCCTATAGTGACGTTTTTAAGCCCTATAGTGACGTTTTTAAAACCTTATAGCGGCGTTTTCCTGCAAATTTTTTTTTACAAGTGTGATTGGCCCATATTCAGGGTGCTCTATAATGGCGTTTTTAAGCCCTATAGTGACGTTTTAAGGCCCTATAACAGCGTTTTCCTGCAAAATTTTTTTTATAAGTGTAATCGACCTGTTCTGGGTGCCTATAGTGGCATTTTTAGGCCCTATAGTGACGTTTTAGATCCCTATAGCGGCGTTTTCCTGCAAAATTTTTTATAAGTCCCCATACCAGGTTCAAGGGGCTCTATAGTGGCGTTTTTAGGCCCTATAGTTCCTTGCTTTTTTTTTTTTTTTTTTTTTTTTTGTTTTATTCGGCATAACTCGATTTTCTACGAATCAAGTATTTCATTGAAACTCGATTTTAAGGTAATCGAGCATCGAAACAGGGGCATATCCCTATATAGTTTCGAAATAGGGGCATATTGCTAAATTTTTTAAAAATTAAGGGCAAAAAGCTAGAATCTCCCTACTAATTTACTCTAAAAGGTTTGCACATTGATGTGCTAGTGAATATAATTAATGACATATCAATATTATAATAAGAAGAAAGTTTAGCTACAAAATTGGTTGTAGCCAAGACTACAACTTTACTTAATAAAATAAATATTACTATATATTTTGAAAATCTAACCGTTGAATTATATGTTCTTTGCACTCTTAATACACATGTCAAATTTTGTGTCAATTTGATATTATTTACTATATGATCTATAAGTTTATATTTTATGTATAATTTTAAATTACAAAAACTTGCAATTTAAACAATTTATTGATGACTAGCTATTGATCTTTAATTTTCTAGAAATTTTGCAAGTATAAAAGATATATGAAGAATATGTAATCAAATGGTGGATTTGTCAAAATTCACCTCCAATAAAAAGATATTAAGTAAAGTTATAGTTTTACGCTATAACTAATTTTGTAGCTAAACTTTGTTCTTATAATAAAAAAATCGTTTAGTTTTTACAACTAATGTAAACTTTGGTTATATATGTATATAATCAAAGTTTACATTAGTTTGTAAAAACTAAGAATTATATACCAAATTTTCATAACCATAATGACATAATATCATAATAAATTTCACAACTGCTAAGATATTAGATTATGATTAAAGTACAATGAAAGTGGTGTTAGAAATAATCCATGTGAACGTGATATTGCACTAATCACAATTTGCCACATTAACAAGTTGTGAAATTCGATATACTATAACATTGTTGAATTTGTAATATCCCTTACATCACTTTTTTATGTCAAAAAAAAAAGTAGTTTCAATTTTTTTCTTTTCTATATACAATTTTTTTACACTTGATAAGCCAAGAAAATAATTTTGTGATGGATACCACTTTGTCAAATTTGTTATATCCGTACAATTACTCTAGTAAAATTACCCTAAAAACTTTAGAATATAATATCCTACAATTCCCATAACCATCATCGATTTCTCTAATGGCCAACGTGGCACATGCCTACGCCTTAACACTGGCCTAAGTTTTAAAGAAAAATGGTAGGGACACTTTCACAAGAAAAATGTAAATGTACTACATAAATCTTGCCAACTAACTTTCTTTAATTTTTTTTTCAATTAATAATAATAATAATAATAACCTAACGTGACAATGTATGCAATGAGCTCCAATTACATGATTAATGAGTGTTACAATTTTTTTTTTTTTTTTTGATTGGTGTTGCATCATTTTGTAAGCTCTATGTGGTAAATTTTGTAAAAAATCCAAGCATCTTTCATTTCAGATATACTAACCACAATCACTAGAAACCAAGTCAACAATATGGGTGTTTCTCAAAAAAAAAGTCAACAATATGGGTGATCTTGGCAAGCATTCAGGGATAATTAATCAAAACCTCCCTCAACAACTAGTAATTTTCTAACTTTTGCACCCTACCAAATCTCAACAATATGACCTCCATGGTTTCCATAAAAGCATGCACATCCTTATAGAGAACAATACGCTGTTAAAATGATACTATGAATAAAGCAAGAGGAGCGGCATTCTCCATTAATGAAGCTTAAAGTTGTTAGGGAAAACTTGCATGGAAACAACATGCCAAAAGACAAGAAACAGCAATTTTGCTGGATATTACAGCAGAAAAAGAAAAGTGGGAAAAAAAATTCTTGCTTGTTTCTGTATTGGCTGTGTCAACATAGATGCATGATACAATAAATCTGTATAAACTCAAAAATCTGATTATACATTTCAAACAAATTCCAAGGAAGAAACCTATATAAACCCAACCTCAAACTGAAAAGAAATCCCTTGTATCTGCTCTATATGAAGAGTTCTTCAATACAGGTGAACCAATTCGCTCTAATCACAATTTTTTGTATACTGTATCTCAGCAAGGAAAATGTACGAAGGTTCACAGTACTTTACCTTCACCAATTACACTTCACCTACAATAATTTTGGACATCCATATCATAATCTTCCTAGGCAGCAATTCCTGTATCAATATTGATCAAAAGCATGTAAATACCACCGAAAAGCATTGAATAACACAAATAATCTTTTTCAAATCAGATTAATAATTGATGGTGTATATAGGTAACTTGTGATTGACATTCAGTGAATAGATGGGTGGTTGGCTGAGAGGGTGTAATATATATACTTTCCATCAGTAGACCAAATTTGATGTGAAGTGCATGTCATAGTCATACACTAACTAATATGGACCAGCACACAAACAACTGAGCTAAATTTCAAACCCAGTTGGCCAACATGATAAACCCATATGCTCTGCTAGCAGATCATCAGCTAACAGAACTAATGCTCAACTGAAATGGCCTAAATTTAAATGTTCCAGTAATAGATAAAGAACGGTACCATATATGGCAGTTAAATTATGAGAAAATTACACTTTACTACCCTAGAGTATACCCCATTTACACTTACCACCTTGGACTTTAAGAATGAATGATTACCACCTAAACTATAACCTGTGCTTCACTTTGCATCCTACTGTCAATTGGGTTGTTAACTTGGACGGAAAAGCATGTCACGTGCGACTCATGTAACCTTTGCATATGTGGCACCACATGAAAAGATTCAATTGCTTCTCTTCAATCCCTTAAAACAAAATTGTTAAACAGATCTAACCATTGCAGTGCCACATAAACTTTGTTTTAAGGGATTGAGGCAATTCATATTTTCATGAGGTGCCACGTATGCATAGGTCACGTGAGTCACACGTGAAAGACTTTTCCGTATAAGTTAACAACCCAATTGACAGTAGGGTGTAAAGTGAAACACAAGTTATAGTTTAGGATGGTAATTGTGCATTCTAAAAGATCATGGTTGTAAATGCAAACGGGGGTATAGTTTGGGGTGGTCAAGTGTAATTGCCCCTAAAATAAACAAAATTATACAATTGATAGGACTCTTCAGCATGATAGAGCCAGAAGCCATGACTGATGCATATGCTCAGAGAAGACAAGTATCATTTATATTGTGAATGTAATAAACCTAGGTTTGACACTATCAATTAACTTTGCTAAGAAGCCTTAAAAACTGATAATAAAAAGCAGAAGATTTAACATTGAGGGGGGGATGGAATAAGGATTATATTCAAAGGAAACAGATCTCACCTCTATTTGATTGTCTATTGTTAACACTATAACCACCAACATAACCACCAGAGTTTTTACTTAAAACATCTGAAGCTGCATTTCCAAACCCATAACCAAGTGAGTCAGAACCCTCTAGCTCTGAAAATGATGATTGCCAAGTAGGCTCCCCATAGAACAGACCTTCATAAATTTCTTCAGAAGCCCCATTGTAACTACCCTTTGATGCAGCATATGATGATGCTGGTGCAACACTGGTTCCACTGTTTCTTCCATACGCAACCCCTCCTGAACCAAAATTGATTTCTCCACTGCCATAACTAAGACTGCCACTACCATAGGTTGAACCAGCACCTCCACCTATACCTGAGTTAAGAGAGGAACTCCAAAGTGCTCCAATATTGTCAAAAGGACCTATTCTAGAATTTGCACTTCCAGAGCCTAGTAAAGCACTAGGATTTGTGGCATTAGTAGCATAATTAAGACTCCCATTCCCCCACAGTGTACGGTTTGATGAACTTAACATTGAATTATTTCCTCCATTGCCCCCACCATATCCAATGGGGTTAACATTCCTATTTGAATTTCCACTATATAAAGGGTTTGATCCCTGTCCAAAGCCAAGATTAGAACTGAGGTTTGCATTTCCCCCGTAGTTTGGACTCAACCCGGGCTCAATATTTGGTCCTGTTCCATATCCAGGACTGAATGGAGGAAATCCACTACGACCAATTGTAACTGGACTAAATCTACCATCCAATCTAAGTCCATACCCCCCAACTGAGCTTGGATTGTATCCCTGATTGTAACCATTAAGGAGGCTAACTCTACTCAGACCATAGTTATGTCCACTCAATTGGCCCCGACTTGGCCCTGGAGATAATTCTTTTGGGACAGCTCGTTTAACTTCAACCAGTTTACCATTGAGTTCATGAAAAGTTTTGTACAACACATTTTCCACTGCTTCCTCAGAGTCGAATGTAATGAACCCAAATCCTCTAGGCCTTTGTGTATTTTGGTCATACATCACCACCACATCTGTAATTGTCCCAAATTGATCAAAGTACTTCTTAAAATCACTCTCAGTGACAGTGGATGCTAAGCCTCCCACAAAAATCTTCTTTGTGCGAGCAGGACCAGGAGACCCTTGAATGCTGCTATTGTTTCTGTTCAGAATGTTCTGATCATCTCTAGGGACAGCTTTTTTTGCTTCAACCTGAGAATAGAAAGCTAAAGAATGAAAACTGAACCAATAAAATCTTACTTATACAATGCAAACAAGAGTGCCTGAAATGTAGAGAAAAACTGAATTCCAATTCAAACTGGATCATTCAGAGTAAAAATAGAAAATAACTTTGGTGTCTGCAAATGCCAACAATGGTATCAGGGAATATAAAGCCTGAATCAAAATCTTGATCTTCATTACTTTTTTCTTGTGCTAATTATTGTGATTTTGCATTACTTAGGATGCTTTAACAGTATGAAGATTAGGCTTAGGCCCGTGGGAGTAACATGGAAAGCATATTGACAAACAACCTTATCTTCTTTCTAAATCATTTTATTTCAAATTACTTAAGCTAACCCTTCCGAGGGTTCCAAAGAATGATTCAGCGACTCAACAAATTGTCCACTGAGCCTTGAATGTATAAGTGACAGTGAAGCATACACATCTGCAAGCAACACTGAACAGTTGTAGGCCTAATTAAACCATCAACACAATAATCAGACAATAATCTTAGTTATATTAATAATTATTTATACTGAACACTCTCCCTGGTCCAAATTTTGTTTAAGACTTCCAAAAGGTCCTTTTTCAATTTTCAACAGATTCAATCTTCATGCAAATGTCATAGTATTGGCACCATCCTATTAGTGTTCCTATAACTGTGCTTACAAACAAATTGACACCCCAAAGAATCTCTCTTAAAATCTTAGCATTTCTTGGAAAAAAATTTCCATCTAAATTTTTTTTTCAGCACTGCTATTCTGATAATCATCTCTCTAGAGATCATTTTACGGCTGACTAAACAATTTCCCAGAATTTCCTGAAGTGGCCAAAAGGCTCTTAATAGTGACAACATTTTGATTCCCTTGTCTTCTCAGGAATTCCTATCTACAGTAAATAAACCTTAAAAAGAAGGGACAAAAAAAAACACAAAGGTTACATCTTTAAGCTTTTAAAATCAATAGAGGACACTGGAAACATCAAGAAGTTGTTTCCAAAATCCCACTTATTGAATCACAATGCACAGAAGAATATTCAAACACGCTTCAATTCTCCAATTGTTAAATGATAAACTCACAAACATAAATCTGAAGTGGACACTCCAATTCATAATGCTAATAGGAAACCAATATAACAGGATAGTTCTAAATGCAAAGTCTCAAAGCGAGCAGAAATATAAATATGAATTCAAACAGACAAACTTACGGTTCTCCCATCGATCATATGCTTTCCCATAACAACTCTTTCTGCAACAGTAGGGTCTACAAAAACAACAAAACCGAAACCACGAGCACGACCCGTAGCCCGATCCTTCATTATCACAGCTTCCACTACTTCTCCAAAACACTGGAAATACTGTCTAAGACGGTCTTCATTTGTGTCCCAAGATATCCCACCAATGAAAAGCTTGCCAGGCTCCATTTCCATATTCTGCAAATC
This sequence comes from Quercus robur, assembly GCF_932294415.1. Lineage (NCBI taxonomy): Eukaryota > Viridiplantae > Streptophyta > Magnoliopsida > Fagales > Fagaceae > Quercus > Quercus robur. The sequence goes on along the minus strand of NC_065538.1, from coordinate 71,072,007 downwards.
GCTTTCCCACAAGCCCATCAATTAAATTCCCAACACTCAAAAACAAAACGAATTGGTATGAAGATATTCACCTTTTTTAAAAAAAAAATTAATAACAACAAAATTTATCTTCCAAATCAACCAAACTAATTTCAACAAATAAATAAAAGGAAGATAATAACACACACCGGATCTAATCAGCAACACATTAATTACTGAAAAGTGAAAACAAAGTAAAACACAGTCGGAATCCAATGCAACATAAAAAAAAAAAAATCATGTAACAAACATTGTAATGCAGATTAAACAAGAAAAACTGTACCTTTACACAGAAATCTTAGATTCTCTTTTTGTTGAATAAGAAAATGGGTATTCTTGGATTATATCAATAACTTCGTAACATCCACCGATCGACCTGAAATCCAGGATTCCCAAAAACCAAAGCGAAAAAGAGTGTAAATTTAACATTGAATGAGTGAAAGATCCAAAATTCAGAACTTTTTTATATTGGTTAAAAGAAACTGAAAAAGCAGAGCAGTTGCAGCTAAAGAAAAACATATACCACAAAATGAAGAAGACCCAGATAGGAAATTTGACAGAAACTAAGATCTGAAAGGAGGTATAGCAATAAGAAGAAGAAAAGGGGCCTCCTTTTTCTCTCTTTTCTTCCTCTCTGTCTCTCTCTTTACTTGTTTTTTTCAATTACGGTTGATTCAACTTAGTTTATATATATGTAATATGTGGGTGTTATATAGATGAAAGCTATGGCTTAGAACAGAAGAAAGATATATGTGAGAAAAAGAAATAGCATCTGAAATGGGTTTATTATATTATATTTACATATATAGCGCACACAATGAGAGAGAGAGATAATTGGGCAATCTATCCTCTCTCGTGTAAGAAAGTTACAAAGGTGGAGACGATGGAAGGTGGTGACTTCCCAAGTTTACGTTTTGATTTCAAAAATATTAAAAATGTTTCCTTTTTTGTTTATTAGGTGGCCTTTGGACCTTTGGTCTGATCATTCTTATGTTCTCCTCTGATTTTGTGTTTTTTCCACTTATACCCATTGACTTTTAAGTCCTTTTCGATTGCCAACCCAAACAAAATTGTAGTATTCTATAAGTTATTTATTTATTTATTTATTTTATATACTAGATAGAAATTTTACTTTATCCTAATTTATGTGTGTGAAACTCTTTCTTGGAGACTTGTACTCCGACTCTTACCCTTACATTCTACAAGTATTTATACTTGTAAAGTGACTATTGTACCAAGGATGTGAGATATAGTTTAGGGATGAAATATAAACTTTTTAACATTTTAAGAACAAAAAATGAACTTCTAAAAGTTTAGAGATAAAAACAAATATTTGGTAAAATTTAGGAACCAAAATAATATTTTATTAAAAAAAAACATATATATTTATATAGGACAACATGTGCATTAAAATATATATATATATATATATATATTATGGGGTTTGCCCTTAGGGCATATGTTAATAAATTTTTTTAAGAAATTTTTTTTTATAGAAAAGTGAAAGAGTGATTAACTTTTATGATATTTTTTTCAATTTTTTATAAAAAGTTTTCTAAAATTGATGATTAATGTAGGACATATATTAATCGGACCATTATTTTATTTTATTTTTTTAATCATTCATTTAGATCGAAAATGTTTGGCTTTTTTTTATTGATAATTTATTGAGTTTTTTTTTTTTTTTTTTTTTTTTTTTTTTAAGTTATAGGGTTGTACATTTATATAATATGTTTTGAATTCATGACTATACTTTTCATTTTATTTGTGTAGATTGTAGAAGGAGCCAAGAAGAAAAGTTTTTGTATATATATTATAAGATTTTATATTATTACTTCTATGTCATGATTATTATATTTTAACATCATACAAAGAAAATATATAAAATATGGGCGAGATTCTATCTTAAATTCCTTATTTAATGACAAAAATATTTTTCAACTATATACTTTTACATATAGAACTATAGAAGTAACAAAATTCAAAATAAGGAAAAAGGATTTAGATTGTTTGGTGCTGCTAATAATTATGGACTTAATTCTAATAATTCTTTTTAATTCATCCATAGTATGATTGCTTGATGTGGAGGGAAGGGATGAACCCATCTTCCAAGCAAGTTATTGAAAGGATCTGACAACTAAATGGTGCATTTAGGGAATCTTTTGAAGTTAAAGGTGGAACTATTGTAAATAACACTAAATGGAGGGATTGCCAATTGTTTGAACAGATAAGTTAAGATGGTTATTTCAAAAATACATTTTTAATACAACTTTTGAATATAAAAATCAACAAAAAGTTGGAAATGTGTGAAAGACAGAAGGGTTTGCTTGTGCACCCACACATCAAAGGAATACAACAGGTAGATGCATCAACAAATATTTTCATTTTGTGCACAATTGCACATGCATGACGTTATGTCCATGACTATATCGCCTCTTGGTTTTTTATTAATTTAATTTAAAAATAATATATTTTTCACAATAAAATATCACCAATCGAATGGAATTATTCTCCTACCACGTGTCAGGCTTATTTACTTTATAATATATAACCGTGATAATTTAGATATGGCTATAATCTCATAATTAAGGTCAAATTATTTTATGCAAGATAATCTAATCTAATGGAAAACTTAAAAATAAAATTAATAGAGAGAGTAAAATTAAGGTGGTATCGTGGATTCTCAACGTGTCTCTCTCTCATAAGGAATCATGTTATACAAAAATTTTTATTGTTTGTTAAAGTGACAAATAGTCATTGGCGTAACATAATTTTCATTGGACAATTATTTTTATAATGCTTTAATCATAAGTCATAACAAATTTCATAAACTATATATTATAAAATAAAATAAAGAAAGAAAGAAATTGTGTAATTATTTATATATATATATAAGGCCTGTAAAATGATTTCCGAGATATGCTGGAAAAAGATGTCCTTGTAAAGACATTTGGGCAAAGTTTAGGAAACGAAATTGCTGCCTGCTGCGAGCAAGAGATGGGAAGACATCTTTGTCTCTTCGTGCCTTGTCCGTGGTCAGCTCACATTAATTCCCTAGTAAGGCTAGTATATATCTTCACCATTTTTTACGTAGATATCAATGGGTTCAGTTCAGACTTCAGACTTCAACACCAAAACTAGAGTGAGTCAATTTAATCCAGCTTGTCTGTTAGGTTAGCCATCAAAGTTTACCAAGTCACCGCAAGCAAAGGGCTAGCCACTAGCTCTTCTATCATCTATCATGTAGGGAAAAATTATAGAAAAATCTAGAAGTCTAATCAATGCATACTTCTTCTCACATAACAATAAGTCTCTTATATAGATAGTCTGTTATTTTTATACCTGATCTCTATTTTTTTTTTTTTTTGGGGGGTGGGGGGACTTTTTTTATTAGGTCCTCATTGTAGACATTTGTCCATTATGAGTTAATAGAACCTCAGACGTTTTCGTTGGAGTATCATTTAGGTTGTTTTGATGATGTGTTATTCGGTTCTCTATTTCTTGGACTCCTCAGTTTATAACTCCTCTTATTCTTTTGTACTTTTTTTCTCCTATCATCTCTACTTTGGCTCGTCACCTTTTTCCAACTATAACTACTCGTGGAAGAGTTTAATATAATATAATTTTTCTTCTGAAAAATAAATTAAAATATGATTTTTTCTCTTTTAATTTTTTTAATCTAAAAAAGAAATTCAATAATTATAGTAGCTATTAATAGATATTATAATAATAATTTTTTTTTTGAGAAATTATAATGATTATATTTGTATATGAAACTACACATTCTAAAATTAGGCATAATATTAATTAGGCATAATATCATCTGTATGTAGACACAAACAAGTTGCTAGAAAGGGATGCTAGTCAATCAATGAGGCTGCTCATGCCTCATGCTCTAGCCCAAAATGGCTGGTACCGTACGTAGTTTAGATTCTGACTTGTTAAGAGGAATTCCCTAGTGGGCTCAATTGTATTCTTCTTTCTCATATTTCTCCTCTGTTAGTTTCAATAAAATTTCCAACTGCTTATAATAATAATAATAATAATAAAGTGACAAAAAATTGATGGTTTTAAGCTAAACTAAACTCAAACCTTATGTGATTATAAAAAATAAAAAACTCAAGCTTTATATTAGTAGATTTAGATAGCTCAACGGGAAATATGTGTGTGTGTATATAATGGATAATGGATATCTCAATGCATTATGGATAGGATTAAACAGATGGATGATTGAATCACATGCAATACAATGATTTAAGAGGGGTTCACATGTCACTTTGATTCTCAACAGCTTTCTATTTTTAAAACTATTATGTAGGGATACAAATCACTGTTCACTAAAACCGGATAATCAATTACTGAACAAAAAATAAGGGGTAATCACTTTTATCTTTGGTTTCTTCACGAGAACAAGCCAAGCGTAGCTACTTTGAGGTCTGGGCGCCATTATAGACACCTAGGATTGGGAAATCCTTAGGGTCTGTTTGGATATACCGCTTATTACTGAAAACTGAAAATACTGTAATGAAATAATTTTTAAATGTGTGAATAGTATTGTGAGATCCAATTTTAAAGTTAGATTTGTACTTTTCCGTATTTGCAGATCCCATAAACAGTGCATGAGACCCATAAAAAAAATGTCATACGCAATTTTTTTTTTTTTCCTTTCCAATACAATCCAAACTCAACCTTAGTAGTCGGCATTCTATAACTATAAGCGACTTGTTGAGTCTATGAAGCTTTGCTTTTTGTAGTCAAACTAATGGAATTTATAGAACATAATAGTTCGCCAACCTCTTTAACTAGCACACGATACAAATTTACTTCACGGCACGGCCAAAAAAAGGGAAAGAGCTTTACTTGGTGGGCCTTCCTATGCTGAAGAAAGTTTGAATCAAACTAACTAAACTCACCAATAGAAGGGCCGACACAGTTCATTACCAACCCAATCCAGCTATTGCCCACATCTAATAAGTTTTATACATATATGTTTTGATCACCATTTCATTCTACATCTAGTTGTATTGTAATGAAAGTGAAAGAATAACTAAATTGAATTTGACTTTTTTGTGAGTTTCCGAAGTAAATGTTATGGACAAATTAGAAGGTGTCAATTATTTCAATTACAAGGTTCCTGGCCAATTAAATTAAATGTATTTGTAATATCAAAGTTTGATGATTTTATTTTTTGAAATATAAAAGTTTGTGTTAGTCAACCCTTGATGATAAACCTTAATTGCCTAAGATCAACTTCTCACAAAATCTATCCGCACTATATTATGGTAAGCCAATCTCTCGTACATTTTTTTTTTTCCACTTTTCTTATTTTCATAATTTATTTAAGAGAAACATGCGGTAAAAGATACTTTTCTCAAAAAACCTAGTTACTAAACACCCCCCCAAAAAAAAAGAAGAAAGAAGAAACTTTCACTACATGTAAAATTTGAAACTTTTTATTAAATTAATATTTTGAAAATTCCACTAGATTAAAAAAAATTATACTTAATATGCACGCTAATATATATGTTAATTGGATCATATATACTATTTGATTCATATACTCTTGTTTTGCATATAATTTTAAAGTTAAAAAATACGAAAAATTAAAACATTTTATGATGAGATTGCTATTAATCTCCAATCATCTCAATATTTTGCAAGAATGGAGACTGGATTCAATGATTGGTTTATTAAAATACTTGTTAAACAAAATAATTACACTAGGTATAAACATCACAAATATTTTTTATATATATATATATATTTTATATATTAACATTGATCATTAGATTTAATAGAAATCAATGGTTTTAAAAAAAAATGTAAGTCTTAAAGTCTAGACTATGAAATGCTCAACTTTCCATTGTTGGTGTTGTTATCATCATCATCATTATTATTTATTATTTAATTGGCAGTCACCTCTTATTTATGACCACTAGCAGAGGGAGGCAGAAGGAGGCCATGGCCTCTAATTGGGTTTAAAAAAAAAATCCCCTCTACCCTTTTGTAATTTTTATAAGAAATGAAAAAAATATATTAAGTTTTACTCATTGGCCTCCCAAGAAAAAAATTCTCACTACCCTACTGTATTATGACTACATATTTTAGAGGACGAGGACATGGCTTGAGTCTAGTTTAATGAATAGGAAAACTGGAACCAAGCCTTTCAGTGTGAAAAATTGTTCTACTGTTTTATCAAAGATGCCTACTATTTGAAAATTTGTATATGATTTTTTATTTTTTATGGGGTATCCGGGTATATGACATTTTAATTTCGAGTACTTTCATCTTTTTTGAGAAGAACTTTCATTCATTTTTATTATTGAGATAGGTGGGGTTTGGATACACGTTTGGTGTCTGGTGTCTGGCGTTTTGAGTTTTGCGTTTTCTCTCTTCTTCTTTTTTTTTTTTTGCACGCGTTTTAGGAGATAGTGCGGCTACTGTTCATAAACAGTAGCCGCACTATTTGACTTTCCAACCCTTTTCAGCACATCAGTTCCACGGTACTATTCATATATTTAAAAATTATTTTGCTACAGTATTTTCAGTTTTCAATAAAATAAGTTCTATCCAAACGGACTTATAGTCTTAAATGTCGCAACTTAAAATGGTGTAGATTTTTATTTATTTATTTAAAACTATGTTTTTTTGACCATGTCGGAATTTATTTTTTTTTTAATCTTTTTAGTAAAAAAAGCTTTTTTTTCCTTCTTTTTTTTTTTTTATTATAAAAAAAGTGTGTTTGGTAGTAAAATTTGTATTTGAGTGATTAAAATTCAAATACATTCTTTTGATAGTTTAAAAAATTTTCAGGAATTTCAAGATCGGAGATCTACTATCATGTTTTGACTTGAACCCAACTCAACTCAACTCGTGATGTCGTGTCTCAGTAGCAAGGGCATAAACATAATTCTCAATTTAAAAAAGTCCAAGGGAGTGTTTGGTACATGCACTTAAAAATTAAAAACTGTTGTTTAAATACATGTGGGGAAAAAGTGTGTGTATGAAAATAGGTGTAATGTTGTTTAAAAACTAAAAATTATTGTTTGAAAACATATATAGAAATATATATCTGTAAAAAAATTATATAAAAATATGTATAATATTATTAAAAAATTAAAAATTGTTATTAACACACATGTACAACAGTACAAACACCCCAAATTTCTCCGGACTTTTCCTCCGCTGTCTTTCTCTTTCTCTCCCCGTTTGGGTCTTTACTCTTTCCCTCCAAAGTAAAACCCTCACGAAATAGTAACACATGCCAAATCTAAGCTCTTAAACCCCTCTCTCTCTCTCTCTGTCTCACTCCACAGTCCACACACACATGTTAACTTTTTCGAGAATGAAGTCCATCCTAACTCCAACGTTGTCAGCCTTCACTTTTCAACTCCCCAAGACCGCTCATCTTGCCCTCCTCACCTCCAAGTCCTTTCCATGCAATCCCAACCCTACAACAACTCTCCTTCCCCTAAAACCCACAACCCTTTCTCCCACTTGTTCGATTCATTCAATCCAAAGTCGCGATGTGCACATGGAGCCGGCGACTCTTCCGCCGGAGTTTCCCGGAGAGATTCACGTGATCGTTGGCCCGATGTTCGCCGGAAAAACCACCACCCTTCTTCGCAGAATTCAATCTGAGAGCAGCAATGGCAGGTTTGGTAACCTTCAGTAGTTTTAGTTTATTTCTTTGTGTAGTACACATGCTTGAAATTGTTTTAGCTCTTTTTGGTGTGTGGTGTTGTTTTAGTGTCAAAGATGGGATCTTTCAGGTTCAGTACTGAATTGGGTAGTTTGACTTTTTGAGTGGAAATGTTTCCTTTTAAAATTTATGTATTATAATTGAATTTGAGCTTACATTTAAATGGGTTGTTTGTGAGATTGTTGCTTTTTTTGGTGGATAGTGTTGTTATTCTGCCAAATATGAAATGTCTTAGGTGAAAAGTGTAGTTTGAATATTTGGCTATGTGATTAGAGTTATGCTGCCTTTTAATACATATTTATGTATTGTTTTATGATTGAATTTTGAGCATGAATTCTTGCAGATTTTGGATAAAATATTTATATATATATATATATTTTTTTTTTGGGTGGGTACTATTGTTTTTGTGCCAAAGATGTAATCTTTAGGTTCCGTGGTGAATTAGGTACTATGAATATTTGACTATCTGAATGGAATGTTACCGTTTTTACATACATATTTATGTATGTATTTATTATAATTGAATTTGAGCTTGAATTAATGCGGGCTGTTGATAAAATGCTGCATTTTTTTGGTGGGTAGTATCATTTTCTTGGAAAATTATTAGGTACTCCCGGACCAGAGTACCATAAATGCATACTCCCCCTTCTCACATAAATGATGAGTCCCACTATGAATTTAATTAGTGGGACCCACTATTCATATGAGAGAAGGGAGTACGCATTTATGGTTCTCCGGGAGTACACAATAATTTCCCCATTTTCTGTGCCAAATGCATGATCTTTAGGTTCAGTAGTGGATTGGGTAATTTGAATATTTGGCTATTTGAATGAAATTTTCCATTACTATATACTGTGATTGTTGTAAAGCTCAAGGTTTGATGGAATTGACATGCGTATATTATTTTTAGAATGAGGAAAGAGTAGATTTGACAATGTATTGGTTCAATTGACGGAATTCGACTATGATCAGCTTTCAGGTTGAGCCTTACAAGAGCTATCTCCAATTCAATAAAATGTTAAAGGGTCTTTGCGTTTCAGGAAGATTTAAGGGAAGCTGTGGGGCTTTTGTGCACTGTGGGAGTGTGAGTGGAACCAGGAACTTATGCTCTTCTATTGCAGGAATGCATATTCAGAAAAGAGTACAAGAAGGGTAAAAGAATCCCATGCACTAATGGTTGTTGTTGGATATGATCCCAACGAGTATTTGAAGACAAAGTTGTTGATATTATATGTGAAATCAGGGGATCTAGGAACTGCTCACATTCTGTTTGATAATTTGCATGAGAAAAGCTTGGTTTCATGGAATGCAATGATTGCAGGTTATGTGCAAAAGGGGCTTGAAGAAGTAGGGTTAAATCTTTATTACAAGATGAGACAGTCTGGTTTTATACCAGATCAGTATACCTCCGCATCAGTGATCCTGGGCTACTTTAGCAACACTTAAGCATGGGAAACAGGCCCATGGTGTCATGATCAAGTGTCAAATTAGGGAATATGTGGTAGTCAATAGTGCCCTCATGGACATGTACTTTACAGGCAGTAGTTTATCTGATGGGCATCAGGTATTTGACAAGTCTTTAAATAGGAATGTTGTTATGTGGATTGCTTTAATCTCTGAATACGGTCAGCATGGAAAAGTTGTAGAGGTTTTGGAATCTTTTCATGGGATGAAAAATGAAGGCCTCAAACCAAATTATGTTACTTTTCATTCAGTTCTTTCTGCTTGCAGCCATGGAGGCTTAGTTGATGAGGGTTGGGCATATTTTTCATCTATGACCAAAGATTATGGAATTCAGCCAAGAGGACAACATTATGCTGCTATAGTTGATCTTTTAGGGCGTGCTATCGGTTACAAGAGGTGTATGAGTTTGTTCTGGACACACCTTCTAAGGAGCACTCAGTGATGTGGGGTGCTTTGCTTGGGGCTTGTAGGGTTCATGGAGACATGTACTTGGTAAAGCTTGCAGCAAAGAAATTTTTTGAATTAAAACCCAAAAATCCTGGAAAGTATGTGGTCTTGTCTAATGCTTATTGCTTATGCCACCTCTGGGTTTTGGGACAATGTTATAGAGGTTAGGGCTGTGATGAGGGAATTGGGGATCATAAAGGAGCCTGGTTATAGCAGAATAGAGGTTCAAAATGAGGCCAAATTCTTTTTTAAGGGTGATAAATCTCATAAGCAATCTAAGGAGATATATGAGTTGATCAGAGAAATGACTTGCATTTTAAAGGATGCAGGTTATGTTCCTGATCTAAGTGACAACTAACTCATGTCATGGAAAAGGCTCATTTCCTGTGATTATCTCTCTTTGTGAAGCAGGGCCATTTGAGAGAGTAAGAGATGTATGCCTAAAACCGTAGTGCTTTCATAAATTTTATAGAATCAGGAAGACCACTAATGGGTGAGCCTCAATGGATATCAGTTACATGCCAAATATTTTCTAATTAGACATTAGGGTCATTTATTTATTGCATTCTTCAGGAATGTTAAAAAAAAAAAAAAAAAAAATCTGTGCCAAAGAAAATCATTTAGTTTCAGTTTATAAACTCGGTACAGAAACAATAGAGCCAGTTCAACTGCCAAGCATGTAGGTTGATCTGTTCAGTGTCCTGATAATGCCGAAAAAGATTGCATTTGTAATGCATATTGATCCTTTTAGATGCATCTATGTGTTCAGTCTGTTCAGGTTTTATGATGATGTGTAAAGGTAAAAATATGTTTTGTCTAATACTAGAATTCACAGACAATCTAGATCAATGACAATTTATAAAAATTTGCATAATATGATATGACATATGAGAAGCCAGCCCCAAAATTTTGGGATTATGGCTTGGATGTTGTATTTTTTGTATGATATGGTACATGATCAATGACAAGTGCATAATATTTTGCATGATATGATATGATATATGAGAATTCAACCCCAAAATTTTGGGATTAAGGCTTGGTTGTATGATCTGATATATATGAGAAATGCAGCTGTTTATTCCTGGCATTTCTTACTCTGCTTATCTCAAGTTCCCAAACTAAATTTAAATCATATAAAAAGAATTTCAAAATTAAAACAGAAGCTTTCAAATTATGTGTCATTTTTGCAAGATATGGAATCACTCCTCCTTATTGCTTCCTCAATCTTTTCTCAGTTCTCATCCTTCTAGAAATTACACAGTCCCCTCCCTTAACCCTCTTTATTCGTATACACTTCTAAAGTCATTTTTTGCAAGATCCATATCACTTCAAATCAAACCCATTATTTTTCTCAAGATATGTTGGATATCATAAAACTTATCATTCTCAATTTCATCTCTTAACATTTATGAGAAGTAATTGATGTCAAACTTCATTGAATTTATTTGCATAATGAACTCATCTTGTGCCCAGTCAAGTTTGTAAATGTATTATGTTTGACTAAGTTTGTTATTTGCCTCTAAATCTAGGTCTGTTCTTAATGTTCTGCTACATTGAAGCTGAAAATATTGTGTCAGGACCAGATTTAGATTTCTTCCATTTGTCTCTGAAGCTTTTGATTTTAACTAATTTGCAACTCTGGGAGCTGCTATCACCATAGTTGATATTGCTGCTTCAAGAGATACTTCAACTATGTGAAGCATCTTACTGCACACCCATGCCAACTACAAAAACGCCAAAACTTTTGTTGGAAAAAAATTTCCTTGCTTCTTTTTGCTAATACAGGGCAGCAAGTATTCAAATACCTGATTTTACTGAATAATGTTAAACTTATATTTGAAATTATTCCTATGATTTTTTATTTCTATTTTGCATGTCTGTTATGCAGAAGTGTGGCAATAATAAAATCAAATAAGGATACAAGATATGGATTGGATTCAATCGTGACACATGATGGGGCAAAATTGCCATGCTTGGCCTTACCAGATTTGTCATCATTCAGACAAAAATTTGGTCTTGATGCATATGATAAGGTATTTCAATGTCACCATTTGAGATACATGTGTAACTGACAGTTATCCATTCTTCTGTAAATATGCAGAACTATTTTTCTCAAATCTACAAAACTATCAGCCGGATCAATTTGAAATAAAGTAACCGTTATTTTGTAAATGTGCACTGTTGGAGTAATGATTTAGTGATTTTGTGGTAACATTATTGCAGTTAACTTTCTTAATTTTTTAATGTACAACTAGGAGTGATACTTAGTTTTGACCTGTATATGGTGGCAGTTAGATGTGATTGGTATTGATGAAGCTCAATTCTTTGAGGACCTTTATGATTTCTGTCGTGAAGCTGCTGATAATGATGGCAAAACAGTAATAGTTGCTGGACTAGATGGTGATTATTTAAGGTATTTAAATAGGCAACCAATTATTATAATCTCCTGGCTTTTTTTTTTTTTTTCTTACCTAATTATAATTTACCACCGTTCATATAAAGGCTTAGATCATCACCTATTCTTTTGCAGTGAGAGTTTTTGCTTATTACTTAAAAAGCTTTTTTGCAGTTAAATGACATTGCATTGTATTACATTACTTGGAAATTCAAACAAGATCCTTTTAATGGTGAATATAAATATTTTTGACAGGAGGAGCTTTGGTTCTGTGCTGGATATAATTCCCCTGGCTGATTCTGTTACTAAATTAACTTCTCGCTGTGAACTTTGCGGTAAACGTGCTTTCTTCACCTTAAGGAAAACGGAGGAAGCACAAACTGAACTGATTGGTGGGGCTGATGTCTACATGCCCGTGTGTCGGAAGCACTATGTCAGTGGACAAGTAGTCATGGAAGCTGCAAGGACTGTCTTGGAATCTCAAAACGTTCAGTGTATTTCTTATGCATAGTTCAAGAGTTCAACTACTTAGCAGAAAATCTAGATTTTCCTAGTATTCTAGATTTTCCTAGCATGCTCTACTTTGTAGTCTACACAACTTGTCGATTGTGAAATTGCAATGGTGTTAAAGAATTTTACGTCTTTAGGTTCCTCTCAAGAATGTATATATCGCTAAATCTATTTAAATGATGAATTTTTTATAGATGCTTACATTTTTAGAAAATACAATTGTGTGGTTATTATTATTATTTTAAACAATACATAGTCACTAGATGTATTCGCTTATAGTATGAAGGGTAAAACCTTGGTTTTTTAGGTGTTGTATCTTAGATACTCCACTATTAACTACTTGCCTGTGAATTTTTCTCCATTTGAGAAGTTAAAAGTTGTTTGGGAACTGGGTTGTGTTCTACACTTCTACTAGGGATTAAGTTCTTTTTTATCAGATTTTTGGAAATTGAAGTTACAGGTCTTAGTTTCTTACCCCTGTTCCAAAAGTAACTTGCTGTGAGATCTTTGAAGATTCTTCGCCTTGGCTTGTGCATCACCAAAATTAGTATTGAGACTGAAGATTGTAATGCGAAGATAGCTAGTTAGCTTCCAATAGAAGAGAGGTAACAATATCCTCCAAGTGCAAGATGTTCTACCAAACTATAATGATTTGTCATTATACATTTAAGCCAAGAGTATTAGCAACCTCCAACACTTTATAATAACTAAGGATCCTGTTCGATATTTCATCAATTCTAAGAATTCCCCGGATAGAGCAGATATCACCTCAAAAATCAAGGGTGGTTTTTCAACAAGCACTTTGATAAGCTTTTGTAGTGATTTTGATCTGCCCAAGAAAATTCTATTATCAATCCAGTAAAATTACAAGCATGAAACATAGATAGTTTACATGAAAAAAAAAGTTAGTATTAAAGGAATATTACCTCGTGTAAATTTGATAATACTCTAGTAAGCGATTCATCAGTAGGTTGCAGGGTTATTATCTTTACTACAATTCGCTATAACTGATGGTCATTGACAGACTCAATATGCTTACTAAAGAAATAGTACCCATGTTTGGAAATCATTATAGTCTCTTGGTTCCTTGAAACCAACATATTTTGTAAAAACTGTGAACCATTGTGAGTGTTCGCCCACATAACAATATCATTACCTTGTACCAGTTGTTGGTGGTACTGGTGTTCCATTAAAGTTGGCACGAGGAAAAATCTCCATGGAACCTCTCTAAACCAATTTGAGTCTTTAAGTGCCTACTAGCTGAATTTTCGCATGATGTGCATGCAATTTATTATTAGTTTTCTCCAATATTTCAATAAGTTTTACCAAGAATCTTATAGCTTAATTGGTTGACACTTTAATTTCCAATAGAAATTCATGATTCGAATCCCCAATTATCCATGTGTAAAAAAAATATCAATAAATTTCCTTGTAAAAAATTGTAATATTTTGTTATTTTATAGACAAAATAGAAAAACACTAAGAGTAGTGTAGTGATTTGATCATACTATATATACGTGTGTGTGTGTGTGTGTGTTCCCAAATTGAAAATTGCATGATATAGTGGTTAATATAGATAAGCATATTTCATGCCTACTAAAAAAAATGCATATATCCTTCAATTATTATTTTTAACATTCTTGATTGTGTGTTACTAATTTCCCCCCCCCCCCCCCCCCTTTTTGTTGGACATTGCTTCAATTGTTGCATGATATATTGTTTCAATTGTTTCTCACATTAAAAAAAAATAAAAAATAAAAATACTTCTCATATAAATCTTAGAAAAATGATATTAAAATTTCATTATGCTATAACAAAATAAATATATTTATTCTATTACACACACTTGTATATATATATATATATATTACATGTAACTAAAAGGAGTTAGGAAATTTAAAGATTTAGCAACTAAACATAAGTAAGAATGTCATATTCTAAATTTATTATTATTATTCCAATTAAAAATTATCTCTTATATAGAGTTTTTAAAAATAATCATATAAATTCATTTAATATAAATAATTAATGCACAAATATAGATAATTATATATGTGGGTGCCCGAGGACCGAGGATGAAGTTGAAGGGTTGCAGCATTGGTGTGGGAATGCCATGGGCCACGGGCCCAAGGAAGAAAGCCGCCTGAGGAAGGGAAGAAATGAATCAAAGTACTCTATAGTATTCTAAGTGGGAGCTGGAATCTAAAAAGAGAGAGGAAGTCAGTGGACATTAAGGAAGCTTCTGGTCTAGTGTAGCCTATTGCATCCGCATTAAATGGTAGACAACAGTTTTATCAGTCGCATTGATGAGGAAGTGACTTGAATAGTGTAAGTCACAGCTAAGCAGATTCCTTCCACCATCTTCTTTAGATGTTAAAAGTAACAAATGTCATGAAAGGAGGGAGGTTAAGTGAAAATAGGTGGTGGAGATATGATAAAGGTAGAAGTATATAAGGAAAAGAAGGAGCACTGGAAGAAAGGATCGAAAGAGAGGCATCAAAAAGAGTTAAGCACAAAAAAAGAAGAGAGAGAAAGGGGAGTGAACAGTGTAACTATAGATACCCCTTTATTTTATAAGATTAACATTTTCTTCTCTATTTGGATCCTTGGGTAGAGTCCCCTCTTGTTGTTCGTTTCCTTCTCTTACAAATTCTATTGATTTGGGCCAAGGTTTAACTGCGCCACTCGTTGTTCTAAGTGGGTTTGGGCGGTCAGATTTTTTGGTTCTTACAATACTTTGATATAATTTTTTGGGCCGTCAGATTTATTCTACTGGCTAATTTAATGAACTAATACTTTGATATAAATGCAAACTTTATTGATTTAGAAGCCTAAATAAAGAGAAGTTCAAGGAATGTGCCACATGTCACAACCTCATACTCTCTAACATAAGGTCTTTGCTTTTATTTGGCAAGTTTGAGTTGCCTCCAACTTATTCGACAAATTTTTAGCTTTTAACTTTATATATAACTTTTTAAAATCTTAGTTTTTCAAAGTATAATTATATTTTAGCACAATTCCAACAAAAAAGTAATTTAATATAATATTTTCAAAACTAAATATTATACATTAAAAGTCTAAATCTGAATTTTGATACCCAAACAATAAATTTAAATATCTCAAGAAAAAAAAAATTACAATTCTAAATTTCAAATCATTTGACATGTAAAATAGACCCAAATAAGGGATTTTAAAATTTAAGAATTTGAAATCTAGGCTTTTTTAAGAATTAAATCAAAATATTTAAAACCAATTGATTTAAATCCAAATCCAAGATACAAACGCAACCTTATTTAGATTTGATGAATTTTATATTAATGCCTTTCTTTTCCATTTTGAACAAAGGTCATAGATATATAGGTTGTTGATTCAAATGAAAGAAGAAGTAATTGTCTTTAGAGAGGCCCTTGTCTTTTTGATTATGAAATATCGTAATACATGATAAAATCAACCAAGTCTTTGATTTGTAATACGCACATAATGTCTTGTCATAAATCAGACCGCGTGATAGCGAAATGGTACAAAAATAAAAGATGATCCATTAATCTTACAAAATTCTTATTATTATTCATTCTACCAAAAAAAAAAAAAAATCTTATTATTCTTTGAATAATTATGAGAAATGCGGGAAAGTCAAAGAAGCCAATTCTGTAGTTGCACAATAAATGAAAATTAAGGAAGAGCAAGTTAAAATGTATGTTTCCTATCCAAAAAAAAAACCTATTTTGGGAGATGAATTATTTAAGCTGTAGCCTTGCCCTTTTTAATTGGTCATCACCTATATATCTTTTAATGAAGAAAAAAAAAACTTTTTTTTTTTGAAAAAGAAAAAAGGACAAACTAAAAGATACGAAAGAATTTTTATGGACAATACGTGTCTTTGCCTACAAAATAGTATCTACTAATATTACAAACTATAGACAAATGTTCTTGTAGTACAATAGATGATTAAATAATAATGGCTATTTATTCTTTTTTATTTATTTATTATTTTCAATACTTGTCGGACTTGTTGATTACAAGAGTTAGTACCAAAAAACAAAAAAGAAAAGTAAAGTAAAAAAAAGGAACGTATCTGTTTTATACCTTCATTCCTTATTTACAAGAAAACCAAAACCCTCACTCAAACATGCCTATAAGCCTATTTAACAATTGCCAAGGTGGGGGAAAATTTTGTTTTTGTGGGAGTTAAAGTCAACAATTTTCAAAGATCAAACTTTCACACACGAAAAAGGGTGGTCAAATGCAAAAGCGAAGGCTTTAGTCAACTTGAAGAAGGAGATCCTCGACGGTCCTCGAGGTACGGTTCATTTATCAAGTACATCCTATGTGCTACAAAATTGATTTTCTAAACCCTTGTAGTATTTATAGTAACAAAATTAACTTTTCTGTTAGACTTGTCATTTTTATTTGACAAAAATTGACCACATGAACAACATGTGATACACAGACACAGTAATAGATATGACCAAACACATATGTTCAGGTAGTCATTTTCTGTCGAGTAATGGTTATTGTTTAGTCATACTTATTAATGTCCATTTTGTACAAAAAGTATTCATAATTTCACATGTGATATCCATATTTAAAATGTGAAGTGTATGATATGTATTGACAATGTTCAATAACAAGTGTGAGAGAATAAATTACCATCCAATAAAAATGGTGACAGTAATAAAAGAGTTGATTGTGTGTTTCTTTGCATTTGACATGTTTAATTCATAAATTTCTCCTTTCCTTTTTGTGTTATCAATCAAAGATTGAAAGAATAGCAAAGGAAATGTTTTGTTCAATTGTATTAGTTACATCATAAGGCTATCCTTTAGAGGAAAATTCATAGTTTACATATCGCTAGTAAAATGCAAACTTATAAAAGTCCATTAATTAAATATCTTATAAAAGTCCATTAATTAAATATCTTGTACAATTCTACAAAATAGATAAGGGCAACAATTTTGAGTTAGGCATGCTCGTAAAGTGAAAATGCTTATAACAGATCCATGCTAGAATTGAAGACAAATTTAATATATAAAATAAAAACCCCTAACAAAAAAGCCATAACAACATTAGAGTTTACATAAATCATGCAGACCTAAAAACAAGCTAAATTTCATGAGAGACAAAAAAAGAACCTACAATATACCCACTTTCAATTAACCTACGGAAAGTGAGATTTTCAAATTTTATAAACCTGAAGGGTTTTGTTAACGTATGTCTCTCTAGGTAACTACAAAAGAGTACACAGGCTGTACCCATACATGCTAAACAAACAAACTAACAAAGCATTAACAAGGACACAAATAACATTTTTTCTTCACACTGAAGGTTGGTTCATTCTGAGTTATGATCATGTTCAATCAAGTGGAACCCCTTTGACAATCAAACTGTACACATTTCTTCCATATCCAGACTGGAGAGTAGCCATATTTCCTTGCAGGATCATTAGAAGTCGTTCATGATATAGGCTGTTTACACGCTGGAAGACAAAAATGGAACAATTGGAAATTTAGAAGGTAAATTAGCAATTAAATACCAATAATCAGGAAGCTTATGTTTACTCATGGCATGCTAAAGGTTAATAAAAATTGCATTTGAAATACGTGCAAATGTTTTCAGTCTTTATGATAACCAATAACCAAAATATACTTTAATTTTTACCTATAAAAGATCACTTGCCCTTGAAGATAGCAAAATCAATGCTATTCATCAGCAGTGAAGAATAGGAATATATTCCTAGTGTGCATAAAATCTGAAATGTCCATAGCTATGTAGTTCAAAATGTTTACCTTAGTGGCTTTCAATGCTGCTTGGATCACATAGTTACCATATTGATCCCTAGCAAGTTGACAGAGCCTGTTGTAACTTAGAAAGTCCTCAATCACATAATTCATCCCGACAGAGTTCAAGCATTTTTCTACCACATAACTGCCACCTTTCTGTGAAGAGAGGTGTGCAAAGTGACCTTTCAGACGTAAGCATATTTTGTTAGTGACTTGAGGATCATCGAGACCTAGGACATGTTGCAAAACATAGTTCCTAAAGAAACAAAAGAAACAACCCATTAATTAAACAATTGCATATGAAAAAAATAAAAAATTAAAAAAATTAAAGCACACTTGGGGAAAAAAAAATTAAGTTAAACCATGCACAAAATAAGATGTTAAAAGAAATTGGTACCCTGAGGGATCTTGAGAGAGGTATAATGAGCTTTCTGCCATTGCATGTAGGAGTTGTTCTCTGCCTGACCCTCTGCTACTTGTGATGAACTTGTTTAAGGATATGCATCCTTCTTCATCTTTGGCTAGCTCGCACAAGTTGTTTATGGCTGCGTCGTACAGTAACTGAACCAGAAAAGATAATTCAAATTAATCGTTGCCAAATAACGATAGAAAATATTCTAAATTATGGCTTCATTACTAACTATTCTAAACATATAACTCCAAAGTCCAAACTAAATAAACCTCAAAAGAATATTGACAATGGTAAAGTATTAAGGACAACAAATTATCCTGTACTTCAAATAGAATCATGGAAAAATATAGTTAATCAATGTATATGATTTCATGTTTTTGGATCTCTAGAACTACTAAAAGAGGTGTTATATTGATTTAAAAAAAAAGGTGTTATGTTACGAATTTATCACTATGTAATGAACAAGGAATGGAAGAAGTCTAAAGAATTAATTCAACATATACTAATGGAATTATGGAATTACCTCACTTTGAGCATTAGCAACCTCCAAACATTTTATAATAACCAAAGATCCTGTTCGATATTTCATCAATTTTAAGAATTCCCCAGATAGAGCTGATATCACCTCAGAAATCAAGAGTGGTTTTTCAACAAGCACTTTGATAAGCTTTTGAAGTGATTTTGATCTGCGCATGAAAATTCAATCATCAATCTAATCAATCTAGTAAAATTAGAAGCATAAAACATAAATAGTTTATAATGAAAAAAAAAAAAAAAAGTGAGTGTTAAAAGGTATATTACCCGTGTAAATTTGATGATAATCTAGTAAGCGATTCACCAGGAGGTTGCAGAGTTATTATGTTCACTACAATTTGCTGCAACTGATGGTCATTGACCGACTCAACAAGCTTACCAAAGAAATAGTATCCATGTTTGGAAATCATCAACTTTGATAAAGAATCAATAACCCCATCAAATAAATTATTTATAATTTCTTGGTTACTTGAAACCAAGATTTCCTGTAAAAACTGTGAACCTTCTTGGATGTTCGCCAAAGTAACAATATCATTACCTTGTAATGAGTGCAACATGCCACCACCTTGGTATCCAACACCACCAAAGCTTTGTTGATTCCTCAAACAACCAGGAGCCCCGAAGTTTTGGCAGTAACCACAGTCTGCATTGGTTCTATTACTTTCAATTACTTCACGTGGATAATCAAACGAAGAATTTTGACTCCTTCCACCACCGAGCAAGTTCAAATTTGCATTCATTACACTATCTCCCCTTCCTTGTAACACACTAGCTGCATGATATCTACCAAGGTCATTTTGGTTGGCCCAATTACTTGTGGATGCGCCCTCAAAACCAGGATTTGCACTTGACAGAGAGTTTTCTTGATGGTTAGGGTAATATCCATTACACAAATAATTTCCTACAAAAATAACCAAATATTAATTCAAAAAAAAATTAAAATGTAAATTCTACTCTCTTCAAAAACTCCAAACATATACGGATTCAAATCTTCTAGATTTCTTAGGATACTCTACCAAATAAATTTCTTTAAATCTTAACTATTTTTTTATAATTTAATGGTTTAGATTTTGCCATATTAGCATTCCATTAACAATAATCTTAATTATTTTATTTGCAACATTATTTTATATATTATTTTAATAGTATTGTTAGTAGAATGCTACTATGGTAAAATCTAGACTCTTAAATTATAAAAAAGTGATTAGGATTTAAAGAAATCTATTAGTAGAGTACCCTAAAAAATCTAAAGGATATATGTGTTTAAATAAATAAAAATTCTATGTAAATTTTAAGAAATTTATTATTTTTTTAACCTTAAAATAAAATTTGTGACCATCCTAAATTATTTTAGGCCCAACAAAATTAAACTTTTACCTCCTTAACAATATATTAGGCTACTATCCCCTTAATAATTTAATAATATAATTTTAAAGAGATGTAGCTTGCATTAATTCTCATTAATAATTTAATAATATAATTTGAAAAAGATGTACCCCGCATCATTACATAACTTTTATTGAGGATGAGATTATTATGTAACGATTACTTAATGTATTTGTGTGTGAGTTTTTTCTTTGTCAATATATGAGTTTTTTTATGAAATTTTGTATAATAATTTAAGTTTTTTAAAGAAAACCCTGGAGCCGCCAAAATATATATACCCAAATTGATACAAATAAACACATGCATACATATATAAACACAAGTAAAGACGCATATCAATACCTCCGAGCCAATTGTCCGGCGATGACCATATACTTTGTCTTTGTGGATACAACGCAAAGGGAGAAAGAGGAATATGTTGGAGCCCAGTTTCATAATTTGCATTAGTATGATGAATCTGTTGGGTTTGATTCAACGCAGGACTAGAGGTAGAAGAAGAAGTAGCAATTCGAAGGTTTGCATAATTAAAAGGAAGGCTTCTAAGTTTGGAACTAACACTATCCCCTGAGTTGGTGTTGAGCGTTGGTGGCGCTGTTCCATTAGTATGAAGAATCTGTTGGGTTTGATTCAAGGCAGGACTAGAAGAAGAAGTAGCAATTCGAAGGTTTGCAAAATTAAAAGCAAAGCTTTCAACGTTGGAAGTAACACTATCCCCTGAGTTGGTGGTGGTGGTGTTGGGCGTTGGTGCTGGTGGTGGTGCTGGTGTTTCATTAAAATTGATACGAGATTCCATGGAACAATTTGAGTCGGTGGCTCTCGAAAACAATTTGAGTCGGGGGTACGTACTTTCATATAAGTATTTATAGCAATCCGGGTTCAATAAAATATTATTATTATTATTTTTTTTTTGATTGGTATTATTATTTATATAACTAGGTTTTTTCGACTTCCTAGTTTAAATAGATGTATACAACTCCAAGCATTAGAGTCCAACTACGATTACTTAGTATCACACACCGCCTAAACCTCAATTTAAAAAAAAAAAAAATTCAAATAATAAAATTTAAATATAAATCAAATAGTATTTATTTTATTTCTGTATTATATTTTTTTTAGTAGTTTTAATATCAATCTTCTTTCTTTTGGTAATGTAAAATATTATTATTTAAGTTTTTAAATAACTTTTACAAACTAATGTGTATATATGAATAGATGTACACAACTAGCATTAGAGTCCAACTACGATTACTTAGTATCACACACCGCCTAAACCTCAATTTAAAAATATAAATAAATCAAATAATAATATTTAAATATGAATTAAATAGTATTTATTTTATTTCTGTATTTTTTTTAGTAGTAGTCTTTTAATATCAATCTTCTTTCTTTTGGTAATGTAAAATATTGTGGGGTCCAATAATTTATGGGTCCGGCCCACACGCTTATGGGAAGTCCATCGGTCTTAAACTGAAGGAGGCCAGGGCCCAAACTCGAAACTAGGAAACATAAAAATAGCCTGAAGACATAGTCGAGGACGGTTTCGTCCTCGGCAGATCCAAAACCTCAGGGATAGTAATGGAATACGAGTAAGCTAGAAAGATCAGAAAATATCCTGGGGAAGTTGTCTTTAATGCCCTTCCCTGACATAGCACTCCCCCTAACAGGGCCGGGATCTTAGGCATTATGGATCATCTCCAGCAATCTTTGGGATTAGACTGATGGGACAGATAGCTGTCCTAGAAAGATCGACCCTACACGTGGACGAAGGACAACAAACGTAGACTAGTATAAAAGAGAATGTTATACGACCAAAGTGGGGGGGGCTCTCTCATCTAGCTTCTGAAAAAGACTTGATGAAAGAGAAGGCCTGGAGAATATACGCCGGACACCACCTAAAAACCCGCCGACGGGTAACCGAGGACAACACCATCGCTCCTCGGACATGATCCGAGGAGCCAAATCCTCCTAGACACAAGATTAAAGGGCCTGAATATCCAGCCCAAAACTTTATCTCATGTTAGTTCACCTAAAGTCCGGCCCGAAATGTCCCCCTGTGATCCAACGCTGGCCTTTTAATCCCACTCTCTACAAATATTATTGTGAGGGGCTTTCCGTGTGCGAGCCCAACATCGTTGTTGGGCCGTTAAAGATTTTGTGTCCCTACAATTGGCGCCGTCTGTGGGAAAGGCTTGCGCGTTGGCGTAGGAGGTGTTTGAGTCAACTCTCTAGTCAGCTGAGGTTCGTGGGATTCCCTCCATCTCCGGCGACATGCCGTCGTTGCTCCGACCTGAATTTTTGCTAGGGGCTACGCCCTGCAGTGTCAACAGCGCGGACAGCTCTAGGGGCTTCCGGCTTCAGGCCAAATCCCTCCCCCGCCATGGTCTAGAGGTTGATCTCCAACAAGTAATGGACAGAACCAAGGCCTTGCATGGTCCTCGGACCCAAGCCTATGGGGAAACCAAGTACAAAAAAGAGATCTTACAAGTAATGGACAGAACCAAGGTCTTGCATGGTCCTCGGACCCAAGCCTATGGGGAAACCAAGTACAAAAAAGAGATCTTACAAGTAATGGACAGAACCAAGGCCTTGCATGGTCCTCGGACCCAAGCCTATGGGGAAACCAAGTACAAAAAAGAGATCTTATAAGTAATGGACATAACCAAGGCCTTGCATGGTCCTCGGACCCAAGCCTATGGGGAAACCAAGTACAAAAAAGAGATCTTACAAGTAATGGACAGAACCAAGGCCTTGCATGGTCCTCGGACCCAAGCCTATGGGGAAACCAAGTACAAAAAAGAAATCTTATAAGTAATGGACAGAACCAAGGCCTTGCATGGTCCTCGGACCCAAGCCTATGGGGAAACCAAGTACCAAAAAAGAGATCTTACAAGTAATGGACAGAACCAAGGCCTTGCATGGTCCTCGGACCCAAGCCTATGGGGAAACCAAGTACCAAAAAGAGATCTTACAAGTAATGGACAGAACCAAGGCCTTGCATGGTCCTCGGACCCAAGCCTATGGGGAAACCAAGTACAAAAAAGAAATCTTATAAGTAATGGACTGAACCAAGGCCTTGCATGGTCCTCGGACCCAAGCCTATGGGGAAACCAAGTACAAAAAAGAGATCTTACAAGTAATGGACAGAACCAAGGCCTTGCATGGTCCTCGGACCCAAGCCTATGGGGAAACCAAGTACAAAAAAGAGATCTTACAAGTAATGGACAGAACCAAGGCCTTGCATGGTCCTCGGACCCAAGCCTATGGGGAAACCAAGTACAAAAAAGAAATCTTACAAGTAATGGACAGAACCAAGGCCTTGCATGGTCCTCGGACCCAAGCCTATGGGGAAACCAAGTACAAAAAAGAGATCTTACAAGTAATGGACAGAACCAAGGCCTTGCATGGTCCTCGGACCCAAGCCTATGGGGAAACCAAGTACAAAAAAGAAATCCTACAAGTAATGGACAGAACCAAGGCCTTGCATGGTCCTCGGACCCAAGCCTCTGGGGAAACCAACTACTTAAAAAGAAGCATACAAGTTTTGGACAGAACCAAGGCCTTGCATGGTCCTCGGACCCAAGCCTCTGGGGAAACCAACTACTTAAAAAGAAGCATACAAGTTTTGGACAGAACCAAGGCATTGCATGGTCCTCGGACTCAAGCCTATGGGGAAACCAAGTACGCAAAAGCGCCATCGGAGTCCCCTAACTCCCAGTCGATTGCTCGCATGGAATATTTATAAATCATCAGCCTTGGACGATATTCACGCACTTATCACAGAGTACCCAACTGATATTCCGGTTAGTTTCTTAGGTTTGATTTATTACAAGTTATCGATATAATGCATGATAGTGCTGACAGACGAGAGTTGGTTAGATTATGCTTCAAAGTAGCTTTATCACAAATATTTTCAAAGCAACACATACATAGAGCACATTCGTTCACAAAGTTGTGTTGCCCATTAGACCAACGCTTAAAACATGTAAATCAATTTCCATTTTTATTGCGATGAAGAAATAGTACAGTGTACAAACGAAAAGCTGGAATCAGCCTACGTCAAAGCTTACTACATAATCAAGAAAAAGAAAAATACAAGAAAGCTGGAGAAAGCCGAGGAGGTATGTCGGAGGAAAGGTTGGCTACAGCTCCGAGACCTTATTCTTCCCCCGCACCCTTACCTGCCCATAACTCAGGCAGCTCAAGAGACCCAACTTGAACCTGACACCGTTGAAGAAAAGGTGCAGGGAGTTGGAGGTGGTGGGGCTTTCTCTAAATATACGCCTGCCGCAAAGCAGAGGCGCTGATGGAGGAAAACCCTTCTTCTGCCGCACCAAAACTCTGGCATGGACAGAACCTGCTTCGGATTTTGACTAAAAGAGAGGAAGATTCCTTTCCCCCTCGGTGGAGATGGAGTACCCTCCTGAACTTGTGCTTCCTGTGCCCATACCTTACTGTTATAAGCCTCATGAAGACACGGCGCCTCTGCGGCGGAGGAAGTTCTTTCTTCCCAACCCTCGCTTTCGACAAGTTATGCCAAGAAAGGAGAGCTCCGGGTATGGGAAGCTTGATGTGGGAGAAAACTAAAAGGCTGGGTGTATATATAAAGCAACCCTCCCTCCCTCCTATTTATTTGAAAAGACAAGATAGTGACAGTCAACTTAGGCGGCGTCCCAAGGAGCGCTACAGACAAAGTGGTCTTGGCTCAACTTCCAACGTCAACTGCAGCCAAAAGACTGAAGGAGCCTCGTAAAGGCGCGCCTCGATCTTTGGGGCGTCAGAGAAGTACTGCATGGCCAGAGGTTGCAGAAATATCTCTTAATCCGCGGGTTCATTGAATTCGCGACCCAGGCCCGTTTTGCATAAAGGCCCAGGGACACCCTGTTCGGCACCTCGGGAAATGCCTAATGAAAGGGAAAACCAAGTACTAATGCAGACATTGGTCTTGGATGGAACCTAAGGCTTGCATGGTCCTCGGACTCAAGCTAAAAGGGAAAACCAAGTACTAATGCAGACATTGGTCTTGGACAGAACCTAAGGCTTGCATGGTCCTCGGACTCAAGCTAAAAGGGAAAACCAAGTACTAATGCAGACATTGGTCTTGGACAGAACCTAAGGCTTGCATGGTCCTCGGACTCAAGCTAAAAGGGAAAACCAAGTACTGATGCAGACGTTGGTCTTGGACAGAACCTAAGGCTTGCATGATCCTCGGACCCAGGCTAAAAGGGAAAACCAAGTACTAATGCGGACATTGGTCTCGGGCAGAACCTAAGGCTTGCATCGTCCTCGGACTCAAGCTAAAAGGGAAAACCAAGTACTGATACGGACATTGGTCTCGGACAGAACCTAAGGCTTGCATCGTCCTCGGACTCAAGCTAAAAGGGAAAACCAAGTACTAATGCAGACATTGGTCCCGGATAGAACCTAAGTCTTGCATGGTCCTCGGACCCAAGCTAAAAGGGAAAACCTAGTATCGATAAAGACCCAAGTCTCGGACTCAAGCCTAAAGGGAAAAAGTCAAGTACATAAGATAAAACGCATAAGTCTTGAACAAAACCCAGGTTTTGCAAAGTCCTCAGACTCAGGCTGCTTGGGAAATCAACTGCCTGAATGAAGAAATTTCTCGGCTTAAATACTGGAAAGGGTTAAGTCTCGCGTATCATGAAAATGGCAGAACAACCTAATGATCGTCAACCTAAAGAGGCCATTCATCCGGTGGGTAACACGTCCTCGGATAGCTACTTCTTACATCTTATTGAAGCATTTAATACCCATCACGGCTAATTTTAAGATAAGTCTCATTCCTCACTGGTCGGATTGCTATGTTGAATAATAATTTTGTTAAAGTCATCGTGGCATCTTTTTATCAACGATTACTTTGGCCTTATTTATTATCGATTGAAATGCTATACTATTATGCCGAGCAGCGCTTTCACATTTGTTAAAATATATAAACAAGACATACGAAATAGAGTAACAATAACTTTTATTAATATGAAAAATTGTTACAATGTACAAGGAAGGGCTTAAACGAGCCTATACAAAAAATGAACTGCTAAAACAGTAACAACATCCGTAACACAAGTAAACCATCAGGTGTCTTCTGAATTCGCCTTCAAAGTCTTTCTGAAATCTATGCCTCAGTACTGCTCATATCAGGAGAAGATCCTTATACAAAAATAATGAAGGAGAAGGAAGAAGAATTAGAAGACATGGAAGCACTTCAGCAAGCTCTTGTCACTGAAGAATCCAAGGGAAAAAGAAGATGGAGGACATGAGCGGGAAGGAGGAGAAGAAGAGGGAAGCAATGAAAAGAAAGTAAAAGGAGCAAAAGAGGGAGAAGGGGAGCCATATTAGGTATGCTCATAAGAGAGCGGATGGAGATGACAAGGGAGGTTTTCGACTCGGTCACACCAGAAATGGGGTGTGACGAGTCCCTGCTTCGGATTTTGGCTAAAAGAATGGGGAGGCAAATCTTAAGCCTCCGCCATCCTTGCCCTGACCGAGCCATCTCAAGTTTTGTCAGGACATGGCATTTCTGGGAAAGGAAGGATTTGTTCATGGTGGATTACTATGAGAGAAGTATTATTGAGTAGGGAGGAGTCGGATGGAGGAAGTGGATTCTGAGAAGAACGTGAGGGATTCAGATATGAGAGAGTCACCCTCTGTCTTCTCTCTTTATATAGGGAACGAAGAAGAGGGTATGTGACATATTCAGATCCCCAGGGAAATCCAGAGTATAACGCGCCGTTTCGTTCTCCCACACCATCAGTAACCGTTGCATCTGGGAGGCCTCGTAAATGGGAAGACATTAAAGACACGCTGCAGATAACCACGTAGCATAACGGCAGCGTGCGCAAATCCAGGAAAAACGGCTCGTAGACCGGTGCGTTCCTTGTGGAGGGGAAGAGTCACCAGTGTTGATCAAGATCCGAAGAAAGTGAACGGCAATAAGGGCTTGACATCATCAAAATCCACCTGTCCTACCATGATGTTGGACAGCAGGATTTTGAGGGGCTAATGTGGGGTCCAATAATTTATGGGTCCGGCCCACACGCTTATGGGAAGCCCACCGGTCTTAAACTGAAGGAGGCCAGGGCCCAAGCTCGAAACTAGGAAACATAAAAATAGCCCGAAGACATAGCCAAGGACGGTTTCGTCCTCGGCAGATCCAAAACCTCAGGGATAGTAATGGAATACGAGTAAGCTAGAAAGATCAGAAAATATCCTGGGGAAGTTGTCTTTAATGCCCTTCCCTGACATGGCACTCCCCCTAACAGGGCCGGGATCTTAGGCATTATGGATCATCTCCAGCAATCTTTGGGATTAGACTGATGAGACAGATAGCTGTCCTAGAAAGATCGACCCTACACGTGGACGAAGGACAACAAACGTAGACTAGTATAAAAGAGAATGTTATATGACCAAAGTGGGGGGGGCTCTCTCATCTAGCTTCTGAAAAAGACTTGATGAAAGAGAAGGCCTGGAGAATATACGCCGGACACCACCTAAAAACCCGCCGACGGGTAACCGAGGACAACACCATCGCTCCTCGGACATGATCCGAGGAGCCAAATCCTCCTAGACACAAGATTAAAGGGCCTGAATATCCAGCCCAAAGCTTTATCTCATGTTAGTTCACCTAAAGTCCGGCCCGAAATGTCCCCCTGTGATCCAACGTTGGCCTTTTAATCCCACTCTCTACAAATATTATTGTGAGGGGCTTTCCGTGTGCGAGCCCAACATCGTTGTTGGGCCGTTAAAGATTTTGTGTCCCTACAAATATTATTATTTAAGTTTTTAAATAACTTTTACAAACTAATATGTATATATGTATAGTAATTTAGAGATTTTATTTATTTATTATGTTAATTGCCACATCCATTTGTGTGTTTTATATAGTCAAATTTTCATATCTTATTATATAGTTAAACCAATGTAGTCAATTTCGCATCAAACGCAATTTCGATTTCGCCATGAAATATAGTTTCGATTTGGCCAGGTAAACGAAATATTTCGTTACCTATTTGATACAGGTGTACTGTTTTGGGATTGCCTCTATTTATTTAGTTAAGTATGAATTTATTAATTTTATATTTATCAACAAAAAAAAAAAATTAAGAGAAATATTATGTTCACAATTGGCCCAACATTTTCACAATAAATCCTAAGTGGTGAGTTGTTACTAGCTATTACTAGTGGGCAAAAAATTAATTTTAGTGGTGGATTCAAATTAGAGTCAGTAACAACTTACTACCTAAATTTGTTACGAAGGTGTTGTAAAAAAATGTTATGAACATAACACTTCTCAAAATTTAAAATCCACATATTTTATAAACCTAAAATTTAGCCTAAATAAATTAACCAATTTATTACCTTAAATAACATTTTTTTAAAAATAAATTAAAAATTAAAAATTTTAACATTTTTTTATTATACCGGCCGAAACGTCAATATTGGACAAAATATCTGAAATATTCTCGTTTATTGGCCAAAACATCAATATTGGTTGAAATATCTGATATAAACTTTGGAGAATAAATATTTGAAATATTCTTGTTACAATACAACCTGATATTTTTTTCATACATTTTAGAGAAGTACTGGTAGTTAGCATAACCAGTGCAATACGAAATTGACTTCCTTTAACCTGATTTTTTCAATTATAAAATTGAAAACACACCGTGTGTAAAAGAGTTTTTCCCTTAAAAGAAAAATTGATCTAAACCAGTTTAAAGCTAAAATTTTCCCTTTGTTCATTCATTTATTCAAAAGACTTAGAATTACTTGAGATGAATAAAGATCCCAACAATAACAGTGTCACTAATTCGCCTAGTAGTTGGAAGGACGATTCAAACAGGTGGTTTTAAACCCATCCCAAACCGTTCATAAGCGAAACGGTCAGCAAATTAATAAAGTATACTGAAAAAATGGAAAGGTTAGTTGATTCAGCTTACTGGGTTTGGCTGTTGTTTGCTAAGATATTCAGTATTTATTAACAATAGGGAGATCATCTCTCTTCAACAATATATTGCTTATATATACTGACATGGTCCATAATTGTTTGAATTCTGTGTAAAATGTAGAAAAATAACACACAGAAAGATGTAATAAACTTGAGTATGCCATTGAAATACTCAACAGCAAAATAACAAGCAGCAAGAATCATCCCAAAAAATCAAATTAAATATTTGCGTATAAATAGATAAGTGCAGTCAATGAACCCAAAGTTCCTAGGATTTGCAAAAAGGCATCAATACAATTCACCCAGCTGAGGTGGAAGAATCAAGCTTCAGTCTCTGATTATTTCTATGGTCATGTTATTCTAACATCATGCAGCCCTGTCCAACAATTTATCTATGCCCTGGCCCGTAAAGCAATTCCTTTTCGTTTTCTCCATCCTGCACAACACTACGAAATAACCAAAAAGATGAACAATCAATCAGCCTAGAGCAAGAGTTGCTGATACATGATGATAAGTGTAACTGTTGAACCAAAAAAAAAATCCAGAAAAGCTATGGGCTAATATGCATCATCCATGTGTGAAATGTGAGCCTGGCATGCACCTTCAAGCTAAATATGAGTGCAAGTAAATTTCTGAGATCTCATGTATAATTAATATGATATCTGAGCCAATTACTCATATATAAAGGGTTTTGGAATAACTTGCCACAATCCAATTCAAAATCGACAAGTGACATTATCTACTATATAAGAAAAGACTAACTATTAAATAGGTAAACAACTAGTAGTCATTGAAAAAACCATTCACCAAGTATCACTGGATGCATGGTATGAATGATGATGCTATGCAGTATTTCTGATTTAACCAGTTAATATCATACTTTTTGCCCCCACCCCAAGAGCAGGGAGGGTGGGCAGCAGGGAAGGGGGAGGGTAGGGGAACTTAGGAGGGGAAAAGATTGCCGTAACTCTCCATGACTCAAAAGTTGCCAGACAAGGACCATGTCACTGTTATGCTAATTTGAAGGCTACATATTTCTGACAATTCATATAATGTCATTTCCCTTCCATCAATTCAACCTACATTCTTCTCTTTGCCTGTGCTTCCAAATGCCTTCAATTTAAAGTTTTAAACAATATGACCATTTATCCATGTCTTCACAGGTTTCCATGAACCTGATCAAACATTACCCTGGACCCTTGACCGTTCCTTTCTTTCATTAGGGGAACTAATTATGTGTTTTAAGTTTCAAAATGTATGCTAGTTGAATCCATTTTTAAGATCATTCAAAGAGTAGAAAAGGCTTACAAAAGAAATTTTTATCTTCCATTAGAATTAGTAAACAATCTATTTAATGCAACGAAATTGTAAAAAAGTCTAAACCAAATTGAATGAAAGGACAGCAGACAATGTCAGGTAATATACAAAAAAAATATTCCATATTCTACAACTGCACCAAATAGTAGGGATAAGATGATTTCATTGTATTAAAAGCAATTTACATGGACGGTAATCAGCAGACATGACAGCCCAAAAAAAAAAAAACTGACAATAGTTTATTAACTTACATATCTTCAATCCAGAAACTCTTCAGAAGAGCTAAGCAAACTTCATTTTTTGCATGTGGCCAAGTAAAAGGTCCCCTCTCTTCAATAGCCAAGACAGATGTTCATCCTGAAATGTGATACCAAAAACTTATTGAAATCCTCCATGCAATGGTTTAAGTATATCAAACAGCCATTAGCATCCCAGCAAGTTCATGTGTCTTCATACCTTTAAATGAACAGTTCATACAAGTTTCAGGCCATCATTAATTACCAGCTGTGTCTCCTCCCCATGGCAGTTTCAGTTGAACTGGATAAAATTGACCATGCTTAGAAACAGATTAATATAGAAGACAAAAGTTTTGCTGAAAAAATAAAGGAGAGTGTAATACAGTTGTGCAACTGATAAATAACTTACATAAGTTATTCTATACCTTCTGCACCACTTTGGTCACTTTGACCAGTAGCCTCTTTCATAACAGAATTTGCTGAATTGTTTACTGTGCGAGCAAGATGCTTAACACGATTTAAGCGTAAACTTTGCAGTGATCTACCAGAATCAGAATCTCCAACTGGAGAACCTATCATATGGAAATGGAACTACATTTAAATTAAGTTCTTTTGCGACCACATTAATCACAGTAACATAGCAACAATATCACATTACGCTTGGAAAACTGCTAAAACAGTACTTAACAATAAATTGTCAGTACACAAAATTTAAACACTTTAGATTTATCAAATGTGAACTTAAACAACTTACGGTTGCTAGTAACATCCCCCTTGTTTACAACTGCTGCAACGACTTGGCAATTGCCTGTAAGCTCACCCACAGAATGATTCAATGTCCGAGCAAGATGTCTTACGTGACTTAGACGTAACGTTCTTTGGAAATGAGCGGATTTGTGGGCTAGAGCTTCCAAACCTATAGAAGCAGCAAATTCACTGTAAATACATAATCATTTTCATGCAAAAGCTCTCCTTATGTATCTTTCTAAGGACTAATCAAGAGCTCATAATATATGAAATACTCACCCTCAGACTTTGTGCATTCCACAATTAGTTTTTCTTGGCCTTGATTGATTTGAACATGAGGAACAGTATTACACTGGTCACTAGGTCCTGAAACAGAAATTACTGCTTGATGTTCATTGACTGTGATGGTTTCACTTCTAGACACAACACTTCTTTCTCCGGTTTGAGAACCCAACCTCACATTTTCAGCTCTTAGCCTTCTTAATTGATAGTTTCTACGACGCCTAGCAAGATGTTTTTCTCTCTGCTCAACAGTCATAGACTGTCTTCTTTGCCTGTCCCGTATACGCCGCCTTTCTCTTTCTTGCTCCCTTTGCATTCTCCGCAGCTCCAACCTCCCCGATTCCTCTTCCATCCTCATTCAAATCTGCTCTCAACACTCAAAACATCAACAAACTTGCCACACATTCACCTCATTATTCTATAAACTACCCAAAAAAAAAAAACAATTTCCGTATTTCCTCATTTTCTCAGAACCCCAACAAATTCAATGAATCCAAAACCAACATGGTAAAAAATACAACCCAATAACACAAATACAATAATCAAAAAAAAAAAAAAAAAAATCTACAACCCCAAAACACAACATCTCAATTGACCTTAACCATATTATAAGCAAAACTACAAATTTCAACATGAACATTCTTAGATAAACATCAAACAGAGACACAACCAGCAACAACAACAACACCCTTAACGAACAAAGTTGTTATTTGTTAATGTCATATGTTATACAAATCAATATAAAACCAAACCACCACACACAATAAAACAAGCAATTCGTGACAAAACCAACAGAACCAACCTATGACTCAACAAACACCCATGTTCTTTTTATCCAAAAAAATAAATACCTATGTTCTGATTCGCTCTCTAAACCATATAAACACATCAATCAGATTCAAAAACAATAACAATGAAAATGACTGCTTTTTTTTTTTTTTCCTTCTAAACAATTGATCAAAATAAATAAAATGGATTCGGTTTGAAATGAATGAATTGTGTGATACAAAACTTGGGATTTGAATAAAAAAATAATTAAAAAAAAAAAAACCTCTGAGAGTGGCCTTTTGTTGTCGGAGACCGAGCAATGTGCATTTTTCGACTTCTGTGTTTGTGTTTGTGTTTTGAGTTTGTGTTTAGCGGACCTTTGTAACCGTTTAGTCAGCGATTTGGGCTAATGAGGTTTTGACAGCTAATTTTTTGAGCTTATTTTGTGGGATTCATTTGTATATATGCTAATGAAGCTCTCGAAACGTTTCGGATTTTTTAAGACTTTTTCTGTTTTTGGTCAATATTCAATAAGAAGATTATGGCAAGCCCGAAATTAACGCAGCTATTTAAAATTAAATTAAATTTCCCCTTGAGTCCTCTATAAAAGTGCTTTTTTAATATAAATAAAAGAAAATATTTTTTACTTTTAATTCGATAGTTGAGAGAAAGAGGATTCATGCTCCCTTGAAAACATAAAAAAATAAATCTCATAAATAACTTTTTATTTAAATTTAAGAAGGAATGGTAGAGATTAAATTTTTTGAAAATATATAAATAAAATAGATATCATATCTTAAAAGACATAGATCTATCTTAAAAAATTTTCGAATTGTCTATAACTATATAAGTTATTGCTTTTTCTTTAAAAAAAAAAAGTTATTGTTTTGATAGTCTAGGTATATAAAATTATATTCTTCTAAAAAAAAGTATATAAAATTATATATATACTTTTATTAGTCTGGACATTTATAGTCTTTCTGCAAGATGAATAATAGACTTGTTAATTTAGTTTCTAATTTTTTTTTGGGTTAAAAAGCACATGAAATTGTAAGTGAATCCCTCTCATCTAATAAGAACCAATCGCTAACATAGCTCTTTATCATTAGACCAAGACACCAATTAGTTTTTGGTGTAGACGGGGATTGAACTTCAGATCCCTTATTCAATCATCAGAGATTTTACTAGTTAAACTAACTGGAACCCACAAAATGTGTTATACATTGGAAAAGCTAGAAAGGAAGGGGGGAAAAAAGTTGTGTTAATTTTCCTATTTGGGGATATACTAGAAGTATAGAAAGCAAAGAAGTTGAAATCATAAACATTCCTTTATGACTCACCTTGTTCTTTGGTCACTTAATTTTGGGTGGTTTAGAGGTGCTGGGCTGTTTTGAGTGTTTATGCTGTGTCATGTGAAGAAAACTTGCTACTAGTTGATAGAGATTTAGTTATGGAAGATTTAGTAAATGGGTGATTATATAGTCCTGATTCTTTGCATCACAAAAACATGAAGAATGTAACATGATAATATTAATTTCTTTGTGCAGAAAGCTAATGAGACTTTCTTATATCAGGCATTGATAAGTGACTTTTCTAGTTAACATGTCAACGAATGTTTCCCTTGGTTTGCAGATGAAAGCTTGCACAACTGGTTCTTTATGAAAGCCGCAGGTATTGCATAGAAATCAGCTATATTCATCACAGTCGATCATGTGAGAAGCCTAGCGTGAATGAAGGCAGAACCTACCAAAGTCATAGCCAAATTCCCAGTTCAGTGAATCACATAGAAGTGTTTTTAATTGTGCAATTGATTGACATGAAATTAATGAAAACCAGTATCACACAATTTCTTTGAAACTGTCTCCAAATTGTATCTTCGATCAATAGCCACAAGGTTCTTAGGCTTTTTGATTCGTGTGAAAAGGGAAAGGATAGAAAACTGAGAATAGAAACTGTTGGGTGATATCTATGTTCATTTATTTGGTTAGGAAAATCGGTCTTGTGTGTCCTCAAATGTTGTATGAAAATCATCGTATATTTTGCAAAAGAATAACTTATTTGGCAGCACCTCACCAAGAATGGTCTCACTATCCGATATGATAAACTAGGCTATCTAGCTATAACTGGGATTTAGAACCACTAAGGATGTACTTTTAAGCACATAAACAAAGAAAAATACAATTAGGTAGTAACCTTTTTTGAGAAACAAACACACACACACAGAAGGGAGAGGGAAAGGGGTTCTAACACAAAGGCACATCACAATTCCACTCAAAAGCCATGGTAACTTTTAAGGGAGGGTGGGGCAAGTTATACTACACACAACACACTCTCTTAAGCAATGTGGGACAATTACCCATTCTTTTTTTTTTGAAAAACAAACACACACACACACACAAGGAAGAGGGAAAGGGGTTCTAACACAAAGGCACACCACAATTAGGTAGTAACCTTGTAAGCAATTACAGCAAATCATCTAAAAAATTTATGGCCTGTTTGGTATCCCATTTTCAGCAATGTTGTTTGTTGTTTAAACATCCAAACAAGTGGGCTCAATGCTGAAATATGTGTTTGGTAAGTGATTCTTAACTATTATTGTTTGAGTTTAGTGTTCAAGCGTTGTTTGAATTTGTGTTTCACATGAGAGTCCAATACTCTAGGCCCACTTGACGTAAATTCATTGTGCTCTTCCACGTGTATAAGTAGATGGTCTCTTCTCTCCCACGCGTTAGTGCAGTGTGGCCTCTCAACAACGGCTCTCCCACGTGTCTATGCGGTAAGGAACTCTGTAAGCTTTTCTCCTGTCCCTCTCGCACAGCCATGTCACATCACCATAACTCACACACCCTCCATTAATCTCACACACCCACCCAATCCACCATAACTTGTCCCAACGACCATTATCTCCTTCATAATCGTTGAGCAGATCCCCCAAAATCAAAACCCTAAATTTACCACAAACATCTCCCCAAATCGTACGGCCTTTCAACCTCCACACCTACCATATTTACTCCCACAGCCCAGCCACACCCTTGAGCATCGTTTATTGTTGGATTTTGTCAAACCCACATCAGGCTTTTTCTCAAATCACCTTAACTGCCCTTTAAATCGCGTCAGACATTACATATGGAGCTCGCAAACACTGCTTCGTCCTATTCCTCACTTTATAATACACCCAACATCAAAGGTTTTATTTTAACATTCAAAACATGAAAATAATATAAACAACATAATAAAATAATATATCCAGCATAATAAACAACAGCCACAACCATCAGCCCATTAAAATATTATAGTACTTTTTTTTACAACCCACATTAAAAAAAATTTCTTTTTTTTTTGTTTTTGAGTTTAAGCTACAGTGAGCTGCCAAATTTTTTGAGCATAGCTTCTTTGCTGTAGAAACAATTCTGGGGAATTGGTTGCTAAATTGACATTTTAGTCAAGTTAGCAACCTCCTTGGGGATGCTTTGAGTTTAAGAAAGAGAATGTGTTTCAATAACGTCCTAGCCTCCTGCGTCCTAAAAGGCTAAAACTATACAAGTACTGGCATTAGAACCTTTAACTACAAGGGTCTACTGTCTACCAGCATCAGTAAACGCAAGTCACAGCTTACCAGTGATGTTCAGTAAACGTAAGTCGCAGCTTACCAGTGATGTTGATTATGCTCATGGAGTGTTAAAACATATTTGTTCTACTTGTAGCCAGAAAGACTCAGCAAAGGAATGCAAATGCTCTCTCTAGAATGAGGAACTAAAGAAACATATACACTGAAATAAAATATCAATGGTCTTATAAGTTAGACCTCCCCATCTGTAACCCCTCCCTTTATTTAAGCTCCAATTAACTCAGTATTAATATCTGCTCTTTGAAAATACTAGCCAAACATAAGACTGTTAAAGTCAGACATACTGATAAGCATTGTTGCCCTTAACCGAGAAGTTCCAAGCCCAACAGGTATATCATAATCAAGTGCAAGTATGAATCAGTCCTATTCTCTTTCATTCTTAGGTAGACATGTACAGTGAATTTAGAGATTCAGCTTCATGCTCTAATATAACTCAATTCTATGAAACTACAAATACCACCATCTCTTATGCTCTAGAAGTCGTAGAAAAAAATACAAAAAGAAGATTTACAGAATTTTTGCTAAGCAATCATCAACACCTCCAAGCAGAAGAGGTTGCCATGTTTCTCTCCAGCCAGCTAAGGTAAAGAGCCCCATCCCTCTTTTCAAGTCTATAATTCTCATGAAACTGCTGCTTCAATAGATTGTTAACAATGTTAGTCACAGAGGTACTCAATGGGTATCGAGTAAACCCTGCCATTGAAAGTCTCCTAATCCACTTTCCTAGAAGTTCATGCCGTTCAACCCTCTCAGCATTCTCACAAGCTATCATGTTAACTATGTCACGAGCTACACAGTGCTGCTCAGCACTGATACGCTGTTTGTCATTTCTTGGGCGAGCCACATCAATCGATTCAAACATAGCTGTATAATAGTCCAGGGTCTCCAGGAACCTTGTGAAAAATGGGGAAGTGTTGGTGTTGGACTCTTGCTCAACGATGGTCACAACCTTGGGTGACAAACTTTTAACCAGCCTCAATAGTCTGTCCCTGTGATTCTGTGTGCTCACACTCTCATCTGGCATGTGGTGTAAAACATAAGGAAAATTAACAGCCAATGCTTCCCCAGGTTGAACGTTAAGATTTTCTCGCACAACCTCACAACCAGACATGGCAGCATTATGAAACTCAAATGGTACTCTGCACGACTCAGCATACTTTGTCAGCCTCTGCTTTACAATATCAAGCCCTCCACCTCGAGCATGAAATGATTGGGAATCATCAACACCTGTGATTCGTACAAGAGGGGGCCCACCAGGCCGACATGCAAGAGAATGGATGAGATGCTCCCACTGTGTGCCCTGTGCAATCTGAAAATCAATGATGTGGATTCTGGGTTCATTTGCCATAACTTCCTCAATGACAGCATTTGAAGACTTGTAAGCAAATTGCCAGTAAGGGCAAATCTGATAAAGGATAGTCATGTACGACTTTAGTTCTGAGCTTGTTGGTTCTACAGAGCTTGTTGGTTCTACACACTTTAGGGCTTTGTAGATGGAACTACCCGAGCGCTCTAACCTTGCTCTAAGCCCTTCCAACATGTAAGCACCCAAACGTTGGATTGGCTCACCAGAGACTGACACTTGCTTTCCCAATAATTCCATCCAATCAACTGCAGTTGTCAGTTCATCACGGGCTATAGCATCTGCACAGTAAATGAGCCCCTTTCTCAGGTCTAGTGAGGGATCCATTTGCACCAATTGATTCCAATCACACCCTGACACAAAAGTGGCTTTGTGAATCCCACTATTGGGACAGTAATGGCAACTGTCAACAATACCTGATTCAGAACCCAGCAATGAAATTTCTATTTCCCTGAGCTTGTGCTTGAATTCATTGCCATTATCAGCAACAGAAGAGCCACTTGCTGGCGATCCATATGTATTGTCAGGGGAATGATGTTGATCTGACAGGCATGACTGAGAAACTTGAGGGGAAAAGGGACTTCTGTTAGACAAAAAACTAGTGGCAGAAGGGGAATTGTAGTCAATATAACCAACAGTTGCTGGGGACGAATCCAGTGTGAAAAATTGAGGTTGTTCCGGGTAGGGTTGGAAGGAAACAGTTGTTCCTTGGCTGCCAGTATCTGGGCAGACATTGTTTTCTATAATCTGGAAATGCTGCACACAATAGGGATCAATTTCTTGCAATGGCTGGTGGTACAACCCATGTAAACTGGAAGAACTATGGTGTTCCTGGGAAGTTTGCATCTAAAATAGGAAATTATTGACTTAGCCAAGAAACAAAATGGAGAGTTGCCGGTGACGCTAAAAGTGTTCCCAGGACTTCAAATCACTCATTCATTGAATCACAACATACAGTTAGACAGTCAATCTTGATAAACAGTCAAGTATCCGCGAAGACTACATAAAAAGCTGGATGATTTGTTTGCCAGCAACAGCCTCAATCACCAAGTATTTCTGCTATCGTCAAGAAGTGAATTTTGAAACCAATATAATCTGCTAAAAAAAGAATATAAAAAAAGGATCAAACATGATTGCAACATTGATTTTGAAGAAAAAAGATCAAAGAAAAGGGATCAAGCAAGAGCAAGCAAGGATCACAAGAATAGCAATGTAGATATAATTCCAGAGAGAAAATGATGACACCAGCAACCAACCAAAAAAACCCAAGCTGTGAAGGAGTCCCAAACCAACAACTAGGGAGCATAACACCCATAGCACAATGCCAAGTTGGCAAAGGTTCAAGATAAAGATGGTGGAAGATAGTAGTTCCATTTGACTGTAAACCAAACGGAGTAACATCGACATCATCCTACCCAGAAAATGAGAAGAAAAGGTCATGTTCAATGAAATCTCCATTTTCCCACCTAACAGATGTAAACCATAGTATTTGGAACTCCTTTCTGAATTACTGTATTGTCTAATACTGACTCAAATGCAACATCCAGGTGCTTTTGTAGGATAAAGCATGCAAATCATAGCTCTCGTCTATCTTTTAAGTCCATGAAGCTTTCTATAGGTAAAACATCACCAAACAACCAATATCCTGTTTAGTCACCTCAGCAGCCATACTAGACAAACATGTAGTTCAGTCAATACAAATGCAAATCAAAAAGACAACCATAGACTCATAGAGTCCAAAAAGACATGAATGATTTAAGAAAAAACACTACAAGATTACAGTTCAACTTTAAGTTGATCCAGCAGGCACAACTTTAAAGGATAAAAATATTACTAGCCTCTCAAGCCTCAAGTAGCACGCTTCTGACTTCATTAAGGGCACATTTTTCCACAAGTCTAGTCTCAATACTTTTAAGTTCAAAGGACACAGAAATTAAAAGATAATTCTTGTCCCAACTTTCTATGAAGAGTGAAGACTATTCAACAAATTCTTCTTTGATCTTCATCAGGAGTGGTTCCACATCTCAAGCCCTTACAACCATTTAAGATGATACATAGATGTCCTTGCACTATGAGCTCTCAGCTCTTATTTGCTGCTCAGGCTATAGTGGTTCAGGCCCTACCTAAAGTTAAAGCCCAGTTAATGATCATGTATAGTTTCCCTAGTCAAGTCCTCCTTAGGACTAGAAGTCTAAGCCCCCATTCATGATCAGGGCCATTGGATTGACATTGATAGCAGGTTGTTGAAACTTTTTTCTACCAACATTAATAAAAATAAAATAGCAACTAACACAATAAAGCCATCACCTTTTTTTTCCCTGCTTTTGAATTTTTGGCTGGGTAGTCATGTATTTGCCAAGAAGATGCTAAGAGTAACTAAAACGTTTGACCAAGGAGTTGGTCAGTTGAATATGATGAATCAAATGCGACAAACTTCAATTGAGACAGACTTAGATAGAGTAGATGATTGACTTTCACTATAATGGGTGGAAAAGTAATGGGCAACACAAGAGAAAAATATTTAGAAAGTTTAGATTTCGGGTACATCTCTACAAAGAACTTTGAAGACAATTTCTGTACACAAGTCTAATTATCACCTATCCCATGGACTGTCACAAAGTAAATACATCAAATAGAGGGTGTTATGACCCGAGATGAGGGGTTGGATAAGTTGATATTTGAATTAGAAATTTATATAAATTTAGGCTTAGTGATAGATCTTTATCGGAATAAAGTAGTAGGAGATTAGTATTGTATTGTTATTTGCTTGTATTCAAATTGATTCCTATGTTTTAGGATAAGATTAGTTCCTATGTTTTAGGATTTGCTGATGAGGTTATCTCATCCTTGGCTATTTATGTAGGGGAAATGCATCAATGAGAACATTTTCTGCAGCTAAGCCACAAACTACACTAATTGGCCCCTATCCCATGGAGTGTCACAAAGTAAATACATCAGATAGAGGGTGAGAGGTGTCCCATAAAAAAATTTCTGCATCTAAGCCAAACTCTAATACCTACTCAATTTTCCCCAATATCAGACAAGTATTAAGAAAGAATTTAACCATTTCCATAAACCACTTAACTATATATTTTGCCTGTGTGTATGTGTCGGTGGCTTATGCCCTTACTGTGAAAGAATCTAATATACACTATAGCTATCTAAATCTAAGTCAACTATCCATCTTAAGAAAAGAAAACTTTTTTTTTAAGAAAAAAAAATTACTTTATGTAAGAGAGGAAGAACTACAGCTGTATCTAATGAAAAATTTACCTCAGATGACAAAGAGGGTGGTAAATCCTATTATATCACACCAAGTTCATAAGTAATTAAATTTGTAAAAAAAACCTACAGGTTTTTGTTCAACTTGAACAAAATGAATCAATCACTAGATCAACCTCAGCTGTGAGCCAAAAAGTTTCAATTTTTGTTGAGAAACAAACCAAATCTCAAGCCAATAACAACCTCCAATGTTGAAATCCCATATTACTACATAAAACACATCCTTGAATAGCCATCTCAATATTTTCAATAAAGGAATTAACTAATCAAATTTCAACAAAAGAATAAACAAATGCAAATTCCATGTTCAGACGCCAAATTGGAATTCAAACCAACAACAAGAAAAAACAAAATAAAATAAAAAAAAGAATAAAAAATTTCCACCTTTTACAAATTCAAAAACAAAACCACATACCCAAATCATAAAATCATCAACAAAAACTGAACCCCATAGCTCATAACCAATCCAAAGTTAAAAACAACAATAACCCACCTCCACAAAATCCCAACAGATGACCCAGAAAAAGTCTCCACCCACAGAAAACACTTCAAAATTAATGAACTCATAAACAACTTCAAAACCCACATATGAAACCAAAACTACTACAATATATCAATGGTAAAAATCAATGAGTACATAGTGATTACACACATGACATACCTTTGTCAGAACTCTCAGCACTCACAGGTTTTTTCGCTTTGTCTTTGAGATTCCTTAATCAATACCACAAACTTCAACCGTTCTGTCAGCCTCCAGTAATGATCTACTTGCTTGTTTTGAGGCTTTTATATAGAGTTTTTTTAGCTATATCTGCAAAAAAAAACAATTGCCCTCAACTACTCCCTAAACTACAATATTACCCTTTTATAAGTGATACTTGTCTTTTTGAAAAAGTGTGCACCTTGTTGAACCAAGTGACATTTCTTTATTATTCATTCACAACTTGGGGTTACTGGTTACCACTTACCAGGAAGGCAGGAACTCTAGATAAGCGTATGCAGAATATTCTATACTCGGCTAAAGTTTTTAATACCATACTTTGTAGACTTTTTATTGAGTGAGTCACATTGTAGACTGAAATAATTGAGAGTAAAACTTTCGACTTTATCAAAAGAGGAAAAAAAGAAGAAGAAGAAATGAGATTAGTTTCGAAATTTAGGAACCTTCTTGGGCAACTAATAATCCGCATGTAGCTTTCTATAAACGTGGGGGAATTGGAATTAGTACATGGGGTTTTGGGTTGGGTTTCCTTTTTTTTTTTCTTTTTTGGTGGAGATATCCAAACATACCATTGTATTAAAGGGTTAGGTTAATTTGATTTCAAAAGTATAAGACTAATATAACATAGGTCTTGTTAACAAGCGTTCGTTATAGAACTGTTTTAGAAAAATTTTAATATCATTTTCATGTGAAATATAAAAAGAGTGGTTTTAGTATCACATAAACCACCACAAATTTTATCACAACTATCTTACTTATCAGACTATAACTGGTTGCCTATAGCACAAGTTGTGCCATTTTATATGGCCTTGAAATTTTTCATATAAAAAACTGTTATAAAAATAAGTTTATTTTTTCTTTTTCCATAAAAAGTTTCTAAAAATATTTCTTAAATCAAAATTTTTTTTAAGGTGTTGATTAACTTTTCTCATATAATATTGAAATGAATGACATTCTTTAGTGATGTGCTGTTTAATACGCCTCATGATTTCATAAGTATCTTCCTGTTAATTATAATCAACAAATAGATTATTAAAAGCATTATAACAACAATTTTTATAAAAAAAAAAAAAAAGAGGGAAGCAGAAAAATTATTTTTTTACATTGTAATATTCATGTAAAGTGTATATTGTAGTTAAAAAGATCGTACATTTTTCTCAAAGTAACAAATATTAGTCATATTGTAGACATTGTGTATAATTTACATTATTTACATTGTATTATTCATGTAGACATATAATTGTCCTTAATTCAAATAAAAATATTTATTAATTAATTGCTAATCCATGAAATGAATCAACAAAAAAAAAAAGGTTAAAGTAGTGAATTTGTTACAAAGAACACACCTTAAAAAAAAATGCAAAGAATATACCTAATTTAATTATATTTTTTCAATCAAAACATTTTTTAATTATATTTTGTATAATATTTTTTTTTCTTTTTACAAATACTTTATAATTTCAATCTATGACATTTATTTTATAATGATTATTTTTTATCATCAAGCCAAACACACCAATTGGTTTTTGATGTAACTAGAGTGTAAATTGCATATCTCTTATTTAACTATAAGAGATTTACCAAATTAGCAAATTGAAACCCATCATTTATATATTGTTTGGTTTTTTCATTAGATATGTCGAATGGTATCCAAGTTCTAACTAGTTTAAACTGTGATAAAACTTAGATACTATTCATTAGATGTTGTACTTTAGGTTTTCAATTAAATTCAACTATGTGATTGCATTAACCAATGTTTAAAAGGATAACCTATGAAAATATGGGTATTTTGAAAGATATGTGACAATGTTAAAAAAAAAAAAAAAAAAATTTAAAAGAAGTTGAC
This sequence comes from Quercus robur, assembly GCF_932294415.1. Lineage (NCBI taxonomy): Eukaryota > Viridiplantae > Streptophyta > Magnoliopsida > Fagales > Fagaceae > Quercus > Quercus robur. The sequence continues at coordinate 71,028,207 of NC_065538.1, read as the reverse complement.
AAAAAACTAATATGATTTAATTTTTATTATTAAATCTAGGTAAGTTTTTGTTTTGTTTGTTTGTTTCAATAACAATCTGTTTGTTTTAGCGATGATATTTTCTAGAAAATGAGTCATTTTCCAACAAATATTTCTATAAAAATATCTCATTTTCCTATTTTTGATAGTAATTTTAAATGAGTTCAAAAATAATCTTCTAACTTCCCTTGTTTAGCTTGCTATGAGATAAAGTTGTTTTCAAAATAATAATAATAATAATAATAATAATGAAAAAAAAATTCTAAAAATAAGTCATACTTTTTATGTTAACTAAAGATAATTTTCCTTTGACTCTTTTTTTTATGCTACCAAATACTGGAAAATATGAAAAACTATCTTCACACAATGTTTTCCATCGAAAAAAATTGAGCATTAAGATATTAGATGTGCTAGGATTGTCAATGATTAATCTAGGAATGACTTATGTGGTAGTTAACTCTCCCTAGTCCTTGTCCTATTCCTTATCTATATATCTATATATATATATAATAATAAGTGAAACTAAGAGAAACTCAAATTATAATCCTAAATTATAGTTCTAATTTTGCACCATGTATCCTAAATTATTTTTTCTTAAAGAGTTTTATTTTTTAATTTTATAATCAAATGTGGGACCATATATATCATAAATATTTATCTAAGTGAGTTATTAAGTACAAAAACCAAAGAGTCTAAAATAAATGAATCGTAAAAAAAAAAAAAAAAAAGTGTTTCACAATAATTTTAAAAATTGGACAATTTACATTATATACCTATTAATATCCTTACAAATTTTTTAAAAAAGTTAATAATATATAACAATGACTATCAATAGTATTTAAATTATATATATAAGAATTATATTATGCATTTTATTGTATATCTTTAAGTGCATTAATGCATATGCATGAGATTCCAAACTAGTGTAAGTAAATTAAGCTTTCGTAAAATAATAATAATAAAAGTTAAATAATCCCTAAAAAAGCGCTTCAAGAATGTTTTCCTTTATTATATAAAGAAACTCTCTTAATGGTCATCAAGAACTCAATTTGAAACGCAACTGACACTTACAAATGTTTTCAACAAAAACATTTTCGGGTTCATATTCCCCTTCCTCTAATCTTTGGTTATTATTTTTTTGAGAGTTTACCTAAGTTTTAATTAGTTTTTCATTAATATTCCTTTTACTTCATATTTATGTCATGATTTTATCATCTACCTACTCATATATATGTATATATATATATATATATAAAAGAAGTTACTTGCCATTGTTTTTATTGAAAAATACGTTGTCATCACACGAAAGCTCTACCCACTCAACATAGAAAGAAAATGAAAATCATACTAATCAAATCGTAGCGAAAGAGAATTCTGCAAATCACATGAGAATTTACAGGCAATTCCACTCATGTTTTTCTTTACCTATCTTATTTCTCCAAACAATGATGCACCAAGTATGTGTTTTGGATGAGCTGAATTTTTCAGCTTATCTCCACTTTCAATTTATTTTTGCTACTATTCATAAATCTCACTACACTTTTTAATACTATTCATGGATCACACTGTATTATTCAGGTTATTTTTTAACTTTTTTTCTATACTTTTAACAAAAAGTTTTCAGTTTCAGCTAAATAAAATGTTCCAAACGGACACCAGATTAACGTTTTGAAATAGGCAATGTATACGTTCAAGTTCTAGTTGAACAAAGGTTTTTTCTACAATAAAAGATATATTAAAAAAAATGTTTACCCTTTCTGTGTTATGAGAGCTCCAAATTTTTCTTAATTTATTATGTGTCGCACGCATGCACCTTGCCTAATCATTTTTTTGTACATGGGACCTCTATCGATAGGCGAGAATGAAGAGATTTTAAATTAAGATGTCTACGTTAAAAACACCAAAGGATGTCAACCAATTAAGGTACAAGCCCCTTAGGTTTTGTAAATAGAACTTGATTTAGATCAAGCAAATATTGATAGTTGGGAATGAATAGATTTTAACTTGGGATGTTTCTGTTGAAAATACCAAAAGATATACAAATTCCTTGGGTTTTGCATACAGAACTTGATTGAGATCAAGCAAATATCAATAGCTGGAAATGAAGAGATTTTAATTTGGGATGTCTTTGTTGAAAACACCAAAATATGCCAACTAATTGAGGAACAAACCCCTTGGATTTGTAGACAGAACTTGATCAAGATCAAGCAAATAATGCACAAATATTAGCAAGGATCAAATGGCTTTAAAACGTATCAAAATGCTGACTGGTGAGCAAATCCTTCTAAAATGTGAGTTCCGTGACAATAACAAACACCAATTTTGTACCTACCTAAAAAAAGATTTTAATTATCATCTTTGTATTTAAAATCATTTTTAGGTAGGTACAAAATTTAAGAACTACGTGTGCAAGGCTCAGGTTCAAGTTGTAACATAGAAAAGCTCTTTATGCCTATCTATCAATCAAGTAAATTTAGTTGACAATTTCAATTCCGACTGCTTCAATAAACTAAACACAATTGAACCCAACTTTAATTTCATTTGACCCACATAATTTTATAAGTGTATATAGTGACATAATGTATTAGAAAATAAATTTTTTCTAAAAAAAAATGTATTAGAAAACAAACCCATGACATAGAGGAAAAGATAATCAAGAGAAAAACTAGTTGACAAAATTTTAGAACTAAATAAAGCACATATATTGAAGGATTTTGTGATTTTTGCATCACTTTTGTGAGCATTTTACTGTTTTAGTAATAAATTAATTTTGAAAAATAAGAATGTCAAATTATGCTGCTAATAAGTTGAAGTCTTTAAGATGGTACTTTTCTCAACCAAAAAAAAAAAAAAAGTCTTTAAGATGGTACACTTACAAAATTAGTAAAATAGCACTATATTTTCTTTAGTCAAACGAATAGAAGCTAAATTTGAAACAAAAAATATATAAACGCAGTCAGCTCAATCTAGATTAAGTTTAACGGAAGCAAGTTTAAAGTTTAAACATTCTTAAACTCAACTCACTTCACTAAAGTAAAGAGTTTAGGAGTGTATAATATGCTACCAATATAAAGGATAATTCTTTTTTTCAAAGATTTATTTTGTACTATAGAAAATTAGAAACACATTATCAAAAAAAGAAAAATAGAAACACCAAGGCAATTATTCTGTTTTCAAGTAGAAATTTATAGGATTTTTCAAATAAAAAAAAAAAACTATGAGGGTGTTTGGTAGGATAGTTTAAAAATTATTGTTTGAAGTTTTTTGAAATACATGTGAATAAAAAAGTGTATATAATATTATTTAAAATGTGAAAATATAAGTTTGAACTCCCAGGCCTAAATCATTATTGAACAAACGTGCTAAAAGCAATGATACACATAATATGTAAGTCGGTGTTCCATAAATATATAAATATATATATATATATATAAAAGTCGGTGTCAAGGTCAATATCTTTGAAAAAGTGGCTTTTCGATCCTGCCTATATCAAGAAAAGACGTTTTGTTTTTTTTTTTTTGTTTTTTTTTTTCCGCCTATAATATAAAAAAGTTTAGATGAAAGATAGATTTAGGTTTGTATATTGGTTTCAAATGTTATAAGGATAATAAATTAAATAAAGGATAAAGTTTTATTCTAAATTTAGTTATAGCCAATTGGATACAACTCTTACTAAAAAGTTTTAATTTAGTTATATATTTTGAAAATCTAATTGTTGAATTGTATGTTCATTATGTGTTTAACAAACATCTTAAATTTCATGTCAATCAAATATTATTTATTATTTTATTCATAAACTTATTTTATGTATAATTTTAGACTAAAAAATTTAAAATTTAAAAATTTGATTAATAAAATAGTTATTGATATTTAATTTTTTTGAGAATTTTGCAATAATGGAGGATATAAGAAAAAGAAAAGTAATCCAATATTAGATTTGTCAAAATTCATATCTAATAAAAAGATGTTGAGTGTAGTTGTAGCCATTGACAACAATAAATTTTATAGTCAAACTTTATGCTTAAATAAATTTCAAGTAGACAAACAAAACGTATCAAAATTTGTATAAAATAATATAATGACATTTTTATGTTAATAGTTTATTTCTTATATTTTCTTTGGCTCTAAATAGATATCTTCATTTGAAATTCCATGATTATTAATAAAATAAATATAATGATCTTCCCAAATTGTTAATTACTTCGCAATAAACAAAAATGACATAAATATTAATAATTTATACATGTAATCTATTAGTTTTAAACTCATGAAGGTTGTCAAATTCGGAATCCTATGTAAGATTGGAGGAGGTAGGCGGGATCGTGAATCATAGAATTGGATCGTGGATCATAAAATCCTACATATTTTTAGATTTAAAGTAAAAAAACACATTGATAATAATTTTGTATGTTGAATAATCACGTAAATCGTGAATTTATCCATAAAAAAAACAAAGACTTGCATCATATGATGCAATTTGCATGTCATACATTGCTACGTCTATATTAACAAAACAAATATATTTAAGTTTTGACCAAATGTATCTAAAAAATTCAATAAATGTTTAAGTAGCAACCAAATAACAAAATATTTATCAATACATATGAAAATATTTTCCAAGTTCCAAGTTTAAAATTCAAAATAAGCTATCAAATGAAAACTAGCTAATTAAAATATGAAATTCAAAAGCAAGATGAATATTAAGGTGAAGTGAACATTTAATTATTTTTATTTTAGGGTTCTTATAACCACCGTCCTAATCATCATCATCCATATCATCATCTATGTAGATATTGTATATTTGTATATTAGAACTGCAAAAGAGATCAAGAGACAATTTCATACTGAACTATTCAAGTTATAACACTCAGCAACAATTACAGAGCATGCTAAAAAAAAATCAATCAATCAATATACAAATACAAGCATACTAATAAAATTATATATAAGAAAAAAAATTAGTAATATTAGAACACAAATTAGTATATTGATCAAACAAATTTAACAACATTATAGCTTAAAAGGTAGCAAAGCCAATATAAATTCTTTATTTAGAAATGACGAAGCATTCCTTCATTTTGATTACAAGTGAACTAGAAACTAGAAAACATTTGCTTAGGTTAACATAATTATATAAAAATAAATAAAAATTCATACCATCACAACATAGAAAAAAAAAACCAAAAACTAAAAACTGATGTTTTGGTAGAATTGGTAGGATCCCATATTATCCTACGATCCTACCTGATCCTACCATTTTTACGATCCTAATGAGATCCTAAACATTTTGGTGAAGTGGGATCATCAAATCATGCAATCCTATGATCCAGATCGCGATTTTGACAACCATACTTATGACCCAGTGAAATCTCTTCTTGAATCTACTCCTAACTTTTCCAAGTATGGGCACATCATCATTGGAGTGAAGGTTTAACCTAGTAGATTAAGGTGATGATATAAGTGAATGTAGTAGCACATGTTTTGACTAGAAAAGCAATAGATGCTCATAATATGAACGTTTGAATGGAAAAAATTCCTCCTAATTTTGTTCCTTTAATGATTCATAATTTAAATTTATAAAAGTTGACTTACCTTCAAAAATGTAAAAAAACTCATTACCTTAGTCTTTATCTCATTACTTAGTATTAAAGAAGAAAGAAAGTGTGATTTTTTTTTTTTTTTTTTTTTTTTTTTTTTTTTTTTATAATTATTATACAAGATAGAAATTCTACTCTAGCCCAATCTAAGTGTATATGTGTGTCAAACTCCCTTTAATGGAGACCTGAACCCTATCCCTTGCTCCCCACACTCCCATAAACACTTATACTTGTAGAGTGACTATTGCACTAAAAGATAAATAATAATAAAAATCATAAAAAAACTGTAGTTTTTTTTTTTTTTTTTTTTTTTTTTTTAAATAAGAAGAGTATCATTTTAGTTGAGAGGGGGGGGGGGGGGTAAGGATTGAGTTCAGTGTCCAATTGCACTAAACTCATTCTGATGATGCCATATTTTTACTATTAAACATGTCATCGTCTAAATGAGTCTAAAGCAATTGGACATTAGACTGGACCTAATCCAAGTCCTGAATTGAGATGTCTAAATCTTCTGTTAACAAATATTTGATAGGTCTAAAATAAGCATATCACACTTAGGGATAAGTTAATGGATGTCTTAAAATTTAGAAAATGTACTTAAAAAAAATTTTATGTTAAAAAAAAAAAGTAACTAATTTTTTTGGTAGCTCTTTATATTTTTCAAAAGAATGGTGTCAAAACTTTTTTAAAATTGTACATTAATAAATATCTTATGGGCACTCGTTAACCGAATCCTTAAACTTAAGATATGATTATCAAAAAGAGAAATACATGTTTGTATCTTAATGTATCCAATGTAACTAATGCACGTGACAAAATTCATATAAAAGTAGTAGGAGTAATAAACTTAACTGAATAATTGATAAAAATGAAAAATAAATAAAAAAAACCTTATATACAAATACAGACACTATAGAAGTGGGATCTAGAAGATGGATAATCCTGAACATTAGTAAAGCCGTGAGGTGTAATAATGAAACCATGAGCTCTATCGTTCGTGTACGGAAACACGGTCAAATGGCATTTCAGTAAATGAACTGAATTTTAAGGAAGTTTAATAAACACGTATTTTACTTGAGAGTTGAGACTCTGACGCCTACACATTCCTCGAAGCAGCTTTGATTCTAAATTCTAACCAAATAGTATTTCTTTTATTTTTATTTTAAAAAAATAGTAATAGTGACGTGGAAATCAACATCTTCCCACTCACTTCACGACCCCACACCCCACGTCACATAGACACGGTTTGGCGGTAATCGCGTGGTGGAAGGACCATGTTGCTTTAGTGTATAAGCAATATAAGTGTCCGTTGGATATGATTAATTTTGCTAGTTTATTTTACTATTTAATTTATTTTTGTTATTATTTATAGGCTTTACTGTATTTTTTAGTACTATTCATGAGTCTCATTATATTATTTCAACTAACTTTTACCTTTATTTATAGTATTTTCAACAATTTTTTTTTAATTTTAACGAAATAAATGGATTCTAAACAGACTCGTAATGATTAATGTAAAGACAAAAAAAAAAAAAAAAGAGCTGTAATAATACTAATACATTTAAGTTTGAATCACGACTATTCAAAAAAGAAAGTCAATGATGTTTTAACCTATGCTAAAAACTAAATATCATATGACATACTCCATAAAGTTTAAATTATATTTTATTTATTAAAAAAATTGTGATTTGGGTCGTGTCTTTTTGGCCTCATGATAAATTCATAAAAGACAATCATCATTAACATTTTTTCGAATCTCATCTACACATAAAATATATTCATTAATTTTTTATCATAAAACTAAAAAAATAATTGTCATAGAATAGATATCATATATTTTAAATCTTATTTTATTGAATTTTGACTTGATGATAAAAAAATCATCATAAATACCATATGTTTTAATTCCTATTGTAACTATTAAAAAAGAGTGACAAGGATAATAATTTTTACTATATAATTTTATTTTTATCAGTACTACATAATCTTTATAAATTGATGTATTTTTAGTCACAATGAAATTCAAATGTTTATTTATTATGTTTTAAAAATTCACCAATTATATTCATTGTCTCTTTATACTACAAAATTGATAATATCCTTAGTATTTACTGTCAGGAAAAAAAAAAGTGATTATAACAATGTGTTTTAGTGCTTGTTTGGTTACAACATTTTGGGCAAAAATTCACATTTGTTGTTTCAAGAAGTGATTTAATGTATTTGGTAAAATTTACAAAACGAAAATTTTTTAATCAATTATTCTCATTTTTCACATTGGAAGAGGTTAATAATTAGTAGAAATAGTAAAAAAAAAAAAAAATTACTTTGAAAAAATAAAAAATTTAAAAAGTTTAATCAAACTCCCCCTTACTATATCAATTAAAAGTAATTATTCTAAAAAAAATGGACGGCTTATAATTAGCCACATCAGCAACTACTCGGTAGTCCTTGTCACCACAGCGTGTTTTCATATGAGACACGAGGAAGCGCGGGCAATGAATGAATGAGAATGAACACGCCGCGCGCGTGTCTTATCAATTCAGCTGTTAGTCACTTATTCTCTTACCAAAGGCATAGTGCCACGTCATCATTCGAATAGGCAGGTACCCTTAAAATTTTGGGTGAGAATGTGCCGTTCAACGGTTGTATCTATTTATATTTATTTTTCCAATTGAATAATAATTCCATGCACTATATGGAAAACGCGTTGCACGTCACCAATGTGGCTATGTTATATTTATTTATTTTCATTTTTGTTGACCAATGAATAAGAGTAAGACTGACCCAACCTTTTAGCTAATAGGGTAAAAGATTTGGGCGGAAACTACAATTAAAATAGGGAAAATGTTAAGTTGGACTTTGGAATGATAAACAAGTGCTAGTGGGTCCATATGAATTTATACATTTATTACTTACAATTTGTCACGTGATGAATTGTGGTCAAAATTGTATAAAATTATGTGATTCTAACATTACTTTTAAAATAGGCCATAAATTTAAAGTTTTGTTTCTTCAAATAAGAGAGGAGAAAGATAAGATAGCTAGAAAAAAGATCTTATATGTTGAATTTTATTAATGCATGATTGCATGGTATGCAACAAATCACCTGAATATTTTTGTTCCTACCTTTTTAGCCAATTGATACGATTACCTAACCTTAAATAGTGTAAGAAAAGAGTTGGGTGGAAGACAGAATTAAAAGAATGTGACAAAGTTCGGGTCTTGCTTAGTGCAGAAAAATCAATGGCTTATTTATTTCTTGTACTAGATAGTGCTCCATTAATTTGTGTCATTAGAGTCTAATTTAGTTAACCACCTCCACGGAAAATTCAAAACAACTACTTTTAGTCTCATAAAGAATTGTTTTAGGTTGAGTTTTTCTTTGCTTAACTTTCCTTAAAAGATATCATAGCTTTTAAATGGAGTTTATAAAATATTTTTGTGTTAGATGTTATGGAAATATTAGGAGGTACCAATCAATTGAGTTACAGGACCCTTGAATTAGTTTAATTAAATTAAAGCTCAATAAAAACATTGCAAGTAAAAAAGAAACAAAACAAAACAAAAAAAATCCTTGCTAAAGGGTCTTAATTTTTTTTAAAATTGTAATTATTGATTTAAGATCTTTTTAAAAGTTCATTATGAAACATTTGATTATGATTTTATTGTTTTGGATTAGTTTTTTCTTAAATCTTAGTATTTACTTAGACAAAATCTAAAGACCTGTTTGATAGAGGAATTTGAGTAATATTATTTGTATTTTTTATAAATACGTATAAGTAAAAAAATGTGTAAAAATATATTATTTAAAAATAAAAAACATATGTTTAAAATGCTCTATCAAACAACCCTAATTTGCTCAGAATTACTTCAATCACGTACCAAAGTTTCGTATACAGTTACACCCAAATGCAGGCCATATTCCAAATTCTTTTGGACGGTGATTCCAAATTAGAATGGAATTTTGGGAGTTTGAGCTCAAAGTGATTCGCTTTATAGGTATAATTATTATCACTATGATCTATCATTACTTTTTCTCTTCTTCCGATCGGCTTCCCCATTTTCCACAAGTATAGTTAATGGTTAGTGGCCGGTGAGATCTGAAAATGATGTTTGATAGAGGGAATTTTGGGAAAGGAGAATCCTGGTTCTTTCCTTTATATACTTTAAATAAAATAAAAAAGAGCAGCTTAATAATTATGGCCCACTTTTTATCTTCATCAATGCCCCAGCATTAGATGAAAGTTTCTTCTTTTACTGTCGGCAAGTGAATAAAAGTGATGAAAGTTAAAAAAGAAAAAGTAAGCTAATGTCAGAAATTGAAGGATTGAGATTGATCTAAATAAGCCAAATCTTATAACTATCACCCTTCTTTATCACTAGAACCTTTCCTAGAGGTGTATCACAATTGGTTTTGTGCTTCGAATCAGAAGCTAAAAAAGCACTATAAGTGATAGACCGTGACCAAGAGAAATGGGTATTATTGGGGGCTTGCTTCGTTTTTTTTTTTTTTTTTTTTTTTTTTTTTTTTTTTTTTTTTTTTTTTTTTCACACAAATTTTTAAAGAGAATAAGTTGTGATATAATGTTATATCATTTTCACATGAATTTCAGGTTGACATTTTTAAAAAACAATTATATACCAATCAATTAACATATCATTGTTGTGAGTTCCAATTAACTTAATTGGTAAAATTTTTAATGGGTGAATAAGAGATCAGAGATTCAATCTTCGCCTATACCAAAAATCAATTAATATTTTAATTTGATGATAAAGAGTTATCATTAGGAGCATATGTCATAGGTTGAAACTCTCTCTCAAAAAAAAAAAAAAAAATCATTGTAGAATTTACACACAAAAAAAATTGTGGGAAATTTTGTGTCAATTTAATTCATTTTACTTTCTATGTTTTAGTAGGAGCTCTTTTTGTGATTGACTGCGGTTTTGACAGGTTCAATATTTGTTTACACCAAAAACTGATTGGTGTTTTAATTTAATAATAAAAAGCTCTTATCAGGAGTGGATGCCATAAGTTGAAACTCTTTTTCAAAAAAAAAAAAAATTCATTGTAGAAATTACACACAAAAAAAATTGTGCGAAATTTTATGTCAATGTAATTCATTTTACTTTCTATGTTCTAGTAGTAGCTATTTTTGTGATTGACTGCGGCTTTGATAGGTTCAACTTCCATCTATATTAAAAATCGATTGATATTTTAGTTTGATGATAAAAAGTTATCATTAGTAGTAGATGTCATACATTGCAACTCTCTTAAAAAAATATATATATATCATAGCAGAATTTACACACAAAATAAAATTGTGGAATTGCAGTTTTAACAGATTAGCAGGTTGGCTGCGCTCCTACTTACAACAACATGCTAGCAACAAATATTTGATACGTACATCTGCAATTTATCATTCCCTGAATTACCATTTGCCGAAAAAAAAAAAATCCAAATTAGAACCATTTTGAACTTCATATAAAATAATTCACAGAAGATATCTCTGAAACTGACCATCAGATTATGTCAGTAGCCATTAAACTTATTTTATTCATATGCAAGTTGCTACAGAAAACACCCACCGATTATAAAGATTAGATTCTCCGTCTCTCTGGGCATATCTTTATTTATTTATTTATTTATTTTTTTAGTTTTCTGAGTTCTCCCAGAAACCTCTATGCACTGTACCTAGCATATAAAGTCATAATCCTTCAATAAACAAGTAAAAAACACATCTATTAATTTAAAAATCAAAGATAGTTGCATTCTCAACATGTTCAAATGTTCCACCTAGTGCAATTATAATATGGGCCATTGTTAGACCAACCTGGTTATAGTTTCAACCAATAAACGTCAGCAGAATGAGAGATCACCTAGTACGTAATGTAGGGGTGACCAGATCAAAACCCTTGACCACTTTAAGAAAATCATTAACATAAGTTTTATCACAAATCCAGATTTGTCTTGATCTCTCCAACTAAAGAAAGAGACCTTCCAGTGTGCCCCACGTAAAAAAAAAAAAAAAAAAATTTCAATTATTGTCATATAGAAGCAATACTTTGATTTTTATGTGTTTCTGTTGACGCGTGTAGAATAATCATACTTTCTTGCCAAAGAATAAAGACCAAAAAAGCTTCAAACACAACCTGGTGGGATGAGGTCAGTCTTGCTTCTTTTACCAGAAAAGAAGCAAATGGTACATGAAAATAACAGCATCCTTCAAACCGTTGAATAGGCCTGAAATTGAGTTGAGCTGAGTTTAGAGTATTAAAAATTGGACTAAATTTAGCTACAAAATTAGTTGTAGTTTAAGGCTACAAACTTACTCAATAAAATAAATATTACTACATATTTTAAAAATTTAACCGTTGAATTGCATGTTCTATATAATTTTAATACATATGTCAAATTTTGTGTTAATCGGATATTATTTACTATATTATCTATAAGCTTATATTTTATGCATAATTTTAAATTACAAAAACTTGCAATTTAAAAATTTTATTGATAACATAGCTATTGATCTTTAATTTTTTAAAAATTTTGCGAGCATGGAGGATATAAGAGGAAGATGTAATCTAATAGTGGATTTGTCAAAATTCACCTCCAATAAAAAGATATTGAGTAAGGTTGTAATCTAAGGTTACAACCAATTTTGTAGCTAAACTTTGTCCTTAAAAATTTAAATTTTTTATTTAATTTTACTTTAAACATGAGATAAGCTCGAGCTCATCACTAAACAAGAGTATATGTTCAAGATTGATTGAACAAGCTTGAGCTTGTGCATAAGATGCTTGATTAATTCTTTTCCCATATACAATAAAAGTATAGAACTATGAATAATTTTTTTATCCCTTCACAAATCTATGAATTTTTACTACGAATGGTCTGTTTATATTATGAATAAACCATAAAAAATAATTTAATATCATATAAACCTAGTTACAAATTTATACATTCTAATCTCAAGTCTATAAAAGTATATTTTAGACAAGTAGATATATAGTTAATTCAAAACATATTTATGAACTTATTCACAAATATATTATAATTTTTGAGCTTGGCTAATTTAATAGTTAAGCCTAAATTTAGGCTTGAGCTTAGCTTGTTTGCTAAACAAACAAAAGTAAACAAGTTTTTTCCAGAGCCAAGCTCAAGTTGTTCATCAACATTTTAGTTCATTTACGACCTCACGTTCATATGAAATTAAAAAATTGGACTTTACTTTATAAGAAATGTTATGTCCTCGACATTTTTGCAACACTTTTCACAACAAGTCTTAGGTGACAAATTGCTAAATTTGCTATTACTATTGAGATAAAATGTAATTACAATAATGAGTTTATATTAAGATAAAAAACAACTTGCCACCTACGATTTGTAATGAAAGTTGTGGGGCCCAACAATTTATGGGCCAGGCCCACTTATTCATGGGGAGCCCTAAGGCCCAAGCCGAAGAAGGTTATAGTCCAAACTCAATAACGTAAAGCACAAATTGGCCCGAAGAAGCAGCCGAGGACAGTGCAGTCCTCGGCTGACCCAAAGCTCCACCAAGAAGAGGGGCGAAAACGGTATAGGGACAAACTTGAAAGAAAATCTAAAATATCTAGGAAAGACTGCCCTTACTACCTTCCTCATACATAGCTCTGCACCTAATAGAGCCGTATTCTTTAGCTTTATCAACCACTCCCAACAACTTTGGTCTGGGACTGACGGGACAAGTATCAGTCTTGGAAAGGTTGACCCTACACGTGGACGAAGGAAAGTGAACGCAGGCTAGTATAAAAGAAAAAATAAGTAATCTGGGGAGGGGGCGGAGAAGACTGGCAAAAAAGGAAGGGCCTCCCAGTCCACCTCCAGGAGAAAGACTCCAAGGGAGAAGACTGGCCAAAAAGGGAGGGCCTCCCAGTCCACCTCCAGGAGAAAGACTCCAAGGGAGAAGACTGGCCAAAAAGGAAGGGCCTCCCAGTCCACCTCCAGGAGAAAGACTCTAAGGGTGAAGACACCTCAATCACATATGAGCACCACAAAAACCCACCGCTAGGTAACCGAGGCCTAGCCTTTCGAACCCACTCTCTACAAATGATATTGTCTGGACCCATTCACGTGCGAATCCAACACTACTGCGGTTCGTTGTGGAACGTGTCCCTACAAAAGTATTGTGGAAATGTTGTAGACATGACGCTACTTTTTTTTATTACATTATCAACATTTAAATTAACTTATTGTTTTTTTTTTTTTTAATAATAATTATTGAGTTAATGTGTTGTGAATTTGTGATTGGTATATGGGAAAAAAAAATAATGTTAATGATAATACCATATGATAGTAATATTGTACCAATCATAAATTGACACAAGGAAATTATAAAGTAAATTTTGAAAATTTTTTTTTCCTCTAAATGGATCATTCCAGTTTGGCATGCAAAGACTACAATAAAGTTCTATGTAAGGTCATATTAGAATTAATTAAGGATAGAATGATGAGAGAGAGAGAGAGAGAGAGAGAGAGAGAGAGAGAGAGAGAGAGAGAGAGAGAGAGAGAGAGAGAGAGAGAGAGAGAGAGAGAGAGAGAGAGAGAGAGAGAGGTTCAAATGATTGACACTTCCTTAACTTTTTTTCAAATGATTCACACTTCCTAATATTTTCAATGAAGATAATTTGTATTTAAATCCTGTCTTTTTCCATTGTAAATTGTAACAATTAAATTATGAGAGAGAGAAAGAATAGGCATACATCTACATTTCCCGACACAAATGACCCAAAGGGCTGTTGCCTTTATTATTGACAATTTTATTTTTTTGACTTTTCTATATGGAAGGACGGTTATAAATTTGTCGATAACACAAGACAACATCTTTAAAAGGTAGGTACTTAAGGGTTTGTTTGGATTGAGTGGGGAGGGAGGGAGAGTGGAGGAGAGTAAAGTAGAATTAACTGTAAATAGGTTAATTTTGGGCTAATTATATTCTACTTTACTTTATTCCCTCTAATCTAAACCTACCATAAATTGGTGGAGAAAATATTGGAACCAATTCTATTACTATATATTTCTCCTATGTCAACCAATCCCAATCAATTTCTTGAATCTTTCAATATCTTGATAATCTTATCAATAAAATTTATTCGATCTTTTTAATATATACCCAGGGATTCTATTTTAACGTATTCTTAGGCCAATACAAATGCCTAATCCATGTCCTTGGAAATTTTCACAGCCTAATATCTCTAATCAGAGTGTACTTTTCCAAAATCCCCAGTATCTATAAGCTAAGATTGTGAACCGATTCACTTTATTTGCTTTCAGTTTTATTTGATAACATATGGAGAATTAGAAACCAAACCAATTTTGCAGGGCACTCACCAGAGACAAGGAAAGATGCAGAAGGTATAATCAAAGTGTATCAAGAGTCAAGACCACATCATCTCAGCATGGTCCTCATTGGCTGTTTCTCCAAGCATAAAATGGTGTTCACCTCCCACTGGCAGCATCAAAGTTTGATTATTATTTCTTGAATCTCTCCAAACTCATGCCTCCTTCTCTGCAGCTGTTTGTAGACATGAGTTTGGTGATATCGTTTTTACACATTCACGTCTCTTCCCCCCAACAGACCCGACTCCCTCATGCTGCATGCCTTCCAAGACATTGAATTGGCTGTCTTGCACAAATGCCAATATGTTATTTTTGCAGGGGTTTCTAAATGTGTCATTAAATCCCTACTGAACTACACTCTTTACCCCCTAGGTTCATCGCTCCTATTTTCACTGAAGCTTGTTGGGATTTCTTTTTCGTTCCTAGGAATGTTAATTTTTTGCCTCACGATGTGGCTCGCCAGGCTGCCTTCTGCAATTGAAATCGATCTATCTCCATCTCCTCTCTTCCTTCTTGGGTGATTGTCCCTAAAGTTGAAGATGGATTGCACTCTTGTTTCTTTTTAATATATTATCATTCATAAGAAGTAACCCTCTTTTACCAATCTAAAGATCAGTTGCATCCAAACAAAATAAAGATGAACGACCAAAGTTAACCCTTAATGCTAAAAGCCTGGAACAATGATCACAACTCCAGATAATATAAGCAATTATTTTTGAGCGTTGATTAAACAGGTCATATTGGCAGGGCAAAGTAAAATGGTTAATGCTGAATCTGGGTTCTTCCGAAAAAAAGGAATGTTCGAACAATGTCAAGTGCTTCAATCATCACAATGCTCTGACCAGTATTCAATAAAATTTGAACCTTTATAACATCCGCTTTATAATGATGATTGCTCTCACAAGGAACAAAGTTTTTTGAGATTTCACGTGGACAAACCTTTTAGAATGATGATTGCTCTCACAAGAAACATAATTTTTTGAACTTCCACAGGGAAAAACCTTTTAGGATGACTACCATTGTATTAGTTTTAGTTATCTTCCACTATAATCATGGATTCAACCAGCTCAAGAGAATGTTATGACTAGAAAGATTAAGATCAGCAAACTAAGAAGAAATAAAATTGATCTCTAACGAAAACTATGCAATATCTAGCCCACAAATACGATTATAACTGGCTCCACAAGCATTCAACATATAACAGTATAATGTTAGAACACTAAAACATACAATTATATAACAATATAATTTGCATTCAACATATAACACCAAGTTGTTCGAGATTTTGATGGGGTTTTACGTTCTAACATTACATTGTTATATGTTGAATGCAAATTCCATAGGCCTACAGGCCCTACACAATACCAACATCATATAGATATTAGCTTTTTAAGACACCCCACACTTCCTCTTGCTGGGGATCCTCAATCTGGCATGAAATGAATATGCAGAGAATGCAGTAAAGTAATATGAGCTTAACTAGTATATCACCAAAATTACTATGAGTATTTCTAATTTGTGCAGTGAATAATAAAATTTAAGAATTGGTACGGGGTTGATGAGCAGACTTATAAATGCAAAAAATGGCTATTCCATTTTGCTGTGGCACGCTACTGCAAAAAAGGAAGTACCATCATCATTATTCTATTTAACCCACTTTCGTTAAATTTCCCTGAACAGCATCCTGAAACCGAATAGAAAAAGGAAAGAAGAGATCAACCATAAGAGGAAAAATAAAAAAAAGAATCAACCATTTGAAGTCAAGCCATCCCTGTTAAATAGCAAGGGACATGATACTACATTTAATGGATACAAAATCATTTACTGAACTACTTCAGTAACAACATAAATTGTTCTTTCACATGAAAGAAATCCACTGAACAGGCCAACCAAGTATAACTCCTAATAGTTTTGGCTAGAAGAACTCTTAAGTGAGGCTGTCCACAACATTTCAGCCTCAAGATTAACTAAAGGTTTAATTAAGAAATGGAAGCTTGCTTCACATGTTGGGATTGCACAACATGGTGAAGTATTATGACCTGAACTAGTATAGCACCAAAAGACTCCAAGCATTTCTAATTTGTGCAGGAGTTAGAATTGATAAGGAAATGGAGAGCACAATGATCAGAGAATTACATATGAGTAAAATGACTATTTCATTTTGTTGTGGCATCCTGCTAAAACGAAAATACTTCCATCCACACATTCAAAAACAAATCACACCATCATAATTATTCTATTAAAGCCACAATCGTTGAAGTCCCCTGAAAAACATGTTAACAACCCCAACACCAAATAGAAAGAGGGAGAGGGAGAAAAAGAAATCAACCATAAAACAAAAGGCAACCATTTGGAGTCAAGCCATTCTGTCAACCCTGTTGAGTAGCAGCAATTTTTTTTTTTAATAATTCGATAAATTGGAGTGGAAGATTTAAATCCTAGATGTCTTTGTTAAAAATACAAAGAGGTGCCAGTTGAGGCAAACAGCAACAGACATGGTTCTACATTTAATGGGATACTATAGCTAAACAACAAATTGCTGTTTCAGATTACAAATTCCACTCACCAGGCCAAAAAGCAAAGCTCCAAACAGTTTTGGCTAAAAGACCTATTAAGTGAGGAAGTCTGCAACATTTCAGCCTCAAGATTAACTATAGTTCATTTAATAGACTGGAAGATTGCTTCAAATTTGCATCACGCATTCTCTTAACATCTCTCTGTGCACCATTCTGCCAGAGTTTTTAGGGGAAGATGCAGTGTTGGGAGTAATTGTTTTGTAATATTCCCTGCTCTACCCATATTTGCCCAGTTCCAGCTCTATGAAGGTATGGGGTTGTCTAAATCCTGTCACCTTTCTTTCTCCCCAAAAAGTTAAGCACAGGTGACCCAAGTGCCTATCACATTTCTTTCTTCCCACAAAAAGGTATGCATACATTCAATAGCTCAATTAAACATTCTTTAAAGCAGTATTTTTTGTTTTTTGTATTTTTGGGATAAGAAAACATTCTCAAAGCCATAACTAACATTACTTGAAAATAAGGACCATCTAAATTGGAATGTAAATCCTCCTAGTGTTCTAAAGCCAACACCATTCAAACAATCTACTAAAGTATTCCCAAGTTCAGTGTTCCATTCTAGTGACATGATATGAGACTATTTCAAAGCTACAATATAAAAAGAAAAAAAATTAAAGACAGATTTGCTTCGTAATGAATACACTAGACCAGATGCCAGCAGGGTGAACTCCTCAACTAGGAAAAGAGCATAATCTACAACCCAAAAGAGAGCAAAACTAGTACCCCACTATTAAACAAGAAGATCGAGAGAGAACATTCTAAATCCTAGGACCTTACAAGTTACAAGAACCATGCACATATGCAATAGTTGACACAAGTGCACACACTATGGTATTCATCAAACCATCAATTACCAAACCTAAATTCATAATCACATAGAAAGAAAACATTCAGATAATTCTCCTTAAAAATTGACCCAAAAAGATAGCAATCCCGTCCTTTATGACGCCTACGTTATTCACAAAATCAATAACAACATTCTCGCAGATTCCAGACAGTACCTCTAAAAGGATCTCCTAATTATTGAGTCAACAACACCATAGCACTCACAAAATGTAACACTTACATTGATTTTCACATCAGATAAGATTTTTAAATTCCCACCCTATCATTTCCACAATTAGACATTATAGATGTGTAGTATCATAAAACACTACATTCTGATATTCACAACACACGATAATCAAACCAACAAAGCCAAAATCAAAAGGGTCTTTGGTAATACCAATTCTTTGGTGTTTTCTCAATACAATGCAACACAATAGTCTGAGAATTATTATATTCATTGAAACATACGATCAGGACAAAACATCATGGGAAAAATAAAAAGAACAACAAAAAAAACTTAGAAATTAAAACTTGTCTGAAAAGAGTGACAAATTTAACGACTTGTTGAAAAACCCAAAAAAATGGTGTCACTTTTTGTAACGAGCTACCTCGCCGTCGTTGGGGAAAAAGCCCATGATTCGACCCGCCGAGTTCTGGTAAGCGTACATGAACCCACCCATTAACCCGATAATGCCTCCGGTCACCATCGACGGTCCCCTAATCCCTGGCTTAATCCCTATTTTTTCACACCCAAATGATTCAACATTTCATTGCTCAATTCAGTTTCGGAAATTGAAGAAACAAATTTGAAAAAGTAGTGAGAGAGAGAGAGAGATGGGTTACCGGAGAGGTAGCCGACGGTGACGGAGACGCCGGTGATGGTGACGAAGCGGAGGTAGTCGAGGGAGTTGAAGTTTCCGACGACTCTGGTGAACGGAGGGTCCCGATCTAAGACTGGGTACTCTGGCTTCACCGATGCTGTGATGTCTATGTTCATCTTCGACATTTTTACTTGATAGTCACAGACGCTATCTATCAGAATTACTCAGTGTGTTCTACTTGGGTGTGATGGAACTGGGGTTGTAGATTTCTCTACTCTGCTACTGCTAGTGTAAATTACAAGAGGAAATGGGATTTTGGGCCTCATGGGCTGAGCTCTAGCTCCAAATGGACTCTATTAGGCTTTTTGACAGTTTTGGGGATCATGTTCTTTTAATTTTATGAAGAAAAAAAAAAAGATTAAATTATATTTTGGATAAATTTTGATTTAAGTGTGCCTTTGGAAAAAGTTGATTTGCCTTTTGCTTTTTTGTTTCAGTTTATTTATTTATTTATTTTTCAAATAATATAATTCTTAACTTATTAAAAAATGAGTTAGTTTTTAACTACTCGTTACACATTTAATATAAAATTTATCAAAAATTATATATTTTTTGGATAAATATTATATAAAGAAGTTACCAGAAATTGCATAATCCAAAGGCACTCTTATTCATTTTAATCCTATAATTTTGAATTTGATTCAATATGGTCATATTGTCCGCTTGAACTGCTCCGTTAAGTGTCCCAAAAATGATGTTGTTTTGTTATTTTTGTAAGTCTCAATTTTTAAAAAAAAAAAAATATCAAGAAATTAAATTGACAAACCTAAATTCATAAAATATTCCAAGAGTCACAAAATGTAACACTAACATTGATTTTCGCATGTTATAATAAAAAAAAATAAAAAAGATTTTCACATCATATAAGATTTTAAATCCCCCCACCCCCTATCGCAGGTGGTGCTAAATTTACAACACATGTTCACAACACTTTCAAGATGGTAAGTTGGTATTGGTCTGAAATTATTTTTTTGTCCACCAATAACAGCATGTCACTTAGAATTTGTTGTGAAAATATTATAGATGTAGTATTTTCTTGGAGATGCAACACAACATTCTAAGAATTATTATCATCGTCATCATTGAAACGGATGATCAGGACAAAACACATCAAGGGCAAAAAAAAAAAAAAAAAAAAAAAAAAACCAACTTAAGATGCTGTAAAACAAATATTGTTCAATGTTCAAAGATCAAACTCATGTCAATCACTAGATTAATAAAAACAACTAAAATGATGGTTAACCAACATCATGCATGAATATTAAGACAAAAAAATGGTGAGAGATAGGAATCTGTTGTAAGATACATAAAAATTAAAGAGGTCACGTAACAGTTATTGATGGTATTGTTTTGTTCACACACGTTCATTATCCGGTACGCATGCATGGTAAGTGTCAAGTGGGTTTGTATTGTGTTTGTTAGGGAGACATTTTACACTTTCTTTCATAATTTTTTACTTCATACATAAGTACGTTGTACAAACACTGCAAATCAATTAATTTCTAGCATCTTATTTTCCAAAATAAAAAGCAAGAATCACAACTAAGTTATTAAAGAGCAAAGGGCTTTCTCACAACCAGAAGAACACATCGTAAATAGAGAAGAGAGAATGAGAGATATCAGAGGATAGAGAGATCCATGAGGGCATAACATAGCCGATTTCGACTCATATGTGAGTGTTGTGATGGATTGGGCTAGTGAGCTGGAGAGATACTAGTGGACCCAAGCCGTTGGCAACACAAATTGGTGTGTAGATGGAGCGATCAGTGGGAGGTGATGATTTGGTGGCAAAGTAGAGCCTTAGAGGAAGAAATGAGGGTTAAGAGAGGCAAAGAGCTCTTCACTAAGAGAGAGATATTGGGTAAAAATCTCTTGGGGTCTTGTGATTTGTTTTTGCTAGGGATTTGTATTTTGTAATTGTTTTGGGTTTTTATTTTTATTTTTTTTAGATTGGACTTGTGACTTGTTGGTGTTTTTATTTGTCTAGGGTTTTTAAAAAAAAAAAAAAAAAATCCAAAATAGAGAATTGATTTGTTGCTTTGTTTAACACTTCGATTGGGAGTCCATAAAGGAATGGAATAGAATAAGTAAATAAAAAATGAATGGAAATGAATGAAATAAATTGGAATAAAATGTATTTAAAGGAAAGGAATAGAAAAGAAATGAATAGAATAAAGTTAGGTAATATTGTTTGGGTGTTTTTAAATAAAGGAATGGAAAATAAGTTACATTGTTTGGGAGTAATATAGAGGAAAATGAATATAATCATTTTATGATAATATTACTATTAGATCTCTTGTTTAAAATAAATGGTTGAATATATAGGGATATTTTAGGAGTTTTAGTGAAAACTTCATTAATAATTTCATTTCCTTTGATTCCTCCAATTTTCGGGGAATAAAAATTTGAGGTTTTGAGGAAATAGAGATGAATGAGTGTTCACTCTTACTAATTTTATTAGTTACATCAAAACTCCCAAACAAGGGAACGGAACGAACATTCCAAAATAATTTATGTTATTACATTACTTTTCCACCTTCCAAATGGAGTGTAAATGGTTTATTTGATTAATTTTTATGAATTATGATTGTTAGATTGTGTTATTAGATGATCATTTAGAGTGAAGGTTTAAAACTTTGAATGTGAAAGTATAACTTAATGTTGGTTAGTAATTATTAGTTAACTATCTTTTTTTTTCTTTTTTTTTGCTGAGAGATTAGTTAACTACCTTACATGTACTATAAATGTGTAAATGCATTTTGGCTATATCTTGATGTGTTTTAGGATGATTGAACTATGATGGAATACAAATTTTATGATATTTTATTTTTAATTATGAAATTATCTAGTTCAAATAAATTTTTAGAAGAACTTAGCCTAAATTAAGTTATGAAGGGTATTTTATTTATGTTTGAAATAATGGTTAGTTTTTTTCAATTGTTCACAACCACTATTATATATGCATATGAATCCTCTTAAGCGAATATTTTACTTTTTGAATTTTCATGCTTACAAATTTTACGTTTATGCATATAGTACATCAGAACCTATTGAAACAAATTTTATTTGTTTTAGTTTGAGATAACATAACTAAATTATATCTCTATGTAAAGTTTTCTAGTGTGCTAAGTGAGTTAATGAGTGCAAAATACTAAAAGTCTAATATTAATAAACTATAAATAAATAAAAAATCAATCATATAATTATTTAACAAAAGTGATCATAAGTAGTAGTGCTAAACTTAAGAAAGGAATTTTATCATGCATCTAATTACATTTATTTTTTCTAATAATTAGATTGATTGTGTAAATTTTTATGGCAACAAAATGTGTTTATTTTTAAATTTATCCATGTATATGCATGGGTTACAAGCTACTATTGCTAGTAATAAGTGAATAAAAATCATGTCTTAATTGTATTTTGCTGCAATTTTTTTTTTCAATTTATAAAGTAACTTAATATGAAAGCTTTTTATTCATAATAAGTATATGAAAAAGTGGTATTACTCTAAATAACGTTTATAATTAAATTATAAAAAAGTTGTGCAATAAAATTTAATGTCACCAGCATTTAAAAAAAAAAAAAAAAAAAATCCTCCTTAACTTCGTTGACATTGATATATTCGGGCCGATGTATGAATCAGAATCACTGCCATCCCAATTACTACTCATGAGCTCTTATCTATATCTATATATAAAAAGAGCCAATTAGGGTTGTCCACAAGTCGGGTAGGGTTTGCGCCCAACACAAAACCAACCCGACAGAATCAGGTGGTAGAAAATCTCACTCACTGTTGACCACCGGAGTAGTTGGATCGGGCTAATAAGACCTTCAACGGGTGTCAGATGGGTTAGTCAGCGTCATATATCTGAGAAAACGACGAGAAAACGGTGAGAAAAACCTAGATTTAGTGAAAATCTCATTGGATTCTATGAGATTTTGCCAGATCCGATAGAAATCTCACCGAATTCGATGAGACTTCGCCAAATCCGATCAAAATCTCACCGAATCTATGTGAAATATCGCTGGAATCTGGGTTTTTTTGGCCGGGATCTGGAAAATTTTCTTTGGAATATGGGTTTTTTGCCAGAATTTGGGTTTTTGTTGGTTGGTTCGGGTTTTTCGGGTTTTAGGGGAAGGAAACCAAAATCAACCCGTCGGAGTCGATTTCTGGTGGTGAAGACCCACTGCCGACCGCTAGAGTAGTTGGGTCGACCGACGTCGGATCAGATCAAGTCGATTTCTTCGGGTGGGTTGGGTCTTCGGATGGGTTTGGACAGCTCTAGAGCTAATGCATTATAGCTACAGTAAACAGCCACATGAGTTTGGTTTGTTTAATGTCTGCACTGTTTTGCTAGCCTCTTTCTTTCTTTCTTTTTTTTTGAAAATATAGTCCGGTCAACTTTTTCTTTTAATTAATTTTTTTTAAATACAGAGCTGTTAGTTAACACAACAAATTGTCACAATATTTTCATAATTGTTGATATGTTAATTCCTTATAAGTCAAAATAAAATATCATACTAGAACTAACCACAATTAAAAATAAAGGTATTGTGAAAAAAGAAATGCTACA
This sequence comes from Quercus robur, assembly GCF_932294415.1. Classification (NCBI taxonomy): domain Eukaryota; kingdom Viridiplantae; phylum Streptophyta; class Magnoliopsida; order Fagales; family Fagaceae; genus Quercus; species Quercus robur. Next base: position 71,004,357 of record NC_065538.1, on the reverse strand, counting down.
TCTACAATATTTTCACAACACTTTTAGAACAAAAGCGTGAATTGTAAAGCTATAGTAGTATCTACAGTTTATTTTTTGGTTTATTCAATTGCATTGTTCACTGGCCTTCTTCTTCTTCTTTTTTTCCCGGTAATATCACCTAGTCAACTCTTTATATATATATAGAGCAGTTAGTTAACACAACAAATTGTCACAATATTTTCATAATTGTTGAGCTTTAATTCTTTATAGGTCAAAATAAAATATCATACTAAAACTAATCACAACTAAAAATAAAGGTATTGTGAAAAAAGAAGTCCTATATCCACAACATTGTTCACAACATTTTCATAACAAATTATAGGTGGTAATGTTGAACCATTCTGTTAAGCCAAAATTCACTGTTTCACATACAGTTTTTTTAGATTGACTTTTTGTATTTTTTTATATTGTATTTTTATCTTTACGCACCCTTTTAAGTAAAAACACATAGTTTTACACACAAAAAATCAAAAACTTAGGATAAAAACACTTTTCATCCTTTATGTTTAGGATAGTCCACAATTCCTCTTTAAATTTTAAAATCAAGCAATTTTTCCCTTAATATTTTGGGAAATAGAAAATATGTCATATTGTTATTCTCTCAATTAAACCCTAATGAAAACTTATGATACTTAAAATATTCCATTGTGTAATGTCTAAAATACCTCCACTAAATTTTAAAATCCTAAAAATCTTCTTAATGTACTTTGAGTTTTAGATGGTAGTAATGCTTAGAAAGTTGGAATGATGATATAAGGTGTTTTATTTATTACCTAGAGAATATTGATTTTCTAAATTTAAATATTCAAAACTCATAATTTATTTAATGGAAAACTCGATGATACATGCCTTTTGTTATTTTTTTTTAATTTTTTTTTCTATCCTAAAATGAGTTTTCATTAAAAACTAAGTAAACTAAATATTGCACCTAGATTCATATAGAATGATAAAGAAGAAAGTATGAATGACAAAATTTTTCATTGTGTATGTGTAGACGACCTAATTTCTAGTTTGAAATAAATCAAACAAGTAAAATAGTTTCACAAATGCAAATTTGTATTGATGAATATGTGATACAATTCTCTAAAATTACAAAAGAGTAATTCTCTGATTCGATTTCCTTGCAAGACTTATTGATTGGAATTGTGGTAATTTGATTTTGACTTGAACACAAAATATCCTTCAATTTGGTTGAGGAATGGATTGAAGATCTTTGAAACAGAATTACAATGAATCTCTAGCTATGAGCTTGTTAGAAATCTTTTTTTCTTCACATCCTTTTTTCTTCACATTCTTTGTGTTCTTAGTGTGTTCTTCGTTTTCGAAGGTTTGTGGTGGAAGTTCTTCGGTGCTCTGAAGGCTTGAATTTGTAGAGCTTCGTTGATTTATGGCTTGTTGAGGTTTCTAGAGGCTTTTGAGCTTGATTCCAGTGAACTTTGAGATCTGGGCAGATAGTTTGGAAGATTCTACTTCGAATGTTCTTTGATTTTGAGATTGAAGTTCTTGAAGGTTTTGAGACTTGATTCCTGTAGAGCTTTTGTACTTCTGAGTACTTCTGAATCTTCTCTGATGCTGCTTGTGCTCCAAATGGCTTGGTGTCCTTTTAAATGCCTTAGGAAGGCTTCTATTTATAGGAGTTTGGGGGTGGGTGAGTGACACATGGCGGAGTCTGATTGGTGACACATGTCACAGCCTGATTGGTCCACTTATGTCATTGCTTACACGCATTGGATTGCATTTGTCATTGCTTACACGTGTTGGACTGCTTATGTCATCGCTTACATGCGCTGATGTGTGATTGGTTTTTGCATGACACTTGGCAAATTTTTGTTGGTTTCTAAGTAGTAATAGCAAAACCTAGCAACAATACATGGAGCTTTGTAATTGGTTGTATTTTGTGAACTTGGTAGTATGATGTGTCAGCTTGTGATAGGTCGGGAATTTTTCCTCTACAAATGCCCCATCAAGACTTGTTCATGCACATAATTTTGGGGTGTGGTGCGGGAATGAGTTTCAAAAACGGATTTTTACACTTGACTCTTCAAGTGAAGTAGTTGAAGGTGGTGAAACTTTTAGCAAGATGAGATAATTTCCGAAGAGTAGACCCACCCATATGAAAGGCTTTAATGAGACAGAAAAGGGGTCTGCCAGTATTTGAATGTACTTGCGTGATCGAGCCTTCTCAGCAGAGGTTAAGTTGAAGTAATTTTAAAAGAGTGTTCTATGGTATTTGAAGTGGGTTGGTGAGGCTGAAAGTTATTTGCAAGAAGTTGGATGTACTTGCAAGATTGAATCATTTTAGCAGAGGTTAAGCTGAGGTAATTTCAAAAGAATATTTTGGATCGTTGGCGGCGATCACAGGGTGTAGAAGATGGGAAAGAGGTGAGGATGGTGGCTGGGTACAACATGCAGAGCTATGGGGCTAGCCTCGTGTTTTTAAGAACTCTTGGTGAAGTTATCTCGGAAGAATATGCTTCAGATTACGGAGAGGACATGTGGGAAAGTGGTTGAGTGTGCATGTGTTATTACATCACTTAGGTTAAGTTAAGGTAATTTCAGAAGCTTATGGATTTTGGGTATGCTAATGTTGGTGGTGAAGAAGACGGGGATGAAGCAAAGATAGTGAATGGGTAAAAAATATGACACCATGGAGCTAGCCTTGTACGTCGAGGAATTTTTGGTGTAGATGTTTCTGGGGTATTTTGGAATATGGGACTGACTGCATGCTGACTGAGGTCTGGAGGCAAGTCGTAGAATGCGCCTGTGTGATAGGACCATGCTGATGAACGTTAAGTTGAAGTAATTTCAAAAGAGTACTTTTTGAAATACTTCAAGCAAAATTTAAGTTGGAGTAATTCCAGAAAAGTGTGTTCTAAGGTACCAGCAATGATGACCTTTGGGTCCCACGCTGGTGGGAACATGGAATGAGGTTTTGGCGACCATTTACCGACACCAAAGGCTAATTTCTGATGAGCTGGTATCATAGAGGTCATCATAAGTGTTGGATGGGGGGAAATTTGTAGGATACCCCAACACTTTTTACCACCTTCACCTAATGTCACTTGTTAGAAAAGCACAGAAAATAAAAGATGAAGCTAACTTGTGATCTTGGTTTTAGGAACCGGCTAAGTTGTTGCTTGTTCCAAACAGCTGCTTCTGCTGGAAGACCAAGCAATTGGAGAAAGACTACGGGAGCCTTGAGCTTAGGAACAGGTGCCTCTACTGGACTTAAATGTCCTGGTCAACTAAGTCCGAGGAAGCATGGAACAACAATACTAGCCTTGTTATGAGTAATTTTATGGACAAATGTGGTAGTTAAGTGGAGAAACAAAATTTGTTTGGATCTCAAAACTACAAGGATGTTGTGAGGAGGGTTTCTACTGAACCATGAGAGGGTTGATTTCAAACTAATTATGAAGTAATATTGGTTGCTAAGTGTTGAGAATGATAAGGCTATAGTGAGAAATGGCTATGAGAAGGATGACTTGAAAATTTGAAAGAAGCAAATCTTCATTTAATGATTCAATGTGCTTTTTCTTGATGAGTTTTCGATGAATCCGACCCTTCTATTTATAATAGAAAGATAAAGAATGGTAGATGGGTAGTTGAGAATGGCGGATGAGAATTTTTGATGAGAATGGTAGGCATCGAACAAGAATGGTAGGTGGGAGATCGATAGGGAACGAGAATGGTAGGTAGGAAACTGGTAGTGTCACGCCCCAAACCCGATACCCGGATTTGTGACCATGACCGGCATGTTAATATCAAGTTTAAACCTGATATTAATAAGAACCAACTTAACTTTTAGTAAATTTTTTCCAAAATCTTCTCTTTTTCTTTTCATACTTGTTTCTTTACTTCTTGATATAATTTTTCACTTGATAGTCAGAGCATCTACATCGTACTCAAAATATAACATAATCCACCAGTCATTTAATTTCATACTTTTACATAATACATCTCCTAATACTTTAAGGTACACAACTTTCATTTGATCCTAGAATACACAATAACTATAAAGCTAAACGTCAGAATGCTAACTTAGGATCTGTACATATAAAACAAAAACCAACTCCTTCCAAACTCGACTAAGGCTCCCTCTGCTCCAAAATAAAACCTGCTAACTGAAAGAGTGGAAGGGGTGAGCTACACAGCTCAGTAAAGGTAAGATATATGAGAATTCAATAAGGATGCATGTAAATCAGATCATTTCATTCTATGAATATTCGAATAGGAGAACATCTTTTCATGCATAGTATTTAATACTATTCATAATAATAACTTATACGCTCTTCATAGAAAACAATTGTTCTCCTTTTCTTATTAGGTTAACATTATCAAACCTTTCAGATTAAACTTCTTTCATTTCCTACAAAGTCGCCATATATATATTCTCATTACAAAATACTTATTTTAATTTAAATCAAATAATCGGCAACTTTGTATTAAACTAGAAACATCTTGACTAATAAGAAACTTTTCCTTATAAACTTCTTCTCATAGAATATTATAACTTTCATGATCATAAAACTTAACGTTTCATAAAAATAGATATCTGATAACTTTTAAATGTAAACTTGTATTTTCATCAGAAGCTTTATCATTATAGTACAACAGAACTTCAGAAACTTTTATCTTTAATGAATAGCTTTCTTTTCATCAGAAACTTCTTATTTTCATGAGAGCTTTTAGCTTTTCATAATGCATTTAAACAAAATAATTCTCTCATGATTAATAACATAACATAGTTGTTCATATCATATTGGTTAGTCCATTTCTGATAAGCTGTACAGAGAAGGTCTCATCACATTTGGGTGCCCCCGTGTGTATGATATTGTCCCTTTTGGGAGGCCTGATGGCACATCCCCTCCAGGTTTTTTTCCTCCCCGCCGTCCGTACACATTGGGGAGAAGACCTTATTCAGATTAGAGTTACGGGCAACCCCATTTCTTCTACTTTAAATGGCCTAGAGTTACGAGCAACCCCATTTCCTCTACTTTAAATGGCCAAACAGATAACATTTTTCCATGGAAAGCCAGTAATTAACCCCTACTGGCCGAGTTCAGATCACCAGAGGACATAACCCGAAAACATTTCATACTTTACATCATACTGAAATTTCTTATTTTGTATAGCATTTCATAATAATAGCATTTCATAATAATAGCATTTCCATTCTTTTCATTAGACATCATGTTTGTGAAAATTAGTAATGGCATCAATATGCTTAAATCATATACATAGGGTTTCGAGAACTCACGAACATATCTTTCTCAGAATAATGCTTATATGCCATGTCTCTAATCAAAAACATTTTAATGCATAATATACCTTAAAATAACCTCATGGCTTATCAAATGCCCATATAACTTATCCCTTACCTGAAAGCAGAGGAACCGAGAGCCTAAAGTCGAAGGAGCTTAGACCTGGATACTGGTAACACCTAAACCAAATATCAAAGCTTATTACTATTCATAATTCCTTATCATAAACTTACACATTCATCTCAAAACCTATCTCTTAGAATCAAGGAAATCCTAATCCCACCTCAAAGAGGTTCCCACAAACACAAAATGCATTCATCAGACAACATGATGTACTAAATCATAGAGAAACCAATTCATAAAATTTATATATGATTCTAACATACCAAAGGATGAGCATATTAAATTATAGCTCAAAACATTCACCCTAACTTGAGAATTAAATCCTCAAAGTTAGGCATGTCCCTTACTGTTCACTATTCTATTCCAGCAGCATATACCCCATTTGTAAAATACAAACGGGCTGTCCAATCACATTCAATTGTCATGGAATTTTATATAACTACTCCCCTGTATGTTCATTATAAACCATAAAATTTTCGAAGTCAAAGAATAAACCCATGATTTACTAAAAATCACACAAGACAGCATACTCAAATCTGCCCTGACAGAATTTCTTGCAACTTAAAAATTAAACCATTATTTTTATATTAATCCAAATGCTGTGAGACCATTTCAATAACAACCACAAGTGTGTTAGGTTTCATAGGAATTATCCCTAGCATCCAAATTCACTATATGTAATTTAATACATAATTTATCATGCATAAACACAGAATCTGTCACAGTGACAGCTCTGCAACTTTTTATCGTAAATCCACAAAGAATTATCAAACGATGGTATTTTCATATGGGGATTTTTATACACGCATAAGACATGTTATAAAACACTTACATACAGTCATTTAACCATTTAGAGCAAAATACCCACAACCAAAAATCCCAGCAGCAGCATCAAAATACTCATCCTAACATTTTCTTACTTCCTTAATCCTATAAAATCATTAATTAGTAAAAACCCTAACCTACTTTCAACAAATCACCAACACAACTTCAAAGCTTCTTAAAACAGCATATATATATATATATATAGAGAGAGAGAGAGAGAGAGAGAGAGAGAGACTTACAAATACCATTACTAAAATTATTTAAAGGAAAACATGGATTCTAAGAGGAGAGTAGCAAGAACCCTTACCAAGTTTATGGTTCTTGTGGGGAAAATAGACATAGAACCACTCATGAAAGAATGGTAGAGAGCTTGAGAGAGTTTTTTGGTTCCTTTAAGAGAATATGAAGAAGAAATGAGATGAAGCTTCATCTTTCTTTTGAGGTGTTGACTGTGGGTTTTGAGAGAAAGAATCAAGAGAGCTTCCTAGCTCTTTCCTTAAGAGAAAAAGATAAAGTAAGGTGCAAATTTCTGATTTGCATGGACCCGTGGGAAATGGGAGCAAAAGAGTTTCTTGAGTCTTATTTCTTTGAGAAAGTCAAAGAAGAAAATGAAGTGTTTGTAAGACAAAATTCAGAGTGCAGCGGAAACAAAATAACATAGACATACCTTCAGCCATAGTTGTTTAAGTGTTGAGAGAAAAAGAAGACTCACTATATGATAATAGTGTATATAAAAGGGTCTTTTAGTCTATGACCTTCACCTTACATATTTCCTTTTGATGGAGACAGGCCATATATATAAGCTAGACTAGGGACCCTTTTAAATGAAGATTTCCATAACTCTCCTTCCATCAAGGAGCTTAAAAGTTGTAACTTCATGGTGTTTATTAACCAAATGGGTTACACCATTTGAGAGTTACTAAAGGATGTTACATCTAACATGTAACTTTCACAAATAGGAAAGTTAAGACATGAAATAAGAAACTTAAGACATGAGTTTCATCTTCACTCAAATGTGAGCCACATAAAATTCTCTTTAAGGAGATATAATCCTACAGTGTTGTCGTGTAAGTACAAGGAAAGAACAAAGAAATAAGACAAAGAAAAGGAATATGGAAAGAAGAATAAGAGATGAACCTCTTGGTGTAGTCAAGAAGTCAAGCAAAATATCTTGGGCAAAATATCTTGGGTGACATACGTATATTGCTAAGGAAAGGGAGGATAACTCATCTTTTCAACTTTCTTGCATTCACACTCACTTTTCTACCAAAATAATTTCTTGCATTCACACTCACACTTTTCTACAAAAATAATATCACTTTGCATACACACACACACACACACACACACACACACACACATATATATATATATATATATATCATAATTTAACCACTTAATATAGTTTTGCACATATTAAGTATATATTTATAATACAAATAGTCATTTCAATTATTTATAATCTTTACAATTCTCATTCAATGGCATTATGAAATAATATGCTTATTAAATACTTTTATGTTAATTATAAAAAGAAAGTGGCTTAAAATATTAATAATACTTAACCACTTAAACACATAATTTAATTATAAAAATTGGGTCGGGGTGTTACAGGTAGGCATTGAACGGGAATTGTAGGCTGAAGTAGTGACAAAATGTAATTTTAAGTTTAAGACACACTTGTGAGAGTTCATCTGTTCTTTAAAAGGGAAGCCTTGATGAAGTTTGGAGGATAACCCGGAGGGGATTCAAATTAAATGGATGAATCTCAAATTTTGATCTTGGGAGCTTAAGTTTTGGACACCGTCAATACTTCGAAGATGTGGGTTAGATTGGTGATTTCAAAGTCGCAAAAAACTGAGCAAGATAAGTCTGGCTTGAAAATCTTGACTTTGAGTAAACTTCAACATAAAAAGTCAACTATCTTGGAATTGAGTCATTTGTGCAATTTCCGAGTCTCAAATGATGGAACGGACTCCAAAATTGGAATGTATGCGAAAAATTGAGCAAGACAGACCTTTCTTAAAAATTTTGACTTTTGGTCAATATTTATGCAAAAGTCAATTTTCTAGAAATTGGACGTTTGCGCAATTTCTGAGTTTCGAATGAAAAAATGGATCCCAAAATCGGAATGTACTCGAAAAACTGAGTGGGACAGGTCCTTTTTTAAAATTTTGACTTTTTGGTCAAAGTTAAAGGTCTACTTGGTCAAAGCATTTTCTCTCTCTCTTCTTCCTTTTTTTTTTTTTTTTTTTTTTTGCAGCGGTTCGGATCCGGGTCAATTTCCAGGTCGGTCCGGGTCAAACCTGTTGGTGTAGGATGACGTCATAGAGCTGGTGGGCGCGTGTCAGAGTATGGCGCGTGGAAGCGCGTGACACGTGTGAGAAATCTGCCGGCGCGTGTAAGCGCGTGAAATAAAATGGAGGCGCGTGGGAGTACGTGTTCGTTTGAGGCAGAGATTTCCGGACCTTCTGGAGGCGCGTGGCAGTGCGTGTTTGTGTTTCTGGGCCTGAAATTTTCAGGTTTTGTAGTTCTAAGGCCGTACAAGACCCCTGTAGTGTCAGTTTTGTAAAATTGTGATCAGATTTGCACAGATTTGAAGGACTAGCCGCGGGTCGTTGAGAGATCGTGGCTTCGCGTGGGGTGCGTGCAGCCGTTTTTGGTCTTGAAAATTTTAGGTTTTGTAGACCGTGGGCCGATGGATCTAGTGGTGGCACCGGTTTTGTAAAAATTTTCTCAGATTTGTGCAGATTTAAATGAAAAACCCACAGGTCGTTGAGAATTTGTGACCGCGCGTGGCGGCGCGTTATGGCTCCAATGTGGACGTCTCTTTTTGGGTCTTGTTGTTCGAAGTCCTTAAAAGATTTCTGTGGATTGATTTTTGTGAAATCTTGTCAGAAGTTTTAAAAATCTGAAAAAGGAGACGACAGCCATTTTAGCCTACATTGTGGTTCTGACAGTGTCTTTTACTGCTTTCAAGGTCGGTAGCACTTTCACTTTGAGCAATATGCGACCAAGAATTTCATCCCGGGTCTGCTGCTTTCCCCTAGGTGACATGTGTACTCTTTGAGGCCTACAAGCATTTTCTGAGGCTTAGTGCCACGGTTTCTTTCTGTCAACATGATCCTTTTATGGGTGCTTACTGCAGTATTTTTTGACTTTGAATGCATTGGAGTTGCAAAATCTGACTTCAAATCAATGTTACGAATACTGTCTTGTATTGGAATGAAATATTTTGATAAAAATCTATTTCTACGTACCGTTTTTTACTGTTACAGATTATCACTAATAAATAAATATTAATATATAAAAATATAATATAATGGATTTAATATATTTACGTTTTAAAAAAATTTTCAAATAAAGTTAGCATTTGATTATTAAAAAATCATTAGTTGCATTTTTGTAAATAAAGTGAACATATTGACTAATTAATAGCTAAGAGCACTCTCATCAGGTGTATCAAATGCCAAATTTTTGGCATTTGACACACTAAACACCAAAAACACAGCATCATGAAGTGTGCTATATGTGCTAAAAATTTGGAACATGCTACAGTACACTTTCATTTTTTGCATGGTACGGACTGGAATGCCATTTCTGTTTATTATTATTTTATTTGTCTTTCCCTCTGATACCAATTAAAATATAATTTCCTCTTTCATGTTCACAGTCGCTCCTTTTCTGCCTCACCATCTACACTCTCCCACACACTCTTTTCTTCTCCCTTTTGCTCTTTGCTGCTTCACACCGCCATCTTGCTCTCTCCCATACTCCCTTCAACTTCCTCTCTACCATCACTGATATATAAAAATCAGGTTCACCGGTTTTTTTTTTTTTTTTTTTTTTTTTTTTTTTTTTTTTTTTTTTTTTTTTTTTTTTTTTTCGCTCTCTTCTCTCTGTTCTATGATCTGATACACCGAATCGAAAGTTCATCTCAATGTCGCCGATTCGCAGTTCAATTTGAGCCACCACCGATTTACTTTCTACCATCCTACAAATTCCACCATCACTGATCTATAAAAAATCAGGCTCATCGGTTTTTTTTCCCCCTTTCTTACATTTTTTTTGGCGATCTACCCATTGTTCTATGATCTCACACACCGAATCAGTTCAGTTCATCTCAAAGTCGCTGATTCCCAGTTCAAACTTGGTATCGCCGATCGGAAGTTCATCTCGGTATCGTTGATCAGAAGTTCATCTCGGTATCACTATCGCCGATTCACCGTACAGGTAAGTTCTCCATCTTTTCTATGATTCTTGGTATTTCGGTGTCTACATCTATTCTTGGTATTTCGTTATTTAGTTCATATGTGCTGTGTGTTGTGTGCTGTGTTATTTAAAATTTTTTTTTCAATTCTTTTGCATTACCGAATGATTACTTGGATGCAAATTTATGAGACACTACGGATTCTAAATTCTAGTTCTAGCATCTAGGCTATGAGACACTACGAATAATCTATTAGACACTATGAAATTTTAATAGTCCATGCTCTAAATTCTAATTCCAGCATTTAGAGCATGGACTCAAGACAGTATTCATCGTTCACTGATGTCTTACGGGGGAATATTAATAGTGAGGACGAACTTTTCAGTTTATCTGAAAATAGTCCTGTGTTAGTCCAAGATTCTTCACTGGATGATGAAGTTGCCACTTCTAAGAAAAAAACATCATGTGGTGTCGGCTTCAATCCTGAGGAAGACAAGCTGCTTGTAGCAGCATGGCTCAATACCAGTATCGATCCTGTGAATGGTAATGAGCAACATAAAACAACGTTTTACGGCAAAGTTGCAAAATACTTCAAGGACCACAGGATTGACTCTACACGTAGTATTTCATCCCTAACAAGCCGATGGGGACTGATTAATAGGGAAACAGTTAAATTTTGTGGTTCCTTAACTAAAATTGAAGCAAAGAATGAAAGTGGAACCACTGCTGAAATGAAGGTATAAATTTTGCAATGGTCTTTAATTTTTTTAGATTTACAACACAAATGAAATGATTGAAGAAACTAATTATGTTATATTTATTTAATTTTTTTTAGATTGACAAAGCAAGGGAATTATTTAAAGAATTATATGGTTACTTTTTTCTATATGAACATTGTTAGCAAATGTTGAAGGATTTTCCCAAGTGGGCATCTACTATGCCTAGGGAAGATTCAAGAAAAGAAATGCCTCAAACTCCAGATTCAATAGATCAAGGAGGGGGGGTTGGTGACACTATGAATTTCGAGAGGCCAATAGGTAGAAAAGCTGAAAAGGCTAATCGAAAGAGAAAAGATGACGGGAAAAATGTTGCAACGGAATATTTGAAAAAGAAAAAGAAAATGCTTGACGAATCTTATGCACAAGAAAAAGAGAGAGTTCGTCTCAAAGCGGAAAAGGTTTGCTTGAAAGAGTTGAAAGAGAATGAAAGAATTATGATGCTAGACACAAGTGGCATGAATGAAGACCAAAGAACTTTTTATGATGGACTCAAAAAGAAAATCCTTGCAAAACAAAGATCAAGTAGTTCGTTGGGTTGAGATGATGTTGGGGATGTCTTATTTCAACCTTATTTTGGTAGTAACTTATTGTAGGCCTTTTTTTTTTTTTTTTTTTTTTTTTTCTTTTTTTGGTAGGAACTTACTGTAGGCCTTGATATGTATTTTGTGGCATTTTTTGGATGTAGCTGATTTTAGGCCTTAAATATGTAAATTGTGATCTTAGCAAAAGGTCTAGACTATTTTATTATGTAATCCTAACATTTTAGCTTATATAAAATGTCATGTATTTTCTATATTACTTATATTAGCTTATATTACTGTCATTTTAGAGTTCTACCATGAGGTTTTTACTTTTTTTGGGGACCTTTGCGTGCTCTGCCTAACATGCTTACTTATATATGTTATAATATAGTCGAACATGATATTATACAAGCTTTAATTTATATAATAATGTGTATCAGCTAATTAGAGCGGTTCATGTTAACATTTTCACAAAGAATAATGTCTAGAAAAATGAATAGTTACTTTACTGCCTATATGTAATGGTATTTTTTCCGGAAAATTTTAAATGAAGAAAAAGAAAGAAGGGAATAGGAAATAAATGAATTTCTTTTGTGCATGGACAACATAATAAGACCAATAATGTTCTACTGTGAAAGTAATTTCTGATTGTATGAGCACTTAGAAGAGATTATTAACTAAGCTTAATTAAAATTTCTCAAGAAACTGAAACTGCTAGATCAAAGTAGAATGATGCATTTCTAAAATAAGAGAAGCTCTACCTTAAGCTTTATGGTTTCCTTGAGAACTGTAAGTATATGAGATTCAATTATTTTGATTCGTTGTCCACTATGATATGCTGTGGGATCCATAGTTTTTGGAGTAAGTGTTTGAAGACTGGTGGATGCAATCTCTAAAATGTCGTGTATTTTATTATGTAATCCTAACATTTTAGCTTATATTACTGTCATGCTTAATGTTGGTGTGCTATTGGTGCTGATTTGGTTATATGTATCTATTGTTTCAACCTTATTTTGCTATTGACGCTGCTGTGCTATTGGTGCTGATTTGGTTATTATTAGTTGGCTTGTGCTTGTAAAGTAAATCTTTTGTAGTTTGGAAGGATCTATCTTTGGTTGTTGTTTCTGTGATGGCAGGATGGTAGCTAGGTATCTCTTTCCTTTGTTTTGCCTTTCCTGTTGTACTTCATTTTCTTGTGGCAATGAATTTATGTTCCTCATCCCCCCCCCCCCCCCAAAAAAAAGGGGATTAAACAGCTGATTAATGGCTGCAACCTTCATTGAAGGAATTCTATTTTTTCTATTAATTTATAGGTAATTTCTTAGGTGAAATCCATGATGGAGCCTATCAATGGCTGTCTTTGTTAATTTCCCACATATATATATATAAAACTTGGAGGGAGGGAAGTTGCCATAAAAGGTAGCAAAAGAACATAGAAATTAAAACTTGCTCCTGAGTCCTGACTATCCAGTCAAAAAGAGAATAAAGGAAAAGTCTAAAAAGGGGTTTTCAATTTTACAACACTAGCATATCTCATAATCAAAACAAGGGTAGAGTGGGAGCAGCTGGTAAAAATAGTGGCAACAGTAGGTTAGCTTGTTCATTCTTCCTCATGCCTCCACCAAATCCAACTTCATGTGCTAAAGAAAATAAGTTTATATGTATCTATTGTTTCAACCTTATTTTGCTATTAACGCTGCTGTGCTATTGGTGCTGATTTGGTTATATTTTCTATTGTTTCAACCTTATTTTGCTATTGTTGCTGCTGTGCTATTGGTGCTGATTTGGTTTTATTTTCTTTTAGTTTCTATGCTTGTCTTGACTCTTGGGCTCTTCTAATTGTTGCTGAAATGTATCCATTGGTTTACAATTCTTAAGTGCTAGAAGAAGATAGGAGAGGATCTCATCTTAGGTCACGTTTGTATTTAAAGAAAATTTTATATTCTTTACATAATGATCAAACCTTCTTTTAAAGTTATTGATTTCATTTCATATTATGTTTCTTGCATCTATATTGATAATTGCTTTCCAATGTTTTCTTCTAGTTTATCTCCATGGGTCGTTTTTTTTTTTTTTTTTTGTGAATTGCTTGATGATGACTCAGATGAAGATGAGATAATTATAAAACTTCTCATGGGTGAGACATCACAACGTAAGCGTCGTCAGTATATCGACCGTAATCATTTGGCAGGCCATAAACGGCTTTATGATGACTACTTTGCTAAAGAACCTATATATCCTCCCAAAGTATTTCGAAGGAGATTTCGAATGAGACGTTCTCTTTTTCTCCGAATCCTATCTAAGGTAGAAGCTCACGAACCTTATTTTATCCAAAAAAGAAATAATGCCAAAAAGCTTAGTCTATCTCCCCTTCAAAAGATGACCGCTGCACTTAGGATGCTTGCTTATGGAGTAACAGCTGATTTTTTGGATGAATATGTGAGAATAGCCGAAAGCACTGCAATGATGAGTTTAAAAAAATTTGTTGCAACAGTGGTTGCTATTTTCTCAGAGCAACACTTGAGGTCACCAAACAATGAAGACATCGCTAGATTGTTAGCCCATAGCCAAAACCGTGGATTTCTAAGCATGTTGGGAAGTATTGATTGCATGCATTGGAAATGAAAAAATTGTCCAACTGCATGGAAAGGGATGAATTGTGGTCATGTTCGTCAGCCAACTATTATTTTGGAAGCAGTGGCTTCATATAACTTTGGATATGGCACTCATTTTTTGGATTACCTAGGTCCAATAATGATATTAACGTGTTGGAGCGGTCTCATTTATTTTCTGAGCTTGCATAAGGACGTGCTCCTGCAGTTAATTACTCAGTCAATGGTCATGATTACACAATAAGATACTATCTTGCTGATGGTATATATCCAAAATGGTCAACATTTGTGAAGAAAATCTCATCTCCATTCGGAGATAAAAGAAAATTATTTGCAAAAACTCAGAAGGCATATAGGAAGGATGTAGAACGTGCATTTGGAGTGCTTCAAGCACGATTTGCAATTGTACGTAGACCTGCACAGTTTTTCTATCAAGAAACACTACATGACATTATGAAAGCATGCATAATTCTTCATAACATGATTATTGAAAATGAGCGAGATGAAGCTGAAGCAGTGGACTTCGATTATGAACAAATTGATGAGATTTCATGTACACCAATGTCACATGAGCGGACAATTTGAATTTTCGGAGTTCATTCAAGTTCATCAACGCATTATGGATAAAGAAGTTCATTCTCAACTCCAAAAGAATCTCGTTGATCATTTATGGCAATTACAAGAAGAGTTGTGAAAACTTTTGGTTTTGTTTATTTCTCTCCTCTTCTTTTTATGGAGTTGCCATTAAAACTTTTGATTTGGTTTATTTGTTTTATTTTGTTTATGAAGTTGCCACTAAAATTCATTGGCTATGTTGTTTCGTTATGTTAAGTTTAAGTACTAGCCAATTGTTGTGTTGTGTTAAATTTAAGTACCATTTGTGATCAAGGAAGTGGCAAGCTCAACTCTATTTAATTCAAGTATTTGTGTAAATTTGACAGGTTGATGTTATTTAAGTACCACTTGTGTTGTGTTAATTCAAGTATGTCTGTTTAGGTACCATCTGTGATCAAGGAAGTGTGTAAATTTGATAGGTTGATGTTGTTTAAGTACCATCTGTTTAAGCCAACTATGTGTGTAAAATTTGAGTTGATGTTATTGGATATAAGTTAATGACAGGTTCAACATTTTTTTTCCTAAAGGTGACAGGTTCTGAGGGTTATTTATTTTTTTTATTTTTTTGATTTGAACGTGACAGGTTCTGGGTTTTTTTTTTTTTTTTTTTTTTTTTTTTTTTTTTTTTTTTTTGGAAGTTGACAGGTTCTAAGTTTTTATTTTTATTTTTTTTAAAAATGCTAAATGGAAAATATGGATTTAAAAAAATATGACAGTTGAATAGGATGATTATTTGAAAATGTTATCGTTGATTAGAACCAAAATATTTGAACAAGAATGCAATGTTACCATTAGACCAAGAATATGGCTGGTAGGAACAAATAATAAGAAAGAATAAAATAATAATAAAAAAGAGTTAAGAAATAATATTTAAATGAAGTTGTAAAAATATAGAACATCTGATAAATGGTATGTTGTAAAATGATGTGCTAAAATGATAAAGTAGGTTTTTGATATGTTAAAATGGCATTTTTTTTAGAGAGCTAATGGAAATGCTCTAAGAACATTATTGAAATTTAACTTTTTCCCATTTCCCAAACCCACCCCCACCCACGTGAACCTCTCCATCTCTTTATCACCTACTCCATTTATTTCCTTTGTCTCACACTTCTCAATGTTCTTATTCAAGAGTCTGGAGCCTCACCACTCACCAGCTTTGTCTCGGTCTCTACCCTTTGTTCTATTTTTTGTTTCCTCTATTTCTTTCTTTCTCTGCTATGTTTGTTTCATTTTGTTCTTCATTCTTGTGTTTTTTCTTCTTCGTTTTAAACAGAGACAAAGGCAGTGGAGATTTTCCGGCCATTCCAACCGGAACGGAATGGTATTAATAACAATGCTTCAAATAATATCTGTTTGGTGGCAGCTAAGAGTGACAATTTTTATCCATATCCATGAACCCGTCCATTACCCACCTTATTTGGATAAGTCTTAACCTAACCCATTTAAGTATTTGAGTTAAATGGATAAAGACCCATTTGGATATTTAATTAGATGGGTCTAAATGGATAAATCCACTAATACCTACTAAACCCATCTAAAATTTAAAATTAAATAAACCCACTAATACCCACTAAACCCTTTTAAAATCTAAAACTTAAATAAATAGTATGATCTCAGTCTCACTCTCCCTCAGATTTTCTCAGTAACCAAACACTTTAACCTCTAGATTTCTAAGCCCAAACACTTTCCCTCAGATTTTCTCAGTAACCAAACAAAAGGAAATTCTAGAGAGAGAACGAGGATGGAATCGGAGTTCACCATTCCACTCTTTTCCTTGTCATTCGATTTCCCAAAGAAATGTTAGTGCCCTAACCCCAAACAAACTCGTGTTCAAGCACAGAGAAAAGAGAACAACACTGATTAGAGCAACAATGGAGGCCACGCAAAATGAAGAAAATTCCCTTTCACAATCACAATCACAATCACAATCACAACCACAACCATAACCACAAACTCTCTCGAAGAACGCTCAAAAGAAGCTGCTGAAGCAGTAGAGGTACGAAGCGAAGAAGGCGGAGAAGAAAGTGCACAAAGGTAGTGTATTAGCTTCGTCTCTAGCGAAGTTGGTTTTAATCGAACCCTTTAACAGGTTGGGCAATCGGGCCAACTGGAGGCTTGAACCCGAAAGTCACGGCATCATAAACGCACCAATGAAACCTAACCTCTCTTCTATTGCACTCTTCGCACACAACGACACCGTTTCGAACTACGGCATTGTCGTTTTCTCGATTCCCCAAACATAGATGGGTCAGGCCCATGTTCACCAAATACTTCTCCCTTTCGATTGGCAACTCCCTGACTTGATTCTCGTATCGACCTGACCCATGATCGGCGAGAAGGCGATTTGGCTCTCAATCCCGGCGTTGCGTCTGAAAAGCATAGAGTTCTCCAGGACTTTCATTTTCCCTGTTCGTATCTCTCTCTCTCTCTCTCTAATGCTTTGTTTGGTTCCTAAGAAATGAAAGGAAAAAAAAATGATTTTTTTATCTAATGGGTCTTTTGTTGCAAAGAAAATGAAAGGAAAGAGAAGGAAAAAGTGATTTTTGAACCCTTTTTTTTTTTTTTTTTTGGAAGTTGACAACTTTAACTTTTTCTCTTTCTTTCTCTGATGGTCTGTTTGGTTGCTGAGTAAAACAGAGGGAATAGAAGGGAAAGAGGAAATGAAAGGAATTTTATGACCTTCGGTGTGCTTGAGACTCTGTTTCGTTGCCGAGAAAAAAAAAAAAAAAAAAAGAGAAAGAAGAAAAAAGTCATTTTTCTCTCTCTCTTTGTGGCTTTGTTTGGTTGCTGAGAAATGAATTTTGTGAAGGGAAAATGAAAGGAAAGAATAGGAAAAATGATTTTTGAACTTTTTAATTTTTGTTTTTAAAGTTTTTAACAAGCTATTTATTTATGGCGTAAATGCTCTTTTCGTCCCTATATTTTGGGGTCATTTCTATTTTGGTCCCTACATTTTTATTTTACTACTTTTAGTCCCTAATCCAATTAACGCTTGTTATTTTAGTCTTTTTCGTCACTCAAGTAACAGAAAAAGCTGACGTGGCAAATGGATTGCACTGTTGACACAGTAAATGCTAACGTGTTGAATAAAATAATAATAAAAAAATTATTTATTATTTAATAAATGCCAAGTCAGCATAAAATAATAAATAAATAAATGCCACCTCATCCATGTTAGTTTAAAATTTTAAATTTTAATTGATCAATTTAAAAAAAAAAAACAGAATTAAAAATAAAAAACACATTAATTTAGATCTAACATCCTCTTCATCAAGAAAACAGAAGAGCACAACCCAGAAAAAATCATACAAACCCAGAAAATCAAACACAAGAACACAAGAAAATCAAACCACAAACAAACCCCACACATTCATTCACTGTTCACCAATGCCAATGCCTCAGTGCCCAGTAGCCGGAGACCATAAACTCCGGCCAAAGTCTGGCAGAACACCTCTCCAGCAGCTGAACTCTCCGGCGAACCATGTCACCGACTCCTCTTCACACACCAAGCCAGCAAAGCAAACTCAGATCGAGATCTGCATCACCGACCAGTCAAACAAAGAGAACATCCTCCACCGTCCGACTCAGATCGAATCTCTGGACGCGTCACTCGCGGAGGAGCTGAGCGCAATTAGGAAGAAGATGGAGAGGTTGAGGTCGGACAGAGAGAGAACGGAGAAGATGGTGAGAGAGAGGGACTTGTTGTTGGAGATGAAGATGAAGGAGGTCGAAGAGGGAGGAGAGATTCAGAAGAGCCTCGAAATCGAGCTCGATAGATTATACAGATTGAAGCAACTCCAATCTCAATCTATGGTAACCACTCAGTATTCAAATTTTGATTTCTTTGTTTTTGTTTTTGAATTCGTTTAATTTTTGAGATATTTTGCTTTCAGAGAGTTTCTACGATTCAATCTCTAAGAGAGAAGGAACAAGTAAAGAAGAGTAGTGAAAGGCAATCACCTCCAAATTTGGTATTTTTTTTGGTTTTTCATGCCAAATTCAATTTGATTGCCCCTCAAAATAAATAGCATGCTCCCTAGTATTTCTCAGTTTGATTTTCTTGTGTTCTTGTGTTTGATTTTCTGGGTTTGTATGATTTTTTATGGGTTGTGCTCTTCTGTGTTCTTGATGAAGAGGATGTTAGATCTAAATTAATGTGTTTTTTATTTTTAATTCTGTTTTTTATTTTTTAAAAATTGATCAATTAAAATTTAAAATTCTAATCTGACATGGATCTGAGGTGGCATTTATTATTATTTTATGCTGACTTGGCATTTATTAAATAATAAATAATTTTTTATTATTATTTTATTCGCCACGTAAGCATTTACTGTATCAACAGTGCAATTTGTTTGCCACGTCAGCTTTTTTTGTTAGTTGAGTGACGGAAAAGACTAAAATAACAAGCGTTAATTGGATTAGGGACTAAAAATGGTAAAATAGAAATGTAGGGACCAAAATAGAAATGACCCCAAAATATAGAGACGAAAAGAGCATTTACGCCTTTATTTATTTGGGTCATATTGCGTTAAATGGGCGGGTTACTAATTAAATGCGTTGGACGGGTAATGGATAATTAATTTATATATAAATAGGTCATAAATGGATAAATGAGTAATTACACACCCAATCTATTTATGACCCAACCCACCCGTTTGCCACCCCTAGTGGCAGCATTTAATAGCTTGCCTACTCTCCTTTTTCCTTTTGTCTGTTATCTCAGAAGTTGTCAATATAAAGCCACCCGGGGTATGCATTAAATTGTACAAGCAATCTCCAGTGGGTAGCATGATACTCTAAGTGTAGAGAAATTATGCTTTTTTTTTTTTGATGATAGGCTAGAGATTAAAATTGAAGCTCTCTCTCTTTATCATTTTTTTTTTTCCGTTTAGATGTGCGATGAGATTTTCTTTTGACAAGTTCTTTGTTGTTGCTTGTTTTTGTTATGCAGCATGCTTTCCTTATTCTTTGGGCTTTAGCGTCAAGCTTTACATCAACATTCTTAGCCTGATGGCCATCTTTATTTGGCGACTTTACATTTCATTGAACACAACGTTCTTACAGTGATGTTTGTCTCCATATTATCAAATTATTGCCCTGCAATAACAATCTCTTAGCGATATCCATCATTGACGTTCTCATAGCAGCAGTCATCTAGGCAACAATGTTATCAACGATATTCCAGATACAATGATGCTATTACTAGTAATTGACCTTGAAGTTGTACTGGCCTTTATCTTGGCAATTAAGCTACACCAACACTTGTCTTTTCAATGCAGTCATCTCAACAATCTTTGCAACGTAGCCACATCAAGAGTCTTTACCATGAAGTTGTGCCAACATTTGTCCTTTCACTGAAACTATGCCAACATTCATCTTTGCCATGAAGCAATATTTGCACTTACCTTCACAATGAAGTTGCATCCATCATTTGCACTAAAGGAGGGCCAACATTCATCTTGGTCATAAAGCCACGTTAACACTTCATTCGCATCGAAGTCATGCCAACATTCATCTTTGCCATGAAACTACGTTAACACTTCATTTGCACCGAAGCCGTGCCAACGTTCATCTTTGTCATGAAGCCACGACAACACTCCACATTAGCACTTGCACTTGCACTTGCATTGAAGTTGCACCATCATTTGCACTGAAGCCGTGCCAACATTCATCTTTGCCATGAAGCCATGTCAACACTTCATTCACACCAAAGCCGTGCCAACATCCATCTTTGCCATGAAGCTACGTTAACACTTCATTTGCACCGAAGCCGTGCCAACGTTCATCTTTGTCATGAAGCCATAACAACATTCCACATTAGCACTTGCACTCGCATTGAAGTTGCACCAATATTGACCTTTATAATTGTTCGCGAAAAATAATCTGCAAGTGCACAAAATCGTAACAATTAGTAAAGTGTTTTTAGAAAATGAATGTCGAACCCACAGGGATTAACTATGTTATTGAATACCGAAATTCACTAAATTAATTACTATTTGGAAAATCGAAAATAAAAGGAAGTTTTACTATCTAAATTTAATTAAACTATTTAATAAAAATAAATCTACGAATACAAAACATAAAAATCTAAAAGCGTAAAAAAATATATGATAAGAATGGATCTAGAGCGGTTGATTTCACCTAACAAATCCCACACAATTTATTCTTCCTAATTATTAAATTCTAATAATCTCCCGTTGATGATTAAAAATTCCTTAAGTATTCAATATCTTCTCTCGAATAATATCAAAAATATCTTCAAATAACAATTCCATATCTCTATGTGAATTTAATTAATTGGAGACTCATTATATACTTTGAATTTTCTGAAAAATCACACTAATCGCAGTAAAGCATCTCTACTTTCGCTCAACTAATGGTGTTTAATTCTAGAACTAAAATAACAAATCACCTCTCGGTCTCATTGTCATTCAATTGATCAATCAATAATTCGTAAAAAGAAATATTAAGCATTAAGAATAAGAATTAAACACTCAATCATGGAAATATTAAAAATAAAATAACTCAGAATATAAATTGTGTGTTCATTGCTAGACTACATCAACGCTCTAGAAAATAAAATTTAGTTCATAATAAAATTGAAAAGAAAACAAATAAAACTTATGTCTTTCATGGAAATTGGTTGATCAACATGAAGCAGCGCCCTTTGTCCTTAGAAAGACTCCAAAGAAAATTCTTCAAAATGCGGCACCCCCTTTTCCTCTCAGGTTTCTCTTCTCTCTTTTTTTCCTTAAAGAGCCTCTAAATAGGTCAAGGAATCCTATTCCCGTTTGGAGAAAATCCCATATTTTTAGGCTTCACTTAACCGACTATTTTGGCCCATTTAACTTCAGAATTCGGACTTTTGGTAAACTACAAAGTTGTAACCCTTTAAGTTAAATTTCCAGCCCAACTTGAATCATCTCGATTGGACATCTGAGCCCAAAGTTATGCTGAAAATACTAACTGATATGCAAGCTGGAATCCTAATCCGAATTGGACTTAGATTTGGTGCAAATTTCCTTTGATTCCCTGCGCCAATTGGACTTGAATTTAATTGGGTTGGTCTTCTCTTGAATTCATGCCTGGCTAGATGTAAGTTGACTTGATTCAATTGACCTAGCCCCACTTTGCATGTAAAGCCCTTGTAGATTAATTTGAAATCTTCTCATTCCTTCAAAGCACAAATGAATAGATAAATATAAATAAAAATCAAATCAAAACAAATAAATGAAAACTAGCAATTTTAATAAATAAGAGGATAATAAAAATCATGTAAAAATTACACTTATCAATAAAGCTATAATAGCACCAATTTTTAGAGGCAACATAGCTTAGACATCGAGGGTGTATAACACTGTAGCCAGACATCAAGATTTTAGCGATACCAACAAGACATTGAAGATGCAAGGAGTTGCCAACAAGACGTTGAAGATGCAAGGAGTTGCCAACAAAATCTTGAAGATGCAAGGAGTCCTTATCAAGACTTTGAAGATGCGGGGAAAAAAAATGACGTCAATACTTTGAAGATGCTAGAGTATGCTGCCAAGACTTTGAAGATGTTGAAACATGCCACCAAGAATTTTGAAATTGCACGAACATGTCCATAGAGGAGAGATGATGCAACACCGACTTCGGATATATAATCTATCATCATTCTGGAGGAAGTTGACGCCGTCTAGATTTCAGAAACATGATGTGAAACGACATCACTTAGAAGGGAGATAATGTGGTTCAAATTTCAGAGCTATGAAATGACACAACCTAGAAGATAGAGGATGTAGCTTAGACTTGCAAGGTACAAGAAAATGCCCCCAAGAGATAAGTGATGCAAAGCATACTTTAGAAATGTGGGAGAATGTCCATAGAAAATGGGCAATGTCATACAGACCTCATTTAGTTTTCATCTTTGACTACAACGATCTTTGATCATTTTATTGAGCAGTTAACTGTCTTTAAGCAATGCCTAGCTAACCAAAGGGACCTTAAAATCATATTGATGACCGTTGGAAAACTCTTCAAGCTAGACTGACAATCCTTCTTCTTTTCATGTGACTGAATTTATTGAAAAGTACTAAGCTGCTTACGTACCCCGGAGAGGGATCAAGTCATTACGTAGTTCAATAGATTTTTTTTTTTGATGATTTTTTTGTTTTGTTTTGTTTTTATTTATTTATCTATTTATTTATTTGTTATTTTTTTGTTTTGTTTTGTAATTTTTTTTTTTTTGTTTTTACAAAAAAGAGGGCTCACATGTGTAATAATGGGTATCACCACTAATCAAACTCGAGATCTCGGCCTTAAGGGCAACAAAGGCATGCAACCACTACACCACACTCGCCATTGGTGACTTAGAGGGGGATTCATTTCTCTTTATTGGTACGCTTTCAAAGGTAATGGGAAGACATCATGTACCCTTGCATCGCTGCAGTGGGCAGTTCAAACTTTTACCAAGGAGCAGTCCTTGATTTTTAAGCATAGAAGTGTTTGAGGAACTTCCCATTGATAGGGCCAATTCTTACACCCTCATGATCAATCAACTTGTAAGCTCCATTGGTGTAGACTTCTTACACAACATAAGGTCCATCCTATTTTGAAATGAACTTATTGCCTGTATGGTGAGTTGTGATGATAGGTCCTCGAATGGCGAGGACTAAGTCACCAACTTGGAATGATTGTGGTTTGACTCTTTTATTGAATGTGCTTGAAAGACGAGCTTGATAGCACATAAGGCGTTGTTGTGCCTCAAGCCTTTTCTCATCAAGTGCCTCTAATTCTTGCAATTTGAGTTTGAAATTTTCTTCTTCAGTCAACTCTTCTTGAATGACAATCTGTAATGATAGGATTTGGTGTTCTAAGGGAAGGATGGCTTCCACTCCATAAACAAGAGAATATGGCGTCGCTTGAGTAGGCGTATGAAATGTTGTTCGATATGCCCATAACGCTTCTCCGATTCTTTTGTTCCAGTCTCGCTTTGTCTTGGATACCACCTTCTTTAACAAACTGCCGAGTGTTTTGTTAAATGCTTCAGCTAGTCCATTTGCCGGGACATTGTACATGAAGGAGTTGTATTTTTTAAATCCAAACTTCTTGCATAGCTCCATCATCAGCCTATTATAGAACGGTTTGCTATTATCAGTTATGATATAACAAGGGATACCATACCGATAGATCAAATGAGTTTGAATGAAATTGACCACCGTTTCTTTCTTCACCTCCCTAAGAGGCACAGCTTCTGCCCATTTTGAGAAGTAATCAGCTGCAGCCAGGATGTACAAATGGCCACCGGATGATTTTGGTAATGGCCCTATTGCGTCAAGCCCTCATGCATCAAAAGGCCAAGAAGCTATAGTTGGGTGTAGAGGTTTTGGCGGCTAGTGGATGAAGTTTGCATTATACTGACAAGCTTCGCACTTCTTAGCATACTCCATGGAATCTTGCACCATCATAGGCCAATAGTAACCCATTTGTTTGATCCTGTAGTGTAACTTAGGACCCGATTGGTATGCGCTGCATATTCCAGAATGAACCTCCTTTAAAGCTTGTTTAGCCTCTTCCTCTCCTAAGCAATGGAGAAACAAACCATCAAATGAACGGCGGAAGAGAGTGTCCTTATAGTAAATGAATCGAGCAGCCCTTCGTCAAACTTTAGTCTTGTGGCGTATATCATCCTGGAGTCTTCCATGTTGAAGGTACTCAATGATCGCTTGTCGCCAATCTTTTTTTTCAACAAGGCATACAGAAATGACGTTGGCTTGCTCTTCTTCTTCAACCACGAGAGGTACCACCCACCTTTGGGAAATAGCAACTTTGGTTGTCTCTTCCTGGGATAATGCTAAGGTTGTAGCCAAATTAGCTAAATCATCAGCCTGTCTATTCTCCTTCCTTGGTATATGCTCCAATGTAATGGCCTTAAAATTTGTTAGCAACTTCTTCGCATATTTGTAATAAGAGATAAGGTCTTCCTTCTTGACGTCATACTGCTCCAAGATTTGGTTGATAATTAATTTGGAATCCCCAAAGATCTCAAGTTACGATATGCCGATCTCAATGGCCATTTGTAGACCAATAATCAATGCTTGATATTCGGCTATGTTGTTAGAGCAAAGTTCGCTTAATGAGAACAAGTATAGAAGTATTTGCTGTTGTGGTGAAACAAACACTACACTTGCCCTGGCTCTTTCTCGACGTGCAGCCCCGTTGAAGAACATCATCCATGATGACATTACTTCAATGTAAAACACGTCTTCATTCAGGAAATCATCGGAGAACTCCCAATCAGATGGAACCGGGTGATCAGCTAAGAAATTTGCCAGTGTTTGTCTTTTGACAGCTTTTTGTGGAACGTATGCAAGGTCATATTGTTGTAGCAAGATTGCTCATTGAGCTATACGACCCAAAACTATTGGCCTGGAGAGGACATATTTGATCGGGTTCGCCTTTGCTATCAAACGGACCATATATGCTTGCATGTAGTGCTCCAGTTTTTCTATAGCAAAGAAAAGAGCAAGGCACATCTTTTCGATAGGAGAATAATTTAATTCAACCCATTGAGAGTTCGACTTAGATAATAAAGGGCTCTTTCTTTCCTTTCTTTATTATCTTGCGCTATAAGAGCACCTAGAGACTTTTCTTGTGCTACAATGTATAGCATCAAAGGCTTTCCTAGGATAAGGGCACCTAAAACTAGAGGATTAAGCAAGTATCTTTTGATGCGCGTAAAAGCATTGATTCAAGCCTCATCCCATTCAAAGTGCACATCCTTCTTCATCAATCTATTGAAAGGTTGACATCGGCCATCCAAGTTCAAGATAAATCGTCGTATGTAAGCTAGTTTTCCCTGCAAGCCTCTATGTTCTCACAGATTCTTGGGCTTTGGCATTTTTTGGATAGCTTCAATTTTGGACTAGTCAATTTCAATACCATAGTGCCTCACAATGAAATCAAGAAATTTCCCAGATGTTAGGCCAAAAGCGCATTTGCGGGGGTTCATTTTAAGCTAAAACTTTCTTAGGCAGTTGAACACAGATCACAAATCTACCAGATGGTCTTCCCTCCTATTTGTTTTAACCACTAAATCATTGACATAACACTCCACGTTTTTATGAAGTACATTATCAAAGATCTTTTGCATGGCCCGTTGATAAGTAGCACTAGCATTCTTTAGTCCGAAAGGCATTACTTTGTAACCGTAAATGCCCTTAGGAGTACGACAAGCTGTAAGCTCTTCATCCTTAGGATTCATTCGAATTTGGTTGTAACCTGAAGAACCATCCATGAAAGATAAAGGTTCATAACCAGTAGTGGCGTTAACCATGACCTTAGTGATGGGTAATGGAGAATCATCCTTGGGACATGCATTATTCAAATCACAGAAGCCAACGCACACCCGGATTTGCCCATTCTTCTTTTTAACAGAGACAATGTTAGTGATCCATTTCGGGTACTGTACTTCACGAATGAAGCCCGCCTTAATTAGCTTATTGACCTCGGTTTCTATTTGAGGGATAAGTTCCGACCGAAAGCATCTTTGGGCTTGTTTGATTGGGCACACGCCATTCTTTACTGCCAAATGGTGTAGAGCAATACTTGGATTGAGCCCAGGCATTTCTTTGTAAGTCCAAGCAAACACATCTTTATATTCTACCAGGAGCTTAAGGTATCCTTCTTCTTCTTCTTCAGGCTTGAGAAGCGCACTGATGAAAGTTGGTTAGGGTTCTTCAGTAGTTCCTAAATTGATCTCTTTAAGTTCATCAACTATAGCCTGTCCTTCATCTTCCAATGCTGGAGGAGCTTTACTGACCTCTTCATTGGTTGCTTTAGCATCTGACTGTGTATCCTCTTCTACTGTAATATGAAACGAGGATGATACCTCTTCAATTTGCTGATTTTGGACGAGTGACTAACTTGTGTGTACAATCGTTCGCCTTTTGACTTTGAGCGATCCTTCAGTGCTGATATCTAGGGTAAAGTTACGTTTCGTATATGAAGGAATGCTACTGTGGATCTCATTATTAGCTTTCTCCTCTTGAACCTCAAAGTTTATTGAGATTTGAGAGCAACTATCAACGGGCCTTTTCCTTGCCCCTAATCGATCAAAGACTGATCTACACACAATAGTGTCTCGATTTTGTGTTAAACAAGCCATTTTTAACTTGTTGAACACTGTGATTTGTGACGATGAGGCCTTGATGTGATCGAACACTGAGACGCGTGATAAAGAGTGATCTTTTCTTTGATTCAAACTTTCACCAACCTCCACCGTTATGTATTGGGAACTTGAAGTATTACTTCTTTTCTTGATCCATATTTAAGCCGATTGTTCTGGAGTATAACCTAATCCGGTCTTTGGGATAGGAATTTCATGCCCTTCGAGCTGCATCTTTCTTTGTGTTTTGCTAAGGCCATGCATCTTTTCTCCGGTGGCTTCTGGAATTAGTTTCCCTAAGTCCCTTGTTTTAAGAAATCATAGCCTGCTTTGGCTAACAGCCTATATGCCTTTGGGTCGAACCATTCTTTCGTCTGCTCACTTGGTAGAATACCATGCTCTGTTAGACTTTGTGAAGACCTCACAAATCCATTTAGTGGCTTTAAGGGCAAAGTATTTGTGGATGAAGTTAAAGGCATGACATGGTTTTCTTTCAATATGGCTACATCCTTCATCGTGAGCTTTGCAAAAGGCCTTTGCATGTCTTCTATAGATTGAAGGCATTCCGCGAATGGTGATTGTCCATTCTTGTGGTGTGATAATGGTACATACCGGAGGAATGGAGGGCTATTGGAAGGCGTTGCAATTTCCGCTCTCACTGAATTACTGGTAGATTCACTAGAACGATCATTCCCATATTTTGGACCTTCCTTTGGGGAAGAAATATCCTTTCTAGTGATGAATTTAACATGCTTCTCATCAACCTGCTTGCTTTCCATGGACAGGATCTTAACTAGGAGAACTTCACTAGGAATGTCATCTTTTACATAAAATTTTGCGTCAGCAAAGTGAGCTTTAGTCTCAGCAAAAGGCTTCAAGTCGGCATTGAATTTCTTTATTCCAGTTTGAAGATACTTGAAACATTGATGCAAAGTTGACGGCACTATTCCGTTTCCATGCCATGGACATATTAACAACATGTTGTAGGTTGTCTTGGCATCAATGACATGGAATAAAACGTTGCTTGTCAATTCTCCAATGATTAATTCCAAGTGTATCATGCCGATTGCAAGTTGTCCTCCTTAGTTAAAACCTTGAATGACCAAACGACTGTGCGATAATTCCTCCATAGTAAGACCAAGTCGTCTCATTGTCATTTTGATAGTATATTAACAGCTGAACCTCCGTCAATGAGAATACGATCGATATTTTGTTTATGAGCATAACCAGAGACATAAAGTGGATGATTGTGAGGCTTAGAGCCTAACAACAGATCCTCGTCAGTGAAAGTTAAGACTGGAGAGCACACGTAACATTCCTACGTTTGTTGAAGTGTATTGGTATAAGGGGTGTACATCTCTGGCTCTTCAAGGGCTTGGGTGAGCACTTCTTTTGGTGAGGTGGAGAATTGCAAGGGTTCAACCTCATTAACTTGAGATTGGAGCTCCTTTAAGGTGACAAAGTCTCATTTGGATCACTATGGTCAACACCCTCCTTTTTGTCATGAACTTCGTAACGAGAGACCATGTGAACGGCCTTCGCTGAGTTGTTTTGAAAGAATTTTATGGGAAAGAATTCTTCCAATGTGATGAGATTTCAAAGTTTTTGGGCTTGTGCCAAATCGTCATACATTTTTGTTTCCAGTCTTTCTTGCCTTTCATCACTCCTTCTTGATCGAGGTTGAATCTGGTTTTGTACACTTTTAGACTCTTGGGTGATCAAATGAAGAGGGAATGCTCATCTCTTCTTCCATCTCCTACGAGTAACCATCATCTAGCCCTCTTCCTCATCCACTATTGACCTTCTATCATCATTTGAGTTATAATTAGATACTTTTTGTGAGAGTTGAACTTGAACAGGTTCTAGAGAACCAAATTGAATGAGCTTGGTATTTGCCCCCTGCTTAGTAGTTGGAGACATGCAACTAGGTAACTCGCAAGCAAATGTGGCAAGGTTTGACTGAGCGACATCATTAAAATCCAAATCGATTTTCCTTTCCTTGGCCAGCTTCAAGATGAGTTCTTAAGAACAAAGCATTTTTGGATTGGATGGTTGATGATGCGATGATACTTACAATAGTTTGGGTCATCAATTTTTCCTATCTCTTCCGGTCGTTTGCATTCTGGCTATTTAATTAATTTCAACTTGAGCAGTTGTTCTAGCATTTCAGGCATATCGGCATCTAGGAAAGGATACACCTTTTGTTCCCATTCTTTAAGTGATGAGCAACGCGTCTCATGCCGTTGGCCTCCCTCAGGCCTTTTCTCATTAGCCTTCACATTTCTTGTTGAAATTTTGACTGGGGCAGGGTTGATATTCATTGAGTCTTTGATATTACTTTTCGCATTCCTGTCATTTTTCCTTATTTCCTGTCTTTCTTTCCTTTCCTTAGGTACAAGAGGTTTCGTATTTCCATGGCTAGAGATACTCAATTCCATGTCATGCGCATGAGTTGCTAACTCTTCAAATGTTCGGGGCTTTATCCTTTGAAGGATGTAAAGAAGTCCCCAATGCATGCCTTGGATGCACATCTCTACAGCAGATATTTCAGAAAGTCTATCCTTGCAATCTAGACTTAAAGAACACCACCGATTGATATAATCAACGACAGGCTCATCCTACCATTGTTTGGTATTGGTAAGCTCCATTATGCCTACCGTCCGACGTGTGTTGTAGAATTGGTTGAGAAACTCCCTTTCAAGTTTTTCGTAACTATTGATTGACTCGGGTTCTAAGTTTGTATACCAATCAAAGGCATTCCCCTTTAGTGAATGGACAAACTTCTTTACAAAGAGGCCTCCTTGAGTCCCTGCATTCTCACAAGTTTTTACAAAGTGAGCAATGTGTTGCTTAGGGTTTCCTTTGCCATGAAATTGCAAGAACTTGGGGGGTTGATACCCATTTGGCATTCTCATGTTATCAATGCGCTTTGTATAGGGTTTTGAATATATGAGAGAACTTGTAGAAGAACCTCCATATTGTGCTCGAATGGTATTTGTTATCATGTCTTGCAGTTGTTGGACAGATATCAAGGCGATTGAGGTGGAATGTCCGTGTTGAGAAGTGCCTTTACCTCCTTTTCCTTTATCAACCCTGGCGTTTTCTCCTTTCAAGGTAAAGCCAGGTGGGTGCTCAGGGCCAAGACTTGATTCACCCGAATCTTGTACCTCCAGTTTGTTCATTAGGGTTACAATTTTGACATCTTTTTCTTCAAGTGCTTTTGTGAGAAGGATGGCCATTTGTTCCATTTTAGCCATCTTTTCTTCCATGGTAGAGGTGTTAGTCATCATCACTGGCATGACCTCTAGGTATAATGGATGAAATGATGAAACAGGATGAGTCAAATGTACTTCATTCCTTAAGTTTCTCATCACGGGTGAAGAGTTGATAGAAAAGGTCTTTGCTGTGGATGATTCATTATCGATCTCCAAATCTTTTGAGACAATTGAATCCTTGGTGGTAGCTTCCCTATTCACAAGAAAGTCTAGAGAGATGATAGTATGAAGTTGGCTTTCTTTGGTTGGTTGGGGTTGAAGTTGATCAAGAGCCTTGGATTGACTGCGATTGATTAGGCCGACATAATCATCGGCAATGGAGGCATCAACCACTGATTTTTTGACATTCTTGCTAGAGGCCATCGAAGCTGGTAGCAAATCGAATTTCTTTCCTTTTGAAGGAGAAAGAGATGAGAGGCAAAGAAGTTCCACTAGGCGTGCCAGAATTTGTAGATGACTAAATTTCTAGTTTGAAATAAATCAAACAAGTAAAATAGTTTCACAAATGCGAATTTGTATTGATGAATGTGTGGTACAATTCTTTGAAATTACAAAAGAGTGATCCTATGATTCGATCTTCTTGCAAGACTTATTGATTGGAATTGTGGTAATTTGATTTTGACTTGAACATAAAATATCCTTCAATTTGGTTGAGGAATGGATCAAAGATCTTTGAAACAGAATTACAATGAATCTCTAGCTATGAGCTTGTTAGAAATCCTTTGTTCTTCATGTTCTTCATGTTCTTCGTGTGTTCTTCATTTTCGAAGGTTTGTTATGGAAGTTCTTCGGTGCTTTGAAGGCTTGAATTCATAGAGCTTCGTTGATTTATGGCTTGTTGAGGTTTTTAGAGGCTTTTGAGCTTGATTCCAGTGAACTTTAAGATCTGGACAG